>NC_090396.1:55376494-55993732 GCF_036365525.1 Heterodontus francisci | reverse complement strand
ACACAATGTTTTCTGAATGTTTGCTGAAGTTTTTTCACCAGTGGTGTTGTTTTTGCAAAGTTAAGCAACAACTTGCATTTATATAGCACTTTAAATGCAGCAAAATGTTTTTGAAAATTCTGCATTTATTATATTTGTTACAAACTCTATCCTTCTTATGTTTAGTTTTAAACATGCTATTATCAGGCTCACACTCCTGCTCATGCCGACAAAGCCGACTGACAGAAAACATGTAGTTTCTTCCTTTGGGAGCTATCAGTAACTAAAATTTGAGTTAATTTCCCAGTTTCTTAGAAAATAAGAGAATTTAAATGTGAAAGAAGTGAACATTACAAATGCACAAGAACATGAACTGTAAGAGCCTTATTTATATGGTATTCCCTAAACAAACTCAAGATTTATAAAATCATATTGGTTTCTAAAATGGCCAAGACTCACCAAGTAAAATTGTTAATGCTTTTTTTGGTGGGGGTGCTGTGCAGGAGTTGATTCCCAGGTTGATGGAACGCACACGTTCTAAGCTAACATAAACCTTTAAAATACACCTCACTTACTCATTCTGTCTTTCCCAGGTCTTACTATGCTGGGTCAGCCAGTAATCACAGTGTCTAGAACGTTGTCAAACCTACAAACCAAAATTATCCTGAGGGCTATGTTTGCGACACGCTGACAGAGCAAAACAGATGTATCCTGGGCTTTGCATTTCCTTATCAAACCGGTTTCAATAAGAATACTTTCTAATTTACACAGACTCCCACTTCATTTTCTTTTTGCCTATGCTTAACTGGAAAAAACTTGGCAGACAGTTCATAAGAACAATGAGATATCTATTTCATCATGCAATTCAAAATATAATAGAATGTGATTAAGTTCTTAAATCACACAAAAAATTATTTGAAATTTGTGACAGAATGGGAGGGATTGGAAATCCAAGGAGACTGCACCTACTTTTTATTAAACTATTATCTAGAGTTACTAATAAGCAGCTTGTAGTTCAAATTACTAGATCACAAACGAAGTCAGGATACTGCTGATTCAGGTTAGTTCCGATAATGATCATCCTACTTCAGTTTCCCTGGATATATTTCAAGTAGGTTATACACAGACAAAGCTCCTATTCAGATAAAATCCCTGACTCTTAATTATTCTAATCATTGCTCATAAAAACTGTGGTCTCCTATTACACAGTTTAGGAGCAAAACTCTTCAATACCGGTGATGTGTTTGATAATATCAATTACTGTGGAGAGGCTCTAATAATGTATAGTTATCTTTATATCTCGCTGTTTATCTACAATGTATACACAGCCGTAATTTAGAATGATATGTAGCTACAAGGATCTATTAATATATAAAGGGAGGTGGGTAGATAAGTAGAAATTCAGCCAGATAGATATTTAAATAGATCGATTAGATGAGATAAGTTTTCAACCTATATGGTAAAAAATTGGGACAAGAATCTAAAGATGCTGATATCACATTAGACTTTGGCTGACAGTGCGTGACAACATCCACGAGTTTGTCTCTCAATGTTCTGGCTTTGCATCGACTGCATTATAACTGCAATTAGAATGAAGCAATCAACAGAAAGTTTCTCTGTAGTTCAAATTAACTGTAGCAGTTTTTAAGTGTTAAATATAACCAGCATTTAGACAATGATAAAAGGAACTCCATGCATGTGGAGAGCTCTGCTTTGCCTGACCAGTGAATGATGCAGAGTCAGCGGTATAACTTAATGCTGCCAGCATTGCTCTAAAGCAGGTACTGGCATTAAAACAAGAATTAATTAAAAGTGCTGCATTGGCAACCAGTGAAACAAATCAAAGTGGTCTTCAGTTATAATTGTTTAGGGTGGGTCCAAATTTCAAAATAATCAACTCATCACTTTATAAAAAGATTGTCATATGCTGTTTGACATAACAGTCCTCTGATTCCACAATAGTGTATCAGTATTAGCATCCAACAATCAGTGGGTGAAGTGTGTTACTGAATTTAATAACAGCTGCTTACTGTACATTTAAACAATACACACTCAATCACTGGCACTTTAAACAGGGGCATATTTAGTGCCAGTGAGCAGACCTTGCTTTGAATGTAACATCAGCTGGTTACTGTACCAGTCAACAACACGCTCCACTCACCAGATAGCAAAGGACCTTTGTGCAAACTGTTCCCATGGTCAGGTGAGCAGATCAATGGGTGGATGGGAAGGACAGCTGTTGTTGCTACTTCCATGGTCCATCCAGCATATTAAGACATTACATGGCTACCAAGAATTTCCAAGGAAATGAGTGAAGAAAGAATAAATGATAAATTACTTTCGAAATGCAGTGATTATTCATATGCAGAACGATCACAAATCAACTGGCAAGTTGTTGCAATATATCCCAGCAGATTGCATTAGGATCATGAAATGGCAGCTTAGGATGTGACAGGAAGAAAATTTTTTTTAAAAGCCAAAGGCAAGGAGTGAAATGGCAGCCAAGAGATGATAAAGAGGGTGAAAGAAACAGTAAAGAACCAAAGAAAACAAAAAGAACAAAGAACAAGAGGAAGAACAGATACTGTAAAGAAACACATGAAGAAGAATAACTGGACAACAGGAAATAGGATAGAAGATTGAGAGGAGGAGAAACAATGCAAACATTTATAAATATCATACTAAATGCTGACATCTATTTATTGCTGCATGCACACAAATGAAAATGTATCATGAAAAGTTAGAAATATTTACATTAGTGAGTCCTTTTGTGTGCATATTGAAATACACGTTAAAATAGTCAAGAGAAAGGGGCATGATATGCAAGAAAAGTCAGAGATAGCAGCACTACACCTGGTAAACAATACATTTTTACATTAAATTTATTGTATCTTGTAGAGATATTAATTGTATTCTACAGATTACTGCTGACTTTCCTCCCTATATTCCCATATTGAAACGAAGCATGGTGTAAATTACTACGGCATAGGATCATGATCAAGATCGTCTTGAGAATCATTCTGAAACAATAGTACATACTGGAGATTTCATACTCAATCCCAGTTGTGTAAATTCCTTCACTCTTCTGAGGTTACAAGCACTTGCAGGATGATATATGATCTGAATTAGTCACTGTACAGAATAGCTACTGGAGATTTATAAAGTTACTGATCAATGACAACAACTACCCAGCTGAATGCTTGAATCATTTCTCTGTATTCTTCTGTGAGTAATTTTTAAAAGCAGGAGATGGCCACAAATGTTGGACTGTGGGGAATAGAGAATGTATGTGCCTTATGGAGTGCCCGTGGTGTTGATGAGAACTTGGATCAATGCCGCACAGAAAAAT
The DNA here is from genome assembly GCF_036365525.1 of Heterodontus francisci. Taxonomy (NCBI): domain Eukaryota; kingdom Metazoa; phylum Chordata; class Chondrichthyes; order Heterodontiformes; family Heterodontidae; genus Heterodontus; species Heterodontus francisci. The sequence goes on along the minus strand of NC_090396.1, from coordinate 55,990,404 downwards.
GAACAAACTGGGTGCAATGCCCCTCTTTTGTTGTCAAGATTTAAGTGTTTTGGCAAGTTCTGAAATATTCCTTTCTTTAATTTGAAACTTAATTAGCACTGGTCACATATATATATATATATATATCGTTTGTGCTTTGTGCCTTACATCTAGAAAAAATACCAGATAACAAGGTTCCATTTCCATCAGTGCTTTTAGACTAGAATCTTCCTGTGTTCCATTAGTCACTCAATAAAAAACATTTTGTTCTCATTACATTTCTTCATCTTTGCATTTTACTTAATTAATTGCTTAATATAATTTGGAATTAAATCAAAGCTGGAGCTTTGCTTCAGATTTTCAGAAACCAAAAGTACTTCAAACTTCAAAGGTTATCCAATATTAACTTCAGCTAAAAATGGCTATTAACAAAAAAACTTTTGGTAAAGAGATAATTCTTCAGCTTTTTCCTGATAGCATGTGTATTCAGTATGTGTGCTTTAATGGGATGGAGAAAATTGTCTAGGAATAATGCTTTGAGTTTTCCCCAAGGGAACAGGACTACAGGACTAGTGTCAGGGTTAAGTAGAGCAAGTTTATGAATGGTGCCTGGGAGTATGTCTTTCTTTACATAGAGTGATCAACAGCTTATCAGGAAGGGCAGTTGAGACGAGGACATGGGACTCATTTAAGAAGCAGCTAGATAGCAAACTGGGAAGTCAGTAGTGCTTGTATTTTGGAAGGATGAGGTCAAATGAGGTAAAGGGCCTCCTTCATTCATTTTGTGATCTTGTAATTGCATGCCTCTGCACAGCAATTACCTGACAGTAATTATATCAGTATCAAAATTGTATTTGGATAGGTTAGATTTGAATATCTAGACAAATAGAATTCAAAATACAGATAATTCATATGCATCTCCAGGTTCTCCACTGTCCCAATAATAAATTGCTGCTTTTGTGAACAGAATAAATAATGTGGTACCTTATGTTGAATTAATACAGAAGTTAAAATATGCAAGCTTTTATGATCAAAGAAAGAGATGATGGGCAATTTTTTCTGTCCATTGACTATGAATGAAAATCTAGCCCTTGGAGCAAATGAATGTTGTTATAATTTACAAGTATAAGCTGATGGATGTCATAATGTCCTCTTATGGTTATGTTAATTAGTAGGTTACAGATGCCACAAAATGAATGTAATAACGGGTGCAGCAACAAAAATCTGGTTAAAATGATGGTCAGGAATATAATAAGATGCTTCAGTTTTCCCACTTCTCTAGCTTAAGGAGTACCAACTGTTGAGATAGATGACTTACAATGATAATGTATTCCTACAGATACCACAAAGTCACAGGTGGAGCCAGAATTCAAAAGTCAGGCTGGCAGGACTAATACTTCAAAAGAGGCCTGTAAAATAATACCAGGTATTGTTTCTGATGTATTTTATTAATGTTGGAAAACCTAGATGAGGAGATAGGCCATAGTGCACTGTCTCACCAAGGTTGAAAAGGAGATGACAACCCCAGTTGTGGTCAAACTACTGCCCTTGTTTTTCAGTCGGAACGGGTGATTATGTGACCAAAATAAATTTACTGCCAACTTCAGCCCAAGACTCATCCGCATTTTCGTGTGTACAATGGTGAATTTCAAACTTGGTGGTGGGGGAGTGGTGCAAGAAGAAAAGTTAAAAGAATTCGTCATTGCATCAAAAAAAAACCCGGAGATTTCCAAGATTCTGGATAGGTTCGTAACTTGAGAGAAAAGCATTTCTCCATCTTGCACCGACCTAGCAATATTCCACCAGGTTCTACAAAGACTGCAGCATTCCATTGCACAGATGAAGAGAGGCTGTTGACATTTGTTCAACACTGGGGATATTGCATAGTTTAAATTCTATTCTTTTTAATTCATTTGCAATTATAATTTATTGTTGGGATCTGTAATCTGTTTAAATGGGCTTGACTGAACACAGTTTAGAAAGTGGTGATTTTTTTTTGCATCATGCACATTCATCCGTTTTTGATGTTTGTTCAGTGTCAGACTGGAGCCTGTGGTCTAGTCAAGCCCACACAGTCAACTGATAGCAGTAAAAGGTAAATAAATACAACAGCCTTTACACTGCAATAGCTCAGTAACTGAACAGAACTAGGACAGCTTCTAGCAAGTTAGGGTTAGTTCAGCAATGCTTCAGAATTTAAATAAAATAAATAAGGTGTGCTATTGCAGCTTTGCTTGTCTGTTCATATTGAACAAGGTGAGGAATGTTAATGCTGAGAAATCAAAGGAGCGTTAATATGAGCTTTGGACATGAAAGTCGAGATAGGAAGAAATAAGTTCCGTGGGGCAGGAACAGGCTGAAACGATGGGTCTACCAGGACAGTCCTGTTTGTGGATTTTAGGAAGGAGGTAGAAGCGGGCTGTCCGGTGTTCCAGGACTATGAGGTTGGAAGCTGTAGAGGGAAGATCTCCAGAGGAGATAAGGTCAGTGACAGTCCTGGAGACAGTGGCTTGATGTTCAGTGGTGGGGTCATGGCCCAGGGGAGGTGGGAAGAAGTGGTCTGAGAGTTGGTGCTCAGCTTCTGCAAGGTAGACGCTGGTTCGCCGGACAACAATAGCACCACCCTTGGCAGCAGAGGAGAATTTTTTTCTCTCAGAGGGTCGTGAGTCTTTGGCACTCTCTTCCTCAAAAGGCAGTGGAAGCAGAGTCTTTGAATATTTTGAAGGCAGAGGTAAATAGATTCTTGATAAGCAAGGGGGTGGAAGGTTATCGTGGGTAGGTGGAAATGTGAAGTAATCAGTTCAGCCATGAACTTATTGAATGGCGGAGCAGGCTCGAGGGGTCAAGTGGCCTATTCCTGTTCCTAATTTGTATGATCATAATGTTGGGGTTCCCTTCCCTTCCTCGACTTCTCCATCTCTGGGGATTGGCTGTCTAATAATATTCATTATAAGCCCACCGACTCCCACAGCTAACTGGACACCTCACACCCTGTTTCCTGTAAGAACTATATCACATTCTCCCAGTTTTTCTGCCTCCGACGCATCTGTTCTGACAGTGCAACCTTCCGCAACAGTGCTTCTGACATATCTTCCTTTTTCCTCAACAGAGGATTCCCCCCATTTTGCTTGACAGGGCCCTCAACTGTCTCCGACCTATTTCCCGCACTTCTGCCCTCACCCCTTCCCTTCCCTCCAAGAACTGCGACAGGGTTCCCCTTGTCCTCTCTTTCCACCCCAGCAGCCTTCACATCCAAAGGATTATCCTCCACCATTTCCGCCAGCTCCAGCATGATGCCATCACCAAACACATCTTCCCTTCCCCTGTCAGCATTCCAAAGGGATTGTTCCCTCCGTGACATCCTGGTCCATTCCTCCATCACCTCCGACACCTCGTCCCCTTCCCACAGCACCTACCCATGCAATCACAGGAGGTGTAATACCTGTCCTTTTACCTCCTGTCTCCTCACTATCCAAGGCCCCAAACACTCCTTTCAGGTGAAGCAGCAATTTACCTGTACCTCCTTCAGTTTAGTATACTGTATTCACTGTTCACAATGAGGTCTCCTCTACATTGGGGAGACCAAACACAGATTGGGTCACGGCTCTGCGGAACACCTCTGGTCATCCACAAGCATGACCCCGAGTTTCCGGTTGCTTGTCATTTCAACACACCCTTTTGCTCTCATGCCCACATTTCTGTCCTTAGCCTGCTGCAGTGTTCCAGTGAACAACAACGCAAGCTCGAGAGCAGCACCTCATGTTTCGATTAGGCACTCTACAGCCTCGCGATCTCAACCTTGAGTTCAACAATTTCAGAGTATGACTGGCCTTTTTTTACATTTATCTTTTCTAATTATTTTATTTTATTTTTTAACCACGTGCCTTTTTTTTCATGTGGACATTACTCTGCCATTAACACTGTCTGGACTAATGCTTTGTCTTTCACCACAAACATGAACATGCTCTTTGCCTTTGTCTCATGACAGCTTTGTTATTTAATCCCTCCTGCCCTCTTCCCTTTTGTTCTCTTCCCCACCAAACCCATCCCACCCACACCCCCACTTGCTTAAACCCTAATTCTTTTCTAACCTTTGCCAGTTCTGATGAAAGGTCACAAAGCTGAAATGTTAACTCTGCTTCTCTCTCCACAGATACTGCCAGAGCTACTGAGTATTTCCATCACCTTCTGTTTTTATTGCAAAGTCCACAGGGTCTGCCTGGAGGTATCTCCAACTTTCAGGAGGTTCTGTCTCAGCAAACAAAGGGGCACATTAGCCATGAGAAGCAGATGCTAGTATTCTTACATCTACCTCAACAGCACTAAGCTTGTAGAGAAGGATCTGCAACTGCTGAAACAGGCTCGAAACAATGCCTATGCCAATGTGTGATGTGGCAACTATAGTAAACAATGATCAGAGGGTGGGAACATTTCCAGTGTTCCTTACTTGAGCCAAAATCATAAATATGTTTATAATGATTGGATTTATAATTTTGCTATTAATAGGACAGAAAGCAAACCCTTCCCTATGGTCAGGCTGCAGAATATCTTAGAGTTTCATGCGGGTACACCCTGTATCCATGACATAAACTCAATTATATACTTAATGAGAGTGCACAGTATTATATTATGCATTCAGACCATGTACAGGTACATATCTTGGTTTCTGATTTCACATTACTTTGGTTTGGTACCAAAATGCTGAGCCGTCATTGCAGGGTTAAAGAACATCCTTTTGATATATTCTTTTCATCGCAGCATCTCCTTTCCTTCGGAACCTGAATAATCTGATTAGTCAGTTTGGCAAAGACATTGCAGACTTTGCCACTGAAACAGCAGCTGAAGGAAGCCACAGATACAAATTCCTTAAAAATTAAAACGACGGCATCATCGTGTGTGTTTTTCTTTTGGACAATATAGGTTTTTGTCCTGAGGCACTCACCAGCCGTATAATCAGACCTGCATGTTTGATAGCTTACACAAAGAAATCCAGGCCACGTGATGCTGAATGAGAGCAGGTATGTCTGTATAAGGCTGATTGTTAAGAAAGCCCCATCGGCACTGTCTTTGTTGAGGCTTGGCCTTGCATTAAGGCCATGCAAGCTGGCTCACATACTTGCTGGCTTCAAGCCTGTACACAGCCATCTTGAGGTGCAGTGTGCCAAAACTGATGTCAACCTCTCATATCCCCTAAAACCATCCATCAACAGTAGTAATATCTGTTAGCCTGTCACTGCTGTATTCCTCTGTAAATGGCTTTTCAGACGCAAAACCTCCAAAAAATGTTTTCAGCAGGATAATTACGTTGTGTAAACTATAAACGTAGGAGATTAGTGACTACAAAACAGCCTTTGTTTGTGAATAAAAGACTCTTATAAATTAACCCTTCCTATATGTTTTACTTGCCATTCTAGCTCTCACACCCAAAAGGTAACTTTATATGAAAACTGCGATTTTAGAACCAGAGCCACTCAGAAATTACAAGTGTTTCTAATTTAATTGAGAAGATCATTTTTGAAGACAATGATTCATTATTTCGTAGATACAATTTATATTTGTGTATGTTGCACACACAAAGAATTGGCATATGTTATATGTTTACAAATGTCAGATCTATGAATTTTATTATCATTTTTCCAAATCAGGTATGTGGTCCACAGAGAGCTACATGAGTCTATTATAAAGCGTTGTCACTCTTGATCATTCAGAAGCTATTACTTGTTTGCATTGAGATTACCTTGTTTTTTTAATGAGCATATGAAAATCTTGATGTTTGCAGTCAGTTGGGAAGTATCATAAGCATCCACATAACTAGATTTTTTGCTTTATTGTCTTCTCTACAGTGAACAAATTCTTCCTTGGCATAATTTGTTTTCAAATCCGCACAAGGTGAAAGGAGCATTCAGCACAAAGAGTTCAATAGTTCACTCTCTTAATTATTCAAAGGGCCACTCCTTTACTTTATCTAATTAGGATCCTTCACGAAATATAACTACATATCATTGGTCTCTAGAGGATTTGAATGGTCTCACCTTGTGGGTGGAATCAGTCTTAATGGCGATGCAACCCATCATCTACAGCAATTGTATCTTCCGCTTGCTGAACACAGAACGACATTGAGACTGTGGATCGTGTCCGAGATCAAGTTTGCCTGGCGATATGAAAATGAAACAAAATATAAAAAGGTTTCTTAAAATAAAACCACTTGTTACAAAAAAAAAGAGATTTAGTTGTTTCCCCATAGGGCGGGAGGCTCCGCCCAATTGAGATAAGGCATTCTTCCAGCTGTCCAGTCAAAAGTTAATTAAACACAGCACATATGTCCAGCAGATTCTAGTGTCATCCTATCCAGAAATGAAAAGCAAGGAAGACACCATCAGATTATTCCTTCTGCTTTAACAAGTTTATCCAACAATCTGGAATCCAAAAGTAATTGTAGACATCCAATCCCAATACCTTAGCAGATAAGTTCAGTTTGAGAATAAATTGGAAAATATGTTAAAACTGTACAGTGCCTTGGTCAAACCACACCTTGAACATTGGGTGAGAAATTGGTTATAGCCCATTTTAAGGCATAATTAGGCAGTGCTCTCAGAGCAGGTGCCGGAAATGAGAGGCTCAAAGCCCATCCCAAATTGGGCCTCAGCCTTCATCCTAATAATTCCACGGAGCTGCAGACACCAAATCAAAGGCCAGAGCCAGCTTGCTGCATTCCAATTTGGGGCAGCTGCAACACCAGTAGGTAGGTCCCGTGAGGAGCTCTTGTAGAAGAATACAAGATATTAAGTGGTATAGTTAAGGTTATTCTGGAATACTTCTATAAAGGTATACCAGGATAATAGAACATGGAGGCAGAGGTTAGAACTGATGAAAGGAAAATTAAGAACACTTGTTAGAAAGTGCTTCTTCATACATACAGTCATCAACACTTGGCATAGTCATCCAAGCAGGCTAGTAGAGGCAAAAACCTTAGATTCATTCAAGAGTCAGTTACCTAATGATTAGTGGGAAATGTAAGCCTTTTCTTTGGACTTGCATTCCATCTGGATGAGTTAAGATGTGTCAAATATCCTCCCTCATCTGTATCTATAATCTTGTGGTTGTCAGCTCATTTTGGCTCCCTGTTCCCCTTCCCTCCTTTCCCAATGCTTGGTTCTAGCCTCAATCTCACAAGCATATAAGGGCTAGACTCTTCCAATCATCTAATTTGCATCTGAATCAGCAATGGCAACAAGCCAGCATTAAAATGCAATAAATATCAGCTTTCTTGTTTCCTGAAGCATGATTCCTACTTGCATTGAAACACAACTAGCCACCAACTCTTGCTAATGGTTAATTGTGGCATGAGACTTTTTTCTGGAACATAGGGCATTCAGACAAAGATTACTTCTGTGGGACTTGTACTATTTTAATGGAAGAATCTTTTTCAACTGGTATCACTCCTCTCATGGTCAATGCTGTTCATATGCAAACACTGCAGGGCAGGCCATATACTGTAGGTTTAACACATTATAAATTAACTGTTAGAGTGGGTGAAACCCATTTATACTTAGCACCTGATCTTAAGCATACTCATTGTAACAGTACAGGACTCCAGTCAATCAAAACAATCCTATCTTACAGCAGGTTATTCCGCAGGGAGAATCTCATCTGTTTGTTTCATGATGCTTATGCAGAAAATAATATTTCATGCTAATTACAGTACATAGTTGATTCCTTGGATACCAGGGACAACATAAAAGATGCCAACTCTACTGTTGTACTTGTGTCAATATGTTGGCACAATTTTTATTGTATACCAGCTTCCATATCAGTTTCATTCCAGATTGAAGTTGGTTGGCTACAATGTTCTTTTACAGCACAGAGTGGCCTGTGTTATCTAAATTTGGCTCAAGAATTTCATTGGGAAATAGGCCATCCAGGTGGCATTAAGCAACAGCACTGGTTGGTTTGCATCCTTCCATCTATGAAAGAAGATGGACATGCAGCAAACTATCCATTTAGGTGGGGTATCTTCTCTTGGTGCACCTTTGCTGATGGCCAATCCTCGAGAGGCAGGTTCTGCCACAAGTGCTGCACATGAAGCTGCCAAGTGATGCAGTGAGTTGTTGTTTTTGATGTTAGCGCCTGTTGCCAAGCTGCTGTAGCCACTGATGGTCATGGTAGTGCACACGAGTCCACAGGATATTTCCCTCTTTCACCAGCTAGTGACTCCCAAGTGTGATAGTTGACATTTAGGGCCTTCATGTTGCGCTTGCCAGCATCCTTGAAGTGGAGCTTTGGGAGCCCCACTGGCCCCGGCTACCTCACCATACCAGGTCCTTGGGTATGCGGTTGTCTTCCATCCTGCGGACATGTCTGATCCACCGAAGCCACCTCTGTTTGATTAGTAGCAATATTTGGGAGCTCTGCCTTTGAGAGGACTGTCACATTTGTGATTTTGTCCTGCCAGGATATACCCATAATGCGCCGCAGACAGTGAAGATGGAAATTATTGAGCTTCTTTGCCTGGTGGCTGTAAGTCGCCCATGTTTCACAGCCATACAGCAAGGTGCTGAGAAAACAACAGCACTCCATTCAGGAAATAAAACACTCATTTTTTTTTCTTCTATGTTAAAATTAGGTTAAAGACAACGGAGAAAGCTTGGGGGCTCAGTGGCTAATAAAAGATAAAAATGAGACAGCTGTAATTTATTGACCGTGTCATGCTAGGTGTTTAATATGTCTCACCATAAATGGGATAGGGTCAGAGCAAATCCAGGGGGGTGAACATCAATTATTCAATACCCCACCAAGAGAATTTCTGGATTTGTATCTTTATTGATGATAATTTGGCTCCTCAGACCAAGGCTCAGTAACGCATTTATGTCACAAACCCAGTTGATACCATTATCCCGTACTTTTTCAATGATGATGATCTAAAAAAGAATCAAAAGTAATACAGATATAAATCTAAGAGCATTAGTACTTCGTTACCACTTGATTTTTAGTGACACACTAAGGGAACATTATTTTTACATTCATCTTCAAAATGCAATTCAATAGCAATATCTGACTGTAAAAATGTAGCAACTAATTTCAAAAACCTTCCAGAATAGGAAATAAATACACATGTTGAAAAATACAGATTATCCAGTTGTGAAAGAGTCTATCTAATGAAGGTTTTTTTGGGGGGAAAATGTCCTAATAAAGACTGCTGCCCTTATTTTACTTTAGTGAAAGATAAATTTGTCTGCACTGAGAAAAACTATCAGGTACATCCTGTAACAGAAATGGATTATAGGGCTGCTGCACATGCTGGATAAAAAGCATAATCAATTGGAAAACATCTTGTTTTCCACAATCTGCTGCCTCTGGAGAGTGCATTATAAGTAAGGGATATTTAGGCTTTGGGCCCAGAACAAAATGCCTCCGTTCCCAACGTCTCTATTGCAGCCACTTTTTTTTTTGCTGCTCAACTTCCTATTGTGACAAAATGCTAATAAAGCACGTCAACACTGCCAATGGCCAAGCACTCATCTGAAAGTATTTGTCAGGCATAATGATGGCAAACTCTCCTGAGTCCATCAGGATGCGGTTTCCACAGGCCACCCTCCCCGGCCCCTGCTTCAAATTGTATTGATGTAGTTAATTACTGTTGAATAGCACTCCAGATTCCCATGGTTGTCAGCGTACCTCTGCCTGCCCTCCCCTAGGCTTTGTTCGAGGGGATTAGTGATTGTCCCTAGGCCGAAGCTGGGGATACAGGCTTTCGTAACTGACTCATCATGGCCCTTCCTTTCTCAGCTGCTTTTCGTTTGATTTTACATGTCAAAGTGAACGAAGAAATAAACCATCATCTTGCAGTGTCTTCCGCTTTCCAATCCACTCTCTCCTGTTACCTTTCCCCCTGCTTTGCTCATAATTTGAACGAAAGACGTCATTTCTGAAGCTGTTACAGAACTTCAGAAGCAAGTTGAATAGTGAATATCTTTAAGCGAGATGTACTGTATCTGCCACTTAATTCCACGATCTATCAAACCACTGAGCTTAAAGACATGCAATTTCTCAAATCATTTCTATGTCAAGACAACCAATGTTATTTAATATGTTTATCTACACAAACTGCTGATTTGCATTACATGTTGGTTTTCGGTTTGATTTTAACTAACCTGTTGCTTAATTTAGCTCTATTTCTAATCTCATACAACCAGCGAGAATCACATTTCCCACTCTGTTGACAAACAGAGTAACAGAATACATTGGATTTTAGGTTGAAATATCAAAAACGCAGAAATAATATGCTTCACTGTTTCACTCTTTTCTTTTGTTGCCATAATGTTCTTTAGAAAAGGCAGACCCAGTACAGAAATGTAAATGTTTGTGTCCAGGAATTTGATGTGAGACTTGCACTGATCCTCCATTCATTCCAATGGAGATAATATAATTCCATAACCTGCTTAATTTCATATAAGTCCCCAGTCCCAATGGCTATGCAATTCACGGAGAGGTACAATAATTAATAAGCAAAACCTTCCTACATTACAACAGTGACTACACTTCAAAAGTACTTCATCGGCTGTAAAGCACTTTGAGACGTCTGGTGGTCTGAAAAGTACAATATAAATGCAAGCCTTTCTTTTTCCTTTGCTACCTACACCCACTTTGTGTATCCTTGTTAATGCAATACTATCAGTGCAAGCTTTTATTCAATGAATGCATCACTCGGATCCAGATTCCACATTTGTGTTGACCCCCAAGATAAGAGTAAAATCTTACTTTTCATGAAAAAAGTGGAGAAAATAAAATGCCATAAAGCAAACTGATATTTTATATTTTCATATTAGAAAATGTATGACCTTGTGCTTTCCTTTGTTAAAATCCCTACTATTAAGATTATCGATTAAAGTCTGAAAAGAAGTTTTTAAAAGATGATTCTTGTGTGCTGCAATTTTTCTCAAACTGAAGTACCTCTGAAGTAATTTAACTCATCATATGTAGTCAGATCGGGCAGTTTACTCTTATTTTATTTACATTTTCTTAAAATAGGAACAATGGGCTGATCATTTTACCCTTCTCTTTATGCTGCCAATGTTATCACCTCCCAAGGCTATTTATTTTTGCCAGGGCATTGTTCCAAAGGCACATGCATGGCCTACCATACTCAACCCAAGTGGCCCGTTTCTCATGTGCATGCCTAGGCAGTGACCATCAGCATGCTATTTGACTATGACAGGCCTCACAGTAAAGCCTGATCCTGTTCAGATCACTCATCCACTATCATGCAGTTTCAGCAGAAAACTCTTGCTGGTGATCAGGAGCAGAAAGGCTGACTGATTTACTGCTCCCTAACCAAGGGGCATGGAAGCTAACTGTCAAGTCCGCCACTGCCTGTGCTAAGGTTGGATCATTCAGCGCAGATCAGGCATCAAACTTGTGACTTTGTTAACTAACTAAATTCACCAGGCAATGAGGGGGAGCAGGCTAAACATACGCGCTTCCATTTTGAGAGACTGGCAAAATATGTGCCAGGAATGGCTGGTTGCCAAGGCTAGCCCACAGCAGACTGAGGTGACTTTGCCCCATTTTGCAGGGTCAGCTCAGGTTTGAATAGTTAGCATAAGGTTCCGCCCCAGCTTTGGCCATTCGCCAACAGCTGGTCTAACAGGTATTGTACAAAATCTGGTCAGTAGTTCAAATTTAAAGGGATGTGTGCAGTTAGAAGTATGAAGCTGCAGATGGAATAGAGTTTGTTTCAGCCTTTACAAATTAATTTTAAATATTTGTTGGTCTTTATCACGACTGTTGAAAAAGATGCCAAGCAAAATTTAAGTGTAAAGAAAGCCAATATGGATGCACAAATAAAAATCTATGGATGACGGATCCACACAGCACCCTATCTACTGGCTGACATAAGGTAGGTACAAAGGTATTTGCATTGTTTGACGCTTCAGGATAGCCTCTTCAGATGGGAACTGTGCATCTTACATGTCAGGATGTGGCAGCAGGTTTAAAAGTCCACACAGTGCATGAATGCAATCTGCTACACTTTGCACTCTTAGAAACCTAGGCTCTTTGGAAATGTTCTATGACCTATTGAGCAGAAGCTTTCTTTCCGTAGGCAAAGTGGTGAATGTATTGCGCCTCGCAAACAAGGTCTCTGCCACCTTCATGATGAATCTGTGGAAAACCAACTGTTTGTGTTGCCATATGCCATGGGTGATGGTTTGGAAGGACCCAGCAGCATAAAACTTTAATGTATGCCACCAGAAGAGCCATCCTTATTATGCAGGTTGGGTGCAGAACAGCCTCTACGACATGGCACAACCATGTGGCAGCCCTTTGTGAAAGAGAGGTGCCAAAGAAAGGTCAGCTCTTATACAACAAAGATGGACTATCTGGGGTAGTGAATATGGGTCCTGAAATACATGCGCACGTGTGAGTTATAATCACACCTGACTTTCTTGACCCCTCAGAAACTGCTCTCCCTCCTCCAAATCTAGGAGGAGCTGCAGGAATTCCCACTCTAGCCACTTTGCTTGCTGCAAACAAAATAGCAGCTGGAAGCAAGGCAGTTGGAGAATTTGGGAACAAAAGTCTTGCAACACTAAAGATCAGTTCCAAACAGCAACAGAAGTCAATGCGCCAATAAAAATTCAGGCAAAGCAATATACTAAACTTTTTAAAATGTGCTTGCCTTCTGACACTCGTCCTTCAGAAGCCAGGACACCCATACATTATTGCATGTGTTTCAATAGATGAGTAACACTACAGATAAGAAAGCTGGACAACCCCTTAAGGCATCTATTTAAATGAAATTAGGTGCCTCAAGGAGGCTTGCACTGCTATCAACTTCAGCTTTCACTTGGTTGTAAAATGAGGCCTGCTGTTAATCAGCGACATTAACCTGCGCGGCCAGTTCCATTACCCAACATCCCAGCAGAGCCTTATAAAATTGGAGCAGCAGACCAATAAAAAGCAATGGTTTTAAATTCCTCCATTTTCAATATCTCCAAGATTATTGGGATTTAAACGATTTTCATTGGAATGACTCGTCTGATGGTTTTAACAAAACAAATGATCAAGTCAGGCAACTTTTAAGTTAAAGCTACACTGGCCCGTGCAAGCTCTTTAGCTGTGGAATTCTTATTAAGTGAGTGGATTTCTGCAAATCGAGAAATGTTGCTAGACTATTTCTATAATCTACTTTCTAATCACCAATAGGATGAGAGTACAGAAAATAATATTTGGCAGATGTTATATCTGCTCATTAATGAGCTGTGGAGAATGAATGACAACGTTATAATCTAATTGAAGATTTTACTTGAAGTTAGAAACTAACATACTATGAGTCTACCCCTGGTATCCTCCAGGGGTTTGGAAAAGACTATATACCTTCAATAATTGCTGGATAATAGGGTGGGAATACAAACACATATAGGGTTATTATTATTTATGGACCTCACACATATATAAGTATTGATCCTGTAATTATCAGGCATTTTGTTTACAGTGAGATACTAGATTATTTCTAGACCTTTTTTATAATCTAATATTTAATCTGAAAAGTGAATTCAGCACTTAAAGGATTAAATTGACTGTGTGACCCTCCACCAACCAGGAAGCAAACACCATGCCCTTGTTTTCGGATGCAGCTTTATAAGTACTTTATAGTCAGACAAAAACAACTAAAAGTAGATCTGATTTGTTCCTTATAGTACATTTACACTTGGTCTGAAAATCCATGGGTCATGATCCTGGCTGTTAGCTGGGATTGCACTCGGGTTCCCTCGAGCACTAACTCCATAAAAGTTAGCAGGGCTAGAGCGAAGCCATCTTATGTGCTCAGGGCCAGTGGGCACCTGCACCACAATGGGCACATTTTGGGCATTCACCTACTTCATACTGCCAGAGCCTCTAGCACTTGGCCAATTGGGGAAGAATCCTCCAGCACCTGTCTTCCCCCACACAGCCCCATTTATTGCCAAGATCAGCCTCCCAGATCACATCAAATTAAAAAGTAATACACTTGCCTAATCTTCAGGTTACTTTGCTGGATGGCCCACTTGTACCCTTCTGAAGGCTGTTATGCTTCATCTCACTTGGTTACATTGGTTGCCTTATAGGCTGGGTAAGTGGGAACTCAGAGAAGACCCCCAGCTCCATTCCATCTGCAAAAGGGCCTTGTAACAGCAGAGGCTTCAGCCCTTACAAGATTAAATGAGAATTCCAGATTAAGATGGGATCTGGCGCATCTGCATCCAACCCTTCTTCCAAGTCATCCCAGCAAACTGCAGCCAGATTTTCAGCAGAATAACCCAAAAGAATTCAGCAACAAAGAGTTTATCATCAGTGCAAAACATTTTTGTTTTTGTATGAATATTGAGCTTATGTAGGGTACAGTAGGCGTCAGGGCCCAAAGTGATTCTGAAGCATAGCAGTATGAGACTCCCTCTGCCAGGCATCTCATTCCCTATCGCTTAAGTTTCGGGTCAGCCCCTAACTTCATATTTAGGCTACATTTACTCTATAGCTGCAGTATCAGTGCAAAGATTTTAAAGCAGTCTGTGTGCATATCCAGCAAGACCTGGACAGTATTCAGGCTTTGGCTAATAAGTGGCAAGTTATATTCGCACCACACAAGTGCCAGGCAATGAACATCTCAAACAAGAGAGAATCTAACCAGCTTGCCTTGACATTCAATGGCATTACCATCACTGAATCCGCCACTATCAACAACCTGAGGGTTACCATTGACAAGAAACTGAACTGAAGCAGCCACATAAATACTGTGATTACAAGAGCAGGTCACAGGTTGGGAATTCTGTGGCGAGTAACTCACCTCCTAACTCCCCAAAGCCTGTCCACCCAGCTACAAGGCACAAGTCAGGAGTGTGATGGAATACTCTCCACTTGCCCGGATGAGTGCAGCTCCAACAACACTCAGGAAGCTCGACACAAGGCAAGACAAAGCATCCTGCTTGATCAGCACCCCATCGACCACCTTCAACATTCTCTCCCCCCACCACCAGCACACAGTGGCAGCAGTGTGTACCATATACACGATGCACTGCAGCAATTCGTCACGCCTCCTTTGACAGCACCTTCCAAATCCGCGACCTCTACCAACTGGAAGGACAAGGGCAGCAGATGCATGGAAACACCACTACCTGCAAATTCCCCTCCAAGCCACACAACATCCTGACTTGGAAATATATGGCCGTTCCTTCACTGTCACTGGATCAAAATCCTGCAACTCCCTCCCTAACACAACTGTGGATGTACCTGCACAAGATGGACTGCAGCAGTTCAAGAAGGCAGCTCACCACCACCTTCTCGAGGCAATTAGGGACGGGCAACAAATCCTGGCCTAACCAGTGATGGCCACATCCCACGAAACAAATAAAAAAACTACTTCACACTGACACTACAATTAGGAGTGCGATTGTACTTTTATTTATTTTCTGATGGCAGTCAAGAAACTGATTCTCAATGAGAGAAAAACGATCCAAACGTTTACTGAAACAAGTTCACATATTGTGATCCAATTTTTAAAAACCTCTTAAACTTATTATAAAAGTAGAATCCTAAGAGTCAAATGATGATACCATTTTTTATTGGGGATTTGTGATCTGTAATTCACCAATCTATTTTGTAATGCTCGAGTTACAATATCATCCGCACTCATTTCAGAAATTGTGTAAGTACGACAGACCATTATAGCGCCAGTCTTCAGAACCAAACAATGCATAGATGCAGATTCTGAGGACTCAATTTTAACTCCCTCCAACTGATGGAAATAGAGCAGGGGACTTAGCCATTACTTTCCCAAAGCAATCCATCTGACTGTAATTTTAAATTGCAGGCAACAAAGGCGCCTGTCCCATGCCGGTGGGGTCCTCTGTAAATATGCAGATGGGGCTCCAATAACATAATTTTAATCGAATCTGCCATTTAAACCTGAGACCTGTGGAAGGGGTGCGCCGGGGGTGGGGAGCGGAGAGCAATGTAGCTTCCCAGCCAGGCCAAAACCTGCCAAGACCAGAGAAGATAAGTTTTTTTCCCAATTTGAATTTCCTTATGGACCAAGAGGAGCAGGGGTGCTCCTCCAGGCTGCACCGGGAAACCTTTGGCCTTCCTTGCCCTGGACTTCAGAGTCTTCCCAGAGCAAGCAGCGAAGTTGACGAGATCGTCATCACCCAGAAGCTGGTTGGTGAGAAGTATTAGAGGAGCTCTGGGGACATAAAATGTCATGTCTTGGCCAGAAGAACTACATCACCCATCAAAACTGGGCAAGAACTGGACATTTAAGAGAGCGAGAGTAAAATGGAAGAACATTGTGAAATTATTTTTATGTATCAATCTAATGAAGCGTGCACATCTGAAACATCATGGTCTGCCTTTTCTTTTTACAGATGTTGACTGACCCTTGTATTTCCAGTTTTTCTGTTTTTATTTCAGGAATCATGCCATCATTATTATAATGTTCAACATAAATACAGCATACTGTATCTTACAATGTTTTAAAATCAAAACTTCTGTTGTTAAGCTCGAGTGGATTGTAGACTGAGAATTGTTTTCCATTATAGCTATTGAGGAATCATTTGATTGCAGACAAAAGCAAAATTCATAATTAAGCACTCGTGTTTGTACAAAAATTGAAAGGTATGGCAAAATGTATGTTACAATATTAATATTAACATTAATATTACTTCAAAGAAATGTTGCATATCTCACTATACATGAGAGTTCTAAAACTACATCAGAAAAGTATGGTCCATAAATTTAAATTGTCTGAATTTTCCTGTCCCATTTTTCTACAGTTTGAAATAGGGACCCATGTTAGTCATTGGTAAAACTAATTGTATCTACTTGTGCTTTGCAGACACAAGGAAACCATTCATCACGTTATAAGAAATGCTTAATGTCTCTGACAATAATGTGGGATTAGAGTCACCTACAGAAGCAGCCAACCAGGTAACAGCACCACAAGGAAAATGCTCAATCTCATCAACAGTTACATGTGCAAGAGTAACTGTACCACAGGCTTATAGTCACTATAAACTGTTGACAGTGCTATTGGGAGTCAACTGCAGGCATTCATTTACTATGGAAGGCTGTATGGTGTTAGCATATTACAATGTCTTGTGATGAATCGAAATAGATGATATTGATCGTGCATGAAATTCCAGATTAGTTCCTGAACAAATATATGACACTGTATGTTACATCTTCAAAGTAAAGTTTTGATATTATTCATATTAAAGGAGACGGCAAATGGATGACAAGAACACTGAATGATTAGTACGTGCATCCATGCTGTCAGTCTTTCTAAAAGGCAATTTCTTTAAGATATATTTACACTTCTGCTCTGCAGAGGCCTGTGTATTCTACTTTTCTACATAAACTATGGAGTGGATGTACTGAGGAGGTGGAACCAAAGGGATTCATTTGGAACATGACTGGATTGCTCCGCAAAGAGCCGGCATGGACTCGATGGGCTGATTGGCCTCCTTCTGTGCCATAAATGACTCTATGGCTCTATGCTTACTCTTAATCAGCAGTGCCAGATGTGGCCCAGTGGTAGCCCTCTTGCCTCTGAGTCAGGAAAGTTATGAGTTCAAGTTGAACTCCAGAGACTTGCACAAAAAGCCTAAGCTGACACTCTCAGTGCAGTACTGAGGGAGCACTATGCAATTGGAGGTTCTATCTTTCAGATGAGATGTAAATTGAGAGCCTGTCTACCCTCCCAGTTGGATGTGAAAGATCCATGGCACTATTTTGATGAAGAGCTGAGGAGTTCTCCCTGGTGTCCTGGCAATATCTAACTCTCTACAAACATCACTGAAAAAAACCAGCAGATTATCTCGTCATCATCTCATTGTTGTTTGTGAGACCTGGCTGTGTGCAGATTGACTGCTGCATTTCCAGCATTACAACTACATTACAAGAGTACTTAATTGGCTGCAAAGATGTCCAGAGTGTGTGAAAGGCACTATACAAATGCAAGTCATTCTTATTTTCTTTTAGTATCTAACTCATGTTTATTTTCCTTTAGGTATCCACAGGGCATTTGTTACATTTTAATAAATATTTGGCAGAAATTGAGGGAAGAAATCTGAAATGATGATTGGTTGATTAAAGGTCTAGAAGGCTGCCAGTTTCGGGATGCAGCACATGCACACATTTGTTCTGAACATGTTCCACAACCTCATCCATAGTGCAGCAACTAATGTAATACACTTTAATTTCTATATTATTTTGTAACTTAATTGAGCCATAATACTTATACTTCTGCATCAGCATTACTTTAACATTGATGCTAGTCTGTTTAAATTGAATGGGTTAACAGCAGTGTTAAAGCCAATGGGAAAATTTAGATTCAGGAGTCTATACCAACTTCATTTCTGCAATTTTATACTAAGTTCCCTCCAAGCAGCTGAGGTACTGAGACTGCTGTCAGTTGTAATTATGCACCAAGACTGGCATCAACAAGTGACAATACTTCAGAATATTTCTTCATTAACAGAATTCTGCACAAGTCTAAATAGAATTTTGTATTTCAGCTTACTATTTGAATTCAACCACTGCCCTCAAAGTGTTAAAATACGAGTTGTTTCCAGGGTTCTGCATTGGCTTATATCTGAGGTAGGTACATTTTTGCTCATATGTTTGGCATTTCTATCCTTTTTTCCACAGAAAAGAGAATAAAAGTGTACTAAAAAAGTCTTTTGTGGCTATATTGGAACTTGTAGAATGCATTAAGGAGCCCACAGTCGAAATAATGCTCACATAATGGAGGCTACATCAGGGCTGGGGCGCATAATGAAAGTGACTTTGGTTTTTTGTTTGACAAAACTTCCCAACAAATTTTATTTGACAGCTATATAGCTGAACGAATTGAATAGGTCGCAGCTGAGAAAAGGCCGAAAAAATATGATTTGAATTCTAATTCCTGTCATACGCTAGACAAAGTTATTATGAAACACAAAGAAAAGCAGCCTAGGGAGCGTAAATCCCCCAACAAGATTCATCTAATTAATTCAGGAGAAAATTAATTACCACAGGATTTTCAAACAGAGCGGATTAAATGACTGCCCAACCCCCATTACTAGGCAAATAAGCTGCCATTCCTATGGATAGAGAGCCTGATCGCTAACCATTGGCATGGCAACAAAGCATCCTATGGAAAGGACAACAGACAGGGCAAGGATGATGTCATATGCCCGGCTTCCTCTGGTACTCTGCTGCCAATTCCATAAACCTCACAGTAATTTTTAATAAAACCTGAAAATAGGAGCACACCCAAGGACATAGCAGAGCAACAGGCATTTAATAGCATCTTAAATATACCTGTAAGTCAAAGCATAAATGCTGTCGTGTTGCTAATACAACTAACCCTACAAAGTTTACTTTGCAGGTAGTGGACTAACAGTATAGTACTGTACTCTAGCGAGTATACTAAATGTTTAATTCAGCGCTGTAACCACTTAATGCAAGAAGCTGTTGCTGATCGCAAACTGCTTGTTAATAAAGCACAGTACAGAGGGCATAGAGGCTAGCTGGTACCTCTCTATGACACAACACAGAATAGTGGGTTGCTCTTAATAAAATACAAGATACCAATCCAATCATGAAGCACGACAGAGAAGCTTGATTTGTTGGTTTTCAACATCAGATTACTGGTTATTATTCAGAAGATTATCTGTGATTTTATAATATGGGAATTTTCATTCGAGATATTTTTATTGTTGTGTTGCTGCATATTCCGTGTAAGGCAGTACGTTACTCAAGGTGTTGGATTTGTGCCCTGGGGCTGATAGTATTATCAGATTATTTCTCAGTACAATTTACAGAGATTATTCACTATTTTGCACGTTATAAATAATGCAGGTAATTTGACATGGCAGAACATTCTGCTACAAACCCTGTGAATTTCTAAATTTATTACATAATTCACCATCTGAAGACTGTAATTTTTCATGAAGATTTCCGGAAATATTGGCCTGGAGTTTCTTCTTGGTTATGCTATTTACTTCAGGCCAATTCAGGCAAAATCGGCAAGCCAGTGCAAAAGATTACGGAACCTGCAGTGAAAATTACGGTCAACGTAATTCGAGTTTCTGTGATCTTTCGCTCTAATTTTAAAAACTTCCCACTAGAAGCAGGCTGGCATAAAACTGGCTAAACTCCCAGATTGAGTTAATCACCATTGGGAGATTCCACTAAGTGCGGTCCTTTGCAGGCCTTTCAGGGTGCTCACAAATAGTGGACTAAAAACTATGACTAAATACATTTTTATTGTGATAAACCCATTTTCAGTTTTATTGAGCAAACTGCAACAAGTTACCACTGTTAAATATATCAAAGAAGTTTTTAAAGCAAAACACTTTTTAAAAAAAATTAAGTAATAAAGTGCTGCACGATCGCGCTGGTTCATGGTAGATTTTGAGTTTGGCAATATGTAAATTGAGCGGAAACTTGAGGGGAAGAGAACATTTCTCATAACTAGCGCACTTTTGGGTGCAGGGCACTTTGCGTACGAATTGCTGATTGCACCCAAACCGGAAACTCTACTCCAGTGAAAACACTGTGTCATGCAGGCCCCCATCTGCCAAGAATAAGGCATATTAATTTTGTCATATGAACATTGATTTTAAACCTGCTGGGAAGAAGAGAAGGCCTGTTACAAGGGCTGCCAGACAATTAGCTGAAAAATATTTGCATACTAACAGACAGTGCTTGTGGAGACAAAAGGACCATTCCCTGACACATTCAACCCACAATGAATTTTGATCACCAGACACTGAAGGTGTAAGGAAGAGCATTCCAGAGACTGCTAAGGTGATACAATCCAAGAAAGCCAGGACTGGTTAAACCAGCTGGTCACATGACTAACAGGCTGGTCAGGGGTTTTTTGAACCAGCCACAGAGATTTTGACCTTGTTTGCTCCTGGAGTGAGGAGACCTCTCCTGTCTGCTCCCACCTCTTTTTCACACTCTGGACCCACTGAGGACACATGAACTTCAAGAGAGAAAAGTCTCCTACATCGAACAAGGTTTAAGAAGAATACTGGGCCCCAATGAAAAGTAAAACCTACCTACAATCAGGTAGCTGACTATAGCAAGCTCAAAGAACAGTAACCAAAAGCATCTTCAGATATTGCCTCAAACCTTTCCACTTTATTTCTTCTGTTCTTTTCCATCTCTATCTGCATGTGTGTATTGCGAATGCATGCTCGTGTGGGTGCATCACGTATCCGTAGGCGTTAACTGAATTAGAGTTTAAGTTTAATAAAGTTCAACCTTTTCTTCTTTAAACCTAAGAAAACCTGTTTGGCTAGTTTATTTGCCTTATAATTGGAAGTTCGTGAACAAGGATTCACTAAGGGGGAGCTAAAAAAACTGTGTGTTTAAAATTAAACTCTGTTACGGTAAGACCAGGTGGAGTCTGAGAGGGAACCCTAGACCCCTTTCTCACCTGGTCACAACAGAAATTTGTGGGCTACTGTCCTGGATTTTACCCACAGACAAATGAGAGAAATTGGAAGTGGGAAGCCAAACTGTTCCCAATCAAAAAGAGCAAGATTTCAATACAGGTTTTCTTGTGGTTGTGTGTGCTTGAATACTAACATATCTGCAAGTGAAGCTAGTAGCTCCCCAAGACAAGATGAAATAACTTGGGATAATTTAAAAGCACTGTCTATAGAGGAGTTGAGGAAAATGGCTGAGCAGTGTGGGATCATTGTATGTGGCAAGGCTAGGAAGTCTGAACTCCTAAGGCTAGTGGCCAATCATTTTTCCCTTGAATCTGAAAAAGCAGAAACAGGATTAGAAGTAGACATCGACAGGATGTTGCTAGCAAAGATACAATTGCAACAGAGGAAACTTGAATTAGAAGGCAGGGAAAGAGAAAGTGAAAGAGAGAGACAGCAGAGAGAGAAAGAAAGAGCCTTCCAGAAAGAATGTGATAAAAGAGAGCTGAAGCGGCTTGAGTTAACTAGGGGACGATAGAGTAACCCCAGTGAAAGCATGGCCAAAACGGAGGAGCATAATTCAGGGCTGGGTGTAAAATTGTTAAAACTAGCTCAACTAATCCCAAAATTCAATGAGGGAGACATGAAAGCCTTTCTTGTGTCTTTTGAGAAACTGGCAATGCAGCTAAAATGGCCAGCTGAGATCTGGCCTCTTTTATGACAAAGCAAGCTAACTGGAAAAGCCCATGAGGTTTATTCCCTGTTGCCAGATGAGTTCATCAAATTATTAACTGACAAAAAATGCTATCCTCGGGGCATATGAATTAGCACCCGAAGCCTATCGCCAAAAGTTTGGAACCCTCAAGAAGCAAGCTAATCAAACCTATCTGGAGTTTGAAAGAAGTAAGCAGCTGGCTTTGGCCAGTGGCTGAGGGCTCTTAAAGTACAGCTCAGTGATGAGAATCTCAGAGAAGTAATTCTGTTAGAGGAATTTAAACACTCTCTCCCACCCTCCATAAAGACCCATGTAGAGGAGCAGCGGGTTCAGAGAGCCTGGCAAGCGGCCATTCTGGCTGATGAGTTTGCTTTAATTTATGTCAGTTTCCCAGGGGAGAACCTTTCCTAGTCACCCCCATACATCTGAAAAGGACAAAGGGTGGGAAGGTGATAGGAGCCCAAGCAGTCCTGGGAGAGAAAGAAAAGCAGGAGACACAGGGGGCCCTCCTCTAGCCAAAAGGGATGGTGCTGTGAGCAGGAGTGAGACCCGGAGACCTGTTTGCTTCTATTGTAATAAGGCAGGTCATCTAAAAGCTGACTGCCGGAAACTAACTCAGGAAAAGTTAATAGAATTCCTAAAGGCTATCAGGGTTTTGTGTTTGAAGGGAAAGTAATCCCATACCCCTTAAGTGGGGCAAGCAAGCCCATAGTAATTCTCAGGAACAGAGGGGCCACTCGATATCTTTTACTGGGAAAAGGCCTGACCTTTCCCCAGAGAGTGCAGTGAACACCAGAATGGTGGTGAATGGTATTGGAGGGCAGTGTATGCCTGTACCTGTACAGCGGGTGCACCTGGAGTGCGACCTAATTACGGGACCGTGACCGTAGGGATTGTCCCTAGTTTGCTTGTGGACGGGATTGACCTGCTCCTGGGTAATGATCTGGCAGGGGTGAAGGTTGTAGACCCCCCCACAAGTGAAAGACCGCAGGAAGTAAGAGAGACAGGGCATGGCAGGAGACGGTCCCCTGCAGTCTCCCTGAATGTGTAATGAGGCCATGATTAAACCAGCTCCCCCAGAGGAGACTGAATTGGCACTGCAGGCAGATGACCATGAGGTCTGTCTATCTGAGACTTTCATTGAAAAGTTAGAAGTCCCAGGGAATGAGTTAAATAAATCTTCCCTAACTGAGGCTCAGCAAGCCGACCCAGTATTGCAAGAGTTAGCACAGGCTGCCCAGTCTGTAAGTGAAGCAGAGGGAGTCCCTGAGTGCTACTATTTAAAGAATGAGGTACTGTTGAGGAAATTGAGTTTTCCTCACAGATGTGAGAGCAAGGACTGGACAGTAGTTCATAGTTAGTGTTGCCGCAGAGGTACCGGACAGAAATATTAAGAAGGGCCCAGGAGACTATATGGCTGTACATGCTGGTATACGAAAGACCAAAGCCCGCATAAGGCGTCAGTTTGACTGGCCAAAACTCCACAAAGATGTGGTGGAGTACTGCAGGAGTTACTACCTGCGCCAGGTTGAGGGGAAACCCCAACCTACAGTGAAATCTGCACCCCTAAGCCCTGTATCGGCTTTTGGGAAATCCTCCAGCAGAGGGCTGGTGAACTGTAAGGGACCCCTACCGAGAACAAAAGGGGACAGGCAGGCACAAAGCTGGCAAAATATTAGAAAGGGAAGGGAAAAAGGCAACCAAGAGGGCAGCTTAAAGCAAGTCCGGGAGGAATACCGGATAAAAACCCCTACTGTCCGGCCAGCCAACCCTGATAAATTTGAAAAGATAGACCCACATCCTCCTATGTAAATGCAGACACTAGAAGCATTCCACCAGAGTTGCGAACAGCATTTACAGGAACCTGTAGAGACAAAAAAAGACCTCTAGGGGGCAGAGAAAACGTGAGGGTGATGCCTCGCATAGTCAAAGTGCCACAAGGGAATGCAGTAGCGTCTGCACAAATACCTGCAGGCAGGAGTGTCCCAGAGGAAAAAGGGGAGATTCGCAAAGAATCCTCCCCCATAGTCAGGAAACAAAGAGAACCACCCATCCCCTGAAGTCAAAAGCCTTTGCATGACTCAGCAAAACACTGAAAGACAGTTTAGGATAGCCCACTACTGACTCTCCTGAGCAAAAAAATTCCAACTTAGGGCTAATTAAATCCCCAACCCACTCCCCCCACCACTACCCCCCAGCCTTTTTGCAGACCTGAACAGGAGCAAAGAGCCTAGGCAGTCATGGAAATGGGCAAACTGAAGAAAAACTTCCCCAAAGAACCACAGGTTTATTGGGATGCCAAAAAAGGGCAGTTTAAAGCAACACTGCTACCAAGAAAAGACAGGCTGTAATAAGTTTTAGGATTTATGAATGAATGTGAATGATTGAGTGAGAGACACGCATGCTTTTTCCTGTATCTTATATTTTCTCTCTCGACCCCTTTTAATGAAATGCACTTTCCTCAAATCGCATTTCGTTCCGCTGGGTGTGGAGGTGTCATGCATGCCCTCATCTGCCAAGAATGAGGCATATTAATTTTGTCATATGAACATTGATTTTAAACTTGCTGGCAAGAAGAGAAGGCCTGTTACAAGGGCTGCCAGACACTTAGCTGAAAAACATTTGAATGCTAACAGACAGTGCTTGTGGAGACAAAAGAACCATTCCCTGACACATTCAACCCACAATGGATTTTTATCACCAGACTTTGAAAGTGTAAGTAAGAGCATGCCAGAGACTGCTAAGGTAATACAATTCACAAAAGTCAGGACTGGTTAAACCAGCTGGTTACATGACTAACTGGCTGGTCCAGGGTTTTTTGAACTAGCCACAGAGATTTTGACCTCAGAAAGACTATCTGCTCCCATCTCTTTCTCACAAGCCTCTGGACCCACTGAGGACACAAGAACTTCAAGAGAGAAAAGTCTCCTACATCGAACAAGGTTTAAGAAGAATACTGGGCCCCAACGAAAAATAAGACCTACCTACAATCAAGGACTTTACAGCCAGCTCAAAGAACAGTAACCAAAACCATCTTCAGCTATTGCCTCAAACTTTTCCACTTTATTTCTTCTGCTCTTTTCTGACTCTATCTGCATGCTAGCGTGGGCGCGTCGCGTTTTCGTAGGCGTTAACCAAATTAGAGTTTAAGTTTAATAAAGTTCAACCTTTTTTCTTTAAACCTAAGAAAACCTCTTTGGCTAGTTTCTTTGCCTTATAATTGGAAGTTAGTGAACAAGGATTCGCTAAGGGGGAGCTAAAAAAAAATTGTTTTTAAAATTAAACCCTGTTATGGTAAGACCAGGTGAAGTCTGAGAGAAAACCTTAGATGCCTTTCTCACCTTGTCGTAACAACTGTTTTCTGAGTAGGTCACTTGCTGCAACAAATTCTTGCCTGAGTTCTAATTAAGTGGGGGTGAAGGCGTTAAAACTCAGGACTCTGCATTTGTTTATAATGAAGACAACAATTTTGTGGAATTGCTTCTGTTTTCAAAGACATACGGCCATTATAATTTCATTGTACTATCAGATGGCATCAAAAAGCAGAAGAAGGATACTTGAATTCCTTAGAATGGTCATCTGATTGGATTGCTGCCTTGAAATCATTCCTTGGTAACTGATATTATTTGTACGATAGAACCATAGAAAAACTATGGCACAGGAGGAGGCCATTCAGCCCAGCATATCTGTGCCAGCTGAAAAAACTAGCCGCCCAATCTAATCCCACCTTCCAGCATTTTGAGTTTTGAGGATGCTGCCATCAAGCCAAAAAAAAGTTCTGCCTATCACACAAATGAGTAATGTGATATACGAATTTCAATGCCAGTGTGATGCTATGTGTATAAGCCGTACATCCTCAAGACTGGCAGATTGTATCAAACAATATGGCCCTTCCGCTGTTCACAACAGGCAAGGTACAGGCTGTACCCAACCGGCTGTGCTTGCAAAACTCCAAACACAGTGTCCAACATTAGATCTGATTCTGCGATTGGGCAACATTTGCTAAATCATCCTCAGTGTGCTAAGAATTACACAGACAACAAATTTAAGATTGTCAGTCGGGCTCACAGTGTGGCGCATTTGCGCGTACTGGAAGCTACATATATTAATACACAGGGCCCCATTCTTTGCAGACAGAAAGAATATGTACACACATTGTACCTGTTTTAGCTAAACAAAATAAGTGACAGCCATTTGCTGGTTCGTTTGTCAGGTCAATGCCTTGACCAATCAGAGCCAAGCTGCCTGGTTTAAATTTCAAACAAAGCTTGGCAGTTAACTGTCAGTCACCATAAACTGGTGCATTCTCCATGGCAAGCAGCACTCTCTTCTCATTCAGTATAAGTTCGTTGTTTCCCTTACATTGGTATTCTTGCGGATTGACCTGATGAGTGCAAGACAAAAAGCTTCGACAACATGTCTCTATTTTCAGTAATAAAGCAAGAACCTGCATTTATATAGTGCCTATTACATCCTCAGGGCATCTCATTGTGCTTCACAATTAAGTAATTTTGAATTGTATTCACCGTTGGAAAATGCAGCAGCCAATTTGCATACAGCAAAGTCCCACAAAATGTGAAAAGATAAATCACCAGATAATCAGTTTTAGTAATTTTGATTGAGGGACAAATATTGGTCAGAACACCAGGCGAATCCCCCTGCTCTAATACATAACATTTCCTGTCAGTAAGTTAATGAGACTTGACGACTGTGATATAATGACATAATTGTATCAACAGTAGCTCAACCCAACTCATTTTTTTATATTTCCGAAAACTAACTTTGAAAACATAAATTGTAATATAAACCCGTATTGCAAGGGTTGTGTCTGTTAGTTTTCCTTGTGCTCAGTATCCTGCTGTTGTAGCAGAGCTTTTGAAATACTTTTGTCAACTGAATCAGTTCAAAAATACTCCAGTGTGGCAACAAAATTACTTTAACCCCTTATTTCATGCAGTGGTTAAATATTTCATATGCTTAAACTTTATCACTTTTATAAGTTGCTGTTCTAGTCATAGTCCCAAAGGACCAAAGGCATCTCTCTCCTTTAGAAAGAGAGAGAGCGAGAGAGACAATTGGTAAAGTATATATGTATATATAATGCTTGAGGGGCAAGATGAGGAAGCAGGCCTCCATGAACTACCACAGCCAGTCGAAGATTGAACCTGTGCTGTTAGTCTTGTTCTGCAGCATACTCTAGCCAACTGAGCTAACCATCCCCCATTTTTATGAGTAAGTAATTGGCAAAGAGTAGTTGTTTCCAGTCAGGCCAGACTGACATATTCTGGCATATTTTGAGAATTGTACAATGCAGAAAGAGGCCATTTGGCCCATCAAGTCTTTGCCACCAATTTTTCACATGAGTCATCTAATCTAAAGTAACTCTTCTGCTCAATCTGCACACCTTTTAGTATTCCTCTTTTCTAAGCAACCATTTAATTCCCTTTTAAAAGAATTTGTGGACTCTGTTTCAACAACGGTTTGTAAGATAATTCCAAATTCTATCCACAAAAGATTTCTTTCTACTCTCTCGTTTAATTCTCATCAAGTGATCTGAAACATTCAGATATCAATATCTCAAGTGCCAGGGAAAAAGAAAATTCACGAACTTCCCAAGATCTATTTACAGAGAATACTGTGCCAACAAATCTTGCAAAAATGATTTAATTTTCACTTCAGTTAACTCTCCATCTTCAGCAAATGTTATGGCACCTTCAATTTCTCTTCTTTGACAATAGTAATCTTTCTCATTTGTGCATATCCCAGCAAGCACTGCACTGAATATTAGAAAGTAACAAAAATTGCAGTCATTGCAATTATGCTCATTGTTCATCATCTATTCATTGCTAATGAGGGAGAAAAATCCACCCAATGTTGGTAAATGCAATGATCTCACCACTTTAAGACTGTGACAGACATGCCTCAGTGGGAGCACTCTTGCCTCTGAGTCAGAAGGTTGTGGGCTGAAGTTCGACTCCAGACTCTTGAGCACGTAACACAGTGCCATACTGAGGGAATGCTGCACTGTTGGATTCGATGTCTATCAAATAAGAATCTGCCCTATCAGGTGAACTTGAAATATCCACGGTAATATCTGAAGAAGAACAGCCAACATTTATCCCTCAATCAACATCTAAAACAGATACTCTGGTCATTTATTTCATTGCTGTTTGTGGGATCTTGTGCACGAAAGTGGCTGCTCTGTCTCCTACATTACATTATTGAATACACTTCAAAAGCACTTTCTTGGTTGTGCAGTACTTTGGGATGTTCTGAGGTTGTGAAAGGCATTATATAAATGCAAGTCTTTCTTTCTGTTGAAAGATAAATTTTCTGAAGTCTCACCCATGGTACCTGGGCCACCACAAGCATGAATTGGATACACGTGAGCATTTCACTCATGATCTGGACTCATGGTGGGCTATTGGAAAGGATTTATAAATCTATCACAGATATCTTACTTAAGCACACAGACAATGTATATTAATCTAGACTAAGCAGGGGTCTATCACACTTTACATATTTGCTTTATATGGTACTGCTAAGATTGAAGTGCTCCAGCTGCCATATTACAAAGAAAATATTCCTGGCTATGATTCACATCACTGGCGATATTGTTAGATAAAAAGTCCTTGCTAGCACAAATATTTTCCTTCAGGTTTGAATTGGGAGATTTAGAAATAAAGACAACTGTGTGGAGCAACCATGCTGGGAAGAGGACAGCCAGGGAATTTCCTTTCGTACGTTCATTCCACAGGGATCAAGTCAAAGTTTCCGCCGAGTATTACCAACAGCAGTCCAGGCTAAACTTCCCCACCCTGATTCCACCTTTGTCTCCATCTCGGAAAACTCTCCCCAGTTCACACACCAAGCCAGCTCTCGGGACATTTCAAGTCTTTGTCTTTTATAGACATATGTATATTATTTTATGGACATTGTTGAATAGATACAAGACTATTTTTGGCCAAAAGTTGTTACCATTACATAATTTGTTTTTTTATAAATCAAGGAGATACTGGAACTGTGATCTCATACTTAAAACCACAAGAACAAATAAACTTTTACATTTTCAAACCCACAGAAGGTAAAAACATTTGGCCATTCCAACAGTGATCTTTCACAAGGGCACAGCTATTCTACACATTGTAATACATTGAAGCTACTGTTCATTTGAAAAACGGTTCTCACCTTGTGTTGAAACCATCTGACACTCATCCTACCTATTTATTTATATACTTAGATCTTTAAACACCATCTTGGATTGTCTCCATGCAAGATTTAATTTTCAATTGTTTTGAATGCCCAGATTGCCATTATCATTGTAATGTTGTAATGCTCCGGATTATGGCTATTAGCTATTGGGACTGTTGAAATACAATCTCCCATTCTTGGAAGGGATGTGTGTGTTTC
This sequence comes from Heterodontus francisci, assembly GCF_036365525.1. Lineage (NCBI taxonomy): Eukaryota > Metazoa > Chordata > Chondrichthyes > Heterodontiformes > Heterodontidae > Heterodontus > Heterodontus francisci. Next base: position 55,960,845 of record NC_090396.1, on the reverse strand, counting down.
TTTGGTAGTGATGGTGACAGAAGTATTGACTAATAGTCTGCTAATATTCTGCTAATATCCTGCCTAATAATGTTGTGTTTAAGCATTTTTTGAAGGTGTTTTGAGTGGAGCATCACCAGTTAACTGGAGGAGAGGAAGGTGCAGGTTTGACAAATTAATGCTATATATTCACACTAATGTACATCCAGATCCCATTTCCATTACACATGCCACAATGACAGGTTGCTTTATGCAGTCAACTTCCTAATTATTTTAACATTGAGAGAATCTGTGCCTTCAGGTGGTCTCACAGTATATTAAATTTACATTTAAAAAACTTATATACATACAGCTCAGTGCATATACATTTTGTGCATACCAATTTAGTTAACTTGTCTGGGATTGTGCTCCTGAAAGCTGTAACAAGGTGATTTTTGCTCATGTGCATTTTCAAAGTTAATGCACACAAGGCACAAATAAGCATGAGATTGATGATTCCAATCCTCAGCTTTGTGAATGCTGAACCATTGCTCATCTAAATGGATCAGCTTAGCAGTTCATTGTTCACAAACTCTTCAAACTAGGCCAATGTAGGCGCACAGCTTCCCACCTCTGAGAAAATGCTATTTACAATGACCTTGTATCTTTCCAGCACCTTCAATGTCGAAAAACATCCCTGGGTGTTTCACAGATGCCAAGTGGCAAGTGAAGCTTGCGGGAAGGCGAATATATGCTGAGTCATTAAGATTGGTTTTGAAGAGATTGCAAAGTAGGGGGAGAAGTCGTAAAGTGAAAAGTTTTAGGGATAGAGTTCCAGAGAGTAGCGGCGAGGTACATGGTGAGGAAAATTCCATTTGGAATTATGGGATGTCTGAAAGTAAAACATACAGCCCTCACAACCTACTTTTGAGCTGGAACTGCAGTTTATAATTTAAGTCTTAAGGTGCTTGGAGGATTACAATCTATTATGTGCTTACAAACAATTTGTAACATTTTAGTCATAATCAATATGTACATTTATCTTGTATTGCTCCAATGTTAATCATATTTTGGTGGGCTAGAGCAGGATATATTTAATTTTGTATTTTCTAAGGTTGCTAGTTTTTCAGCGCCCCTTTTAATAAACCTTACCCTTCTGTAAGTAAATGCTTCATATTGTTTGTGGATGGCACACAGTGGAATTGAAAAAACTTTAGCTTGTTATATGGGACCAAATCAAAAAGTACTTTAAATTGGATACAGCTAACACAAGCATTGCTGAAGTATATTTTAAAGTATACAGGGGCTGTAGGGATTGTTCTGCACCTGCTGGCTTGTCTTACTGTCTAAAAGAATTTAGAATGAGGTTGAACAACATACTTCACCTTTGTGAATTCAACTATACTTCGCTTTATTTGCTGTGGGAAATAAAAGAACAAGAATGAGCTGGCTTGCCATGGATGGGGAGTTTGGGCACTAGCTGTTGGCAAGGCAACCAGCATCCTATGGGAAGGAAAGCAGAGGGGGCAGGGATGATGTCATCCCATGGGCAGGGGAACCAATCAGCCACTGGGAAAATGATGTCACCATTTGCAGAGCTTGGGCATTCACAGCTATAGAAATGTACTGAATTCAAGTGGTGGAGAGGTCACTTAGTTCTGTGTGTGAAACCTTAACTGCATTGATTACATGCTAATGGTTGTGACCGGAGGCAACCCCATAAAGTTGTCAGCAACTTCCCCCCCATCCCACCACCCCGGCCCCCTGTTTACAATACAATGACTTCTTTTGGGCAGATTTATATTTAATCCTTCCAAACTTCTGAATGAAATGTCAAAAAGCTGCCCTCACAAAAGCCCAGTGCAGTGCAATGCAGTAGCTACGTTACCAGCGTGCTGTTCAGTTCCTATTATTTCCCAGGCACAGAAGAAAACAAAGCCTCCTGCCAGCATCATATTTTGTACAAAGTGCCACAATATTGTGCCAAGCCTTCTTGACACTGATGAATCTGCAGAATTAGTTTGTAAAGGATGTGACAATGTTGCTTCCTCTCACTTTTTTTTAACCACACGTGGGAAACAAACAATCCCTGCATGGTGGGTGGGGGTGATGGGGGTGGGGGGGGAACAGAAATGTATCTGAAAGACATGCTTAGAAAGCCAGTGTCTCATTTACATTGTAGTTATTCACTCCTTGAGCACAAGGCAAAAATATTTGCAACAAATTGAGATGTTCTGCTGCCCCCAGTTTTCTCTTTTGCTCTCCTCTATGTCCTGACTGATGCTGGTGTTCAGTTCCACATGCTCCAAATCCTCACCCAAGAGATCATTCTTGGGCAATGAGTGCTGGAAGGCTATTTGACTACAGGGGGCCATTACTAAACATCCAAAGCTGCTTACTTTCCAGAAGACAGGAATCAGGAGCAGAATTTTTTTTATTCTATCATGGGATGTGGCTGTCGTTGACAAGGCCAGCATTTGTTGCCCATCCCTAATTGCCTTGAGAAGATGGTGGTGAGCCACCTTCTTGAACCACTGCAGTCCACCTGCTGCAGGTACACCCACAGTGCTGTTAGGGAGTTCCAGGATTTTGACCCAGCAACAATGAAGGAACGGCGATATAGTTCCAAGTCAGGAGGGTGTGTGGCTTGGAAGAGAACTTGCAAAGAACAAAGAACAGTACAGCACAGGAACAGGCCATTCGGCCCTCCAAGCCTGCGCCAATCTTGATGCTTGCCTAAACTAACACCTTCTGCACTTCCGGGGCCCATATCCCTCTATTCCCTTCCTATTCATGTATTTGTCAAGATGTCTCTTAAACGTCGCTATCGTATCTGCTTCCACCACCTCCCCTGGCAGCAAGTTCCAGGCACTCACCACCCTCTGTGTAAAAAAAACTTGCCTCGAACATCCCCTCTAAACTTTCCCCCACACACCTTAAACCTATGTCCCCCAGTAACTGACTCTTCCACCCTGGGAAAAAGCTTCTGACTATCCACTCTGTCCATGCCGCTCATAACTTTGTAAACCTCTATCCTGTCGCCCCCTCCACCTCCGTTGTTCCAGTGAAAACAATCCGAGTTTTTCCAACCTCTCCTCATAGCTAATGCCCTCCAGACCAGGCAACATCCTGGTAAACCTCCTCTGTACCCTCTCCAAAGCCTCCATGTCCTTCTGGTAGTGTGGTGACCAGAATTGCACGCAGTATTCTAAGTGTGGCCTAACTAAGGTTCTGTACAGCTGCAACATGACTTGCCAATTTTTATACTCTATGCCCCGACAAATGAAGGCAATCATACCGTATGCCTTCTTGACTACCTTATCCACCTGCGTTGCCATTTTCAGTGACCTGTGGACCTGTACGCCCAGATCTCTCTGCTTCGCAATACTCCTAAGGGTTCTGCCATTTACTGTATACCTCCCACCTGCATTAGACCGTCCAAAATGCATTACCTCACATTTGTCCGAATTAAACTCCATCTGCCATTTCTCCGCCCAAGTCTCCAACCGATCTATATCCTGCTGTATCCTCTGACAATCCTCATCATTATCCGCAACTCCACCAACCTTTGTGTCGTCCGCAAACTTACTAATCAGACCAGCTACATTTTCCTCCAAATGATTTATATATACTACAAACAGCAAAGGTCCCAGCCCTGATCCCTGCGGAACACCACTAGTCACATTCCTCCATTCAGAAAAACGCCCATCCACTGATACCCTCTGTCTTCTATGACCAAGCCAGTTCTGTATCCATCTTGCCAGCCCACCTCTGATCCCGTGTGACTTCACCTTTTGTACCAGTCTGCCATGCAGGACCTTGTCAAAGGCTTTACTAAAGTCCATATAGATAACATCCACTGCCCTTCCTTCATCAATCATCTTCGTCACTTCCTCAAAAAACTTAATCAAATTAGTAAGACACGACCTGCCCTTCACAAAACCATGCTGTCTCTCGCTAATAAGTTTGTTTGTTTCCAAATGGGAGTAAATCCTGTCCCGAATAATCCTCTCTAATAGTTTCCCTACCACTGACGTAAGGCTCACCGGCCTTTAATTTACTGGATTATCCTTGCCATCCTTCTTAAACAAAGGTTGTGGAGTTCCTATGCATCTGCTGCCCTTGTCCTTCTAGGTGGTAGAGGTCGCGGGTTTGGAAGGTGCTATCAAAGGAGCCTTGGTGAGTTGCTGCAATGCATCTTGTAGATGGTACACTTTGCATCAGTGGTGGAGGGAGTGAATGTTTAAGTTGGTGGATGTGGTGCCAATCAAGCAGGCTGCTTTGTCCTGGTTAGTGACGAACTTTTTGAGTGTTGTTGGAGCTGCACTTATCCAGGCAAGTGGAGAGTATTCCATCACACTCCTGACTTGTGTTTTGTAGATGGTGGACAGGCTTTGGGGAGTTAGAGATCACGGGCTTGGAAGGTACTGTCGAAGGAGCCTTGGTGAGTTGCTGCGGTGCATCTTGTTGATGGTACACAATGCTGCCACTGTGCATCAGTGGTGGAGGGAGTGAATGTTTAAGTTGGTGGATAGAGTGCCAATCAAGTGGGCTGTTTTGTCCTGGATGGTGTCAAACTCCTTGAGTGTCGTTGGAGCTGCACCCATCCAGGCAAGTGGAGAGTATTCCATCACACTCCTGACTGGTGCCTTGTAGATGGTGGACAGGCTTTGGGAAGTCAGAAGGTGAGTTACTCGTCGCAGAATTCCCAGACTCTGACCTGCTCTTGTGGCCACACTTTTTAAATGGCTGGTCCAATTCAGTTTCTGGTCAATGGTAACACCCAGGAAGTTGATAGTAGGGGATTCAGCGATGGTTATGCGTTGAATGTCAAAGGGAGATGGGTAGATTCTCTACAAATATAGCTGCATTTTCCCTTCCTAGGCCAGTGATGCTGAGACTAATAGTAGCACCCTACTGTTCCCCACTGCTGAGACTGGGTAATTTTGCACAGAAGAAGAATTAAGTCTGATAATATCCTGGTCTGTGCAGGTGGGTTAAGCAGCAGAGCCACGGCAACATCATTGCTGAAGGCTCCTGGCAGCAGCAACTTCTTAATGCAAGGTGGCAGGTGTGGGAGGAGCTTTAGAGATACAATAGAACTCAGGCAGCCTCACTGTTCGAATGGATGTGAAGAAAAGGATATAATCAGGTCTGCAAAGAAAAATGTCCAGATTGCTGGACTGAGCATTGGATTGACTGTTTTCAAGCTTACTGCATATAACAAATCAGTGACAGGCTTAAACTGGTTGTTAATATTCGAAGCAGCTTTTTCCCTACCCGGTATTATCTTTACGGCCTCACAAATCTGCTGTGTGTTGTTACACCAGACACGCACTCTGGAAGAACGCTGACAGGCTCCTGTATTCCAGAGGCAATGTTTTAGTCCATCATAAATGGGCATAATTATAAGACTGCACTAATAAACACCAATTTGATTTAACAGTCTTGAACAGTGACATCTGCATCCCAGATGGAAGATACCCTGAGGTAAGACACTAAAAAGGAAACACTGAAGAGAAGGTTTCTTACAAAAATTAAACAGAATACAGTCCTTGCACATCAAACCACCAATCACAGCCCAGTGAAAAAGGAAGTGAAGCATCTGCTTCCCAACCAGATGATTAATTTTCAAGCTTTAAAGCCTGCTTATCACTCAAATCCACTTTACAGTTAAATATAGGGCATCACAAATGGCAAAGTATGCTGTCCAACAGGCAGAATAAAACAGCACAACAAGCACCAGCAGTACTGACAGTATAAAATACTCAAAATATGAAGCACACTGATAGTCCATTAAGAGGTGCATGAACAGTCAAATCTAGAACTGCACCATTGGTCAAACAGGGACCCACACCGACAGAAACCTGGAGCTATCAAAAACGGAAGGGGATCCATAGCTGTTCAAGGGTAAAATCTGGTCAAGACTGTCCCTCGTTCCTCTAAAGATTACATGGCAGCCAGCAGATCCACTGGAAGAAAAAACTGAGAGTAAAAGCATCAAAAAAATTCTAACTTTACAAAATGCATTTCTGACATTTGAAAAAAAAATACACAATATTGTGTGTAATTACCCCACAATTAACATTTTAGTTTTTAGAAGGCACAGAAATGGTTTAGCTTTAAACGTGTAATCCAGATGAAAGGAATGTGCTGATATCATCGTGCCAGAGTCAGACAACTGAAAAAAGGGATATTTTCTTTTGAGAAAAATAACTATGCATTGCAAACCCAGAAAATGAAGCAAGGCATCCTCTTTAATACAAGGAGTCTTACCAAAGTTTCCACCCCTCCCACAACCCACCCAAAAAAAATGGTTATCACTGACTGAAAATACAGAGCTTTTAATATCGGGAAAATTCTAGCTGTGCCATTTGTAATTGACAAACACAACACCGATTGCAAACTCGGTGGATCTGTATTTATTTTAGAGAGTGGTGCACCAGAATAGGGCATATTCCAAAAGCCAAAATGAGTGAATGCCTTTCCTAATGAGTGGCGCTTATCAGGACTAGAAATAAGGGATGCTTGACAGATCTGTGATGCCTGCTTCTAGTTGTGTACAATGAGCTGCAGTTGGACAGCAGGGAAACTGAAATGAGTGCTGGCTTTTTCACACAATCTTCAACACAATCAGAATGGCAAATTATTTTTTAGATTTCACAGTTACACTTATGGAGCTTATCGTGATGAATAGATTGATAGCGCCTATCTGAAATTAAGCTTGGAAAGTTTGGCCAAGCATCTTCTCAAAGGTCACCAATCCTTCACTGTCGCCTGATAATAACTGTCACCTGATCAGCTTTGTGCACTGTAAATACTTTGGTCAACATTAATTTCTAAATGTTCATTTTTACCTTCAAAGTCTGTTACTCAAATGTTAAAGAGACACTATCATCATCTGTGAGGCTCCTAGCCAAGCTTTGTACTGCTATTGACAGAAGTGCAATAATAAAGTTGTAAATTGATTTACATCATGAAAACATCGTAATATCATTATGTCTGACATCATGGCTACATGTGCTCACTCACTCAAAACAGCAATAGTCCCACTTTAATAATTTTGCTGCTGTTCAATATTTAACATTGTTGATCAGAGTGATGAGACTTTATCCTTTTATCAGTATAGTTTTAACAATATTAGAAAGTGGGCAGGAGGTAAGCAGTCTTTATTTCAGAAGAGAGAAACTCTGAGAAACCTGGGTACACAATAAAACAATCTGTGCTATTTACAAGAATGGCAGTTTTGATGACACCACATCTGTGATTAAAAATGGTTATCTTTTTATGTATCTTTTGAATTATAAACCATACAATTTCTGTTCTGGTGGTGAGCTATTCAAGATATAAGATCAGCGTAAAATCCAATAGATGGGAGCACCTTGATTGAAATATATAAAAATGCATGCACTGATGCAAGAAAAAATAAGTGCAGTGAAATTCTTTCAGATATAATAAATGTGGACAAACAAAAAATATTACACATAACCAGAGTTATATATAATCAAACTAACCATTTCCAATCATTGTTCAAATTAAAAGTGAGACTCAGGAACAAATTATTGGGACACAACCAGTGGCTTACTTTTTTCAACATGGTATACGTGTGATTCCAGAGCAGTGTTTACATTCCTTAAAAACAATGTACCCAGTGGTATACTTCAATAATTTTCATTCTTAAACACAGAAATTGTGAAAAGATTAACTCTTTTTTAAAAAATAACTTTCTACTTTGATAAGTTTGAAAATGAATAGCATCGATTATTATTTGAATACTAGAGCTCTGATTAGTATTTTGCAACAGAGATATCAGAAGTAAAGATACTGATATCATGAAATACAATGAAAAGTATCTCAGGCACACTCATGCTATAAGACACTTTAAAGGAAATAAAATTCTAAGTTCAGTAAGGGTGTTCTTTTTTGTCCTTTCAAACCTTCTTGCTGTCTTTGGGGTGATGAATACAAAGAGCATGCTCTGGTCTGTACCCCTCTAATCCTGATACAGAGGAGATTTAAACTGGTGTGCCATGGATTCTGAAGTCTTCAGCTTTGTCTAATCAACCATTTAAGACAAATTCTGTTGGATTAACCCTTTCACTAACATAAACCTCCATACAGGTTCAAACAAAATGACTCCAGGATGGCATTAACCTAACACGCTATTTAGGTTTGCTCTGCCTTTTTGCTTCTTTGTATAATCAAGGTTATTTCACAGCTGTGTTGCATTCTTTGAATGAAGAACACATGTAACAGATGCAGTTCAATAAAGCATCAACATGATTTATTTTAAATATTCAGTCCAACGATAAACAAGAGCAAACTTCAAACAGAGCTTCACAGCAGCCAGCATTTAATGCTCTTTCTTGTCTGGTGGGGTGGTTGACAATTGTTGGAAAAGCAAATCAAATGTACTGGCCACTGCAACCATACAGTTCGTATCATGAATATTGAGTACCAAATCTGTTCAAGAACAGATTAAATCAGGAAAGCCAGATACCAGATGCTCTGTGGGTTTATCCAGAGAGTTGCTGAGATGTAAAGACCAGAAATGTTTCTGTGTATGATCCCCAGCTAACTCCATAGTGTAGTGATTGGGGTAGTCCAATCAGCTTTGGTAATCCTGGGTTAGAGAAAAGAAAAGTGGCCAAGGTTCCCACTCCTTATTGATATCCAACAACAACCCCCCTCCCCCACCAACCCACCCCCCACCCCTGCCTCAGTTGGAAGTGTGCTTTATGAATTTTGGATGAAGATGTGATTGAGATGAACTCTGAAGTCAGTGTTGTCAAGTAGCCCATGAATGTTTACTGGCAAGGCTCATAATGGCCTCCAGGGTGAGCTACGAGAAGGTGATTGGCACCTATGTAACTAAATTCCAACAAGGATCAAATGCCTTCAGGAGTGGTGTATCAGGGACAGAACTGATTAGGAAAGAATTAAAAAGGCCTCCTGACCAATTGTGCAAGGTCAAAACATGCAATTAAAGTAATGTCGGATAATTGCAAACCAAAGATCTCTACTTCCAAAGAAGGTCAATATCTAAAAAATGCTTGTCAGCTGGAATCTTTGCAATTTTTTTTCAAAGTGCTTTGAAAGTGCGGCTCGCACATCTGAAAGCAGATTGCACCACTTGGAATGCATCAAAGGAAATTGAGAAAATCATCCTGCTGCCATCTTGGATATTGCTGAGCCAATGCCATTGCTATGGTAACAGCTTTGTCTGTTGCTGCAACTTTGCTGAGTGTCATCATTCATGATGAGCCTCTTAAAGTGGGAACAAAGTAAAATTAAATATCCCACCTCAAAAATTAACCTTCTATTGGACCTCCAGAATATTTTGCTTCAAAATTGTAGCAGCTCCTGGCTATGTTTTATATTTCACTGACTTTTTGTCTTCTAGATGAATTGTTAAATATTTTTTTGATTTCACTCAATAATAAGCATAAAGAACTTTCAGGTTACAGGAACTCCCTTAGAACACAACAGCACCAACATCAGAAAGATATCATATTCAGCAATATGTCCACTTACAACTTCATGCATCAAATGTTCACAGAGAACACCTAACAAAATAATGACAAAGCCTTGAAACCTCAGAATCTCATTCAGTTTCTGGCTTGAAAGTTCCAGTCCAGTCTGTTTGCAATTGTACTTCACATGATCTTGCTTCTTCCAAATACAGTTTAGATTTCTTCTCCACATGCAAGATATTAATTCAGAGGACCATTTGGAGTGAAGAATATTGACACTATTGATAAAAAAAACTCAACGTAGTGGCCTCTCGAGAACTCAAAATCAATCTGCTTCAGGTCAGACTTGAGTTTAGGTTCAACATTTCTATGTAGTGTGTTCCTGTTGGCTGGATAAACCTATGTCGGTTGAATCCCTTGCTTTATTTCATTGGATATACACAATAAAATGTGACTGATGAAATGGTTACTGCCATAGGTTGTGCTGCAACCTCTTTCAGCTGAATTATAATTTTAGCAGGAATCACCTGATATTAGCAGTTCAAAAATTCAAGCAAGTGATTCTGTTTGCTTCAATAAATTGTAATGAACAGAATAAGGATGGCATAAGACTACAAGTGGATTTACACAGCCTTTTTGTTCAGAGCCCAATTACATCAAATCCACATCTGGTTGGCATTCTGTAAACGAAGCACACATGAGATGGATGCAGTTCAATAAACACATTAAGAAAATTGTTTTTTAAAAAATCAGTCAAATAAAAAACGTGAGTTAACTTCTCAGCAGCCAAGTCATAGTGCTGTAACAAGAACTTTCATCAAATGTAATTGGCTGGTAAATAGGTGCAATTACCGGCACTGTAAGGCTTGGAATTAAAGGCTGCACATTATTCTCTGAAAGAATAAATCTTACAAGTCAGGAACTCCAAAGGTGGAGGTTGAGGGTCAAGCTCTATTCTTTCAAACTGTTCAAACAGTACAAAAAATCCAATACATTCTCTGACCTTTTATCAGTCACCATCTTGCATGATTCCTTTTGTGCGCGAAGTTGGTAATGCAACATAACATGGGCAAGAGGAAATGCATTCTGAATGTAGTTACTTTGAAATAAGGGAAGAGTGAGATACAATATATATATCAATGCACAGAAACAGTGCAATATCCTCTACACTGGGGAGACCAAAGACAGACTTTGTGACTGCTTTGCAGAACACCTCCGTTCAGTCCACAAGCCTGCCCCTGAGTTTCCAGTCACCTGTCGTTTTAATTCTTCACCTTGCTCCCACTCTGACCTTTCTTTCATCAGCCTCCTGCAGTGTTCCAATGAAGCTAAATGTAAGCTCGATGAACAGCACCTCATCTTTTGAATGGGCACTTTAAAGCCTTCTGGACTCAACATTGAGTTCAACAATGTTAGATTATAACCCCTGCCCCCATTGTGTTTCCTTTTCTTCGCTGGTTTGGTTCTTTCCTCTCTTGTTTCTCTCTTATTTCCTTTGCTTTCAGTCGGCAGTTATTCAGGATCCTTCCATTCACATCTCCTCCAGACACATGTTTTGCTTCTTTACTTGTCCCATTACCACTGCCTTTGGCCTGACACTGTGAAAACTTTTGCCATTTAATCTCTTCTGCCTTCCATCCTATCACAGACCTTCCCTTTTGTTTTTATTCCCACCCTCCCCTTTTCACTTGCTCAAAAACTTTTACATTTCTAACTTTTTCCAGTTCTGATGAAAGGTAACAGATCTGCAACATTAATTCTGTTGCTCTCTCCACAGATGCTGCCTGACCTGCTGAGTATTTCCAACATTTCCTGTTTTTCAGGCATTTATAACATTTGCTTGTCAGCAAAGTTAGAGCCTATGGAATAAAAGGACAGCAGCAGCATGGATACAAAATTGGCTGAGTGATAGGAAACAGAGAGTAGAGGTGAAAGGTCGTTTTTCAGATTGGAGGAAGGTATATAGTGGAGTTCCCCAGGGGTTGGTGTTAGGACCCCTACTTTTCTTAATATATATTAATGACCTAGACTAGTGTATACCGGACTGAATTTCAAAATTTGTGGATGGCACAAAATGTGGAAGCATTGCGAACTGTGAGGAGGATAGTGATAGACTGCAACAGGACACAACAGGCTAGTTGAAGGGGCAGACACGTGGCAGATGAAGTTTAATGCACAGAAGTGTGAAGTGAATCATTTTAGTAGGAAGAACAAGGAGAAGCAATATATAATAAAAGGTATAATTCTACAGGGGGTTCAGGAGCCGAGGGACATGGGGATTTTTGTGCACAAATCATTGAAGGTGGCAGGGTAGGTTGAGAAAGCAGTTAACAAAATATACAGGATCCCGGGCTTTATAAATAAGGGCATGGAGTACAAAAACAAGAAAGTAATGATAAACCTGTAAAAACACTGGTTTGGCCTCACCTGGAGTATTGTGTCCAGTTCTGGACACACCTCAGGAAGGATATGAAGGCATTAACGAGGGTGCAGAAAAGATTCACAAGCTGGGGCTGTTCTCCTTGGAGCAGAGAAGATTAAGAGGACATTTGATTGAGGTTTTCAAAATCACGAGGGATCTGGACAGAGTAGATAGGGAGAAACTGTTCCTGTTAGATGAAGGATCGAGAACCAGAGGACACTGATTTAAGGTGATTGGGGGAAAAAAGCAACAGCAACAGGAGGAAAAACGTTTTTATGCAGCAAGTGATTAGGATCAGGAATGCACTGCCTGAGAGTGGGATGGAGGCCTTCAGAAGAGAATTGTATATTTATATGAAGAGAAAAAATTTGCAGGGCTAAGGGGAAAGGCAGGGGAGTGGGACTAGGTGAGTAGCTCTTACAGAGAACCAGCAGGGGCACAATGGGTCAAATGGTCTCCTTCTGTGCTGTAACCATTCTATGATTCTATGATATTACTGTTAAACTTGTAACCATTAACAGTTTGGGCTCATTCTATTATCTATATTTGAGCAGAGCCATTTTGGAAGATGCAAAAATAGCAAACTTGTAGCATTAGATAGCCAGCTCACCTATAATTTTCATTTTTAGCTCCAGGTTGCTTACATGCATGCATTAACATGGCTATTTGTCTACAAATAATATAAATAACTAATCATAATGATATGTAGGCCAAAGAGGTGTCTTTAATAAGAGAGCTGTGTGTTAAATAAAGAGCGAAAGAAATGTTGACAGTATGAAAAACATTTTTGAAAAATTGCTAAAGTAGATTATGTTGGGAATCCTGAGCCTGGGATATGTTAATTACCATTCAGTGACAAAAAGCTCTGATTCTGGTCACAGTGGCTAAGTCTATTCATAAGATGAAGCAGTACGTGCTGCTGGCACATGACTCCAGCACACTGCCCAGCACAATCCTGCCAAGGTCACGTCAAAACTACAGCTACAACTTCTAAGCTTATAAACCATCACATCAAAAGACTCCTCACTCATTTCCTTGATTTGGAGGCAAACGTAATCGCTGCAAGGTTATCCTTTGCCTTAAACAAAAACATATTATCCAACAGTGCAACCAATGCATTCTGTAGGAATATTCATACGACCATACGAGCATACAAACATACGAATTAGAAGCAAGAGTAGGCCACTTGGCCCCTCAAGCCTGCACCACCATTCAATATGTTCATGGCTGAACTGATTACTCCACATTCCCACCTACCCCCGATAACCTTTCACCTCCGTGCTTATCAAGAATCGATCTACCTCTGCTTTTTGAGGAAGAGAATTCCAAAGGTTTTCCAAGTTTGAATATAACCCAACAGGATCAATTATTTCTATGTGTCAATAAGATTTACATCAAAATACCCGATCATATGTTCTAACTCGTTTTTAAATAAAGTATTCTGCTATTTGTGTTTTTAAAAGAATTGCCAACATAATAGGCACATTTTCAAATGTTTGTGCCTTTGTCCAAGTTATTGGTTGAGTTTTGAGTAAAATTATATGATGACCTAACCAAGTAATTCAGCTCAAAGATTTAGTAACACTGTTTGGAAATATCCAAACAGTGATGGAGGTAAAACTACACCTATTAAGAGAACCATATGCACTAAATGAATCAGTCTCTCGCACCAATTTATACAGTGTTAGTGGATCTGTAAGCTAACAGTCTCCCTCAGATTTTACTGGCAGATTTCAAGTTGGGAGAGTAAATATTACATTGTGGCGCTCATGACTTAATCATGCAATGACCTTTTCATGACAAGCAGCGCCATCCCACTACTATCTTTCCACCACCACATCCCCCCTCCTGCACCCCACCTCCACCCTTCCTGCTGAGAATGGATTGCCATCCCAAATGAGGCACAGTTAAAATGGCATTGGACTGGAAGGCATTTACAACACAGCGCCAAACCCATCCAGCTGGCATTTTAATCCTGCCCCACCTGCCACCATTTCTGCCATGGGATTTCCATTGTCTCTTTTACCTTGTTCACCTTCAATGCGTTCTACTTCCCTGCTGTTGTTCCATCAAGTGGAAAGGTCATTGACCAGAAATGTTAACTCTAATTCTCTTTCCACAGATGCTGTCTGACCTGCTGAGTATTTCCGGCATTTCCTGTTTTAATTAAATTTATGATGTGCTTCTATGCAGACTACCAGAAATTGCAGGTAAATAGTTCCCACTGAATGTGCAAATTAAGGCTATAATTGAGAATACTTTTTCATGTGCAGGCAGCTGCCAACCTTAGCTATGTGACAGTACTTGCAAGCATATGTGCTGCTAGTAACTTCTTCTTACAACTAATGCAGAAGTGAGGAATTAGTCAGAATGTACTGGCAATAATGACCTTGGTGCAAAAATGATTACAAAACCGCTCTTCACCGAATAGGCCCACCTACCAGTGTAGACAGCGCAAATAAAGACAAGAAGGCGTTGGATGGAACTGCAATCTTGCATAAAATCCAGCAGTCATAGAAGGCAATCGTGCAAAGGATGAATATTGCCTCCTACCAACTGCACAATCAAAGATATGCTGCAGAAGGTACATGATTTGAAATGAAGTTCGAAGTTAAGCAATGCATATGACTGTTCACAACCTTACATTGCTCCATATGGGTATGACTGTTAATTAACTCGCATTGCTATATCTGGGTGTCCAAGGAGATTACAGGTGTCAAACGTGTTTGCCTGAAGAGTTTCAGAAGAATACAGTGGACTTGAATTGATCCAGTCACAGCGTGCACACACACTTTCCTGAGGTCCAAGAGCAGTCTTGTCTTACTCTGCAAAAGAATATGATGGTCTGCTTTGTATGTCCTCAACCTCTTGGGTATCCGTCTCCTACTGCTCTTGTTCCACCTCTAGCAATGACCAGTTTGATGCTGTATCAATGCTGCTGTGTTCTCTGAAAGTCTCTTTTTGACTCTTTCCTTGGGGCATCTCCTGCTGTATTCACACTTTCTGCTGTGCTGGCTCCCTCCAGTGATTTTATGCCAGCTGCAATAGGGAAAGGAACATGCTGGGCGAATGAATTAAATTTGCACCTCTTTGTGTAACCTGAGCTCTTGTGCAGAAACCATAAACAACAACTACTTAATGCATAGGTTGTTTGAGGAAAGGCGCAGAAAAGGGAACAAATGCATGATTTGCTAATTGATAATTCTCATTAGCACATGCACAATCATTAATGCACTTCAGTAGCAGCAATGTATAGTGTACCAAGACTATCATTAAGGCAATAGAAATAACAGTGAAGCTAACAGCACTCTCTATATGAATCGCTTCTCTCTGACAGCACAACTGAGTCAAAGAATGGAAGCACTCCCAAACTCTTCAATGTAGCTTCCTCGATGGTGGGACCCCAATTACAATGGCTATCAATTCCTCTGGGATCAATTTTCATCTGAATTTGGCATTGTGGAAGTCACATACTGTCCAGAAGGGCACCAATTTCAAATTTCCTTTTGGCAGCTTATCTGATAGGACTTCTAAGAATGATTGGACATTCTAGGCTTTTATTTCTTTGAATCTGAGAAAAATTTTAAATGTTTACTTGTTTAACTTCTTATAATTTGCTTCTCCCAATGAGACATTGACTTTGCCCATTGTGTTATCATTGCACCATCCCTCCACCCTCCCACCACCTTTCATTCTCTATCCTATCTAATATTACAATGATTAACATTAATATATGAATTTGTTAATCAATGCACTACCAGAGGAAATCAAATCCCTTGATGAATTATATCTCAGGACAGTGCTCACAGATGACAAAGTCCCTTCTGGGATTTGTGCAACAAATCCAAATAGGTTTACACAGGATGTATTGGATGTCCTGATTATATTTAACTGCACTTTTTGGAGCCTAATGGAATCTTACAGGCAATTTCAAAAGTATGTTTTTTGCTTTGGAGAGATGTCATATATTTGAACTACCATAGTCAGAGTTAGAAAGATCGATATCCATCAGGTATTCTGACCAACCTCTTTGGGAGTTTGTTTTGAAAGTGAAAAAAATTGAATCAAGTGATCAACTGTAAATGACCTTTGCTGATGCAAAGAGGAAATAAATGGCATAATTATTGAATAATCAGCCATTCATTGTGGTTGAGGCTTTTGCAAGATATCCAACATAAATGATAATTACTGTGAAATCCAAAAAATAGATCGCTTAATTTGTTATTGAAAAAGAAAACAAGCACACCTTCTTGTTTATTATTCATCGCCGTGAACCTGTGCACATCATGTTCCTCCTTTCTTTTGCCCCTCCCTCTCCTCCTTTATTGTCATATCAGATTATGTATCTCTGTTCATGCCAAAGGCATCACGCTATTTATCTCTGGCCTTTATCTGAAATTTCATCTAAAATCTTTTCACATTCATGTCATCGTTGTATAGCACAGCTTTTGTAAACCAACTGTAGCAAGGAGGATTTGCACTTATTGACTGCGTAATCTAAATTTGATTTTTCGGGAGCAGCGTGTGAGCAGCTGGGAAAGTCAGTTTGAAAGTAAATTTAATTTCCTTTTGTTTTTCGGCGGAGGCCAGGGGGCTGCTGGGTAAGTAAAACACTATATATTTGGGCGGTTTAAAATAACTTTCCTTTCAATGCAGCAGCTTTTTCGGGAGCAGCGTGTGAGCAGCTGGGAAAGTCAGTTTGAAAGTAAATTTAATTTCCTTTTGTTTTTCGGCGGAGGCCAGGGGGCTGCTGGGTAAGTAAAACACTATATATTTGGGCGGTTTCTGAACCCGAGACACCACACTTGTAGTGTCTCCCACCCGCCCTCCTCCTCTAACCAAAAAAAAAAAGGACTCGGTGGGGTGTTTATAAGGTAAGGCTTTTTCGATTTCTCTGGTTTTATTGTGATTGGTAAAAACTTTTCGTTCCTTTTTCATTTAACTAAGTTTAAACTTAAGATTAAAAATGGCAGGAGATCTCAGACCCGTATCATGCTCCTCTTGCTCAATGTGGGAGCTCAGGGACATGGCTGATGACCCTGTCTCCTTCACGTGCAGGAAGTGTGTCCAGCTGCAGCTCTTGTTAGACCGCATGACGGCTCTCGAGCTGCGGATGGACTCACTTTGGAGCATGCGCGATGCTGAGGAGGTCGTGGATAGCACGTTTAGTGAATTGGTCACACCGCAGATTAGGATTGCTGAGGGAGAAAGGGAATGGGTGACCAAAAGGCAGAGAAAGAGCAGGAAGGCAGCGCAGGAGTCCCCTGCGGTCATCTCCCTCCAAAACAAGTATACCGTTTTGGATACTGTTGAGGGAGATGGCTCACCAGGGGAAGGCAGCAGTAGCCAGGTCCATGGCACCGTGGCTGGCTCTGCTGCTCAGAAGGGCGGGAAAAAGAGTGGAAGGGCTATAGTCGTAGGGGATTCGATTGTAAGGGGAGTAGACAGGCGGTTCTGTGGTCGAAAACGAGGCTCCCGAATGGTATGTTGCCTCCCAGGTGCACGGGTCAGGGATGTCTCAGATCGGCTGCAGAACATTCTAAAGGGGGAGGGTGAACAGCCAGTTGTCATTGTGCACATAGGCACTAATGATATAGGTAAAAAACGGGATGAGGTCCTACAAGCAGAGTTTAGGGAGTTAGGAGCCAAGTTAAAAAGTAGGACCTCAGAGGTAGTAATCTCAGGATTACTACCAGTGCCACGTGATAGTCAGAGTAAAAATGAAAGAATAGTCAGGATGAATGCGTGGCTTGAGAGATGGTACAGGAAGGAGGGGTTCAGATTTTTGGGACATTGGGACCGGTTCTGGGGGAGGTGGGACTATTACAAATTGGACGGTCTACACCTGGGCCGGACTGGAACCAATGTCCTTGGAGGTGCTTTTGCTAACGCTGTTGGGGAGGGTTTAAACTAATGTGGCAGGGGGATGGGAACCAATTGAGGTCAGTTGACAGTGAGGAGGTAGTAACAAAAGCCTGTAAGAAACTAGATCATGAAGTCAGTGTGACTAAGGGGAAGAGCAGGCAGGGAGTAGATGATGAATATAAAGGGACTGGTGGTCTGAGGTGCATTTGTTTTAATGCAAGAAGTGTAGTTGGTAAGGCAGATGAACTTAGGGCTTGGATTAGTACCTGGGAGTATGATGTTATTGCTATTACTGAGACTTGGTTGAGGGAAGGGCATGATTGGCAACTAAATATCCCAGGATATCGATGCTTCAGGCGGGATAGAGAGGGAGGTAAAAGGGGTGGAGGAGTTGCATTACTGGTCAAAGAGGATATCACAGCTGTGCTGAAGGAGGGCACTATGGAGGACTCGAGCAGTGAGGCAATATGGACAGAACTCAGAAATAGGAAGGGTGCGGTAACAATGTTGGGGCTGTACTACAGGCCTCCCAACAGCGAGCGTGAGATAGAGGTACAAATATGTAAACAGATTATGGAAAGATGTAGGAGCAACAGGGCGGTGGTGATAGGAGATTTTAATTTTCCCAACATTGACTGGGATTCGCTTAATGTTAGAGGTCCAGATGGAGCAGAATTTGTAAGGAGCATCCAGGAGGGTTTTCTAGAGCAGTATGTAAATAGTCCAACTCGGGAAGGGGCCATACTGGACCTGGTGTTGGGGAATGAGCCCGGCCAGGTTGTTGAAGTTTCAGTAGGGGACTACTTTGGGAATAGTGATCACAATTCCGTAAGCTTTAAAATACTCATGGACAAAGACGAGAGTGGTCCTAAAGGAAGAGTGCTAAATTGGGGGAAGGCCAACTATACCAAAATTCGGCAGGAGCTGGGAAATGTAGATTGGGAGCAGCTGTTTGAAGGTAAATCCACATGTGATATGTGGGAGGCTTTTAAAGAGAGGTTGATTAGAGTGCAGGAGAGACATGTTCCTGTGAAAATGAGGGATAGAAATGGCAAGATTAGGGAACCATGGATGACAGGTGAAATTGTGAGACTAGCTAAGAGGAAAAAGGAAGCATACATAAGGTCTAGGCGGCTGATGAAAGACGAAGCTTTGAAAGAATATCGGGAATGTAGGACCAATCTGAAACGAGGAATTAAGAGGGCTAAAAGGGGTCATGAAATATCTTTAGCAAACAGGGTTAAGGAAAATCCCAAAGCCTTTTATTCATATATAAGGAGAAAGAGGGTAACTAGAGAAAGGATTGGCCCACTAAAGGACAAAGGAGGAATGTTATGCTTGGACTCAGAGAAAATGGGTGAGATTCTAAACGAGTACTTTGCATCGGTATTCACCGAGGAGAGGGACATGACAGATGTTGAGGTTAGGAACAGATGTTTGATTACTCTAGGTCAAGTCGGCATAAGGAGGGAGGAAGTGTTGGGTATTCTAAAGGGCATTAAGGTGGACAAGTCCCCAGGTCCGGATGGGATCTATCCCAGGTTACTGAGGGAAGCGAGAGAGGAAATAGCTGGGGCCTTAACAGATATCTTTGCAGCATCCTTAAACACGGGTGAGGTCCCGGAGGACTAGAGAATTGCTAATGTTGTCCCCTTGTTTAAGAAGGGTAGCAGGGATAATCCAGGAAATTATAGACCGGTGAGTCTGACGTCAGTGGTAGGGAAGCTGCTGGAGAAGATACTGAGGGATAGGATCTATTCCCATTTGGAAGAAAATGGGCTCATCAGTGATAGGCAACATGGTTTTGTGCAGGGAAGGTCATGTCTAACCAACTTAATAGAATTCTTTGAGGAAGTGACAAAGTTGATTGATGACGGAAGGGCTGTCGATGTCATATACATGGACTTCAGTAAGGCGTTTGATAAGGTTCCCCATGGCAGGCTGATGGAGAAAGTGAAGGCGCTTGGGGTCCAAGGTGTACTAGCTAGATGGATAAAGAACTGGCTGGGCAACAGGAGACAGAGAGTAGCAGTAGAAGGGAGTTTCTCAAAATGGAGACGTGTGACCAGTGGTGTTCCACAGGGATCCGTGCTGGGACCACTGTTGTTTGTGATATACATTAATGATTTGGAGGAAAGTATAGGTGGACTGATTAGCAAATTTGCAGACGACACTAAGATTGGTGGAGTAGCAGATAGTGAAGGGGACTGTCAGAGAATACAGCAGAATATAGATAGATTGGAGAGTTGGGCAGAGAAATGGCAGATGGAGTTCAATCAGGGCAAATGCGAGGTGATGCATTTTGGAAGATCCAATTCAAGAGTGAACTATACAGTAAATGGAAAAGTCCTGGGGAAAATTGATGTCCAGAGAGATTTGGGTGTTCAAGTCCACTGTTCCCTGAAGGTGGCAACGCAGGTAAATAGAGTGGTCAAGAAGGCATACGGCATGCTTTCCTTCATCGGACGGGGCATTGAGTACAAGAGTTGGCAGGTCATGTTACAGTTGTATAGGACTTTGGTTCGGCCACATTTGGAATACTGCGTACAGTTCTGGTCGCCACATTATCAAAAGGATGTGGATGCTTTGGAAAGGGTGCAGAGGAGGTTCACCAGGATGTTGCCTGGTATGGAGGGCGCTAGCTATGAAGAGAGGTTGAGTAGATTAGGATTATTTTCATTAGAAAGACGGAGGTTGAGGGGGGACCTGATTGAGGTGTACAAAATCATGAGAGGTATAGACAGGGTGGATAGCAAGAAGCTTTTTCCCAGAGTGGGGGTTTCAATTACTAGAGGACACGAGTTCAAAGTGAAAGGGGAAAAGTTTAGGGGGGATATGCGTGGAAAGTTCTTTACGCAGAGGGTGGTGGGCACCTGGAACGCATTGCCAGCGGAGGTGGTAGATGCGGGCACGATGGAGTCTTTTAAGATGTATCTAGACAGATACATGAATGGGCAGGAAGAAAAGAGATAGAGAAGCTTAGAAAATAGGCGACATGTTTAGAGAGAGGATCTGGATCGGCGCAGGCTTGGAGGGCCGAAGGGCCTGTTCCTGTGCTGTAATTATCTTTGTTCTTTGTTCTTTGTTACCTCTTGTTGTACCAGAACCGTATGTCTGAAGTCATGCAGTGGTTAAAAACATTTTGAAACTTGAAATATTCATTCTTAGGTCGAAAAAAATCAAAACTGGCCTAAAAGCTCGTTGAATGTATGCAAAGCCCTGGAAGAAGTCTCTTTCTGATTTTTATGAGGTACCTTCCTGTTAACTTACAGTGCGGGTTGGAGTTTAACACTAACTGATTCAATACAGCATAAGGAAAGAGCAAGAAAGTTACGGCACCATGGAGTGTTAGGTGTTGTAATTCCCCAGTGAGTTAGTTCATGGATACCTTCCAGTGCAAAAGAGGACATTAACAGGCAGAGCTTTCAAACAAGCCACTCTTTGCCAAGAGAGGTGCATGGCATTGAGAAGCTAAAACAAAACACATGGACCCTGAATTTCCTTGATGCTCATTGTGTTTTTGTTGCGCCAGAAAGTTATGCAACTTGCTGGCAGACGGAGTTGTATGCAAATTTCTGAGGTAGGTCAATTTGCATATGAAGTGGTGCAAGTCTGATGTAACTGCTTTCTAAAAGTGCAGCAAGCAGCTTAGGGCTCGTGAAACTTCAGGGCAGAAGTGGCCTAGCCTCTGTAAAGACTGCATCGGGGTGCTTGGGGACAAGAAGTGGAGGCTGCAGAGATTCTTTCCTTCACCCCTTTGCAAATTATCAATCCAGGTATCTCTCATCCTCAGTGCCATGAGCAGTTACAGGCCATCTGTACCCAAGTGAAGATCTGCAACTCCATCTGAAAGAGGGGAAGGCAGAAGGAACGGACTCCTGGCTATGCCAGGCAGTAAGCCATCCAGGAGTATCAACAGCTCTCACACTCAGTGCCAATGCCTTCTGCCATGCTTAGTCTCCTTGCCAACAAGCACTGTTGCTATCCAAGGAGCTGGGCAAACCCAAGCAGTACATCGCAGTGCACATCGTGCCGGACCATATGATTCAGTTCGGCGGATCCACTGAGACCTGTGCTCTCGGATCCCTCTCCAGCATCGGCAAAATCGGCAGCAACAGAACAAAATTACTCCAAAATTCTGTTCGAGCTGGTCAACAAGCACCTGCACATTTCTCCAGTCAGGATGTACATCGTGTTCCAAGACCTGCATGCTGCTAATGTCAGCTGGAATAGCACCACCTTCTGATCCAGAGCATTCCTCCATAAGGATAATTTAAAAGTTATTTCCATGAGAAAAGCCATAGCTTTTCCAGAGTCTTTCTGATTTTGTGGGGGAGCCAAGTTGGAGTCATAACTAGCACAAAGGAAGGTGGCTGACGTTGTAGGAGGTCAATTATCTATGCCTCAGGACATGACTGCAGGAGTTCCAAAGGGTAGTGTCCTAGGCCCAATCATCTTCAGCTGCTTCATCAATGACCTTCCCTCCATCATAAGGTCAGAAGTGGGGATGTTCGTTGATGATTGCACAATGTTCAGCACCATTCATGACTCTTCAGATACTGAAGCAGTCCATGTCCATATGCAACAAGACCTGGACAACATCCAGGCTTGGGCTGATAAGTGGCAAGTTACATTCGCGCCACACAAGTGCCAGGCAATGACGATCTCCAACAAGAGAGAACCCAACCATCTCCCCTTGACATTCAATGGAACTGTCATCGCTGAACCCCCACTATCAACATTCTGGTGGTTACCATTGACCAGAAACTGAACTGCACCAGCCATAAAGGTACTGTGGCTACAAGAGCAGGTCAGAGGCTGGGAATTCTGTGGCAAGTAACTGCAGACTCCCCAAAGCCTGTCCACCATCTACAAGACACAAGTCAGGAGTGTGATGGAATACTCTCCACTTGCCTGGATGGGTGCAGTTCTAACAACACTCAAGAAGCTCAATGCCATCGAGGACAAAGCAGCCCACTTGATTGGCACCCCATCCACCACATTCAACATTCACTCCCTCCATCACTGATGCACAGTGGCAGCAGTGTGTGCCATATACAAGACGCACAGCAGCAACTCACCAAGGCTCCTTCGACTGCACCTTTTAAACCTGTGACTTCTACCACCTAGAAGGACAAGGGCAGCAGATGCATGGGAACACCACCACCTACAAATTCCCCTCCAAACTACACACCATCCTGACTTGGAACCATATTGCCATTCCTTCACTGTTGCTGGGTCAAAATCCCGAAAGTCCCTTCCTAACAGCACTGTGCGTGCACCTACCCCACATGGACTGCAGCAGTTCAAGAAGGCGGCTCACCACCACCTTCTCAAGGGCAATTAGGGATGGGCAATAAATGCTGGGTTAGCCAGTGACGCCCACAAGCTGTGAAAGAATAATTTTTTTAAAAAACCTGAATTCTATAATTCATCTTTTGGGGAGTAATTATTGGGATGTATAATTTGTTTGAACCATAAAATCAGCAACCTTGACTATACCAAGTTATTTTATGTCATGGTGGCAAAAGCCCATTCTTATAGCTATTACTATTGGAACACTTGGCGAAGTGGTGGAAATAGCCATTTCCAGTTCATTTTTTTTTTGTTTCCCTAAGTATGAATAGCACCTTTACATTGCTTAAAAAAACTGTTTTGCAGCAAATTTGCTGCACTACCTTAAGCATTGAAACCTTCACCCTCACAGCCATTAACCTTCCAAGGGAGAGGGATCAATCACATGCCACTGTGGAACAGCTTCAATATTGTCACGACAGAGTATTTATACTCCAAAGACGTCTCTCTCTGCAATTTTGAAGGACAATTAAGAAATGTGAAATGGAAATACCTGTAGCTGTTCAAGGTACCTGCTTTCACTGATATTTAGGTTTATGTCATAATTCAATTATTTGCTGATTCATCCAGGTAATTCATTTCAAATAACCCCTTGTGTACCTGCTGGAACGTAGGCAATTTTCAGATCATTGAATACTCTTTTTTCCGCTAGCACCCATGGAAATCACAATAAGGACATCAAAAAATTATAATCTGAGTTTAAAGTATTTTGGAGTAGCATGCCTATAGGGCTGAAATTCGTCTGCACAAGTAGCGTGAAACAGTCTCCGAGCAAATCGACAGCCCATGTTACACTGCCTCCGATTTTCTGTTTCATTGACTTCTCTTGACTTCAATATAAAAGAAAGTAGGACAGTAGCCCTCTGTCTCCACTGAGTTGTTGCCATAACTATTTTTCAAAGCATTATGCGTTATTGATATCTATCCTTTATATTTTTCATAGAATCATACAGCACTGACAGAAACCATACAGTCGATTGTGCCAGTACAAGCACTTAAACTCTCCAATTCGTCCCTTGTTCTTTATAGCCCTACACATTTTTCATTTTCAAGGATATATTGTCACAGAACCATATTTATTTTCTTCTCGAATGAAAACAATGTGCCTTTAAGTCTCTGTTTGAAACAGTGTGCCTTTAAGACTGAGAGAGAAGCTTTTGGATTTCTGAGGCTCAGTGTGCCAGCTGTACTTGTTACTTAGACAACAGCAGGAGAGAGCGGTCACATGGTACAATGTTTCGATTTGACTGAGTGTTAAACTGGAAAAACCTGGCTGAAACCAGTTTTGAGAGACTCTCGAGCAAGGCGTGCTATTGAAGAAAAGAGCTGTTTATTCTCTCAGCAGAGATTCTACAAGGAGCTGCAGGCCAAGTTAATTGCCTCAGGAGAAAAAAAGTCCTTTTGTTTGAAGAGACCATTTGTTTTGCTGAAAGTAGCAAAACTCATTTTCTTTACATCTAAGCCAGGAAGTATTTGCTTCAAGATTGACTCTCTCTTGACTAATTGTATTGTCTGGAATTTGTCGGTGGTCTTGCTGCCTGCTGCAGCCGAAGAGTTTGAATGCCTATCAAAAACAGACTGTTTCATCAAATCCGTGTGAAGAACTCGCGTACCATTTGATTATTTTTACATTAGAATACCTCACCCATTAGGAATGTAATCCACAAAGACATACTTATTTACTTATTCCTAAGAAACAGATAATTTTTAAAAACACCACTTTTAAAACCGGTTAACTGTTAATTTTTAGTGTATGTGTGTGAATGGGGAAGTAGGTTAAAATAAGAAGTTATAAGGTCTTTGGACATAGGTTTATCTTAATCGTGTTTAAGATTTAGTTTTAATAAATAGTTAATTTGTTGTTGTCTAAAGATTCCTGGTTTGGACTGTTTTATTCTGGGGGAGACAGTGAATAGAGTGTTTAATTTGGCTGTTTTCAGGTTGGGTGGGAAAACTTTAATAATATGATGTGACCTGTGGAGGGATGGGACTGTACTGGCAGTGCATTGCTCCCGCCTCGGTCGTAACAATATCCAATTCCTTTTATAAAGTTACTATTGAATTTACTTCTACCACCTTTTCTGGAATTCCAGATCATAACAACTCACTGAGGAAAAATAAAGTCTTCTTTTTACCTCTGGTTCTTTTGCTAATTATCTTAATTCTGTGAACTCTGGTTAATGACCCTCCTTGCCATGGAAACAGTTTCTCCTTATTCACTCTATCAAAACTCCTCATAATTTTGAACATCTCTGTTAAATCGCCCCTGAACCTTCTCTGCTCAAAGGAGAACCATCCCAGCTTCTCTAATCTCTCCATCTAATTGAAACCCTTCATCCCTGGTGTAATTCTGGTAAATCTCCACCGTACCCTCTCCAACATTTTCTATGTTTGAGATTAAAACATTTTGTTCTCCCTGATGGATCATGGGATGTGGGTGTTGCTGGCTAGGCCAGCATTTATTGCCCATCCCTATTTGCCCTTAATTCTCAGATGGTACTTAAGAGTCAACCACATTGCTGTGGATCTGGAGTCACATGTAAGCCAGACCAGGTAAGGACAGCAGATTTCCTTCTCTAAAGGACATTAGTGAACCAGATGGGTTTTTACAACAATCGGCAATGGTTACATGGTCACCATTAAACTAGCTTTTTAATTCCAGATTTATTAATTGAATTCAAATTTCACCATCTGCCATGGTGGGATTCGAACCCATGTCATCAGAGCACTAGCCTGGACCTCTGGGCTACTAGTACAGTGACATTACCACTACACCACCGCCTCCACATGCTCCACATGCCATGGTATTGTGCCTTACAGACCACAGTAATCCAGGTTCAATTCATAGCCTGTGTTGTGTTGAATGAGCTGATCTCAGTCAGTACAGTGGTGGGTGTACTATAATTGACTTTGGTGTTCCCTACGCTATGGGGGAGAAAAGAAAGTTAGCCCTATCCTGATTACTATTTCATGATTGTGTGATGCTCTGCCCACTGGAATCACCTGCGGACAGTCACTTTTCAGACTTTAAGTGAAGCCTTGGCACTCGGGAGGCGCTAGAGGACTGGTACGCATGGAGCTGCCCTCCAGGACGGAGCACGTCTTCAGAATGGGAAAAGACAAGTTGCTCTGTGGGATATTTCACCAATCTGGGTGCTGCCTTGGGCCTGGGAATGCTTATGCCTGGATCCTGGCACCAGGAAATATAACAGGATATGAAAATACTTTCTGAAGGGGACTGTTTCCATTTTTTCAGGAGATTGAAATTCATTCTTTCAATGTTAACACTGATTTCACACTACTTGGTATGGTCCGCGCCACTTCATAATGTTATAATCATATTTTTGTACTTAATACCTTTTGTCAAGCTCATCATGCCTGCAGAGTTACAACAGCTTAATTGTGTTTCATAAAATATCTATACTGCAGTGGTTTAAGATTTTAGATGCTTCATCAGAAAGGTGGCCTGACCAGACCTCAGTCACCAAGCCTCATGAAAATATTGGGCAGGTAATCCACATAACTATCATTACACAAGATAAAAATTCCACTTTGATTCTTGTCCAATTTGCAAAAGCGTTGATTGGCACTCAGTCCATAAGTATGATCTGTGCCATCTGGTTCAAGGCATGGGTGGCCTCCGCAGTAACCACAAAGCGAGATGTGATGCAAGAAAGAAAAACAGTGAAGGACAGGTTTGTTCCATTTATTCTGTAAATATTTTACCCAGGAGGATAAGATGTTTGTGCTGTCCAACATCAGCTGATGCTGGGTGTAACATTTAATGTAACTAACCCAAGAAACGTAAAGCCACTGCATCATGGAAAAGGTCTGAGAGCCCGTCAGCTGCTGGCACTCTGTAGTGCAGAACCCCCGACAGCAAAAATTTATGTCTCAACCCTTGTAGGTGTGATTTACTTTACTGAGTTTCACTGCAATATAAATGTTGCTATGGTAACTAATACAACAGTGCCAAGTGAAAGAACTATGCTTTTAAAAGTGAGATCAACATTTGTAGAACGTTTTGCTTGAGTTGTAAAAAATGAACCCCATGAGGGCAAAATGCAAAGCCTCGATTATTTTTAACCCTTAAAAGCTGAGTGACTTATGCATTTACAATACTGGGTGGATTATAATAATGGCAGGGTATTCTTATCAATAGCTTGAAGAATTTTGGGCACACTTTAAAGAAAGGATACGTTTTGGGCAGTCTGGAGGCACAGCCCAGATATACTGATGTGTTGCTGTGCAGACTGGCAGGACATGCCTGAAGCCTGCATGCTCCTTGACTCAGCAAGCTTCTGATCGGAGTCGGGGCTAGGTTCACTCAGCTTTGTCTTGCCAATCTCCTGAATAAAGAGCAGTAGGGACTTCAGAGCAAGTTGCGGGAGAATAGTGCATGGCAAGGGGGGACTGAAAGAGGCAACAGCAAAGAGACATAGTTGACAAGAGGTGAATCTTAATCAGCATAAATCACAGATGGTAGCCTTTGAACTGTATGCTACTGCAGTGGAGATAAATCCACTTTCCTGATTTTTTGAGTGCACGGGCAGATATTTCCATTGTCCAATAACTTCAATTGTAAACAGATTTCCCATGAAAAATATTCCCAGGTGGAATACATTATCTGAAGTACTCAGTTCCAATGCCCATTGCAGATACATACTCAGAAATAAAGTATTTCGAGAATTTGTCAGTGAAATAGAAAAATCTTCAACACAAGATGAAATACTGAAAACAGACAACTTCCAGTCCAGTAAATATTGCTGACAAAATTCCACAGTGGCAAAGTAAAATATTTGCTGAAACTTTGGTATCTTGTGGTAATAGTGTTTTTAAAACCAAGTCAGGAGAAGCTCATTTATCTTTGGGGAGGAGTGAGTGGCGGGGTAGGGGTGAGGGGGCGAATGGAGGCGGTGGAAGAGAACTATCTAATATTCCAGTTCTTCTCCATTACATTATAAATTTACTAAACTGCCCAAGTTCCACTTTTTCCCAAAGAAGAATGAAGACATTATTAAAATATTCCACTGTGTTAATCTGTTTCATTATTTTTATGTACTCGAGGCAAGACAAAAAATAGGTGACAAAGTTATATACAGCATTTGGCAATGTGAGGGAAGGTCTTGTTTTCAATATTGGAAAACTCCAATGTATTGGTGTAAGTTTTGTGAGGTTCCATACGTAGCCAGTGCATGTCAGCTAATAGTGGGAGGAGTCTTTCTGATTTTGAACCAATTATTTGCAGGCACTGTGGCCATGACTTTCTGGGCTGTGTGAGAAGCTGTGCTGCTGGAATAGTGTCTTGCACTATCCTCATGTCCTGTGCACAAAAAGCAGGACAAAGCCAAGCCTTATCAGTCTACTCTTGATCATCAACAAAGTGATGGAAGGGGTCGTCGACAGTGCTATCAAGTGGCACTTGCTCAGCAATAACCTGCTCATGGTTCTGCCAGGGCCACTCAGCTCCTGACCTTATTGCAGCCTTTGTCCAAACAGGGACAAAAGAGCTGAACTCCAGAGGTGAGGTGACAGTAAGGTGACATCAGGGCAGCATTTGACGGAGTATGGCATCAAGAAGCCCTAGCTAAACTGGAGTCAATGGAAATCAGGGGGAAAACTCTCTGCTGGTTGGAGTCATACCTAGCAGAAAAGAAAGATGGCTGAGGTTGTTGGAGGCAAATTTTCTCAGTCCCAGAACATCACTGCAGGTGTTCCTCAGGGTAGTGTCCTAGGCCAAACCATCTTCAGGTGCTTCATCAATGACCTTCCCTCCGTCATAAGTGGGGGTGTTTGCCGATGGTTGCACAATGTTCAGCACCATTCGTGACTCCTCAGATACTGAAGCAGCCCATGTCCGGATGCAGCAAGACCTGGACAACATCCAGGCTTGGGCTGATAAGTGGCAAGTAACATTCGTGCCACCCAAGTGCCAGGCAATAACCATCTCAAACAAGAGAGAATGTAACCATCTCCCCTTAAAGTTCAATGGCATTAACTTCACTGAATCCCCCACTATCAACATCCTAGGGGATTACCATTGACCAGAAAGTGAACTGGACCAGCCACATAAATACTGTAGCTACAGGAGCAGGTCAGAGGCTGGGAATTCTGCAGGGAATAACTCACCTCCTAACTGCCCAATGCCTGTCCACCATCTACAAGGCACAAGTCAGCACTGTGATGAAATACTCTCCACTTGCCTTGATGGGTGCAGGTCCAACAATACTCAAGACACTTGACACCATCCAAGATAAAGCAACCGCTTGATTGGCACCCCATCCACCAACTTAAACATTCACTCCCTTCACCACCGATGCACAGTGACAACAGTGTGTACCATATACAAGATGCACTGCAGCAACTCACTGAGGCTCCTTCGACAGCACCTTCCAAACCAGCGAACGATACCACCTAGAAGTACAAGGGCAGCAGATGCATGGGAACTCCACCAACCACAAGTTCCCCTCCAACCCACACACCATCCTGACTTGGAACTATATCGCCATTCATTCACTGTTGCTGGATCCTGGGACTCCCTTCCTAACAGAACTGTGGGTGTACCTGTCCCGCAAGGACTGCAGCGGTTCAAGAAGGCAGCTCACCACCACCTTCTCAAGGGCAATTAGGGATGGGCAATAAATGCAGGCCTAGCCAGTGACACCCACATCCCACAAACGAATATAAAAAAAATTACCCATTTTCATATTTCAACATATGGGCAAGGCCCTAATTGCCCCTTTTTGTCGATGAACATTATGCTCGTCCTAGTGGGAATTATTGATGATGACGTGCAAATCACTGTGAAGCGTGACATTATATAAAATTGATCAGAATTAACTATTTCCATGCAAAAATAATTAAATTGTCCAGAGGAGCAAGATTCTGGCCTGTCCACCAGCCCCACCATGCTACGGGAGAGGGTAGTATTTGAGAACGTGTACAGTTCTGAGGTCCTTTCTTGGAATTATGACTTAAATGACCCTTAGTCACTCAGTCTGGATTCAAGTTTCCTATTTGTGATTACAAAATTCTTTAAAATGTCCCTTTTAAGAGGAAATAAATGCAATTCACATATATTCCAAAATCCGAGACAATACACCAAAGAAAGTGTCAAAAATCTAATTTTTTCAAAGAAGGCATGTCCCAGAGCAAATGAAACTGTGCTTCAACATTTGTACCTCTCCTCAAGCTTTTATGTGCTTATTTTTTTCTGCCAATACCTGTGCAGCATTGCTGAGTATAGTTTCCGTTATAAGCCCATGTCTCACTACATTTTCAGTGCTACTATTTTCTCACATGCCACAGGTATACATGTTCAGAGCACTTCTTGAGTTGTCAGCTTTTTGAAGCTGTTAAATTAGCTTTTGCAAGTTTTCTGGGTTGGTTTGTAAATAGAAATTGAACATGAATGGTCAATATCAAATCAGTGACACTTGCCAGTCTCTTAATTATCCCTTTTTAACTTTTTAAAGAGTGAAAGATTCGCATTTCTGTAGCAACATGCAGGACCTTGGGATGTTCCAAAGTGCTTTACAGCCAATTAAGTACTTTTTGAAGTGTAGTCACTTTTGGAATGTAGGAATTATGGCAGTTAATTTGCACACAGCAAGCTCCCAGAATTCTTTAACAATTGCATTTCTGCATTTAAAGAATCGATTACATCGTTCTATTTACTTAAGGTAGTAATGCATATATACCATATCAGTTATAATGCATGGTCATAATACTCAGTTTCAAATTTTATTTGAATATGTTCCCGTGAACTACTTTAAAGATGTTATATAAATGCAAGTTGTTGATGCTTATCATGTCAAATTATCTGAAAGCACTGAATTATTTTGAAATGGCAAACACAGTGGCTTTTCCCTGGCAGCAACATCCATGAGGATCCATGTAATGAATGGTCAGTTCATGACCAGAATGGTGGTGATGGCTGAGGACAAATGTTGGCCAGAACATTAGTGTTGGATGGTCGCTTTATGAGTGATGTCCCTTTAAGAACTCAGTATGCTAACAAGCTAAGTACCAAGATGTAGCCATGTGACTAGAAACCATAGTCACTCTGCACTATAACACCCTGGACAAAGGTTCTGTATATAGTTTGCTCAGTATTGTATATATTAGTCTAGCTGTTAAGGGGAGGCGGTGGTGTAGTGGTAATGTCATTGGACTAGTAATGTAGAGGCCCAGGCTAATGCTCTGGGGACATGGGCTTGAATCCCACCTCGGCAGATGGTGAACTTGGAATTCAATTAATAAAAAAAATCTGCATCTAATTCTGATTCACGCCATTAGAAAATTACAGAAAGTCAATCTACAGGTGCTCCGTAACTTTAAATACTTACATTTATTAAATGTTACAAGGGAAACATGGTATTCTAAACAATAGTTACACAAGAAGAGTCACAAACACAGGGTTGGATTTTCTTCTCCTGCCTTCGGGAGTGGCAGTGGGCAAAAAAAAGGCAGCCTGCATGTGCGGGCCATGTGCCACCATGCCACTGCGACCCAGGATAATGAGCCAATTGGGCTGCTTCACGCCCCCCCCACCCCTCCAATCACATGGTGGGCTTTCTGATGCTGGCAATGGCGTCAGCTGCCTGTGCGCAGTTGCTGGTGCCATTTTTAAAGGGCATTCAGCCCTGCCAGGTCATTTACATTTTTAAAGGGCTACACCCCCAATGTATCGCCAATAAATCTATCGCCCCTTCCCCCCTCCAAAAACAATTAAATTCAACACCTGCCTTCTCCCCTAAAACACTTAACGTCAACACTTGTCCTCTCCCCCCCACAACCAAACCGATCAAAGTGCAGAGGTCTCCCCTTCCCAGCCTCCCTTACACTAATAATTTACATTGGAGCCCGATCCCCCCACCCACGGCATTAAAAATCATAAGCTCCCCTCTTCCCCACCACGGTGGCGCCAGTTTTCCCTGGACGGGAAAGTGAAGGCGCGTGAGTGCCAGCCGCCACACGGAAGATCACGGCCCAAAGGTAAGATTGTTGTTGATTTTATTTAAATGTATTCATTTCATTAATTTAAATATGTTAATCCGGGTCCTGTTTCCCAGCGGCGGGGTGGGGGGCCGCCACGGAGCCTCGCTGCCACCGGGAAGATCAGGCCTGGCACTCCCGGCATCAGGTTCTGTGGCGGACCGCTGCCGCAACAATCTTCCGGCTTCCCCCTGTCATGGAGCCCGACGTCGGGAGCTCAGTAAAATCCCGGCCATGCTGTGTGATTTCAACCACTTGAAATATGACAACAGCTTTTCATGTGCAGAAAACAGAGGCATTCTGATACCAATTTACAGACATAAAAGTGTTGATGAGTTACCACATTGTTGAGTAAAAGAATAAATGCATGTTTTAAAAGTTACCAGTCAGGACATCTCCATTGGCTCAGTGGCTAGATGCATCAATTGGTGTGATATGGAATTATACGGATAAGGAAGGTTTCAGATTAAATCCCTGCTCTCTGTTGTTGCAACCAAGGTTAGAGGAATGCACTGTCTTTCTTGAGTTCCATTACTCCACTGGTCACAACGTATGTTTAAATATTTTACCCAGTTACCAATACAGCCAGTTATATACTTAATATTAGTTTCAGAATTTTAAAAATCTGCCAACCAAGGTTTCTTTAATAAATAACAAAATTATTGATTTATTATAAAACAAGACTTATTCAATAAAGATGCAAAGCTTATTAACATACAGTTTGAAATATGAAAGTATAAATATCTACCCTTCTAAAATAACCTCACACACCCGCACACACTCACACCGGTTAAATGGGAAAAAAATAAAGAAAAATGAAAAAACTGGCTCTGCAGAGATCAACTTTTTAAAAAATACTTCGGCCAAGTTATTGTCAATTCTTGAAGAAAAAGGATAAGTTATGGAATTTTCCAGATGGCCTTTAGTCTGGTGTCCGGGTACATGTAGACGGCTGTCACTGGGATCTTTCTGGAGCAGTTCTGTTCAGGAGACATCGCGGAATCGTCTTGCAGGCTTTTCGGGAGAATTACTGCATCAGTGGTTTCAGCTATCATACTGGATTCTCAGAAGATTTTCCAAAACAGGTGAAAAAGGATGAGTTGGGTGACTTCTACCTACCAACTGACCATTCAAACAGTCTAAGCCAAATCAAAAAGTTCAAACTCCTGACAACCACAAACCTAGACGTATGACTTCCCTGTAGATAACTCCAATAGCCAGCAAGGCTCCTTATGTTTGCTTAAACACTTCATTGTCTCTTCCAGTGTTTTTTAAAAAAAATCCAAAGTGCCCTTCCAGTAACCTTTGAAAAAAAAACAAATTCAGGCATCTCCATGGTCTTTCAAATGGACCAATTTTTACAATCTTTTAAACACGAGTCTTCAAAAATATTACTAATGGAAGCACCTTCATGACAATGCCGAGTATATTGATCTCAGTCAGGCAGCAATAAGGGCTCAATAGTTAATCTCAGCGTCCCTGGACTAGGAAGAGGGAAGGCAAACCAGCCAGGATTCCTGCTCCTGATTCCTATGCACTGACTTTTGCTGAACTATATGGATGTGTGTGAATGTCAGTGAAGAGTAGATTTAAGGTTAACTATGCTACCCACATTGCTGGATAACCTGCCAAAACGTAACGTTGAGAATCACATATAAAGAATGCTACTTGAGCAAGTACAGGAGATTTATCTTTAGAACCCTGCCCTTGTTTACATCACCTCAATTATTAGAGCAAGGGATTTTTGATTTGCAAGCCAAAAATTTATGAAGACATCAGCTTTATAATACTTTACCGTGCATTACTGTTACAAGTGTCATTATTTTTCAACCAAATAGATAATTGATTCAACTACAGCCAATAACAAGAAGGTGTGCTTCTTTGAAACTGCCCTTCAGGAGCTTGATTAGTGAAGGCAGCAGATATCTGAGTCATACAGACTAGAGGTCCCAAGGTTGAGCCCCAATATGTGGTGAATTATCTGATCTCAACTGTGTTTGCAACAGGGAGGTATTTGCCCTTGGGCTAGTTGATGGGCAAAAATTAGCCATGGTTCCTCCTCCTGATTATAGCCCAGTGGCTATTTCCAGAATGTGCAGCATTTTCGACATCAGCAGAGCAAGTGATTTTTTTTTAAAGATTGTGGGTCTTTTTGTCTATCAGATCTGCTCTGAAACTGGTATTTTCACCACCTCCAAGACATCTATACAAAATGGGAGGTCTGAGGTGCACAATGCCCAAATCTGTAGAATTTGTTGTGTCAGTTCAGTCAACTTAACAATCAGGATTGGTTATGATGTTCTTCACAGTCGCAGAGAGTGCCAATAGTGTGAAGTCTCACACAGTTATGGAGATAGATTGGAGAAGTTGCAACTGTTTTCCTTGGAGAAGAGATGCTGAGAGAAGATTTGATAGAGGTATTCAAAATCATGAAGGGTCTGGACAAAGTAGATAGGGAGAAACTGTCCCACTCGTGAAAGGATCAAGAACGAGAGGGTGCAGATTTAAAGTAATTGGCAAAAGAAGCAAAAGTGACATGAGGAAAAACTTTTTCATGCAGCGAGTGGTTAAGGTCTGGAATACACTGCCTGACAGTGTGGTGGAGTCGGGTTCAATTGAAGCATTTGAAAGGGAATTAGACTTTTAAATGGAAAGGAAGAATGTGCACGTTTACGGGAGAAGGCTAGGGAGTGGCACTAGGTAAAATGTTCAGTCAGAGAACCAGTGCAGACACGATGGGCCAGTTGGCCTCCTTCTGCACTGTAAGAATTCTGTGATTCCATGAAGAGAGTGGCAAAATACTGAGAAGGCAACCAGGATTGGTGAAACCAAATCCCAACAGGGGTCAACACTCTCAGGAAAGCAGGAAGGAAGAAAATTGACAAAAAGAACAGCCCCTAAAACTCACTGTCAATAAAAAAAAACATAATTCCAAATTTGGAAAAATATCAGTAATTTGGAAACCTGTTGTGTGCCTCACAGTGGTATATGATACATCCAAATGTTTGTCTCAAAAATATGTTCCATATCACCCCAACTATCTACATCTTTGCCTTCAGGAATAGGGATGAGAATTTGGATCCATGTACTTCAGTCCAGGAGAAGAATTAGTGCATACAAGCAGTCTAAGGAAAGAGAAATGGGATCTTTTATAAAGAAATGTGCCAACCACTTTCTCCAACTATCAACACCAAAGAAAGGTAAAACAATAAATGTTGCTAACTGGGTACCACACAACAATTAAGGCTTTGACAATAAATTACTTACATGGTACAGAAAATGGCACCCAGCCCAAATAACAAACCCAAAATTATCCTATTTCCCATGGCCATTTTGCTCTTAAAGAAACAAAAACAGATAAGTCCAAATTGTGCATTAAGCTAAGATTTGCATTTTTCAAAGACTGCCAAATTGGGCCCATTCAGATTGTTCTGAATGTCAAACATAGTTTACACCTCAGCCCTAATGCAGCAGTTCAGCTGCATTTTTCAGGAAACCACAGGGAACCATAATGAAGGCTGGAATGCAAGAAATCCTTTAATGGAACATTCTGTACATATTCTCAGACAATTGTGGTGCTGGATTCTAGTAAATGTGAATTAGTGTTTAAATTTCACTTTCAGTGGTAATTGGACTCATTGTAACTTTGGCAGGATTTTGCGAACATTTGTATTGAGTTTCCATTCATTCGTGTGCAG
This sequence comes from Heterodontus francisci, assembly GCF_036365525.1. Taxonomy (NCBI): domain Eukaryota; kingdom Metazoa; phylum Chordata; class Chondrichthyes; order Heterodontiformes; family Heterodontidae; genus Heterodontus; species Heterodontus francisci. The sequence goes on along the minus strand of NC_090396.1, from coordinate 55,925,077 downwards.
CTCACTTGTGGAGTGTCGCACACATGTGAATTCTTTTCATTGCACTGAATAAGATAGTAGCTTAAACCTTCTAGAACAAACTCTTTTTCTTTTCAGTCCAAGAGAATGTTTTATTGAAAAGAACATTGCCAGTGTATAGGTGGAAATATGAATTAACTCCAAAAAGGCAATTTTGGAAAATGTCAACGGTGCGGTCTTTGCCTAACTGTTGTTTGTACTTGGGGATTTTTGCTTTCATGCCCTGTCCACTTGAACTCTGAATAACACACTGCAATTATAGATTTCTTCCTTTCAAACCTTGCATTGAACTACCTGTACCTAACACTAAGGTGACATGCGAGCAAGTAGAGATCTCATTGGTGGTACTAGAGGGAGAGGCAATTAGAGTATCAGCCCAGAACTGTGTTACGACCGGGTGAGAAAGGTGTCTAGCGGTCCCTATCAGCCTTCACCTGGTCTTACCATAACAGGGTTTAATCTTAAATACGCTGTGTTTTTAGCTCCCCCTTGGTGAATCCTTGTTCACTGCTTTCCAATTAAAAGAAACCAGCACAGACAGGTTTTCTTAGGTTTAAAGAAGAAAAGTTGAAATTTATTAAACTTGAACTTAAACTCTAATTCGGTTGATGCCTACGGATACAAGACGTGCCCACATTGGCATGCATACACGATACACACATGCAAATAGAGACAGAAAAGAGCAGAAGAAAACTCAGGGCCACTACCAACAAGGCAGGTTTGCTATCAGTACTTGTCCCTACATCAGTTGTCCCTATTACAGCTTGGAAACAATTCTAAATGAATTTCCAGTCCATTAGATCCAGACAATATAGTGATAGTGGAACCAACTGTGCTGTGCTTCAAATGTATTACTCTTACAGAGGCACATATGTCTAAATAAAGTGACAGAAGTAAAGCCCTGAGTTAGGGCGGCACAGTGGCGCAGTGGTTAGCACCGCAGCCTCACAGCTCAAGCGACCCGGGTTCAGTTTTGGGTACTGCCTGTGTGGAGTTTGCAAGTTCTCCCTGTGACCGCGTGGATTTCCGCCGGGTGCTCCGGTTTCCTCCCACAGCCAAAGGCTTGCAGGTTGATAGGTAAATTGGCCATAGTAAATTGCCCCTAGTGTAGGTAGGTGGTGGGGATGTAGTAGGGAATATGGGATTAATGTAGGATTAGTATAAATGGGTGGTTGTTGGTCGGCACAGACTTGGTGGGCTGAAGGGCCTGTTTCAGTGCTGTATATAAAAATAAAAAAAATAAAGTGGTAAAGTTTGAGGCAATATCTAAAGAGTTTTTATTACCGTTCTTCAAGCTCGCTGTAATTTTCTTGATTGTAGCTAAATCTTGCTTTTTGTTGGGGCCCAGTATTCTTCTTAAACCTTGTTCATTGTCGGAGACTTTTCTCTCTTGGGGTTCATGTGTCTTCAGTGGATTCAAAGGCTTGTGAGAAAGAGATGGGAGCAGACAGGAGAGATCTTCTCAGTCTAGGAGCAAACAGTCTTTCTATTTTCAAACTCTCTGTGGCTAGTTCAAAAAACCCTGAAACAGCCAGATAGTCATGTGACCAGCTGGTCCCACCAGTCCTGGCCTCTGTGGATTGCATCACCCCAGCAGGCCCTGGAATGCGCTTCCCCACCCCCTCACTGTCCAGTGATCAACATCCATTGTGGGTTGAATGTGTCAGGGAATGGTCCTTTGTCTACACAAGCACTGTCAGTTAGTATGCAAAAATGTTTTTTCCAGCCATGGCTGATCTGTTCAACAAGTCATTTCCTCACTCCAGCAACAGTTCAAAATCAATGTTCATATGACAAAACCAATGTGCCTCATTCTTGGCAGGTGGGGGCCTGCATGACAACTGTATTCATTCATTGAGGTTGATTGGCTTCAGTGCAATTGTTCCTGCAGTGTACTGGTACCATTGTCCTAAATATCTTCAGTAATAACATGAGCCTTAAATTACTGCAGGCAATACTGGTGGATGAACTTTACCATGATTGTCTCAAATGCTTCTCTCCATTATTTCAGAAATATTAATCTGTTTATCTGAAAGACTTAAAGTTTTTATTAAGATAGCTGAGACAGGCAGTACAGCCAAACACATTGTGGTCCTGTGCTAATATCTACAACTGTAATTTTCAGGCTATATTATGCGCTCCAAGAGATTTCTAGAGTTGGGAGGGATTCTTACTGATGGGCGTTTTAGCTGCTAGAAAAACCTTTTAGAAAATGCTACTTCAGTTCCTTCATAATAGTAACAGGAGATAACATCAGTGTGACCGACTATAGTACAAACAGTCAATGGTTATATTAAATTTAAATATGTTTTCAATGAGATGGCGTATTTTGATAAAGAAGCATGATATGTAAAGCAGTGACATCATCGCTTTACTTCTGTCACTTTATTTAGACATATGCGCCCCTGTAAGAGTAATACATTTGAAGCATAGCACATTTGGTTCCACTATCAGTATATTGTCTAGATCTAATGGGCGGCACAGTGGCGCAGTGGTTAGCACCGCAACCTCATAGCTCCAGGGACCCGGGTTCGATTCTGGGTACTGCCTGTGCGGAGTTTGCAAGTTCGCCCTGTGTCTGCATGGGTTTTCGCCAGGTGCTCCGGTTTCCAAAGAACAGTACAGCACAGGAACAGGCCATTCAGCCCTCCAAGCCTGCCTGCCGAAACTAACACCTTCTGCACTTCCGGGGCCCATATCCCTCTATTCCCTTCCTATTCATATATTTGTCAAGATATCTCTTAAACGTCGCTATCGTATCTGCTTCCACCACCTCCCCTGGCAGCAAGTTCCAGGCACTCACCACCCTCTGTGTAAAAAACTTGCCTCGCACATCCCCTCTAAACTTTGCCCCTCGCACCTTAAACCTATGTCCCTTAGTAACTGACTCTTCCACACTGGGAAAAAGCTTCTGACTATCCACTCTGTCCATGCCGCTCATGACTTTGTAAACATCTATCATGTCGCCCCTCCACCTCCGTCGTTCCAGTGAAAACAATCCGAGTTTTTCCAACCTCTCCTCATTGCTAATGCCCTCCAGACCAGGCAACATCCTGGTAAACCTCCTCTGTACCCTCTCCAAAGCCTCCACGTCCTTCTGGTAGTGTGGCGACCAGAATTGCATGCAATATTCTAAGTGTGGCCTAACTAAGGTTCTGTACAGCTGCAACATGACTTGCCAATTTTTATACTCTATGCCCCAACCGATGAAGGCAAGCATGCCGTATGCCTTCTTGACTACCTTATCCACCTGCATTGCCACTTTCAGTGACCTGTGGACCTGTACGCTCAGATCTCTCTGCCTCGCAATACTCCTAAGGGTTCTGCCATTTACTGTATACCTCCCACCTGCATTAGACCTTCCAAAATGTATTACCTCACATTTGTCCGGATTAAACTCCATCTGCCATTTCTCCGCCCAAGTCTCCAACTAATCTATATCCTGCTGTATCCTCTGACAATCCTCATCATTATCCGCAACTCCACCAAGCTTTGTGTCGGCCGCAAACTTACTAATCAGACCAGCTACATTTTCCTCCACATCATTTATATATACTACAAACAGCAAAGGTCCCAGCACTGATCCCTGCGGAACACCACTAGTCACATCCCTCCATTCAGAAAAACACCCATCCACTGTTACCCTCTGTCTTCTGTGACTGAGCCAGTTCTGTATCTATCTTGCCAGCTCACCTCTGATCCCGTGTGACTTCATCTTTTGCACCAGTCTGCCATGCGGGACCTTGTCAAAGGCTTTACTAAAGTCCATATAGACAACATCCACCGCCCTTCCCTCATCAATCATCTTCATCACTTCCTCAAAAAACTCAAAAGACTTGCAGGTGATAGGTAAATCTGCCGTTGTAAATTGCCCCTAGTGTAGGTAGGTGGTAGGGAATATGGGATTACTGTTATTCTTTGGCCTCCTTGTCTGGAGAGTCAATGGGTAAGCGCCTGGAGGTGGTCAGTGGTGTGTGGAGCAGCGCCTGGAGTGGCTATAAAGGCCAATTCTAGACTGACAGGCTCTTCCACAGGTGCTGTAGAAAAATTTGTTTGTAGGGGCTGTTAGACAGTTGGCTCTCTCCTTGCGCCTCTGTCTTTTTTCCTGCCAACTGCTAAGTCTCTTCGACTCGCCACACTTTAGCCCCGCCTTTATGGCTGCCCGCCAGCTCTGGCGAACACTGACCACTGACTCCCACGACTTGTGATCAATGTCACAGGACTTCATGTCGCGTTTGCAGACGTCTTTAAAGCGGAGACATGGACGGCCGGTGGGTATGATACCATGACGAGCTCGCTGTACAATGTGTCCTTGGGGATCCTGCCATCTTCCATGCTGCTCACATGGCCAAACCATCTCAAGCGCCGCTGACTCAGTAGGGTGTATAAGCTGGGGATGTTGGCCGCCTCGAGGACTTCTGTGTTGGAGATACGGTCCTGCCACCTGATGCCAAGTATTCTCCGGAGGCAGCGAAGATGGAATGAATTGAGACGTCGCTCTTGGCTGACATACGTTGTCCAGGCCTCGCTGCCGTAGAGCAAGGTACTGAGGACATTACTGTCGGGTTAGTATAAATGGGTGGTTGTTGGTCAGCACAGACGCGGTGGGCCGAAGGGCCTGTTTCAGTGCTGTATCACTAAATAATAGACTGGAAATGCATTTAGAATTGTTTCCCAGCTGTAATAGGGACAACTGATGTAGGGACAAGTACTGATAGCAAACTTGCCTTGTTGGTAGTGGGGTGGGGAGAAGACTGTGGGGAGAGGCTGATCACAGCTGAAAGCAGCCAATGGAAGCACTCATGCTCCTCGTGGCACCAAATCAAATTTTTTAAAAGTAATTACCTCTTCAGTGGTGGCACCTATCTGGGCTGCATGCAACCTTAGTACTCGTGAGCAGAGCAGGTCTCATATCTGCTCCATGCAGGGCATCTGAATTTCCATGAGGGGAACTTAAAGCAGCAGTCAAGGCCCACATTAGCATTTGCAAGGGCCTAATGCTTTGTGTTAGCTTCCTGGCCCAAATGCCTGAAAAATGGTCCAACCCAATTCCGATTTGGATCTTTCTCATGCACCCTTTGGAATGCAGGACTTTAGTTAAAATTGAGGCACATGTTTTCCATTTTAAGCCCATAACAAGTGCAGCAAGGTTCAATTTCAATCCCACTGGCTTCAAAAAGAAACTGTCCAGGCCTGTTACCAGGAACACTGGTTCTTTTCATATTTTATACTTTCTGCTGTTGGCAACATCTTATTTATGCAGATTTGTTTTTAGCTTTGTTCAGTTTTCATGTGGAGTGGGTGATGCACTAGGCGAGTACACTGTCCTTTCACCCCTACAGCTTGATTTGAATTCAGCCCAAATGGAATGAACTCTCTCTCTCTTGCAGCTGTTCAGGGTCCCAAGTGGAAAAAGTTTGGGCAGCTCAATTGAGCACTCAGTAGGCGTGAATCTATTACACTATCTTGCCTTCAAATTTTGCACTCCCATCCAGAAATACTGTACGATTAAACATTATGGAAATTCAACATTTCCAGTAGAACAAGAAGCTATACTTGTTTAGAGTTGAAGGTGAGGCACATTGTCAGGTGGTTAAAGCAGAGCTCCCTAACAAATGCTGTTCCTGACCTGAAATGACCCTGAATGCAAAGTTGTGAATTATATTTCTACTGTTGCCATTGTCCACCTCAATGGTCTCTCCCACTCACATACCAGATCCCAAGTTAAAGTACCAGCTGACACCCTTGACTCACTTAATAAATCTAAAGTTATACTCCTCTCCTTTTCTGCACTTCGATAAAGTATATTACATTCAATGCTTCATTCCAGGCACTTTTAATATAATTGTAGCTATGAGACATGCATCAATCACATACACAGCTGTCTGCAGTAAAGTGAAGAACACATTTCTTGGCAGGACAAGAATTGCGACACTGGGCTTCTGATAAAGTAACTTCAGAATCACTCTGCAAAGAATTATTTTTCCTTTTCCTGGCTTGGACAACTAAAAAGAGAGAGCAACTGCAATGAAGATTTTTGTGAACCAGTGGACCATCAACCCAAGAATGCCTACTATCAACAAATCTTAAATTCCAGGTGTTAAACATTAAGCAGAGTGAAAAGTTACAATTCAGTATTATAGCTTGATCGCTACTCTTAGTGGAAGTGGCATACTGTACTTGGCTTTTCTTGGGATTTGACCATTACCATTTAGCAGACTTTGAAAGCCTCAACATGGCTTTGCCAGTAACTCTTTGAGGGCTGATAACAGTATGTCTTCAGCTCAGGTGACCCAAGTTGACAAACATCAGACAACTGAATAGTTTTTCATTCTTCATTGATATTACAAGAGGGACTAAATTATATTAAATATATATTGTTCATAAAATACAAAAGGTTAAGTTTGTTTCCTGTCCCATTTGGAGAAGTCACACATTTTATTCACTTAGAAGCCCAACACGTTGGCTCCCAGTTGGATGATGGAGTGCCAGTTAATGCATATAATGGATCTGCATGTGAAGGACTTTCATTGTAGGATCGATTAGAATCCATGCTGGATTTGTATATTTAACCTGACCTCCAACTAAATGTTAAAACATACTCCCAAAGTAACATCCCCTCTTAAAATTGTGTTGTGGCGTATTCGGTGTTGTAAATTTTCAGTATCCCATTTTATAAATACATTTCGCATGGAGGTTAATGTAATTGTCAAACTGTGAAGTGATACAGCAAACAGGATTTTTGAGAAGCAAGCTTGAATTTTTACCACATTATTTTTAATGTACTTCCGAATTATAGCCAAGGAATGACAACAAAAAAGTCTCTCCCCGCCACCACCCCCCCGCCCCCCACTTAAATTGAGCAATCAAATGTTGAATAAAATACAAATTCCTTTTTAGTAGGAGGTTGTTTCTCGGGGTAAGAATTGAATCCATGGTAACTCAATGAAAGGACGTAGCAGGAAAGATGTTTTTGATTATTTGTTGCGGCACGGATGTTACAAGAATAAGACTTTCTAAGAATCAGGAAACTCAATTTCTGGAAACCAGATTTTTTTTTATAGAAAACATCCCATTACTCGCATAATCTGACCTCATCATTTTTATCCACATCCGTTTAGAGTTTCCCATTTAAATTAATTGGTTTGTGACCTACTGTTTGCATACCATGACGTGCCTCAGGATGCACATGCACAAGCATTTTAAATCCACAGTCTCAGTTTACCTGTACCCAAGTGTAGTCTGCAAGTTATTTTTATTTCAAGGAAGCACGATTACTTTGATTTCTTACACTGAATTATATTTAACTTGCAGCACAGAAACAGGGCATTCAGTTCAACTGCTCCCTGCCAGTGTTGATGCTCCACAAGAGCCTGCTCCCACCCTTCTTCATCTAATCCTATCAGAACATTCTTTTTTTCCTTTCTTCCTCTTGTGCTTATCTACCTTCCCCTTAAATGCATCTAGGCTATTGACCTCAACAACTCCCTGTGGTAGCAAGGTCCACATTCTAACCACTATCTGGGCAAAGAAGTTTCTCCTGAATTCCGCATCGGATTTATTAGTGACTGTCTTATATTTATGACTGCTAGTTTTGGTCTCCCCCACAAATAAAAACATCTTTTCTATGTCAACACCATCAAAGCCTTTCATAATCTAAAAGACATCTATCAGCTCACTCCTCAGTCTTCTCTTTTCTAGAGAGAAGAGCCCTAGATGGTTCAGTTGTTCTTGATAGATATAATGTCTCAGTTCTGCTACAATCCTTGTAAATCTTTTTTGCCACTTCTTCAATGCTTTTATGAAGACCAGAACTGTTCAAAGCACTCTAAAGTCTAGATTTAGTGGAGCCTGCGGGGCTCTCACTGCTGGGCTGAAAAGGTGGTGAGAATCTCGCCTTGGCGAGCATCCCCCCCCACCCCCCGCACCCCAACCGGCGTGATTGTATGGCACTCAGGCAATTAACAGCCCGGCACCAGAATCACCATCTTTAACCCACCTCCAAGAGCTGCAGACCAGTCAGAGTATTATCAGCAGCGCCACTGAGAGCGGTGGCCACTGCTACTACTATAGGAGACCTTGGAGCCAGGCCCACGCTGGAGGCCGTGACCGTAGGTAAATGAGGCGCGGTCACCAGAGTCAGTCCAGCAGGCCCCGGCGATGATGGAGGAGGGAGGGTGGGTGATGTGCAGGGGGTGAGCGTTAAGGGGCGGGGTGGGTTGTTTGCCACTGGGGACCCTCCGTGGACTAGAGATTGCCCATGGAGGAGGCCCCCTCACCCCAAGCCCACAGGGAGGTTGCCTCATTTTACTGGGCAATCTCCTGCATGGCAGAGGCCCCCTCACCACTGGCTTAATTCCAGCGGTGGTGGGAAGAGGCCCTAAAATGGCTAAAAGTAGGCCTCTTATGGGCCTCATTGGCCTGTGGGCTTATTCGGCCTTTAGCACCCACGACTTAATCGTGTTGCGAAAGAAAGGAGACGGGCCCTCCACACTCCGCCCCCCCCTCCCCCATCTTGTATTGCAATTCTATGGCCACCACCCCACCCTCCCCACTCCTAACCTGTCTCTGGAGACCCATTAAATCCAGCCATAAGTGTAGTCTACCCAAGCTTCTGTACAAGTTTAACATAACCTCTCTGCTTTTTAATTCTATCCCTCTTGAAATGAACCCCAGTGCTATGTCTGCTTTTTTGAGGCTTTGCTAACCCGCAGTGGTACTTTTAATGTTTTTTGTATCTGTATTTCTAGATCCCTTTGGTTCTCTATTCCATGTAAATTCTCAGGGCTGAATTTTCATTCACCTCACCCATAGGGAGTGGGTCACAGAAAGTCGTGGGGGGCTCTCTATTTGGGATTCCCCCCCCCCCCCCACCCATGCCATGGAGTTTAAACTCCAGTACATCAGTCACACCAGTGATCGGTTCCCCACCCTGGAGGCCCATCTTAATTGACAGTAGGACCTTCAGTTGGGCAGGGAGCCACTCTATGTTTATAGGAGCAGGTACATCTGTGCTGGGATTGGGGTTGGAGGTGTTGACCGGAGGTAAAGGGGTGACCGAGTTGGAGGGGCAGGGTGTGGTGTGCAACCAGAGTGGGGAGCACTGGATGGAGCAGCCAACCCTGGTTGGGGGGAGGTCAGGTCCTGGGAGTGGGGGGGAAGTCAGAGACATCATGGTGGAGTGGAGGGGAGGGGCGGCAGTTCGTGGCTAGTTTGAAGGGGTGGGGATGGTGGGAGGTAAGAGGCCTTGGTGGGGAAAGCCATTGGGGAGGATTTGGGGCGATCACAGAGGCTCCTCAGGCAGGCCCCTGGATCTAGGAGGTAGGTGTGAAGGCATTTATCTCCTGAATCCACCAAGTCCACACCTTGAGGAAGCTGCCGGTTCCTTGCGGCATGGGAAACCTTCATTATTATACTTAAAGCTGCAACCCCCACCTTGGATCGGGTTGGTCACCCACCCACTTCCAGCCTCAGTCACAACGGGAAATCGGCAGGTTGGAGGTGACTTTCGGTCAAGAACACATTTTAAGTCCCCACCCCACACAAACCTGCCTTTATTTTCAGTTAAAATTCAGTCCTTATATTCCAAGGAGCATATGGCTTCCTTATTCTTGAACTGCATCATCTCACATTTAATTATATGGAATGTTATTTACAAATGTGCACCCTGCAATTTTATTACTGTCTTCTCATATTTTGTTGCATTTCTTGGTCAGTATAATTTAAACAGCTTGCTACATTTTTAACGTAAAGGTCTATCTTAATGAAAAATTCCAGCCTGAAATGTTATAGGTCTATGTGCGATGCCCAATTAACGACATAGCTGAAAGAATTGGTCAGATAACACAGGAGGAAGATTTCCTTTGTTTGTTATGTGGAATAAAACCAGTTTATCGAGAAAGGGTTTACAACACAGAGCAAATCTTCACCATAGTTGGTGGTCCGTCCAGACACGTGTGAATGAAAGACATTACATTATGCAGGAAATGAAGTCTGCATGAAGCAGATACACTGAAGATGAAACAATTGGCTGGCCAATAATTTAAAGTAAATTTAAAACATTATTCCTTTTCATGCAGATATTTTTTTCCAAGGAGAAATGTTTTGAAATAAAATGGATTGGTCAAGGGATTTTCTTTACTTCAATAGTAAATAGTCTTATTCAAGTCTTGTTAGAGACCACAATTAATTGTTCAGAGATCCTTTCTCCAGATTGCTACTCAATCTGCTGAAAGTGCATGTTTAGGGATATTTGTTGAGGACAGGACGTGATTCAGCTGCAATGAGTCCACTCACCACACGAAAGACCTAACAGCAATCACTGTCAAAGTTAATACACATTTAATGTTCAGTACAGTGAGGTACTGGAGGGCAGCCATAGATCCAAACCATCCCAAGGATCCGGGCCAGAATTTTATGTTGGGTGGGTGGCCCTGCCCACCAGCCAAAAAGTCAGGGCATGCCCGCCTCTGCCGGGCCTGGAGAACCATGCCAGGATTTTATGTTCCCCAGGCCTTTAATTGGCTTCAGGCAGGACTTCCATCCTTCTGAGGCAGGAGATCCTGCCTAATGGAGCTGCCAGTGGGCCGGCAGCGGTGGCCACTGCTGGGACTGCAACTAGCTTCAGCAGCAAGTGGGACGCCAGCCCCAGAAACAAGGTAAGGGTCTGGGCTCCACCAGGGACAATCAGCCTGGCCAAAGCGAAGCAAGGGGGGTTGGTTGTGTTGAGGGGGGGGAATGCTGTGTCGTGGGGGTGGTTGGGCACAGAGTGCCTGATCCGGAGGGGCCCCCCCCGCCCGACCCCACAAGGAGGCCGCCAGGTTTTACTTGCGCCATCTGCCTGCCACTGGTAAAACACTAGCGGTGATGGCAGGGGGCCCTTAAGTGGCAGCTAACTGGTCACCACCACCCTCCCCCCCTCCACACTCCCACTGCCACCAGCCTGCTCCTGCAGGGAGAGCGTAAAGTTCCAGCCTCAAAGTCTTCAGAGAAACAATGAGAAAAACTGTCGATAAAAAGGAGACTATAGTGCCTTCCACTAATGTTGGATCATACTGCCTTGTCACTTACAGCCAATGTGGTCACATCAGTGTGGTCAGAATTAAAGAACATTAAAGGACAAAAAATTCACAATTCCTGACACATTTACGTGCATCTTTTTCTGGGAGCAGTGGCATTACTTTTTCTTCCAACACACTTTTCAGCAAAAAATGCTGGCCTAATTAATTTGTACAAGTAAAGCCTCTGCCCAACTTCCCAAATCAGTCATGGCTGGACTCCTCCATCCAGAGCAAAATTACACAGCAAACTACAAAACAACATTATAACCAGCAGTAAATCTGCAATTGTTGTAATGAAGCTATGCTCTAAATAAGTCTTTAAATAAAAATTGCTGATTTAACGCACAAGGCAGATGGTAAATGGTACTGTAGTCACTTTAAGAAGACTTTACCCTGAATAATTTGTAAAAGTTTGTCAAAGGGTTAAATCTATGGCTTGAGCTGCAGAGGAATCCTTCTCTAATTTCACCACCCACTAACTGCCACCCACGCACGGCTCAGGATATCTGATGGTAGATGCAAATTCTAAGCCATAAGACATTGGCACGGGCTTCACTAGGCCTCTGCTAAGCCCGTCATGTGATGCAGAGATTTTTCCTTCAGCATCCTCCACTGGAATCAGATTATAATATCGACCTGTGTCCCAGCATGTTCTCTTCTCCTCCATACCAAATCTGATTTAACCTGCACACGTTACTGCGGTGAGCAGCACTCCACAAAAATTTCAGCTCTAATCAGCTTTTCAGATGTAAAGCAACATTTCTGCACATAGAACACACTCGCCTTATTTGAAGTTAACTCTTCAAAGACATTTCTACCCTTTGCACTGAGTGTTACTCTGTTATACAATTGCTCAAGTTGTGAGTTGTCTTATCCACTGTTGGTACTTTGCATTACATACATACCAAGGAGTCACAGTTGTCTGGCAACTTTAGGCTCCAAAATATGATCCAGGTGAGTGCGTTTCCATGGTTGGAAGTCCTTGTTGCCATACCCTTTATCAAATGGAAATTATCTAGCTGCCACACCACTCTCCTCTTAAGGAGGTTAGCTACACTTTCAGAGCTGCCAGCAGCCCTCAGCAATATGGTCAAGTGGCCATTCTTCACATGGGTTCCTTAAGGTTCTTCAATTTGGGTCACTTGGTAGCAATCTCACTTCTGGGCCAGAAGGTTGTCACAATCTGGACTTGACTGCATAATCTAGGAAAACAGCCCAGTACAGTACTGAAGGAATGCCACCTTAATGGACCAACTGTCCTTTGGATGTGATGTTCAACCTAGGACCAATGTGCTTGTTCATTTGGATGTGAAATAGCAACATTTTAAAGAAGAGCAGAGAGTTTTTCTGATGTCCTGGCCAGCACTTCCCCCTGAACAAATGTTGCCTAAAAAAAAAGACAAACTGATTATTCATCTCATTGTTGTATGTACTGCCTGAGTCCTCACTTGCACCAAGTCTCGTTCACCCATCATCCCTATGCTCACCGACCTACATTGGTTCCGGTTAAGCAATGACTCAATTTTAAAATTCTCACCTTTGTTTTCAATTCTCTCCATGGCCTCACCCCTCCCTATCTCTATAATCTCCTCCAGCCCCACACTCTCCAAGATACTGCCTGTGTGGAGTTTGCAAGTTCTCCCTGTGTCTGCGTGGGTTTCCTCCGGGTGCTCCGGTTTCCTCCCACAGCCAAAAGACTTGCAGGTTGATAGGTAAATTGGCCATTATAAATTGCCCCTAGAATCGGTAGGTGGTAGGGGAATATAGGGACAGGTGAGGATGTGGTAGGAATATGGGATTAGTGTAGGATTAGTATAAATGGGTGGTTAATGGTCGGCACAGACTCGGTGGGCCGAAGGGCCTGTTTCAGTGCTGTATCTCTAAATCAAAAATCAATAACTGCACTCCTTCAATTCTGGCCTCGAGTGTCCCCAATTTTAATCGCTCCACCATTGGCGGCCGTGCCTTCAGCTGTCAAGACCCTAGCTCTGGAATGCCCTCCCTAAACCTTTCCACCTTTCTGCCTCTCTTAGCTCTTTTAAGACACTCCTTAAAACCTCCCACTGTGACCAAGCTTTTGGTCGTCTGCCCAAATATCTCCTTATGTGGCTTGGTGTCACATTTTGTTTGATAATGCACCTTGGGACATTTTACTATGTTAACGGAACCTATATCATTACAAGTTGTGGTTTATGTGCGCTCTTGCAGGAGCAGAATATCTGTTTGCTTAACACCTGCACTCCAAAAAAAGTAATTTATTGCGTGAATTATATACTTGATCAAGTCCTGCTGTTAGCAATTCCCACTGCAGTACACCGGAGGCAGAAACTCCCACAAGATCGGCATTTAAACAGACATGGTACATTTCTAAATGTTCTACCTAATGTCATGACTGTAATGATTCCATAATCAATAAGGTTAATATGAATTCCTGATATGTTAAATTAACTAAAACTTTCTCTCCTAGGATTGGATCAACCACTCCAACTCAAATAAAGAAGTATTAAAGTACAAAAAACATTTATTCATTCCCAAATAGAACTACCAGAAAGTAGTCTCCAACAAAATGTCCCTTCCTTTTTAAATAAAGTTAGGTATGGCTCCCTTTTTATTGCAAAATACAATCCCCACCACTTAAAATTGGACAATGTTTTAAACTGGGCAAACAGTGCTAACCAATTTCTATTAAGTAGTCTGCACCTCGTTAAAGTCTAATTCTAAGTAAATTGCATGACAATAACCCAACCAAGCAATTCAGGCACAGCTAATCCAAACATCTTTTTAAAATAGACAATCTTAATCTGTGTTTCTTTTTATGTCATCTGCTACCTCTACCAAGCTTCAGAGGAGTTCAAGTTCCTTTGCTCCTGCCTCTGCTGTTATCATGCAGGTAATCATTGTGAGAGAAGGAAAGTTATGGCAAACAAGCAATACAGATTAAATCAGAACTTTTTGATCCTGTAAAAGAAAGGACAAACTTGCATTCATATAATGTCTTTCACAACCTCAGGATATCCCAAAGGGTTTTACAGCCAGCTAAATACTTCATTGTCCAAAGGATATAATGGGGAAATTGTATTAGCGAGAGCACATCAGCTATATGCGGTGCAGACTGGAATAGAAAATGCACCAAACAATGTGTCAAATGCCTAAATTTCCTGGAGGACTTGGGCTCCAGATTCCTGTTAAAAAATAAATCTTGTGCCTTCAACACCTGTATCCGCCTCAGGGTTTCATGTACTTATGTTTCTTCCATACCAGTGAAAGCATTTTGAGTACAGCTATGGCTTCAGTTACAAGCCCACATCCCACTACAGTTGCATGTTTTCACACATCATAAGTTTGTATTCAGGGCTATTTTTGAGCTGCCAGCTTTTTTGGGGCTGTGTCAATTTCTGCTTATTTTTTGTTAGGTTGGCATGCATGACTAACTTGTTTGTGATCAAATAAAATAGTCTATGTACATTTATTGCCGCCAGGCAAGTTTGATACATTATCCCAGCTGGCTACCAACAGGCAAATTGAGAATGATCATTCCTGTTCCTGATGTGAAATAGAGGGATAGATTTGACAAAAGGTTTTGCATTTGATAAGCCTATTTTAAATGACATTGCTGCAATCAGCTGCACCTAGAAGCAGGCCTCATATTGAGGTACTTTCTGAACGTTTTTCGCACTTATTTATTATGAGAGTAATTTTCTTTAATTTTGGAATACAATATAAATTTTGTGAAAGTGCAGAAAAAGTGGTAAGGAATGGCAGAAAATGTAGAGAAAAATCAACAAATTCCTTGACAAGAAAAGTCAAATTTGAACCTCTCCTTCAACACCAGACTGGAAGAAAATCTGGGTATTAGTTTCAGCAGCGGAGGTTGGAGGTGGTGGGGGACTGGGCTGGGTGCAAGGGTATTTCCTAATGCAAGAGAGTTATGCTCTGTTTCGTTGCAATATGGATCACCAGATCTTCGCCATTTACTATAAAGCAAGGCCTAATTTTAAAACATCACTCCAAAGACACCATCCACAAAGAGCAGTGTCTCCAGTGTTATTAGAGTCTGATAGGGTCAGATTTAGTATCAAATGCAGTATTCAGACCATTGCATTTAGAAACTTATTGTTATTGTGTCAGGACATCAAGCTCAGCTGAGAGAAGTGGGCAGCGGGCTGGGGTGGGCGGTGGTTGCTATGTTACTAACTGATAGCATAGGAAAGTTGGTGACCTGTATTTATTTTGTGACTCCACAGAAATGCCAAAATGCAGGACATATTTTCCAAAATAGCAGATCTAGAGGAGGAGTTGAAATTCCACTAATCCTGCTTTCTTCACAGTTCTATTCTCAGGTATTCGCACTCAATAGGCTGCATTTATTGTCCATTGCTAGTTGCTTTTGAAGATGGAGTTGGGCCTTCTTTTTGAACTGCGACGGTGGTGCTCACACAAGTGTAGTCGGTATGGAGGTATAAAAACATAAAAATAAAATTCTTAGATTGCTTTTTAGCATAAATAAGAGGCTGAATCACTACAGCAATGATTTCTGGCATACAACTTTAAACTGCGTAACTGGTTAAGTTCATAGCAGAATGTCCTTAACTGTCTACCAGGATGTTAATTACTATGTAAATCCCAGTGAATATGTCACATTGCCATTTGGCTTGTGACTGTTCTAACACTAATCATAAAGTTTGCTCACTGGGATTTACATTTATTTCTCTTCTCTGTCATGTTCATAGCTTGTTTGTTAGTAATGTGCTTGCACTTGCAGCCCTTGGCAAAGGAAATAAAATGCTAATGAAGTGTTTTGACTGCGCTAGCACAGCTACACACAATAAAGCATTACTGTGCAGTAGGTGTTGAACAGTTTAGTCTATGTTCAGGGTGGCTACACATGTCAGGATGAGAACTTCTGTATTGAATCATACAGTTCTTGATACGAGTGGTGCACCGTACCTGTGGGAGTGAAGGCTGAACATTTCCCTTCACATTTGCCTTAATGGGTTACACTTTCTAACAATGGAAAAAACAAACCTGCTCAATATCCCTTTTGTGGCACTTTCAATGAATACATCTGTATATTGATTTATTGCACCCTTGAGTTATCACCCCAAATACAGTGAATTGCAAAAATAACTTGCTACTTTGCTCCACTTGGGCTCAACTTCTCCTTCAGTTACATCATCCAACAATAAAGTATTATCGCCTCTTAGATGAGACCTTAAATTGAGACCCTATCTGCTTGCTCAAGTAGATGTAATAGATCCCACGTCAACTGCTGGAGAAGGGCGAGGGAGTCCTCTCAGTGTCCTGGTCAACAACTATCTCTGAACCAACATCAACAAAACAGGTTAATTGGCCATTTATATTATTACTGCTTGTGGGATCTTGCTATGTGCAAATGTGGCTTCCACACTTGCCTGCATAACACCAGTGACCACACTTCAAAAATATTTTATTGACTGTGAAGCATGTTTGGATACTCTGAGGATGTGAAAAGTAGTCTACAAATGCAAGTTCTTCCATCTCCTATCTTTCTACCCAGTACTTCACACAGTCAAAACAGTTACATGACAAAAGGTATTCAACCTGAAATGTTAATTCTGTTTCTCTCTCCACAGATGCTGTCTGACCTGCTGAGTATTTCCAGTTTTTATTAAGGTGGATGCCTATTTGTCACTTGCTCACAAAAATTGATTGTGTTTAGAGCAAACATGAAAAGCAGTTTTCAGACTCCATGTGAATCTAAGAAGTCAGGCCAAATATACAATAATGCACTTAGTTTTGGGCATTCTAAATAATTTTCTGCAATACTTTTGCACGATTGCCTTTCTATTCCTCCACATAATATATATTTTTTAATATTAATAAATAAAATAATCCAGGTCTGTAGCCTTTAAGATGTCGAGGCCTTGCTTAAAATGTTATAATTAATTTTAATCTTAAAGCATATTATTTAAAATGCAACATGTCATTCACACTGAATGATTGAGAAGCACCATCGCATTGTTCATACAGGCATGGGTTTGATGCAGTATTTGATCATCTACAACAAATTTCCATTCTTATGAACTTCAATTCCAAAATGAATTAAATAATTATAACTGGGTAGAAAGATAGGAGATGGAAGAACTTGCATTAATTTAGTATACTGTATTGGCTGCTCACAATGTGGTCTCCTCTACATTGGGGAGACGAAACGCAGATTGGGTGACCGCTTTGCGGAACACCTCCGCTCAGTCCGAAAGCATGACCCCGAGCTTCCGGTTGCTGGCCATTTCAACACATCCCCCTGCTCTCATGCCCACATCACAGTCCTGGGATTTCTGCAGTGTTCCAGTGTTCCAATGCAAGCTCGAGGACCAGCACCTCATTTACTGATTAGGCATACCACAGCCTGTCGGACTAAATATTGAGTTCAATAATTTCAGAGTATGAAGGCCCCCCCTTTTTATTTTCATTTTTAGTTATTTTTTCTTTTTTATTTGTTTATTTTATTTGAGTTTGTTTAATTTATTTCTACTGTGCCAACCCACTGTTTTTTTCATGTTTGTGCTTGGGGCCAGAGCTGTTCATTTTTCTGTCAATTAACACCCTCTCTGTACGAACTCTTTGTCTTTCACAGCACCATTAACATACCGTTTGCCTCTGCTCCATGATCCTCTGGTCAGTTATTCTCTGTGACCTTGTCCTATCAACACCTTCTCTTTTGTTATCTCTTGCCCCAACCCCGCTTTACTTGCTTAAAACCTTTTACGTTTCTAATATTTGCCAGTTCTGATGAAAGGTCACTGACCTGAAATGTTAACTCTGCTTCTCTCTCCACAGATGCTGCCAGACCTGCTGAGTATTTCCAGCATTTCTTTTTCTTATTCCAGATTTCCAGCATCTGCAGTATTTTGCTTTATTAAATAATTATCCAGCTCTTTTCTGAAGGAATTTATTGTTTTGGCATTAACTGCTTTTCTGGGAATCTGTTCCATGTACAGTACTGCAAGAGGACAGAGGGTAACTGAAACATGCAATTTTCTGCCAAACATTTTGAAGCAAAGTCCATCAGTATTTTTAAAAGGGAATTAAAGCAAGTAAAGGAGAGTGGGGACATATTAGGTGGCTCATATGGAGAAAAACAGTGGCACAGACTTGATTAGCCAAATAGCTTGTTTCTGTGCTGTAACATGCTGATTCTTTGAAAAGGAAAGGGCACCCCTTCAAAGCAGTCCAGCTGCATTTTGAACATCCCAAATGTCTTAGCCTTTATCACTTCCCCCATCAGATTATTCCAAATATATCTGAAGTTTTGAGAAAAGTAGTTCACTACCCTATGGACACAACATGAAAGAGAGAAAAGTCTTTGAATTCTGTTTCCTGTAGCATTTCAGAAACACTAAGCACAGATTCCACCACCCCCCCCCCCAGGTTTCCTGAGGTGGCAATAGCACTGAAGAGTGAAACTTTGCATACAGTCACTGGAAGCCAGACCCAGAGATAGCATGCAGGATTATAGACAGCGAAATGCGGAAATGAATTCATTCCAATGACAGATTTGGATCTAGATCATGGAAATTCATGGTATCTATTATTTCCAAGAAATCCCAGTATGATTTAGGGTATTTAGATCACCAGTGAAACCCTAAGCAAATAGCCTTGGACACATAGGCACTGTATTACCATGGAAATCAACCTGGACTAGAGTAGATGCACCAAAACTCCCAAGCATAAAAGCAGTTGAAATGATCACAAAAACAACACCTGTTACTCACTTCCTTCCAGATGTCAGTACTGAAGGCCTGCCAATGTGACTCTGAATATGCATAGAATTAGTAAAAATGAATAAAAGGTCCCACTGTGCATTGCTAGGGCCAGTTTTTTAAACAGACCTGCACATCTAAATCCCAATCATCCAATATGAACCGAAATTCAGAACCTGCTGAACAAATTTGGATAAACTCAACTTCAAATTCTAATTTGGAAAACCATTTCACCATCGATTGCTACTAAGCAACAACATGAAGTCTGTTATTCTCAAGGACAGCGATGGCCAAAGTGTAAACAGGTTGGTTTTTTTGTTGTATACTGAGCTTGAAATGTTGGCATGCCTTCAGTTCTTCTTGCCTGAGGCCCTGGTTCAATAAGGACATAGTCTAAATATACAGTCGAACTTCAGAAGCATACCCCTACCTGTCAGACCTGTTGCACAATGGTTAAGATGTGTACTTGTTGTCATGATTTTGAATAGATTGCAGCTAGTGCATCGCCTCACAGAGATTATGGAATAGGCTTGACTCGCTCTTTTCTTCTCCCTTGCTGAACTTAAAAAGGATGCACTGAAAAATCAAGAGGGAGAAAGGAGAAAAAGATGTGGGATGGGGTCAGGGTTGACAACTCTGTTTGGATATCATCCCAGAGATTTCATCACATGACCCTCCGTCTTCACCTGACCCACCCAGTCAAACAGCCATTTTTCTCATCTTCAGTACTTTTATAGCTAATAAAAAAATTGCTCAAAGCAAATGAACTAACCACATATTATTTTTAATGCCTCTCCATGATTATTCTCCTAAGCTTTTTGCAACAGTGCCCAGGAGATTACTGTTTAATTCCTGGATATCCCAAGGACAATCCTGGAGGGTGTCAGGAACCCTAGATGGGCAAAGTGGAACATCATTGTCTGAAGAACACATTCTACAAACGGATTAAGCAATTAGGCCAATATGACTTTACTTCACACACACAAGCACACTACTAACAGGAAGTCTGGTGTTTGTGAAAATATCATGGTCCAACACATAACCACTGTGCTCATGATACAGCAAATTCTGGCAGTCCTGAGGTTTACTTTAGCTTCAAGTTTTATTATTGCAGAAAGAAACTTTCCACTTATAACTAGGGGTGGTTTCACATCTTTACTTATTTACTAGGCCTCTTCCCAGTTCAACATACACCCTGAAGAAGGCAGCAAGCCTCATCCTGCCAGAAGCTCAGCGACCATTTTTCTTTGAATTGGAAAAAAATGAATAACTGCACATTAAGGGGTTAAAGTGTTTCTGACAAAGCACATTTGCAATTACAGTAAACAGCAGGGCTTCATTTTTCTTCCAGATGTACAGCGTAACTTATAAAACCAAGTTCAAGTCATTTTGTAGAAGATGAAGACAAAACAAGGAAACAATCTTTGCGTCTTAGCAGTTAAACTGCAACTTGGCTTTAAAAAAATGATTACAAGAAATTTATTTTCTAATAATTCCAGAGAAAAGTCTTTTTTCCCCTTTTTAAAATCCCTTCACATAAACTCTGAAAACCTGAGAGAATCCAAGTACATGTGATATCTGGTTCTAATTAAAGGGAGACTGTCTGCAGCAGAAACAATTTTTGAAAAAAGTTGTCCTATGTTTATGATATCTTGTGCCTAATATTACACTGTTGTTGAGGTATGTTTTCAGTGCAGCGTGTCTCTGCTGTAAAATAATTAATACTTTGGAAAGCCACCTAATTATAGTCTAGATTTTAAAATGGTAGAATTCCACAGTGTTAACTCTTCAGGAGGTCCCTTACCACTATGATCGCTTGTTACAAAAATAGTCATAAATTGCTTACTTACTACAATCTTCCATTCATTCATATAAGATAGCATTTTGAATGCACAGTATATTGTAATGCACTGTCAACATCAATTCGGTTTAGAAGCTGACAAAGCTCTATAGGGAACTTTATTCTCAAGCAGTTGGTAATTCCCATATATTTACATCTTGTATCATTTTCATAAGATTAACTGAGCTTCTGTGGCAATGCTCAAGGGACCATGGTTGCACTTTTTAGCTGCTAAGCCAGAGTGGTTTTGAAGCAGGGCCTGTCCCTTTAAGGCCATTGATCAGGTGCTCCGGGTGGGAAGATGACTTAAATAAGTACAGTCTGAGGTCAATTAGAGTCTAATTGTTGATGGGCAACTGCTTCTAATCCCAAGTTCCCACTATTGAGGAGGAAACAGCTCATCAAGTTTGGAAAAACCAAAAGGAACTGGCTGGCTTTCTTGATTTAGTGCAGTAATAATGTTTACATGACTATCCAGAGTTTTCACCAATCTTCTACTTTAATCACATTGGCCAATCATGCAAATCCATGAGGAAATTCCTGATGCTGATGTTTAATGGGCACATATTAGAAAGAAGACTTACATATAGATATTTTGGTTACTGTTTTATCTGTTACACAGTCTATGTATACTGTATTTTGTAACAGCAAACAGTGTAAATTAGTACTGTCACCAGGCACTGAGGCATTGTCAGTGATTACATTGGTTGGAATACAGGTTCACCACTTTCTCGTTCTCTCCCTCTTATCTCTCCAGAAACTTTTGGAAGTGTTTTTCAAGTCCCACATACTCCTTCACCTGGAAGTTTTTAGGAGAGAGTCACCAACTACAAAATCCAGACGTAACAACTGAGTATAATGCAAGGAGGGGGATCGGTCTATAAAAATGTTCCTTTTTAAATAATTTTTCATAAGAACATAAGAAATAGAAGTGGAAGTAGGCCATACGGCCCCTTGAGCCATTCAATAGGATCATGGGGGGGGCGGTCTACTCTATCAAATCCACTTTCCCACCCATTTCCTATATCCCTTAATTCCCTTAGTGCCCAAAAATCTATCAATTTCAAACTTGTTTTTTTTTTATTCATTGAAGGGATGTGAGCTTCATTGGAAAAGACAGCATTTGTTGCCAATCTCTAATTGAGCTTGAGAAGGTGGTGGTGAGCTGCCTTCTTGGATATACTCAATGACTGAGCATGCATAACTTTCTGGGTTAGAACATTCCAAAGATTCACAACTCCCTGAGTGAAAAAATTTCTCCTCATCTCAGTCCGAAATGACTGATCCCTTAACTTGAGACTATGACCCCTAGTTCTACACTCTACTACTAGTGGAAACAGCCTCTCAGCATCTACCCTGGCAAGCCCTCTAAGAATTTTATATGTTTCAATAAGATCACCTTCCATCCTTCTAAATTCCTGAAAATATCGGCCCATTTTACTCAAAGTCTCCTCATAGAACAGCCCTCTCATCCCAGAAATCAGTCCAGTGAACCTTTGTTACCCCAATCCTATCAGCCTTAATTTTGTGTAACAACTCCTTGTATGGTACTTGATCAAATGCCTTCTGAAAATCCAAATACACTTAGAACCTCAAAAAGCTCTAATAAATGTGCCAATTTTCTGCCCAATTTTCTTCCTCTCCTCTCCTGGTCTTGACTTCTTACTCATTTATTGTTCTATGGGTGCTGAAATCACTCTGGCACCTCGTCCAAATGTCCATTATTCATGAGTGAGCCTCAATAGAGATTGGCAACAGATTATTTGACTACAATGGAGTCTGATCTTCCCTCAACTCAATGTTCACAAATAATGCTTCCAGCAGGGTTTGCAGCACAGTGATCGGAAGCAGAAACCCTGGCTGATTTTTCTTTTCCCCAACGCATGGCATTTAAGCAAATTGCAGTGCCTTTCCTGCTGCTCTGGCTGAGATCAGCTAACTCAATGCAACCAGACATAGAACCTGGATCCTTCCTGGTGTGTACAGCTTAGAAATGGTGACCATGTTGGACATTACAACCATCTTAAATCTCACCAGATAAAAGGCATAGACCAGACAATATGTGTTTTTTGTTATTACCTCTCATTGATTTAATTTTAGGTTTATTATAGCCAATACAAATAGCATTTTAAACTGTCCTCCTTCACACCAATTCAAAATCATGCAGCATTGATAGGATTGCACTCTAGTATCATCCATCAGCGATACCCATCTCTCAGGACTGGCCTTCTCTTTGCAATTTACTGCACACACAAAAGTGTCCTCTGGTAATGCAATCCCTTGGTTGTTCCATCTGTCGCAGGTCCATGCTTCCTCGTGAAACTTCTTCCACACAGTGAAAGTTCCTTTAGTTAACTCCTTTCTCATTCCCATCCCCTTTCAGCAGAACCTACAATTCCATTAGGAAAGCATCAGCCTTGTTTCTACTACCTGGCCCTTTGTACAGGAGCCAACTTGGTTGCACTTTGAACTCACCAGTTGATATGTTAGTGCATCACAGTAGTGTAATTGTGAATTATAAAAAATGTAGCAGTCTTCCATCAAATTATAACATAATAAAACAATTACATTATCCTTTTTAAAACTCAGATTTACAAATTACCAAGGTCAGTGATCCTATAGAATAAACAAGATTCAGTCACACTGGAACTTGCCAGTTTACAGAAATACAAAACACTAGAGATTTGCAGAAAAAAAAATTATCCATTCTGGGCTCATGAATTACGTAAACAATGTCACTCAATGGTATGTTTTGCTATAAATCAGTAGATTCTGCCCTGGATCAATCTTATTTTACTTGGGACTACAATAAACTCTCCGATAACTGCGCACTACCAACAAATTGTCCCACTTAATTGTTTTTACTGTCAAAGTCAAATCAAAATTTTCCATGGTCGTATTTTCCACAAACGTAAAAAGAGATGACTGCCAAAAGCACTTTGATTTCAAAATCTGTCAAGCATCTTCAAAGATTCCAGGAATGATTCCTCCAAATTGGTAGCTATGGCATCTGACAGCACTGTAAAAGCATGGTAATAAAATTTGACATAGGCCTGATTTACAGTACAGGACAAATGTACATGAAATAACATTTTCCAGTGCTATAATAGATTTATCACGGCAGTGATGATTTATAATTTCATCCTTAGTTCAGGAGATGGGAAATGCCATTGCTTTAAGGTTCAGATAAACGTATCAGACATCAATATTAAAAGCTTTGGGACCTATGTGGTAACTTAAAATGCTACAGTATCTACTGCCAGCTATGAAAGGGAGTGGTAATATCAACATTCTACATTAAACATTTCTAATGGTGCACTCCCAGTATTATAGAATCACAATCAGATCTAAACCCTTTGAAAGTGCAGAAGGAATGTAATATTTTAACACTTTCAAATCCTATGCCGCTAAATCCACAAACAAATTCACCAAAAATCACTTCAGCTGCATTTGCAAGAATAATATTCAGAACTGTTGAGAGTACCCAAACAAAAATGAGTAGGTGTCCCATGATTAGAATACTAAAGAGCCTCAATGATATCCATGCATGACAGCACAAACATAAGGCTTGGACAAAGAGAGAGGAAGTTTCTTAAAAGAGAAATCATTTATAATCTACTTGAATCCCATGTTCTTATCATTCTCCCCATTGGCACATGCAGTGTTATTGTTAGAATCAAAGGAGGGATCATCCTGCAAACTCATGGGGGGGTAATTTTCATTTTCAATACCTGGGCAATAGTCTGGCCCATTGTAGAACCCATCCAAATTTAATTTCTGCAGATTTCAAAAGTGGGGAGCGTTCTATAATGACTGGACAATCCATTCCACCAGTTTATTGGTGAAGGTTAAGATTACCCCCATGGTCTTGTTCCATCAAAACAATCCCGTTTGCTGACAGGGGTGGTGGAGAATACTACAGCTGTAAATCCTTCATTGATATTACTAGAGACCATCTGAAAACTCAAACAGGAAACCAAGAACATAGAAATTCTTACACCAACAGCAAGACAAGGCCACAGGTTACAGCTGGAAGTGGCTCAATATAAATCATGGTTTTCCCCACCCCCACTCAGTGTAATTTTACAGTTCCAATAAAAAGCCAGCAACATTTTAAACATTTAAATACGCAAAGGGATGCATACATGATTTATAGTTTGTAATAAGTATTAGCTAAAAGAGGAGGGACATCAATTGATATGATGTGACAGACCATAAGGAAATAATAGCCTCAAATAGAAGATTAAATGACAACGGCATCAGTTTCTCCAAGGACTGCTATAGTTATTATTGTACATAATTCAATGTAAGGGCTTTGCCTGTTTTATTACTCATGTAGTGTTAACTTTTCTACCATGTATCTATATTTAAAATGTAGGTATAATTAAGGCTATTATGATTACTTTACAGTACATTCAAAAGCAATGGAGAATGGAAATGTTACTTCTTTGTGTTTTTCTATTAAAATTATTCTCTAGTTACAAATCATTGTCAAATATTAGACTGTCAGATTCATGGTACTAATTCAGTGTGTAGTTCAGTGTGATAGTGAATGACTCCTGCCATGCGGTTTATTTGGCTTGATAATCCTGGAGAGCAGTGCCTTGAAGTTACACTATTATGGGTCTGAGCCCACTACAATGGTTAAGATAATTGAACTGTGTTCATTAATGGGCTCTTAGTTGGAGCATTGCCATATGGACTATTCATAATATGACTGGGGGAATGAAAAAAAAGACATCACCCATCTCATGGTACTGCTGGAACATCAGATAACATCTCATTGACCTTTCATTAGAACCTCAGTGCACTGTGGAATGTCTCAATATACCAGGATACCCTCCAGGATGCCCTAAAGTAACCAAAGTCAATAGCACCTAGGAGCACAGGTTTTAATGCAGCCAAATTCATTGAACATGGATTGTATCCATTATTCAGGTACCATTCCCTGCTGCAGCTCTATGCAAATGCGAAAACTAAACTTGTTGCCAACAACAGCTTCTTTTCAGTATTCCGAGGCTTTCTTTGAAATAAAATAATCAAGTCAACTTCTGAGAAGTCTCAATAATCCAGTATTGGAGACAGCAGTAGTTTTTACTGTTCAATTCCAAATAACCAAGCAATCCAATGTGCCAACAGGCAGGATGGTCCTAACAAGGAAGGCAGCAAAAAGCTTACAGAAGCTGCATGATTTTAATCTCCAGCAATGCCTCTGCACACACTTTAAGGAGTTTTTAAGCCTTACATTTTACCAGGTGATGCCTAAGCCTTCTGATCTTTGTGTCTCTATCAAGAGAGAGTATGTACTGCATAATGGACAAGCAGGAATTCTAGATGTGTACCTTTCTTGATAGCTTGGTTAAGAAACTCAAGTATGGAGATGGATTCCTGCACATGTCAGACACTCAGATGAACAAAATAAGATTAGAAGAAAAATAAATCCAACTCCATCCAGGACTGACCCATAGAGAATGCAAGTTTGTCCCCAGCTTAATCAAAGGATTTCAATTTAAATCAAATTAAGTTTCCATGCAGGCAATACTGCCATTCTAAAATGGCTCTGCAATCATTTTTCATCATTCTGATTATAGCTGAAACCTTATTCTCAGAACCATGTTCTAACTTTTTGACGCTAAGTTAACCATTTTCCTGTACTATTCCTCAGAGGCAGTTCTTGGTAGTTGTGAATAAAATAAAGCAATGAAAAGCACTTCTGTTCCTTCCACAGTTAAAGTGCAATTACACAAAGAAGATCGGCATCGATTCATAAAGGGTTCAGAGATGGCCAGACTTCCTTTAATGGTAAATGAATGAATAGCTTTGAGTCAGCTTCCACGTGCTGATGGACAGCAAGACAGGTGGTCAGATGTACTCCAGTTCTTCCTCCGGTTTCAGAGAAAAGCGGAATTGTTCTATTATCTGTTGTATCCGGATTGCAGCCTTGTCAGGAGAAGCTATGGAACATTTTCGGGGAAGAAGATTGGTGCCTCTCAGTTGCAGGTCTGGGACAGTTAATGTCAGGACAAAGCACCACAGGTGTTAGAAAGATAATATCCTGTTGTTAGGAGTGATAGTATTCTATTGTTCTACAGATGAACTGAAGTTATGCATATACCTCCAGCTCTTTGTTAAATGCTAAATTTCTTGATTCTAGTGGAACTCTGATTTTTGCTCAGATTGTTGTCAGGCAAGCCCCCCACCTACCAAGACCGAAGCAAACATTATTTCGCACATGAACATTAAAAATTAAAATTTCAAGCCCCTGACTGGAAAGACATTTGGATAATAACAGACAGTGTTAGATCAAGGGACAAAGGACCATGCCCTGACATATTCAACCAACAATGGACTTTTGATTACCAGACATTGCAGGTGGGGGAGCTAGCATTCCAGGTTGACTGCTAAGATAGCAGAATCCCCAAACAAAGAAGTGGTCAGACTAAATTTGGTCACATGACTGACTGATTGTTGGAGTTTTTTGAATTTGAACTTCCAACAGGGAATTTGAAATCAGAAAGCTCCTGGCTCCTGCTCTCATCACGCTCTCACCAGCTTCGGAAACCATTGAAGACACGTGAACTTCAAAGAGAGAAACGTCTCCTATGTTGAACAAGGTTTAAGACGAATACTGGGTCCCAACAAAAAGTAAGAGCTGCCTACAATCAAAGACTGTACAGTGAGCTGGAACCACAGAAACAGTAACCAGAAACCCTCTTCAGAGAATGCCTCAAACCTCTCCATTTTATTTTTCTTCTGCTCTTTTCTGTTCCTATTTGCATGTGTGTATCGCGTGTGCATGCTGGCATGGGCGCGTCGTATATCCGTAGGCATTAACTGAATTAGAGTTTAAATTTAAGGTTTAATAAATGTCTCTTTTCTTCTTTAAACCTAAGAAAGCCTGTTTATGCTTATTTATTTGCCTTATAATTGGAAAGCTGTGAACAAGGATTCACAAAGGGGGAGCTCAAAACACAGTGTGTTTAAAATTACACCCTGTTACAATAAGACCAGGTGAAGACAGTAACAGACCCCTAGAGACCTTTCTCACCTGGTCGTAACATTGTATATAAATATTAATCCTTTTCTCAAGTTTAACCCTTATTGAGGTAATGTCTGCATTTCAATAGTGGTGAAAACATTTCAACTTTTTGTATCCAATGATAGCAGGCAGGCTCTCCCTGATCAGACTCAGTCATGCTCTGTGCAACCCAGAGCGACTCACATGCATCACGTGCCTTGATCGTTCACCTTTTGATTTCAAAAACAAGCTGATTGGTGGCCCAGTGTGCCATTCCTGGTCCCCACATTCTGTCTCCTTTGTGCTATTCGGAGTCAATTATCAAACAATAATCAGTTATTGTCAGTGGGCTCAGGAGGAGGAAATCAGCCAGCATCCCCACTCCTGATTGCTGATCGACTGAACTTGACTGCAAGCTGTTTAGAACAAGTGAGGGCAGGATCAGACACAGCTGTGTTGCCACTCACCTCCCAGCACTCACCATCAGGACTCGTAAAGGAATAGTGGCCACTTCAAGAAATACTGGAGGAGCATCTGACAGCCAGGGAACTGTGCACTAGGAAGGAATCAATTACTTCAGGAAAGTGCAAAAAATAGAGAATAGTGTCAGAGAAAATTGGCAAGAAAATAGTTATTCAAAAATACAAAATAATACGATTTGACTGGCTTGGCTGATAAAATGCTCCAAATCCTAACAGTATACTTGTAACGCACAATCACAAATGGTGCTGCGATATACCAATCTAGTAGATCCCGGGTTCAATCCCTGATCTGAACTGTGTCAGCTGAACTCTGTGAGGGCATCAGTGTCAGCACTGCATTTGGCCTCAGTGTCCCCCCAGGCTCTGTAATCGAAAGAGAAATCAGCCATGGTTCCCACTCCAGATCACTACCCATTAGGCCCTTCTAGAATGTGTGCGTTTGCAGATGCCTGCTGAGAAAAGGATCATGCTGGGCTATGATATCATTATCATGGAACAGCTGACTGGCATTATACAAGAATAATTCTTGGGTAAGCTACTGAAAGGTTTAGCAAGAATCGACATTTTTCGAAGTGGAAGGAACAAAATGGCAGATAATTACAACGAGTGTAATTAGAATGTTAAAGTGGTCCTATAAATATCCATAATAAAAGTGTACACTCAGAAAGTAAATAAATGTAAGAGTACCTCCCTGGCAGGGTCTGCATCAGTGACAGCATCCTTCACACAAAGCAGGAATTTGGCCAATCATGGCTGATTCTAGTAAAGACCATGGGCAGAATTTTCAAGGGCCTGTGGAGGTGGGTTTGGAGGCGGGGCAGGAGGCCTGAAAACAGGAGGCACCATGACATGTTCCCACCTCTGCAGGATTCTGCAGGTGGGGTGACAACAGGACTGGCTGCCCGAGCCAGTCACAGTGGGTAGCCAATTAAGTCCCTTGAGGGAGGACTTAATTAAAGGTACTCTCCCACGCCTTCTGGATTTTCCAACCAGCACATGGGGCCCCCATCACATCAGGTGGCCATCTGTGAAACAGTGACAGCTTCCAGTAGCAGGCCAGGTGGAGCCGAGGACTCCATTTAATGGGGAAGGTGCCGCGCAAATAAATGGCCGCAACTGCGGCAGTACCTGTTTCTGTGGGGGGCTTTACCCCTCCTGTCCATTTGGCCCTTGTTATATCCTCTATTTGTGGCCGCTCTCACGCCTGCTTCAGCAACGCCCACCTCTGACAGTGAAGCCACTGATCTTTCAGTACAAGATGGCCTCCTATTGGCCCTCCAAACTCAGCAGCCATCCTTAATTGGGCAGGGCTCCTGAAGGCAGTCACTTAATTAGCCGCCTCCTCCAAAATCTCCCTCGGAGTCGCCTGCCAGCAGTTCCAGGTTCCCGACCCGCATTTTATCCCGATGGCAGGATCCGGACCCGGGAACGAAAATTCTGCCCCATGTAAACACACCCACAAAAACCGCTTCCTGACATCATGCTGTGTGAAGACATATCTAACCTCCTGGCTTGTTTAAATCCCCACAACCTACATGATAGAGACCAGTTTGCATTATTACCTAAAGTGAATTTCTACTGACTTCACAATAAATCCCTTTTCAATCCAAAAAGAAATCCAGCATGTTTGGAGGTGCTGTTAGGAGACATCATAGTGTGTGAATTATGTTATCATTCAAGAGCTTGAATAAGGCCCTACAAGACAGATAACCTCATTTTCTTTGTCATTCTGTATCCTTCATTTAACATTGTAGCCAAAACAATGTAATAAAAATTTAGGAGCTCGGAGGTCCTAGCTGGGAGATTCCAATCCCTTCTGTCAGAACAGTTCTGACAAAAACCCTGCCCTGGGTGTTGACTAAAATTTAAACAATAATACCTAATAAAGTCTATATATATTTGTATATATATTATATATTATAGATACTGTCCTTAGAGATACAGTCAATGGAAACCTGACCACGGAAAGCTGTCATGCAGGCCGCCACCTGCCAAGAATGGGGCACACATTATTTCAGCATATGAATATTAAAAGTTAAAATTGTTGCTAGGACGAAAATAAGGCCTATTACAAGGGGTTGCCCTGACTGGAAAGACATTGACATAGTAACTCAGTACTTGTAAAGGACAAAGGGGCCACTCCCAGCTCCAATTTAATCTACAGTGGACTTTTGATTACCAGAAGTTGAAGGTGGGGAGGCTAGCATTCCAGGTTACCTAGTAAGATGGTCGAATACACAAACAGATGTGGTCAGACCAGTTTATTCACATGACTAACTGGCTGTTGGAGCTTTTTGAATGTGAACTTGTCACAGAGTTTTAAAACTCAGAAAGCTGTTTTATCCTGGACTGGAAAAAACCTCTCCCCTGGCTGCTCATCTCTTTCTCACCAGCTTTGGAATCCATTGAAGACACAGGAACCCAAAGAGAGAAAAGTCTCCTACAATGAACAAGGTTTAAGAAGAATACTGGGCCCCAATGAAAAGCAAGAATTACCTACAAAAGGACTACAGTGAGCTCGAAGTACAGTAACAAGAAACTCTTCTGATAGTGCCTCAAACCTCGATACTTTATTTTTTCTTCTGCTCTTTTCTGTCTCTATTTGCATGTGCATATCGCGTATGCATGCTAACATGGGGTCCGGTGTGTATCCTCGGTGTTAACCGAATTAGAGCTCAAGTTTAAGGTTTAATAAATTTCACTTTTCTTCTTTAAACCTGAGAAAGCCTGTTTATGCTCATTTATTTGCCTTACAATTGGAAAGTGGTGAACAAGGATTCACCAAGGGGGAGCTCAAAACACAGTGTTTAAAATAAGACCAGGTGAAGGCTAAAAGGGACCCCTAAAACATCTTTCTCAACTGGTCGTAACAGAAGCCCAAAAAACAGTCAAAGGGCATGTAAAACAACCCATAATTAAAATATTAGTGTCCTTCCAGATAAAAGTATAACAGTGGAGAATACACTCTAATAATCATTGTTTTACACTGCTCAGTTCCAAATTAGCCAAAGTCTTCTCACCTCATGATACAAATCACTATCAGGACTTTCTTAAACTGGAAGATATTTAAAATTAATGTCTGTGTGTAACTAAAGAGAAACTATTGATTTGCATCCTGAAACAGCAAACTAGAAAGCTACTTGCAAGTCACCTGCTCTCCCCAATTCCCCTTCCCTAAGTCATAAATGCTCCTCTGCTCCTTTCCTTCAATTCTGGAGAAAGCTGGTTTCCATGATGTAGGTCCTAGAGTTTTACAGACAATGAAAACAGTGGACCACATGCCACCTCTCAGTGTGATGTACGGGTGCAACTTTCCTGGGCATGCTCTGCACGTGGTTTCCCCAGGACCAGCTAAGATTGGCCAAGTTGCTACAGTGCTATGCTCCTGAAAATAGCCCACTCAGAAGAATAATGTTAACTTCTAGCTGAAGTAAGATAAACTCCGACAGACATGCTCCCTCCACCCCTCCTTAGGAACTGCCAATGTCTTACCAGTGTTGGCACTTCTCCCAAATGGGTGAGCTCTGTTGAATCCTCTCCATGGGAGAGTTGACGAAAGGGGTGGGACAGCTGAAGCAAAGATTCAAGTGATCAATTTATTCACTTCCTCTCTCTGGGACTTGCGATTCCTCAAAGTGCCACATTCAACAAATCAAATAATCACTTCATTCTCTTTCACAAGTTCCCTGAATTTCTTGTGAGATGACTTGCTTGTAACTGGTTTCCAATTATGTGAGCCATTAGGGTGATCTAACACACAGTCGTCAGACCCATACCTTATAGAACAGACATCCATGCTACTTTAATCTATCTTTTGTACATTGGGTACATGGCATTGTGCCAATAGTAGACATCTGCTCCATCAGTAAATGTATCTGGTTGCATACAAACACCGAGCAATTTTTTTCAAATCATTATTAAAAAAGACAACAAAAAATATTGCTAAATGCATCTTCATGAAGATTATATGTATTTTAATGTCAAACCTTGAGGAACCCATCCAGTTTAGTTACAGGCAGAAGAAAATGTGTTTTAAACTTCACCCTAGGAAAATCTTCAGCATCTCCAATAGAACCTCGAGAAGAAGATAATCAAGTAAATAGAAGAAATCAAACAGCGGTAAAGGCTTGGGACTCAATGAGTGGAACGGATCTTGGATCTCTGTTGGAATTGAAGAGGAGCATTTTGAATTTATTCTTACAAACATAAGCCGTGGTGTCAGTGATTCTTTTAATATTTCTGGGTTCTGAAAAAGGTGGATATGCAGCTCAGCCAAAAACCTGTCAAATATCCATTGTAAAATTTCTGACTGGCTTAATTATATCTCTATGCCAGTTCAGAACTTGCTCCACCTCATGATTTACCTAGAATAATCTAATTGCGTTATAGTGCAGATTACCTGATGGGGAAACAAGGAATTTACAGAACTTTGCCAAAAGATTTAAAATCTCTTGAAATTTAATTTGTGCTATTCAATTAGTCACGTCAACCCATGGCTGTTGTTTATTTTGATAACAGAACATTCTGTCAATTGACTTTTTTTAAAAACAGAGTAACTGGATGTAACAATCCATTATAAAAATCATTCAAGTTGCGAGTTAAATTAACATTTCATGCCTTGTTTAATAATGGAACACAAAGCTAAATAAAACCCAGTGCATTCAGATTACATTTTTCAACTGATACATTAGTTGAGTTGCAAAGCGATTGCCACATTAGTGCTTAATGTTTGTTTTGATTGAACAGTTGTATTAGTTGTAACAGTGCATTGTGTGAAATGTAATGCACCATTCCATACTGCTTCGCTCATTTGACCTTATCAATTCTTTTTAAATATTTTCATTGATCGGAGTTCACTTAAATCAACAAAACCATTCCAAATATTTATACAAAATTAGAACCGATGCTGGTAAAATGAATGGATGGAAAAACACAGGATGGAGAGCAGAATAACATTATCTACAAAAGGAGACAGCCGGTTCTCAAACTAAAGTTAGTCTTAAATTTACTAGACAGCAGGATGTGTACACAGTTTCTAGTTAAGAAATATACAATTTCCTAAGTGATTGAACTTAACAGATTTTGTTTTAAATTGAAATGGTTTCCCGGATTACAGGCTTAGAGAAAAGTTTCCTGTCCCTGAGCCTGTTGGACCACTGGCCACAGTGAATACAGGAATCAAAAAACAGAAAATATTCAGCGAGTCAGGCAGCATCTGTGGAGAGAAAAGCAGAGTTAACGTTTCAGGTCAGAACCGATGAAAGATCGTTGACCTGAAACGTTAACTCAGCTTTTCTGTCCATAGGTGCTGACTAACCTGCTGAGTATTTCAAGCATTTTCTGTTTTGTTTCAGATTCCCAGCACTCACAGTATTTTGCTTTTGTGTGAATACAGGAAAACTGGACAGACCGAAGCACACACATTTCTAGTGCAGCCTGCCTAATTTTCTATCCATTTGTTTAGATAGATAGCAACATGAGCAAGTTTCCATAGGATTTTTTGCTCCTCCCTGCCCAATGTCCTTTATTTGCTGCACACTGAGATTCAACAGCCCCAGGTACAACAAAAGGAATATCTGCCCAGATTATTAACTTGCTGAACTGTGCTGCAAGTTTAAATCAATCCAATGGATTCTTCTGTCAAGTATAGAAAGGAAAGAACTTGCACTTATATAGTCCTTACACAGGGACATCGCATTCCAAAGTACTTCAAAACCAATTAACTACTTTAGAATTATAGTCATTGTTGTAAGGGAGGGAAACACAGCAGTCAATTTGTGCACAACAATGTCCCACAAACAGCAAATGAATAAATGACCAGATTATCTGTTTTTAAGTGACATTGGTTGAAGAATACCTTTTGGCCAGGGCACCAGAACTCCTTGCTTTTCAAAGTTGTGCCATGGGGTCTTTTCTGTCTGTACAAATGTACAGATGGGGCCTCCCAACACTCAACTCTCCTTTAGTACTGAACTGAAATGTCAATCTGTATTGGTCTGGATCTTATGTCGGGCAGACGGAGGCGGGGGGGAGAACCCGCTTCCGCCCAGCCCGGAGATCCGTCCTGCATTTTACGAGTCTCCGGGCTTTAGTTGTTCCGAGGCGGGACCTCCACCCCCTTAAGGGAGCGGTGGCCACTGCTGGGACTGCAGCCCAGCCGAGGACATGGAGCCAGGAGTTGCCTCGCTGGGCTAATCGGTCGTGCCCCGGTGAGGCAAGGATGATCGTTTAGAGGGGAAGGGGGCGTCTTGAGTCCTGTGGATGGTTGGGGAAGCAGGGGTGGCCCTCAATCAGGCACCCTGTGCTCTTTTGTCCAGGCTCCCCCCCCCCCACCCCTCCCCTCCACTGTGCTGACAATCTGCCAGGTTTCACTGGGCAGCCTTTCATGTCTCCAGGACGCCCGCTTGCCATGGGTAAAATTCCCGTGGAGGTGGGCAAAGGCCCTTAAGTGGCCACATAAGGGCCTCGATTGGCCTGGGGCGGGCGGCCCGTTTCTCACCCCCACCCCCCTCAGGCCCATGTAAAGTGGGGCGGAGGCGGGAGAGGGTCAGGAAGGCCTCATGTAGCCTCATGCTCCATTTTACGCCAGCCCCCCACCCCCCGACCCCCGCCATCCGGCTCGCTGGGGTAGAGTAAAATTCTGGACATATTATGTGCTCAAGTCTCAAGTGGGGGTAGAACCCACAACCTTCAGACTCAGAAGCAACCGTGCCACTCTCAGCCAAGGCTGACACTTTACAGCCCAGCCCAAGTCACAAATCGTTAATAGATTATTCATTTTCCCCCATCTCTACATTTTTCACTCTCAAGACCCTCCTAATCAATATAAAGTAAATACATTCACCTTTATTACTCTGCAAGCTATTCATATTGAATATTTTTGGAAGGGTAGTCAATGCAGAGGGCAGGTACATAACATGCTTTGTGGCTGCTGCTATTGGAACTCAAGGCAGTGGGTTGGATGCATTCAAAGCAGCAACCTGGAAAACCCTTGCTTTTCATTTCCACCTCTCTTTCGCAAAGCATCTGATCCCTACATGATTCCTTGCTTCAGCGGCAAGGCTGAGATTGATCCTTCATAACAGGCAGGTGGCTCAACACACAGATATGAATTGTTGATACTGTAATGTGTAGCATTATTAAGTAATCCTCAAGTCTGATTGTGATAATAAAATAACACTTAACAGGAAACCAGGGAAGAGGATTTTCTTAAAATGTTTATTATGCAAAGTTATGTTATTCTTTTGCATCGTTACAATTAATCATAAATAGGAAATAAAAATGGAAGGTATACAGCAAATAATTCTAATGGCATACATGTCTTAAATAAAAGATCAATTAGATTGCTTCTGAACAAAACATGTAGGTACAGCCATTTGAGGTTACAGTGAATGTTAGTTGTTTTTCTCTTTCAATAAGTTAGCTTTCTTTAGTGACTGAAACTTTGTTATATATAGTATTCGGTTGATCATGTCAGGGACATTAATATGGAACAACAAATGAATTGAAAGACTATTAAATCTTTATCTCATTATCACTATGAAATCACATGCAGCCCCTACCCGCCATTTAAAAAAAAAGGCTATTTGCAACAAGCCATAGTACTGTGCCGGTTGTACATTGCTGAATGAAGTTTCCTTCATCTGATGAGGTAAAAGCTATTACTAAGATGCCATCCAATATCAATTTCCCTTTATAGAATAGCTTCGATGTAATAAATTGAATTAATTGACAGGTTCATTTTGAACCTAGACTTCTATTTAAATGAACTAACCTGATGGAAGGATGCCAACCAACCTTCCATTTGAAAGAGTCACTCATAGGCCATTAATTTGTTGACTGCAGAACACCTGTCATTGCACATCACAATGTAATTCTGTGTAAAAGTGCTTTTAGGCAGTTCAATTCAAACTTTGTGTAGATGCAAATATTAATATAGTCTTCTATAGCAACTAGAAGTCGTTTACGATAGGTCATGTTATCATTTAAAACACTAAAGAGCCCAAGAGTTTCAAATACATAGTAATTTAAAAGGAAGACTAACTATAATTAAATTATATATACATGCACTCAATAAATAGAGACGAAGTTGAACATAATTCATACATACAAGAACATTTGTTTTAAAAGAAAGCATAAACAAGTATACAAGTTCTCTTCATTTGTTAGGACATGTTAAAATTCTTACTAAAACCTCATATCCACCATATTAAAAAGGACAATGAAATGATCATCTCAAAAGATATGAAATTCTAAATGGAGCTTCCATAAGCA
The DNA here is from genome assembly GCF_036365525.1 of Heterodontus francisci. Classification (NCBI taxonomy): domain Eukaryota; kingdom Metazoa; phylum Chordata; class Chondrichthyes; order Heterodontiformes; family Heterodontidae; genus Heterodontus; species Heterodontus francisci. The sequence continues at coordinate 55,888,643 of NC_090396.1, read as the reverse complement.
TGACAAATTTACAATCCAATGCCGTGGTCATGCTCACAAATATTACCAATTTATTTGAAAACAAAATAATTCAGACACAAATAAATAATGTTCATACAGAATTTTAGCCTGGTAGCCTCAACATTGGAAGAGTTACATGAAACAATTGTAAAATTTTGAACTGTTGAAATCCATTCAAAGGATCCTCACTAAGATTTCTCTACATCTAGCAGCTTTTGTCCAACTGGCATTCTCTCCTATGTTCTCAGCAACCTTGTTTTCTTGCAGCTTATTTTCTCAACTATATTGGTAATGGTGTCCAAATGCTGAGTTAAGCTCAACCATTTGTGAAACTGCGCAGACGGAGGCTGAAATGAGGAGGTGTTGAAATGGTGTGCTCGTGTTTGATGTCATCATGATGTCCTGTTTGGATTTATTGGAGTGCAGATTGAGTTTCAGCCTTCAGTGTTAAGCGGATGTTGCTCACGATGTCACATTTGACAGCTTAAAACGCCAGTATTGAGGTTAGGGAGGAGCAGTCTTTTGATCACCAGGTAGTGGTTGGTAGTATGTGGAATGACTAGTACAAAAAAAATCAAATTGTATGTCAGTCACATTTATGACATTATAAGATAAAGTCTACATTAAAAAAACCTATGCTTTTTCTTGGCCTACCTGGTCAAGATCCCTAAACTTGAAAATTAAATCAAATATGATTCATAAAATTGGTTCAGACCTCATGCAGATCTGTAACAGTGTTCTTTTCCAACTTTCTCCCTTGTGGTCCTGAAGGGACTCATTTTGGAAGATTTGTGTACAAGCGCTGGCAGCCCTCTGGCACCTCACTCAAGGGGAATGTCTTCATGTATGTGCCTTGACAAAAGGAGTATCAGTGGACTGTTTGACCGTGGGGGCCATCACAGCTGATCCTGATTCTGTCCTCAGCCAGCCACACACACACACACACACACACACACACACACACACACACACACACACACACACACACACACACACACACACACACACACACACACACACACACACACACACACACACACCACCCCCCCCCCCCCCCCCCCCCCCCACAGGTCATAAGTACTGATCATGAGCAACAGCCTTGATTGATCCATCCCCTGCCTAACCAAGAGATGACTGTGACCTTTTGTAGTACCCTGTCAACTAGCAGAGACCAGGGATCAAGCTTCACATGTTCTGGGTCCAAACAGTTCAGTACCACACTTGAGAGTTGTACTGATAAATAAACTAACTGCAGAGTTTTCTGCAAGATTACATTGCTATGGATGTATTTGGCAAATAAGACTCTAGAGTTTGCCATCTGTCTGCTATTGATTTCCAACGGAACTGACATAATAAATTTAAATAAATGTATTGTCAGTAAAAAGATGTTTAAACTTTTCCAAGCACAACCCTTCCAAAATGATGTATATCGATGCGTGCAGTGATAAACAATGCAGCACAAGCCGTGGATCTCCTTACACTACTTAATGGGCAAAACCCATGTGCCAGTTCCAATTTTAAGAAAAAGCATGCAATTATGCAACCTACATAATAAAGCCCAAATTCTTCAGTAACCAGATTACGGATATTAGCATAATATTCCAATACAGTAAACAGCTGCTCTCCCCAGTTTCTCCCCTCTTCTGCTAAAGGTATTGACTCTTAGAAACATGTGGTTCCATAAAGGCCGGTGGTCCTTCTGTACAGACTAGCCATTGTATTGTACAGTTCAATAGGACATCAGGTTCTGAATAAATTGTAACATAACTTTTGTATAACTAGTGACTCCATGTTGAGGGGTGAGACAGAGGAAAGAGGAGTACAACCTCCCTAGGGAAATATATTTCCCAACAGCATCTGCATCATACTTTGCATCATTCTGATTTTCCAAATCACATGAACATTGTCCAGGGTTACCTCTTAGTCCCAGTGTGCAGCAATAGATTGGCAATATGAATTTACAGCAGTACATATCTAAACCACCTAGTTTCAGCCACTGCATTAATATCTTGTTCCCTCACATCACCAATGATCATCAAGTCATGTCGGTCAGATTGGGTCAACCCAAGCCCTAATCATCGTAACAAGTCACTTTTCAATGGGTTAGAAGTTTAATAGTTTTTAACAATGCTCCTTCCAACCATTTAAGGAACAGGCTCATACTTTTACCTCCAACAAGAAATGCAGAATTAAATTGATTTCAAATAAACTAAAAATTAGGCAGTGCTCCCATAACTGGATTTTCAAATGTTTATGACATCTTTTGTTTGAACCAAACTCTACAGACTATACATCAGAAAATTCTTAAACAGGTTACTTGCTCTCAATTGGAATGATGCACAGATTACATTGGGAGACCTCCAAGCATGGTTAGATTGGTTTCTGACTAATAGGGAGGACAAACATCCCAAGACGTTTATGTTTTGCACTCAAACCTCCTACAAAAAGTTTTCCCTCAATGGAATAAACAGAACCAATAACTAGTAACTTTTTTATAATTATAATTTGCATCTAAACAATTTACCAGTAAACATTAACTGATTCAGAACAATTCTGTTATTTTTTTCCCTGCTGCTCCTTCCTCAGAAGAGTCAGTCCTTCAGGCCCATTCTCAGGAATTGCTGCCCTTTAAGCTTTCTGGGTCATAGGCAAATCAAGATAGTTAGACCTCCTCTCAAAGCTCATCAAAACAATCAATCTGTTTCAGTTTACTTATGGGCCCGATGTCAGAAAATGTAACAAAACACAACACACTTTTTCTGGTATTACAAAACCCATTGCTTGTAGAACTGTTCCACAGAACATTCTTCACTCCTAATCTTCTAACTACAGTAACATGAAGAGTCCTATCTTGCCAGTGATGAATGCAAATGCACTCATCCACTTTTCTAGCCTGATGGCCTCAAAAACAAATTTTAACCCCTCCCTTTTTACTTCGAATTTCATTTCTGCACAGCTGCTTGACAGACTGAAGGCACTTGTAAAGCCTATTTTCTAAACATCACTAACACTCAAAATTAGATTAAAAGGATTGTGCCCCTCACTACTTGAGCCCTTGTTAAAATTCTAGTAAAGCAGTATTCAAAATGTTTATAAACCATTTCTGTGGCAGGGGATTCAAAACCTAGTTATTACAGAGAAACAAATCCCCGCCTCAACAGACCTGGACGTTTCAGCCACTGTTCATCCTTTTGATCCCTGACGTTAGTTTTAACTACACTGGTAGAATGCTGCTGTCTCCAATATTACATTATTCTATGGGTCATGCAGCAAATATTTTGTTTCTTTCAATGAAGAATTATCAGATTAACAAAAAGAAACATTTAATAGCAGAATGGCATCATTTTCCTACCACTGTGACAACAGAATAGAGCACAAAATGGAGAACCCATTTCAACACTAAAATAAAAGCAAAATACTGCAGATGCTGGAAATCTGAAATAAAAACAGAAAGTGCTGGAAATACTCAGCAGGTCAGGCAGCATCTGTGGAGAGAGTTAACAGTTCAGGTCTGTGACCTTTCATCTGAACTGGCAAAGGTTAGAAAAGAATTAGGTTTTAAGCAAGTGAAGGGAGGTGGGAGAACATAGGGGAAGGTATGTGATAGGGCAGATGGCAGAAGAGGTTAAATAACAAAGCTGTCATGGGACAAAGGCAAAGAGCGTGTTAATGTTTGTGGTGAAAGACAAAGCATTAGTCCAGAGAGAGTGTTAATAGCAGAATAATGAGCAGCTCTGTCCACATGAAAAACGGGTACATAGTTAAAAAAATAAAATAAAACAAAAATATAAAAAAGGCCAGTCATGCTCTAAAGTTATTGAACTCAATTTTCAGTCCACAAGGTTGTTGAGTGCCTATTCGAAAGATCAGGTGTTGCTCTTCGAGCTTGCGTTGATGTTCAATGGAACACTGGAGCAGGCCAAAGACAGAAATGTTGACATGAGAGCGGAGTGGGGTGTTGAAATGGCAAGTGATCAGAAGCTCGGGGTTATGCTTTCCGACCCGCACTTCCAGTCACTTGCCATTTCAACACCCCCTCTGCTCTCATGCCAACATTTCTGTCTTTGGCCTGCTCCAGTGTTCCAGTAAACATCAACGCAAGTTCGAGGAGCAGGACCTGATCTTTCCATTAGGCACTCAACAGCCTTGCGGACTGAACATTGAGTTCAACAACTTCAGAGCATGGCTGGCCTTTTTTATATTTTTATATTTTCATTTTTTAAAAACTATGTGCCTGTTTTTCATGTCGACAGAGCTACTCATTATTCCTCTATTAACACTCTCTCTGGACTAATGCTTTGTCTTTCACCACAAGCATTAACACACTCTTTTCCTTTGTTCCATGACAGCTTTGTTATTTAATCTCTTCTGCCCTCTGCCCTATCCCTTTTGTTCTCTTCCCCACTACCCCACTGCCCCACCCCCCACCCCCTTCACTTGCTTAAAACCTAATTCTTTTCTAACCTTTGCCAGTTCTGATGAAAGGTCACAGACCTGAAACGTTAACTCTGCTTCTCTCTCCACTGATGCTGCCTGACCTGCTGAGTATTTCCAGCACTTTCTGTTTTTCAAACCATGATTAACAATTCTGTGTCTGTTACATACTTCCTGTCAGCAAACTTTACTCCCTGTTGTCAAAAATTTTGGTTCTGCTTTTCTGGCAGCATTTTCTACTGGTAAATGTCTACACCAACATTTCCTATTCAATTTTGCTGTCACTGTAATTTAATGCCCTGGCCACTAGGTATCTCTGTGGAGCGGTTTTCTGAAGTCCAACTCCACTGCTCTCTTGTACAGCATGGCCACCCGACCCAAAACCGACAGAACCAGACGACATGTGTCGGATTCGGGTCAGGCCGGGTCAGACACAGTGACAGCCAGGACATCAAGGCGGGAAACGCTCCGCACGAGTCTGCAGTGAGCGATTCCATCGAAGGTACAGCACAACTTCTTTAATAGAACCAACTTTATTCCGGGGGTTGGGTTGGGTCGGGTCGGGCGCGGGAAAAAAATGAAAGGACTCAGGCCGGGTCGGATTGGATGTGGGTCTGTCAGGCTCGGGTCGGGTTTCATTTGCAGACCCGAGCAGGCCTTTACTCTCTTGTAGGTAGTCAGACAATGGCTTAGACAATTTAAAAGCATAAAGTAAATGTACTTGCTGTTTGTGCGCTGTTGTGGACTCTTAAATGTGTATCACCATAAACAATGCACCGCCACTGAACTCTGATTACAGTTTAAATAAAATCATCTTGATACATCCACATTGAAATGTTGAAATGTAGAAAGCATCAGTAAATAAATTAAAGGAATATTGCTATTACATAAAGCTCAATATTTTGGGACCTAACTTTTTAAAATGTTGCTTCAAGAAACATTTTAAATTTTTCATCTCCATGGTGACATCAAATAAGTTGCTGAGACAAAAATTATATGTCAGGCCATAATTTATTGTCCTTACAGTTTGCCAAAACAGCTAGTAATTACAACTGTTAACAATCTATATAATGACTTAGATGAAGGGACCGACTGTACTGCAGCCAAATTTGCTGACCGTACAAGGATAGATAGGAAAGCAAGTTGACAGGAGGAGACAAACAAACAGTCTGCAAAGGCATATAGACTGGTTAGTGAGGTGAAAATTTGACAGATGGAGTATAAATGTGGGAGAATGTGAGGTTGTTCATTTTGGTGGCAAGAATAGAAAAGCAGATTATTATTTAAATGGAGAGAGACTACAGAATGCTGTGGTACAGAGGGATCTAGGTGTCCTCAATCATGAAATCACAAAAAATTAGCATGCAGGTAAAGCAAGTAATTAAAAATGCAAGGTGACCAAGGGGGGATGGAGAATAAAAGTAGGGAAGTCTTGCGACAGCTGTACAGGGCATTGGTGAGACCACACCTAGAGTACTGTGCAAAGCTTTGGTCTCATCACTTCAGCAAGGATATATTTGCATTGGACGCAGTTCAGAGAAGTTTCACTTGGTTGATTCCAGGGATGAAGGGGTTGTCTTATGAAGGAAAGGTTGAGCAGGTTGGGCCTATACTCATTGGAGTTCAGAAGAATGAGAGATGATCTTATTGCAACATATAAGATTCTAAGGGGGCTTGACAGGGAAGTTGCTGAGAGGATGTTTCCCCTCATGGGGGAATCTATAACTATGGGGCACAGTTTAAAAATAAGGGATCTTGCATTTAAGACGGAGATGAGGAGGAATTTCTTCTCTCAGAGGGTCATTAATCTTGGGAATTCTCTTCCCCAGAGAGCAATGGAGGCTGGCTCATTGACTATATTCAAGGCTGAGATAGGCAGGTTTACGGCTGCCTGCAACGAATTTGGCCTAACTATCAGCCTCAAGAAAACGAACATCATGGGACAGGACATCAGAAATGCTCCATCCATCAATATCGGCGACCACGCTCTGGAAGTGGTTCAAGAGTTCACCTACCTAGGCTCAACTATCACCAGTAACCTGTCTCTCGATGCAGAAATTAACAAGTGCATGGGAAAGGCTTCCACTGCTATGTCCAGACTGGCCAAGAGAGTGTGGGAAAATGGCGCACTGACACGGAACACAAAAGTCCGCGTGTATCAAGCCTGTGTCCTCAGTACCTTGCTCTACGGCAGCGAGGCCTGGACAATGTATGTCAGCCAAGAGCGACGTCTCAATTCATTCCATCTTCGCTGCCTCCGGAGAATCCTTGGCATCAGGTGGCAGGACCGTATCTCCAACACAGAAGTCCTCGAGGCGGCCAACATCCCCAGCTTATACACACTACTGAGTCAGCGGCACTTGAGATGGCCCGGCCATGTGAGCCCCATGGAAGATGGCAGGATCCCCAAGGACACATTGTACAGCGAGCTCGTCACTGGTATCAGACCCACCGGCCGTCCATGTCTCTGCTTTCAAGACGTCTGCAAATGCGACACGAAGTCCTGTGACATTGATCACAAGTCGTGGGAGTCAGTTGCCAGCGATCGCCAGAGCTGGCGGGCAGCCATAAAGGCGGGGCTAAAGTGTGGCGAATCGAAGAGACTTAGCAGTTGGCAGGAAAAAAAGACAGAAGCGCAAGGGGAGAGCCAACTGTGTAACAGCCCCGACAAACAAATTTCTCTGCAGCATCTGTTGAAGAGTCTGTCACTCTAGAATTGGCCTTTATAGCCACTCCAGGCGCTGCTTCACAAACCACTGACCACCTCCAGGCGCTTACCCACTGTCTCCCGAGACAAGGAGGCCAAAGAAGAAGAAAAAGAAGAAAAAAAGAAGAGATAGGCAGATTTTTTGATCTACAAGGAAGTAAAGGGTTATGAGGGGGCCGGCAGGAAATTGGAGTTAAGGCCACAATCAGATCAGCCATGATCTTTTTGAATGGTGCAGCAAGCTCAAGGGGCCAAATGGCCTACTCCTGTTGCTAATTCTTATGTTCTTACGTTACCCGATGCAGTAAAGAATCCAATAAAGTACAGAGCCAAAAATTCTACATTTTAACTTTAAGTAAGCATGTCCATTGCTTTATAAGTCGAACTGCATATGATCAGCATATATTCATTTACCAACTGAAGGTGAACAGACCACGTAGCAGCATGTGTTATCGTCAGGAAAACAGTGGCTAGTATTCCATTTGACCCCTGGATCTCATGACATTTACCTAGATTTTGGGCAGGGAAAGATACACTTGGGTTCATGGGGGAGTGGCTGGTGACACTGAACTCATAGAGACTATCCAGCATAACGTATCAGCTGCCTCTTAATACCCTGACAATGTGGCTTAACCTCAACCTGTAAACACTCTTAACTGCTTCAATGGGGCATTTCCCAAATGATCCATCATGGAAGCACAAGTGAAGCCGCCAACTGAATTCCAGTTGGCACTAAATTATGGACAGTTTTTTTTTAAAATTGTGGACTGGTGCCCACTAACAGCCAAGTTGAAACCTCCATAACTAATTTTAATTAGACCCCTTAAAGCTTGGGAGAGGACATTTTTATGCCATTAGCCTGGGCTGGGCCCAAATTTCAGAAGTAACAACAGTGTTCCCATCCATTGCACCAGCCAGTACCCCCAATACAACTCTCAGCTGAAAAATCGAGATGAGCTTGATCCAACTATTACCGTCCTGGATACTACCCAGCTGTCTGTTTTCACAGCAGCAGTGTAGTCCCTCAATTATAGTTTGCAAACCAGATTTTTGGCTTTTAAAAGGTAAATCAAAACTGTATCAGTTTACATAAACTGCGTTTGTAAGCCAAAAGATCCTGATAGCACAGGGGCTTCAAGAGGGACAAATCAATAGAAATTTCTGGCTCGTATTTTTCACCATTAAGCAATCCATGAATTAGTATGTTGTGAACAAACCTTTAAGGCAAACAAAGATATCAGTTTGAGGTTATGAAACACAGAAAATAAACTTACTGAGAACATTATTTATCCCATATTCCTTTAGTTAGGCTTTAATACTTTTCATATGCTATATCCAGCACTGGAATAAACATTAGAAAAATGGATTTTATTAAGCAGTGTGTAAATGATGACTGGCATGAGGTCACATAGTTCCATTGTGCGACCTTTAACCTATGCAGGATATGAGCCTGGGTCCAGCATGCTGGGAGTTTGCTGGCTATTTGGCATGAATATCCTGCCTGCAGTACGGAATAACATTCTAAAAAGAAGTTGCATCTTCTACAATGTCTGAGTTTATGATACCACCCACCCTGCCGACACAATTCTCTGACATTTGAACTGATCTTATAGGATTTTAGTGCAGCATGCAAGACATAAGTCATAACTGTAGGAATTGCAATTTACTGAAAAGGGCGTTGTTCTTATATTTAAAAAAATCAAATCTATCTTTCAATGAGCGTATGTTACAGAATACTTTGGCAAGGAACATATCAATCCAACACTGAAAGCTGTCAGATCCAGCTCTCAACCAATTCACTACAGCTGCTTCCAAAACATGAAAAAAGGCATTTTTCGTTCTGAAAACTTGCACATATTACTGGACATGTGTACCTACATAAAAACAGAGGGTGGATCCAATAACTTTCTATTAAATTGCAGCCATTTAATTTGTCATAACAGAAATAGAAACACTTTAAGAAACTACTGGTCATACAGCAGAGTATGTACCAGAAACTGCCAAAAGCTGAAATGTCTGAGCATTCCCCTAATGTGAAGATGATGCAAATTGGCTCTCAGAAAGCTGACAACATGATAACATCAACTTGGTGCTGGAACAACAACCGCGGAGTTTATTTTTCAATAGCTGCACGTGCAAATAAGGAGTTGATCTCCCTGACGGCTTTGAAAAACTCAAGCTACAGCACACCTGCAAAATGAGTTGAAAACTAGTAAGCTGTAAAAACAAACTGCACACCAAAAAACTATCTGGACCTAATCTGCAACTTATCAAGCAAGACCACACCAAAAGCTAAGGAGATATTAGCTTGGGGGGGGTGCAGACAGAAACAGATGGATTTTACTGTTCCCACAGGGAAAGAAGGTCTCGGAGAACTTCCCAACAATCAAATGGAAGCCATATGAAGCAAAGGCACAAACTGCAGTCTTAGTAATAGAAATGCACAGTCAAGGAAGAGATAAACTGTTAAGGATGAGAAGGTGTTTAGTGTTGAGAAACTTAAATTGGATACAATGGATTAATCCACATTCACGCAGGATATCAGGCTAAATAATAACTCGCACACTCAATGTGTCAGATGCAGGCTCATATCCTGCACAGCTCATGGGTCACACAACTGATCTATGTGCCCTTATATCCACTGCCTGGATTCTGGTGGAAAAACTGCAATGAACAAAGCTTACAAAAACGGATTCATTCATTACAATAAAAAAAAGGGTATGGAATATATAGGATATTGAATGGGTGGCAGTCATGTTACTTATTAACTAATCTTGAGTAAAAACCTTCACCTATTGCATCATAAACTAGAAAATTAATCCAGAGCCACCTGATGAGTAACATGCAATTATGTTTATAAAGAGATTCCCATTTTTGGAGAATCATCTGTGGTTTCAATTCAAAACTCTCAGACTGACATACCATATTCTTGAAGAAATTCAATAGCCTTCATGCAACCTTTTGGTACTTGCCCAAAAAAAAAATGTTTTGACACACTGTGTTCTGTTTTTCTTCAAAAAAAAATCCTTTATCTTTTTAATTTCAGCATCATCTCAGGGTTTGCTGTTTCAATTGGAAGGTGGACAGACCAGAGATGGACTAATCTTGACCATAGCTCCGAACCTTGATATGTTGTTGGTCAATAAACCATTTGTCTGATCAAAATTTGCAGTTATGTTCTCCTTCAGTTTTCCTCTCTCAGAAAAATGGAGGATAAATTAATAATCAGTTGTAGAAGTTTGTTTATCGAAAGAGCCAGACTGTGAGTCACTCACATCAAATTACAATAAAAGATTAAAGTAAATACAGCTTTCAAAATTAAAAATAAAAACAGAAAATTCTGGATCTCCACAGATGCTGCCAGACCTGTTGTGTATTTCCAAAATTTTCTGTTTTTAATTTCAGATTTTCAGCATCTACAGTATTTTGCTTTCAAATTCAAAGTTTGCTTCTTTGTGTAACTTAACAACATTGTCATTCTGAATGAACCCCAAGTTTTTTTTAAATTCATTCATGGAATGTGGGAGTCACTGACCAGGCCAGCATTTATTGCCCATCCCTAATTGCCCTTGAGAAGGTGGTGGTGAGCTGCCTTCTTGAACCGCTGCAGTCCATTTGGGGTAGGTATACCCACAGTGCTGTTAGGAAGGGAGTTCCAGGATTTTGACCCAGCGACAGTGAAGGAACAGCGATATAGTTCCAAGTCAGGATGGTGTGTGACTTGGAGGGGAACTTGCAGGTGGTGGTGTTCCCATGTATTTGCTGCCCTTGTCCTTCTAGTTGGTAGAGGTCGCGGGTTTGGAAGGTGCTGTCTGAGGAGCCTTGGTGCATTGCTGCAGTGCATCTTGTAGATGGTACACACTGCTGCTACTGTGCGTCGGTGGTGGAGGGAGTGAATGTTTGTAGATGGGGTGCCAATCAAGTGGGCTGCTTTGTCCTGGATGGTGTCGAGCTTCTTGAGTGTTGTTGGAGCTGCACCCATCCAGGCATGTGAAGAGTATTCCATCACACTCCTGACTTGTGCCTTGCAGATGGTGGGCAGGCTTTGGGGAGTTAGAAGGTGAGTTACTCGCCTCAGGATTCCTAGCCTCTGACCTGCTCTTTAGCCACGGTATTTATATGGCTACTCCAGTTCAGTTTCTGGTCAATGGTAGCCCCTAGGATGTTGATAGTGGGGGATTCAGTGATGGTAATGCTGTTGAATGTCAAGGGGCGATGGTTAGATTCTCTCTTGTTGGAGATGGTCATTGCCTGGCACTTGTGTGGCACGAATGTTTTTTGCCACTTATCAGCCCAAGCTTGTATATTGTCCAGGTCTTGCTGCATTTCTACACGGACTGTTTCAGTATCTGAGGAGTCATGAATGGTGCTGAACATTGTGCAATCATCAGCGAACATCCCCTCTTCTGACCTTATGATTGAAGGAAGGTCATTGATGAAGCAGCTGAAGATGGTTGGGCCCAGGACACTACCCTGAGGAACTCCTGCAGTGATGTCCTGGAGTTCAGATGATTGACCTCCAACCACCACAACCATCTTCCTTTGCGCTAGGTACGAATCCAGCCAGCGGAGGGTTTTCCCCCTGATTCAAATTGACCTCAGTTTTGCTAGGGCTCCTTGATGCCATACTCGGTCAAATGCTGCCTTGATGTCAAGGGCAGTCACGCTCACCTCACCTCTTGAGTTCAGCTCTTTTGTCCATGTTTGAACCAAGGCTGTAATGTGGTCAGGAGCTGAGTGGCCCTGGCGGAACCCAAACTGAGCATCACTCAGCAGGTTATTGCTAAGCAAGTGCCGCTTGATGGCACTGTTGATGACACCTTCCATCACTTTACTGATGATTGAGAGTAGGTTGATGGGGCGGTAATTGAACTTGTCCTGCTTTTTGTGTACAGGACATACCTGGGCACTTTTCCACATTGCAGGGTAGATGCCAGTGTTGTGGCTGTACTGGAAGAGCTTGGCTAGGGGCGCAGCAAGTTCTGGAGCACAGGTCTTCAGTACTATTGCCGAAATATTGTCAGGGCCCATAGCTTTTGCAGTATCCAGTGCCTTCGGTCATTTCTTGATATCACGCAGAGTGAATCGAATTGGCTGAAGTCTGGCATCGTGGATGCTGGGGACTTCAGGAGAAGGCAGAGATGGTTCATCAACTCGGCACTTCTGGCTGAAGATTGTTGCAAATGCTTCAGCCTTATCTTTTGCACTGATGTGCTGGGCTCCCCCATCATTGAGGATTGGGATATTTGTGGAGCCACCTCCTCCAGTTAGTTGTTTAATTGTCCACCACCATTCACGGCTGGATGTGGCAGGACTGCAGAGCTTCGATCTGATCCGTTGGTTATGGGATCGCTTAGCTCTGTCTATCGCATGCTCCTTACGCAGTTTGGCACGCAGATAGTCCTGTGTTGTAGCTTCACCAGGTTGACACCTCATTTTGAGGTGTGCCTGGTGCTGCTCCTGGCATGCCCTCCTGCACTCTTCATTGAACCAGGGTCGGTCCCCTGGCTTGATGGTGATGGTAGAGTGGGGGATATGCCAGACCATGAGGTTACAGATTATTGTTGAGTACAATTCTGCTGCTGCTGATGGCCCACAGCGCCTCATGGATGCCCAGTTTTGCATTGCTTGATCTGTTCGAAATCTATCCCATTTAGCACAGTGATAGTGCCACACAACACGACGGACGGTATCCTCAATGTGAAGGCAGGACTTCGTCTCCACAAGGACTGTGTGGGGTTCACTCCTACCAATACTGTCATGGACAGAAGCATCTGCAGCAGGCAGATTGGTGAGCACATGGTCAAGTATGTTTTTCTCTCGTGTTGGTTCCCCCACCACCTGCCACAGACCCAGTCTCGCAGCTATGTCCTTTTGGACTCGGCCAGCTCGGTCAGTAGTGGTGCTACCGAGCCACTCTTGGTGATGGACATTGTAGTTCAGAATATATTTTTCCAAGTAAAATGTAACATTTCTCCAATTCATATGAATCTCCTTTAAATGATTGCAAAAAACTATAATAATGCACTCAGGCCCACAGCATGCTATATCAGAGGGCCTCATCACAAATTTGTGGGCAAATTAAATTTAAATCTTGGAACATGTCACGCTCACGAAAGGAGAAATTATGAGCTATAAAATGAACTGATGAATTGAACTCAAAACAGACACCTTTTGCTGCCAAACAAGATGGAGGAAGAGGTCATGGTAACTGCTGGAACCTTGAACCAATCGTCATGGCTGGTCAAGTGTTGAAGAAAGCATTTGAAATGTAAATAGCCCATTCAATGTTAATGGCTACCCCTCTTCAACAAATTGGGCTAACAGTGACTTTGCAGACATGAAGCCTCCAGACTCAAACTCCGGATAAAGGATGTGATAAACACCACTTAATTAAGATGGTATAAAGATGAGGAACATCCAAACCGATTATCTAACACCATTTATGAAAACAAAATGGGAGAGAACTTTGGTCACCTGACAGAATACAGGGATGGAATTTTATCCTCCCCTCCGCAGCAGGTTTGGAGGCGGGGAGAGCATTAAATCGGGTGGGATGGTGAAATGGGCAAACTCTTGCCCCCAATTGCACAGAAGACTCAAATGCCTTTGGGTCAAAAGGCAAAAGAAGCTGAGGAAGGCAGCAATTCCAGAATGGAACATGGCAGGATTCTGTTTCGTCTGTGGAACACTGTCCCTTTAAGTAATTTTGCTTTTCTGTGCCTTTGCCAAGCAGGTAGTTTTGAAGAAAACTGCCCATGATGGTTGGCTGAATTTTCTGTGTAGTGTGGCCAAATTCTTCCCGAGATTCAAGATAATTTTCAGTTCCAAAAGTGCTGAAACCAGTACTTTCCACTCTGCCTTGCTGTTTAACAATGCATTACCTGCTGAGGTCAGTGCAACATGATTGAGGCCTTTCTGCGGGTTGAAACACAGGCACAAAAGCAATATGGGGAGTAATTCACACAAGCAAGTACAAACTGCTCCTTTTAATCTTCCTCCGCCCCCCCACCCCCAACTTTTATTTGGGTCTTTTGTGCATCTGAAGAGTAGTCCCACCACGTCTCTGCTGTTCAAGGGCTGCTTTAATCCTGTGCTACATGACTAAACCTGCCTGAATGGCGAGCACCAAGGTGAAAGTCAGTGGTGTCACAGGATTAAAAGACCTCCTTTTGTGAAAGGCCACCTACAAATGAAAATAAGTTACATACACAAATAAAAAGGAGACTCTGTACGATTACATGAAAAGGACAAACTGATTCCCCAATTTTTGTTTCAGAGATTCACAACATATTGTTTTTGTAAAAGAAAAAACTCATCATATTCCAAGTTATTCATCTGCCTCATGCATAAATGCATCTGTGTGCATTTGTTGGCCCAAAAATTATGTGAACACTCAAATGATTATCCATCACTGAAAGGCTGCTAAACATTAGTTTCCCAGGAATTTCCTCATTGCGGTAAACAAAAATCTTTATTTAAGTTCTCCACGCCAATTTAGGTCATGCTTCTTCGATTAACAAACTGTTACAACGAAAAGATTGAGGATGCCATTCTAGCAATAGAATAGAAACTGCCTCATCAATTTTTTTAATGTTTCAAGACCATTTATTTCACACTAGTTGGCCAAGTCCAAAAATAGTATTTTTTGAAATTTGTTCTCAAGATGTGGGCATTGCTGGTCAGGCATTTGCTCTCCAACCTTTGCTTGCTGCATTGGCAACAATTGTTTATATGACTGAGTGGCTTGCTGGCCCACTTCAGACGGCAGTAAGAGTGATCCACAGGGTGTGGACGAGAGGCATGTGAAGGCCTGACAGATGAGTTTATCTAAATTTGCTGTGTAAACTCTGAGTTGAGACCCAGCCTCACCCTTGATTCCAGACTCATACTACGATTTTATCAGAGAATTGGAGGCGATCGTCTCTGTCCAACACAGCCATTGCTTGCAGTGTAATCCAAACATTTTCAAATGCTAACTAATGAGAGAGTGCTCTGTACGTGCATGCTTTCAGGCAGCAGTCAAGCAGTGTGAACACCATTGTCCTTGACTGGAACCCAAACTGCAGCTATTAGTCTCAGACCAGCAGCTGCAATGTAAATGCATTCTCAATCCACTTTATGTCTGAAAGGTTAGACATGTTGGTTTGCTCCTTCTTGCTTGAAATAACACGGTGACTTTCAAATCCGGTCATGGATACAAAATCACCTCAAAAGTAACAAAAATATCAGTGTTTGTATTCAGATAAGTAAGATAGGATTTTAAAAAATCCAAACTTGAAGGATCACATATAGGGCTGAATTTTACTAGCCATCCAGCGTCGGGGGTTGTGGCAGCAGGGCCCGGAGAATTCTTCCGGGAGAGGCCCGCCATGACCCCCGATGTCGAGAAGGCCCCACCGCATTTTACCAGCAACGGTGAGGCCTCGGTGCAGCCCATTTTAATATTAAAATTAAGTTAAAAAGATGCAAATTAACTTACATTGTCCCAGCAGCCGTCCCACGCCGATATTCCGGCTGCCGGCCAGAACTCCCATGCCTTCGGAACTCCATTCGGAGTTCCGAGGCGTGACACTGGTGGGAAGGGGGAGCAGTGAGATTATCAGTGTTGGGGGGTGGGGGGGGGGGGGGGAGTGGGGAAAACACTTTGTATTGGCTGTGGGGATGGTGGGAAGGGGTTAAAGGGCAAATGTTACAAGGTTGGGGGAGAAGGTACGGGTTGGGAATAAAGTTCATTTTGGTGATTATAGGCTCAAAAAAAATAAAAATTGGGGGCGGGGGTGGGTGTGGAGGCTGTAGGAAAGGGCCTCCAGCATTTATTTAATTTTTTTAAAAACAATGCACCATAATATAACTTTCAAAATTAAAATTTCTTCTCAGGGCTTGAAGCCCTTTAAAAATGGTGCCGGCACCGTTGCCGGAGATGGAACGGCCACCCCCTCTATGTCATTGGGGATGGCTGCTCTGCCCCCTCCCTTGAAATGAGCCCCCCGCGCAAAATATCGCAGGGGCTCAGCATCGGCGCATCTGCATGGGAAGTCCGCCGAAATCAGAAATTCAGCCCGTAGAAAATAAGCACCCTCACGGGGCAAGGGTTGAGCTTATGGGATGGCCTCTCTTTCATTCAAACATAAATGAAATATAACACTTGAGGATCATCACAAGGCTGTTAGTAAAGCACATTAACAAAGTATTTGAAATTCTCATCCAGCTGCATTGTGACCTTTTCTCCACTAGGATTCCATTTAAGCACAATGTTAGGTGCAATGCACCTATGAAGGGGAAACAAAACAGAGGAGACAAAAGATAACACGAGGAGTCAAGTATTGGTGGTTATATCACAAGGGCCAGTAGTGGTAGCTGTAGAAACAATTTAGTGAGAAATCACATAGGAAGCATACTGTGCTGTTTGCAGTGTATTACTGTGTTTTATTTTAGTTGTGACAAAGATCAGTGTGTGTGAAATGCAAGCCTTGTGCGCTGGTGAATTAAATCCACTCGTGGGGAAACATCTCCAACTTACTAATGTCACTAGGTGCCACATTCATCAAGGCTTCAGCAGATAGAGTTGACACTAATTAATCATGCATTGCAGCCCCACTAAATATAAAAGTGGGAAATTTCAATGGCCTTATTACAGAAGGTCAACAATAATCTCCATGCAAGCCTTCCATTCCTGTTAAGAGAGCTCTGCTGTTTATAGAAGCAGCAGAACGCTAAACAAGGTGTGCTTACCTTCACCAGACAAACTAATAAAACACAACCTCGCCTGTCAGCATTTCTTCCCTCAGGTAGTTCATGAAAAGGATCAGACGATCTCAGATTCATCAAGGCATCAATAAAATAGCCACTCCCTTCAGCGGGCGTAGTTCTGTTTAATATTTAATTAAAGCTCACAAACAAATCGCTTCTACAACACAGCCAGTTCCCTGAAATGTATTTACAGTAATACTGCTTTGAAGTTGTGACTCTTGCACCTTTTGGGAAAACATTCCATAAATATTAAAAGGTGCGGTGTCCCTTTTGAGGTTGTTGTAAATCTACTTTCAGAAACCACTCAAAAGAGATTGCAATTTAGTCAATGTACATTAGATGGTCATCAGTTCCTCAGTAACATGATAACTCTGTGCAGTAAAACTAAACATGATAATTTGCTGCTGCAAATCATCACTTAATGGGCTGCAATGCATTGGAGTGTCTTGAACTTTTTGTAACCTCTCAAAGAATAGATAGGATATTGCACCATTTTGGGATTGCATTAGGGCCATTCCTTCGCTTGGCAGGAAGAGCTTCAGAATACAATCGCATCTGCAGGACTAAAAAGTGTTTTATACTCATCGTAGACCTAAATACATCCTAGACTTGCCACCTTTTGTCAAGCCCAAAACTGGACAGGAGGTGGAAAGACAGATGGTGTGCATGCTTTCATGAAAGATTTGAGGAGAAATAAATTGCACTGAAAACCTTGATAAGTACATTATCTTCACACTTTCCAGCACAGAAATAGAAAACAAAATTACTTCGACTGAAAATCCAGACTTTTTAACATCAAGTTTACACTTCAGAAATTTCTGGACCGCCCACTCAAAAAACAAGTGTCCCGTTCAAAACGAAATAGGCGGTGACACTGAATCACCCTAAGCAATAGGATATCTAAGTTCTGCAACATTCCTGCATATCCCTGTCTGCTAACAGAACTCCCTTCCTCCAGGAAATGATTGCTATTTGATCTCTCTCAATAGACCAAGTGTGAGGTTTGAGAGTTTTTACGTCATGAATGCCCCCCCCACCCCCACGATTGCCAAACTGCTCAATAACATCCATTCAACTTGAAGGCACTCAGGGTTCTTTGGAGCCAAGCAATGTACCATAGCAACAGCACGACCCACCACATCACCCAGTACTATCAAGTACAAATTCATAAGCATAAAAGAAAGCACCTGACAAAACAAAAGAAAAAAAAGGTTCTGGATCACCAACGTGTTCTAGCTTCATAGCAAGTCCTTGGTATGAACAGAATGTGTTGCAGACAACTGGGGAATAAAGAAAATATTTTACAAATTACCCAACCTCAATATAATCCATTTGCAACTGCATTCCTTCAGGGTTAGATGATCAAGTCATCATAGAATTATTTTTAGCTACTACACGCTCATCTGGCAGGTATCTATAATGTAAGCTCCAGGCTCATCTCAAGATGTTGGGCAATATCTTGGGAGCATTAAGGGCCCAGCAATGTAACACATCAAGTACAATCAAGAACAACTTCACTATCAGGGGTCACAAAATGTTGTTCCAATCAGTCAGGCAGAAATAGTGCAAAGATTTATAATGATATGAATTGAGAAAAAAGGGGAAATAGTCTTTGTGCAGCGTGTTAAAGAGCTGGAATTATTTCTTATCTTTAAATCTTCATATAATTCTGATTTTACAGATAGTTAACATAGTACCAGCTGATTAATAAGTTTTCTTCTGCAATGAATCCAATCTGCATGTAACTCCAGAATAAAACCTTCAATACAAGGGCTAAACATTTATCAGATAGTCAAAGGAAGGGCGGGGTCAAAATGAGATATATTTGTGGAGGCTGAGATACGAAAAGAATACTATGCACCTGTCTTCACTGGAGAAGAGGATGCTGCCAATATAGCAGTAAAGGAGAGCTAGAAGCAATATTGGATAGGATAAGAATAAAAACTAGCTTTTTTTTATTCGTTCATGGGATGTGAGCATCGCTGGCTAGGCCAGCATTTATTGCCCATCCCTAATTGCCCTTGAGAAGGTGTTGGTGAGCTGCCTTTTTGAACCACTGCAGTCTTGGAGTGTAAGTACACCAACAGTGCTGTTAGGAAGGGAGTTCCAGGATTTTGATCCAGCAACAGTGAAGGAACAGCGATATAGTTCCAAGTCAGGATGGTGTGTGGCTTGGAGGGGAATTTGCAGGTGGTAGTGTTCCCATGTATCTGCTGCCCTTGTCCTTCTAGGTGGTAGAGGTCGCGGGTTAGGAAGGTGCTGTCAAAGGAGTCTTGGTGAGTTGCTGAAGTGCATCTTGTAGATGGTACACACTGCTGTCACTGTGCATCGGTGGTGCAGGGAGTGCATTTTGAAAGTGGTGGATGGGGTGCCAATCAAGCTGCTTTGTCCTGGCGAACTTCTTGAGTATTGTTGGAGCTGCATCCATCCAGGCAAGTGGAGAGTATTCCATCACACTCCTGACGTGTGCCTTGTAGATGGTGGACAGGCATTGGGGAGACTGCTGGTGAGTTATTCGCTGCAGAATTCCCAGGCCATTGCATCTATGTGGCTGGTCCAGTTCAGTTTCTGGTTAGTGGTAACCCCCAAGATGTTGAAAGTGGGGGTTTCAGCGATGGTAATGCCACGGAACATCAAGGGGAGATGGTTAGATCCTCTCTTGTTTGAGACGGTCATTGCCTGGCACTTGTGTGGCACGAATGTTACTTGCCACTTATCAGCCCAAGCCTGGATGTTGTCCAGATTTTGCTGCATCTGGACACAGGTTGCTTCTGTATCTGAGGAGTTGCGAATGGTACTGAACATTGTGCAATCAGCGAACATCCCCACTTCTGATCTCATTGATGAAGCAGCTGAAGATGGTTGGGCCTATGACACTACCCTGAGGAACCCCTCCAGTGATGTCCTGGGACTGAGATGATTGACCTCCAACAACCACAACCATCTTCCTTTGTGCTAGGTATGACTCCAACCAGCAGAATGTTTTCCCCCGATTCCCATTGACTCCAGTTTTGCTAGGGCTCCTTGATGCCATACATGGTCAAATGCTGCCTCAATGTCACAGGCTGTCACTCTCACCTCACCTCTTTTGTACATGTTTGGGCCAAGGCTGTAATGAGGTCAGGAGCTGAATGGCCCTGACGAAACCCAAACAGAGCATCAGTGAGCAGGTTATTGTTGAGCAAGTGCCACTTGATAGCACTGTCAACGACCCCTCCAATCACTTTGCTGATGATCGAGAGTAGACTGATAGGGCAGTAATTGGCCATATTGGAATGTGTCCTGATTTTTGTGGACAGGACATTGCCGGGTCGATGCCAGTGTTGCAGCTGTACTGGAACAGCTTGGCTAGAGGCATGGCTAGTTCTGGAGCACAGGTCTTCAGTACTATTGCAGAATGTTGTCATGGTCCATAGCCTTTGCAGTATCCAGTGTCTTCAGCCATTTCTTGCTTTCACGTGGAGTGAATCGGATTGGTTGAAATCTGGCATCTGTAATGCTGGGGACCTCAGGAGGAGGCCGAGATGGATCATCCACTCGGCACTTCTGGCTGAAGATGGATGCAAATACTTCAGCCTTGACTTTTGCACGGATGTGCTGGGCTCCCCCATCGTTGAGGATGGGAATGTTTGTGGAGCCTCCTCCTGTCAGTTGTTTAACTGTCCACCACCATTCACGACTGGATGTAGCAGGACTGCAGGACTTAGATCTGAGCCATTAGTTGTGGGATTGCTCAGCCCTGTCCATCACATGCTGCTTATGCTGTTTGGCATGCAAGTAGCCTTGTGTTGTAGCTTCACCAGGCTGACATTTCATTTTGAGGTATGATTGGTGCTGCTCCTGGCATGTCCTCCTGCACTGTTCATCAAGCCAAGGTTGGTCCCTAGCTTGATGGCAATGGTAGAGTGTGGGATATGCCGGGCCATGAGGTTACGGATTGTGGTTGAGTACAATTCTGCTGCTGCTGATGGCCCACAGTGTCTCTTGGATGCCCAGTTTTGAGTTGCTAGATCTATCCTTGAAATCTATCCTTTTTAGCACGGTGGTAGTGCCACACAACACGATGCTGATTAAAAACTAGTTAAAAGCTTGGCAGTACTCCAAGTAGAAAAGTCACCTGGTCTGGATGGGATATATCCCCCGTTACTGAAATGTTCAAAATCATGAACAGCATTGATAGTTTTTTTCTTATTTACTGTGTTTCCAGTGGCAGTAGGGTTGGTAACCTGGGGACACAGACTTAAGATGATTGGCAAAAGAACCATAGGTGACACGAGGAAAACATTATTTTTTTTAACGCACTGAGTTGTTGTGATCTGGAATGCACTGCCTGAAAGATTCAACAGTAACTTTTAAAAGGAAATTGGCTAAATACTAGAAGGGAAAAAAATTACAAGGCTCTGGGGAAAGAGCCGGGGAGTGGAACAAATTGAATAGCTCTTCCAAAAGCCAGCATAGGCTCGATGGGTCAAATGGCCTCCTTGTGCTGTATCATTCTATGATTCTCCACTATCAACACAACCAGTAACATGGGTTGCAAAATTGAACACTCCCCAGCTCATGATTTTCTTCCAATAATGGAAAATCAACACCAGGGGCTATACAATTGCAGAAAAGCTTATCCCTTAAATGCTTGTGGTCCACAAATGAAAGAAGTTATCACCTTGGTTATACTGAAGGTCAGACTTCCAAGATACAGCTCATGCTAGATCCCTGTGAATTGATGGCAATTCTTAGAGTATGAGACTGTGAAACCAGGAACAGCCACTTGATTTCTTTTAGAAAATCTATGATTAGCAAATGAAATTCTGCCTTTTTGCAATAGGATTAGCTTGTTGAGGGAATCTACTCAGCTTTGAATTGCTCCCACAGCGGAGAAGGTTGGCACCGCTACTGGAATTTTATAAAAGGTCCTGCATAAGAATGTCTTCCAGAACTAGCCACAAGTTGTTTGCTGTCATTTCATTGCCAGTTGCACAAGAACACACTCAATTATGAGAGTGTTTCACACAATCATCCTTTACTTATACTTCTAACATGAAAAGTTTGTTTATATGAAATTTTAGGCCTTGCCTGATTCCAATGCTTTGAGTGAACTTTACAGATACTTACCTAAAGTCCAAATTAACTTTATTGGCATATAAGCAAACACTGGTTAGAGTCTTGGACAAGTCCATAGTTAGGTATGGCCAGATTGATCTATATTGTCACTTCATGCCAGCATCAACATGTCCTATAAATACAACATCCAGTCCAGCAGTCGAAAAACAGCTCAGCATTTTGTCAAATTCTGATGCAGAGGTGCTACTGTTCACTGCAACTCCACATCGACTTGTGCTCTCTCAACCCACAACAGCACAGAAACTCACCTAATCAAATATTTCATGATTCAGTGTTCTTCCTGCTTTGCTTTTCTGTTCTCCTTCCTTCACTCATGATTCCACGTCACTCCTGTTTTGTTTACCCCCACCTCTCCACATCCCTTCTGTAACTCCAACTAGCCTCCCTGTCTGACATCCCTCTGCCTGTCCACAGTTTCCCTTTGCTGGTTACCCCTGGCCTCAGAACAGCCTTTGTTCGATGCTCTTCACGTCTCTCTGCAGCCTTCTTATGTTATATTCCCTGACCTCTATAAATAGCAAATAGGTGACAGTGAGTTTAAAGCTGTATTTGAACTTTGGGGTTTTCAGCTGTCAGATCCTCTTGAATTAATGCTATGATATTCCTGTATCAGGTAGAAAAATAAACCTCTATCATCTCAGCCAGATCACAAGGCAAACAAGGTGAAGCCAGCTCTCAATCACTGTTTGCCAGGATATTTCCAATATGGAGATCAGCTTAAAAAGTGTTATATTTGTCGATAATATACAGAATACTGGACTCCAATATAACCTCCAAAGTAATTGGTAACGAGAAAGGAGTTTGCTCAGATTGTATTACTGATAATCAGTGAGTAATTTTATTCTTCCAGAACAGCTAAAAACAAAAATTCAGTTTATGTCATAACACCAGCCCTGCACACCAGTGCTGAATATGTCAAATTCTATCGCTGCACATACCTACATTCCACACAGAGGTGTCTTAACACTCGAGAAACTAAAACCAAAGAGAATTCTTTGGCACCTCAGCAAAACAACTTCCAGCTCAGGAATTTGACAAGTTAGCATATGGTTCTAGGATGGGCTGTGGGAATCTCTACTCAAGAGGGTACAGGTCAACTCACAGCGGAAAGTGAGATTTCTAACCCCATGGTTTTGGAAGAAGCATCACGGCTTCTGTGATTGGGCTACTAGTGCTTTTTGCTGATGCTAGTGACTCACCTTCCCCATCCCGCACATAAGGAAAACATGATGGGAGAACAGCACAAATGTGGAAACACTGGCTGGACCTCCCGCCCACCCGCCGAAAAGTCTGTGGCGAGCCCATCTTTGCTGGGCCTGGGGAGACAGGCCGGGTTTTTTTGCTCCCCAGGTCCTTACTTGGTCTTGGGCGGGACTTCTTGCCTCAAGGCGCTGCCGGCCAATCAGCGGGCCAGCAGCTCTTAATCCCAGCAGCGCCACCAGGAGCGGTGGCCAGTGCTGGGACTACACCCAGCCATCGGAGGCAACAGGAAGGACGGCACCCGGAAAAAAGGGAAGCATTTAGTGCCTCGCCAGGTACAATCGGTGAGGCCCCCATGAGGCAAAGTGAGTCGGTTGGGGGGGGGGGGGGGGCGGTGGGGAAGTGTTGTGTGTTAGGAGTAGTTGGGGTTTGGGGGCGGCCCTCTGTAGGGCACAGGGTGCCTGATCAGGAGGGCCCCCACACAGCCCACAAGAAGGCCAGCTGGTTTTTACCAGGCAGGATTCTTGGGGTCTTTGCAGTCCGGCCGCTGAGGGTAAAATACCCGTGGCAGAGGGAGGAGGCCCTTAAGTGGCAGTTAATTGGCCACTTAAGAGCCTTGATTGGCCTGAGGTGGGCAGATCGTTTCTTGCTGCCACTGCCCTGCGTAAAATTGCAGCAGGGGTGGGAGGGGGTTGGGAATGCCACCCCACCCCCACTCAATTTTACACTTGCACCCGCCAGTTGGGGGGCCGTTAAATTCTGGCCACTAAAACAGAAATGTCCAAGGCTTTTTTTTTGTCTTTGTGGAATACTTAACAACATACAATGGAGCCATGCAGGACACGTAACAGATGAATCAATGTTTTCATTAACCTGTATATATCTCAAGCTGCGGATACCAACAGATCTAGGATTCAGGATCTAAATGCCAATGAAGCAACAGCACTTGATGGAAGGTCCTTGACCTGAAACATTAACTCTGTTTAAGTTGTTACACCAATGTGTTTTGTTGAACGATAATTTTCTTTCATCCATTGTATGGAGATCAGAATTTGTATTTTTTTTAAATCGACATTTTTAAAAGGCAAGCTGCCAGCAAAGTCATCCTTTCAACTCAAGATAATCACTTAATTTCCAACACTGTAACCTACACTGCAATGCTTGTGAGGAGAGAAATGTCTGCTCAGTCCCCAGCAAGAACCAAGACCCAAGAAGGTTAAAGGAACTACCTGTTCTCTCAGCAAGAAGTTGAAATACTGCTAAATGCTATGTTTGAATCACTGAGTAACTATCATGTGAAAAGCCCCTCCCCATCTGTGGTTTTAAGCTGGTGTTTTTCCTGCAGCAAAGGAGAAGCTTTTGGACTGTGACATGAGCAGACCCTAAGTGGGGTCCCTCTCTCTCTCTCTTCATTCCAGCTTGAAAGCTTTCAAATCCTGCTTGTTGACTGATCACCTTTGCGTACTCCGGCTACAGTCAGAAACCCTGCTGAAGGAAATCATCTGCATTGCTATCTGCAAGAGACTCATCGAACCAGTCATCTACTTCTTGATATGACCAGGTGAGAAAGAGGTCTAGGGTTCCCTTTCAGCCTTCACCTGTTCTTACTATAACAAGATTTAATTTTAAACAGTGTTTTTAGCTCCCCCTTGGTGAATCCTTGTTCACCACTTTCCAATTATAAGGCAAAGAAACCAGCACAAACAGGTTTACTTAGGTTTAAAGAAGAAACGTTGACATTTATTACACTTAAACTCTAATTCGGTTGACGCCTACAGATACACGATGTACCAATGCTAGCATACATACGTGATACACACATGCAAATAGAGACAGAAAAGAGCAGAAGAAAAATAAAGTGGTAAAGTTTGAGGCAATATCTGAAGAGTTGTTGTTGCATTTCTTCAAGCTCACTGTAGAGTCCTTGATTGTCGGTAGATCTTGCTTTTCGTTGGGGACCAGTATTATTCTTAAACCTTGTTCACTGGAGACTTTTCTCTCTTGGGGCTCATGTGTCTTCAGTGGATTTAGAGGCTTGTGAGAAAGAGATGGAAGCAGACAGGAGAGAGATCTTCTCCATCCAGGTGCAAACAGACACTTTTCTTCAAACTCTCTGTGGCCAGTTCAAAAGAAAACCCTGGAACAGCCAGGTAGTCATGTGACCAGCTGGTCTAACCAGTCCTGGTCCTTGTGGATTGTACCCTCCTTAGCAGGCCTTGGAACGCACTTCCTCACCTTTCATGTTAGTATGTAAATGTTTTTTTCCAGCCATGGCTGATCTGTTTAACAAGTCATTTCCACGCTCCAACAGTTAAAAATCAATGTTCATGACAAAATTGGTGTGCCTCATTCTTGGTAGGTGGGGGCCTAGCATGACACTCTTCAAACTAAAAGCCTCAGGACCATTGAATTCAGCTAGAAGCCAGCCAAATTGGCAATCTCCACAGAATGTATACCTTTATTTTATGGACTCTAACTCAACCAATCTGTATCCTATTTGTGTGTGTGTAAACCTCTAGTGTGTGCATGTGAAAGTTGGCACATTATTTTTTCTTAAGTTTGATTTAGGTACAATAAAGTTAACCTCTTTCTTTGATAACTCAAGCAAATCTGCCCGACTCGTTCTTGTTATGATCACAGCAAGTAAGTAATCAAACACCTACATCCACTTTAAGGAAGAATTAAACCTGTTGTAGTCAAACAAGGAGAGGGAAAAGAGGGAAGCCCTTCGACCCTTCCTCACTTGACCGTAACAAAGTGCATAAGAAACAGCAGCAAAGGTAGGCCATTAGGCCCTCAAGCCTGCTACACCATTCAATAAGATTGTGGCTAATCTTCTACATAACTTCACTTTCCCACCCCATCCCCATATAGAATCATAGAGTGATTTACAGCACAGAACAAGACCATTCGGCACAGAGTCCCTGCTGGCTCTCCACAGAGCTATGCTGTCAGTCTCCACTCCCCAGCTCAATCCCCGTAGCCCTGCAAGTCTATTTCTCTCAGGTGGCCATTCAACTTCCTCTTGAAGTCATTGAACGTCTTTGCTTCCACCACCCTTGTGGGCAGCAAGTTGCAGGTCATTACCACCCGCTGCGTAAAAAGTGCTTCCTCATATTACCCCGGTATCTTTTTCCCAAAACTTTCAATCTGTGTCCCCTAGTCTTTGTACCATTTGTTAATGTGAAAAGCTTTTCCTTGTCTAACTTATCTAAGCCTGACATAATCTTGTACACTTATTAAATCTCCCCTCAATCTCCTTTGTTCCAGCATAACCTTGTAACTAAAATTCCCCATCCCTGGAAACATTCTGGTAAATCTCCTCTGCACCTTCTCAAGGACCCTCACATCCTTCCTGAAGTATGGTGACCAGAACTGGATACAGTACTCCAGTTGGGGCCTAACCAGAGCTTTATAAAGGTTCACCATAACTTCCCTGCTTTTGTACTCAGTGCTGCTATTTATGAATCCCAAGATCCCATATGCTTTGCTAACCACTCTCTCAATATGTCCTTGCACCTTCAAAGATCAATGCACATGCACATATCCCTGAATCTCTTAGTGCCCAAAAATCTATCATCTCAGTCTTGAATATACTCAATGACTGTGCTTCCACAGCTCTCTGGAATGGAGAATTCAAAAGATTCACAACCTCCTGAGTGAAGAAATTTCTCCTCATCTAGGTCCTAAATGGTTGACTTCTTATCCCGAGACTGTGATCTGGACTCTCCAGCCAGGGAAAAACTACCTCTCAATATCTACACTGTCAAGCCCTTGAAGAATTTTATATATTTCAATGCGATCACTTCTCATTGTTGTAAACACCAAAGAATATAGATCCATTCAACTCAATCTCTCCACATCGGACACCCCTCTCAAACCAGGAATTAATCTAATGAACCTTCACTGCAACATTCTAAGACAAGTCCTTCCATATGTAAGGAAACAAAACAGCACTTGTTACTCCAGTGTGGTCTCACAAAACCCAAATAATTGCGGCAAGAAGTCCATACTCTTACACTCCAATCCCCTGTATAAAACGCTAGTTAGGCCACAGCTGGAGTACTGTGTACAGTTCTGGGCGCCACACTATAGGAAGGATGTGATTGCACTGGAGAGGGTGCAGAGGAGATTCACCAGGATGTTGCCTGGGCTGGTGTATTTCAGCTATGTAGAGAGACTGAAAAGGCTAGGGTTGTTTTCCTTAGAACAGAGAAAGATGAGGGGGGACATGATTGAAGTATACAAAATTATGAGGGGCATTGATAGGTTAGATAGAAAGAGACTCTTTCCCTTAGCGGAGGGGTCAATAACCAGGGGGCATAGATTTAAGGTAAGGTGCAGGAGGTTTAGAGGTGATTTGAGGAAAAACATTTTCACCCAGAGAGTGATTGGAATCTGGAATACATTGCCTGAAGAGGTGGTAGAGGCAGGAACCCTCACAACATTTAAGAAGTATTTAGATGAGCAATTGAAACACCATAGCATACAAGGCTGCGGGCCAAGTGCTGGAAAATGGGACTAGAATAGTTAGATGCTTGATGGCCGGCACAGACACGATGGGCCGAAGGGCCTGTTTCTGTGCTGTATAACTCTATGACGCTTGCAATAAAGGCTAACTTTCCATTTGCCTCCTTAATTTCTCTCCACAGATGCAGCTTGACCTGCTGAGTGTTTCCAGCATTTTCTGTTTTTATTATAGCACTAACAGCAGGCCTTTTCAAACTTTCTCCCCACAACTTCAAACAGGACAAACCAGCAAGTGACAAGTGTGAGCACAAATAGTCTAAGTCTTCTGGGCTTCATTGACTGGGTTGTCAGGACTTGGCGGCTACACCTGACTAACTGACTGTAGTTTGGATATTCCTGCTCTAAAAGTCAGACTGAACCACACTTTAATTTCGTAACAGAGTAATGGAGGAGATTTGTGCCATCACCTCGGTAAATAAATGTATTCTCATCAGTAGAATACCACACCCACCATATCCAACACTAGATAATCCTGCTCTCTGTTGTTCTGTTGTGTTTAAGGCCAAGTGCCAAAAACAGAACCAGGCCTTTCCACACAGGAAGTGGGGAAGATGGATTGCATTACCTTTCAGCGGCTCTCACTGAGTGACACTCAGGCTAGTTACACACCAGTGTCAACAGAATCAAGGCAGCAGGTCTGCCCTTTCATCGGTGGAGAGGTGCCTGGTGCAGAAGATCAAGCTTAAGAGAAAGTAACAACACTTTTACAATGATAGTGTGCAGCTAGCATCAAGTGCACAGTACGGCAACTGCCATTGCCCCACTATTAACTTAAAATAGGCCAAATCTGTGCTTCCAAAAACATTCAGGACAAAGCTTCAGGACATTCAGGACAACAGCAGCCATTGGGGGGCAGTGAAAGATAGCACCTTCCTACCAAACCTCCAACAATCCAGTGGCACAGTGGAAAAGTACATGGGGCTGCAAGTACCCAATCAAATGCTGCTGTCTTGATGCCCTGGTACAAATATAAAAGAGTCTCTGAAAACAAACTTTGAAATACATTGCAAC
This sequence comes from Heterodontus francisci, assembly GCF_036365525.1. Taxonomy (NCBI): domain Eukaryota; kingdom Metazoa; phylum Chordata; class Chondrichthyes; order Heterodontiformes; family Heterodontidae; genus Heterodontus; species Heterodontus francisci. The sequence continues at coordinate 55,859,887 of NC_090396.1, read as the reverse complement.
AGTAGGAAAATCTAGGGGCAGGCAGATTGCTCTGTTATAATGTGCCTTGGGACAAGTCTCTGTCCAGTCAAAGAGCAGGAACTACAGATAGAGCAAGGAAAATGACAGCTCACCAACAGAATGCAAAAGAGGCCTGACCATGAAAAGGTTTCAAGCCTCTGGCCATTTCTATCAGGGGGGTTGTGTCATGAATATGCTTCCATTATTAATATTTTTTGAGGACTTGTGTTTAAAAGACCGTGGAAAATACCTGAGGAGATGCTGGACTTTTTTTTTTTAAAAAGGGTCACTGGAAGGACACTTGGGACTTTGTTTAAAAACAAACACTTATTGGAAGTCACATGTCTTAAACTAAGTAAACAGCAGGAGCCTTGCTGGTTATTGGAGTTGTTTACAGATAAGTTGCATGTCTGGGTTTATGGTTCAGGATTTTTTTGATTTCGTTTTTGGATTGTTTTGAATGGGCAGTTGGTGTGTATCCTGCTAAGAGAGAAGTCACCCAATTCATCCTTTGCCACCTGTTTTGAAAAATCTTCTGAGAATCCAGCATGATAGCTGAACCTACTGAAGCAGTAATTCTCCGAAAATCCTGCAAGACTGCGCCTCGATGTCTCCTGAACAGAACTGCTCCAGAAAGATCCCAGTGACAGCCATCTATGTGTACCCGGATGCCAGACCAAAGGGCCAGCTGGAACATTTAACATCTTATCCTTTTGCTTTCTTCAAGAACTAACAAGTATTTGGCCAAAGTATTTTTGTTTCTGTAAAGTTGAGCTCTGCAGAGAAAGCTTTATTTTTTCTTTAACCAGTGTTTATGTGGGCATGTGTGTTGGGTTATGTAGAAGGGAACATATTTATACTTCCATATTTCAACCTGTGTGTTAATAAGCTTTGCATCTTTATTGAATAAACCTTGTTTTATAATAAATTAATAATTTTGTTGTTGATTAAAGAAACCTGGTTGGTGGAGTGGTATTCTGGGAAAGGGATAGATAAAAGTATATAATTGGCCATATCCATAAGTGGTTAAATATTTTAAAATATATGTTGTGACCAGTGGAGTAGTGGGACTAGAGGGAGACAATGGACTCCTCCAACCTTAGCTGTAATAGTTGCATGCTTGAAAATTGACCCGTGTAAGTTTACAGCTTTTGTTTGGAGATTGAAATTGTATTATAGCTTTGAGAGAAAACAGTTCATAGCAACATCATTTTATATATAAGATATTAAATGTCTTAAAGGAAATATAATTTATTCTTTCATGGGATATGGGCATCTCTGGCAAGGCCAGCATTTGTTGCCTATCCCTAATTGCCCTTGACAACTGAGTGGCTTGCTTTCAGCGGGCAATTAAGAATCAACCACATTGTTGTGGGTCTGGAGTCACATGTAGACCAAACCAGGTAAGGTTGGCAGATTTATACAAACATACAAATTCCTTCCCTAAAGGATATTAAATCTTTAATATAAAGCAGAATGATAGCTCCAATAAATGTCAACTAAAAAAAAGTACATTTAAAACAGCCTCCACTTGAAATTCTTCATGTAAAGGAAGAGAACTGTCTGTAATGATCAGTCAAACAGAGCAGTAGAGACATAGATTTAAGCATTCAAGACACAACAGAATTCAAGGTTGGAGGAGTTAGAGTACCAAAAGGATGACTTTGATTTTAATAAATTAACTTTAAGATACTTATCCTCACCTCCAAATTTCTGTGTGACCTTAACACCTCCTACCTCAGCTGTACTTTCCTGCACCCATCCTTCATTCCTCCAACTCTGGCCTACTTCTTAGTCCTGGTCTCTCCGCTCTGTCTTCCTTCAGCCAGTATGCCCTGTATTTTTGTGTTCCCTTCCTAATTTCAAAAACCTCCTAAAACAAGAAACTTTTTCAGTGATGCTTTCACTGTGAAGTGCTCAGAGATATCACTCTGGGCGTGAGAAGTGCCATGAAAATTTAACCTGTTCTATGGCCAAATCAGCCTTTCTCACCTTGACTTTTTTTAATATTGTCAACAGATAATAACGCATTTGAAGTACCAACACAGGAAGAAGATAAAATGAAGACAGCTGAATGCTTCTGGAGTTATGAATTAATTCTGTACACATAAAAGGATTAGCCCCAATTTGGGTGTGGGGGGATGGAGTGGAAGAATTTTAATTTGTATTAATAAAGGCAAATAGGAGATAAATCATAGAAATAACTGGACAATACGAGCTATTTTTTGCACAGACTTAACAATGGACTTATAGTTCTGTGGTTTTTCAATGTAAGCAGTAAAACTTGGCATGAATCACGTGACCAAAAGACTTCAGTTTCATTGGTTATAAAACATACTTGACACCAAAAGCACAGGGCTTGAATACATCAGAAACATACTTTGTTGGCTGCTGTGGCAACAGAAGGATACAGAAGCCTTTGGAAACGCAGAAAAATGAAGCCCACTCTGACCTGGCTTGGTTAGCAATTCACCCCCATATCCGGCAAGGGGAATAAAAAGCCACCGAAATGAAGATGTTTGAGATAAAAGGCACTATATAGATAATAAGGCTGTTCATTCAGTGTCTGCTAGTCTCTCAAACTGGACAGGATGAGCACACAAAAGGTCACGTTTGTCATGCATTTATTACAGAATTGCCGAAGCAATGTTTTAACTTCTTGCTCCTTTTATGCATTTATAAACCACAGCAACACAGAGCTGAAGCTCTTTGAGCACCGCCCCCACTGGAACACATTGCCCCTTGGAGTTAAACTTCTCCTTTGTATTTCTTCTGCACAGAGATCTCATTTCCCACAAGTTCATACATTGCCCAGTACTGTAGGACAATAGCATAAAAGCGAACTCTGGAATATAGAGTAAGACTTCAGTTCCCATTGCTACACAGTATATGGGTGTGTGGTGCCGCGATGCTATTTGATAAGAGCTTAAAAGCAATAGAAGCATTAGCAGAGATTCTGAATGGCGCTTATGCTTTTATTTCAAATATAGCACATTTTGAGGGTGGGAACACTTGATGACAAGAGCTGCCACAAGTGCTACTACTACAAGCTCTTTTATCTTTGCCACTGGGAGGGTTTCATTGCAGCAAAAGTGTTGAGCTGTTGACACCACGGAATTGGCTGTTATGCAATTCTTGGCACTGGAAGCCTGTAACATGAAAAGGAGCATAAAACAACTGTACACACAGAATATTGCACATGCAGAGTTGCTTTGAACCTGCCGCTCGTGATTCATTTGGTTAGTTTGTTACCGTTCTTAATCGCTCATGAAGGCTGGCAAAAGAGAAACTACTTTATTGGCCTGCATAGAGGCGAGAGGGAGCAGTTCAGTACACCGAGTGGCCATTTTTTTCAAGTCACTTCCAACTGCAGCGCCTCCTGTTCTTCACAGAGCGAGACAGAGGCAACAGGTCAGGGTCACTCCGAGCAAGCACCAATAACATCAGACCCGTACAGGGTTTCAGTTCACAATACTTGGAAGTTTCAGAGGCCCACAAACTCGACCAACTCCAAGAAATCATGAGTTGTTAAACTTCAAACCAACAATTAGCAAACTTGTATTTATAAACTGAGAATGAGGCCACTAATTTGCTGCATAAATATGCACAGTACAAATTATCTGCAAAACCGTACACAAGTAAAATGATTCTGACTATAAATCAACCGAAATATGTTTGCACAAAAATTAATGGAGGAGGCAGCGAAGAAAGAAATTTAGGCATTAAAATGATTGTGTATCACACGCTTGTTCTTGTAAATATCAAGATTAACATCTGCTCAAACATGGGAGGAGGTGCAGAGAAAAGGAACAGAATGTCCGCACATCTTGGGGCCGGGGGTTGGGGGGGGGGTGGGGATTTTATGTAGGCGACAGGGGTCGCGGCCACCGGCTGAAGAGCCGGCGAGAGCCCCTCATCACCTCCTCTGGGGAAGGCTCACTGCATTACGTGCCAATTAGGCGTTTAAATGGACAGTGGCGGGCCTGCCCGAGATTAAAGACCCAGCGACAGAAGTCCTGCCTACTGAGAGCTGCGGCCAATCAGAAGCCGGCAGCTCTTTTACTGAGCAGCACATCGCGGAGGCGGTGAGTGCTACCGGTAATGCACCCATCAGTAGCTTAGAAGCGTCGAGGGACCCAGGCACAGGAGAGTCATGGTGGGAGGCGTATTGTGGGGAAGGGCATTTAATGACGGGGTACCCCCACCACCACCCCCGGAGTTGGAGCTGGCAAGCACCCGCACTGGTTTGTTTGGCATGCTTCCCCTGTGATGTCAGACACATCTGCCACTGGGCTAATAGCAGCGGAGGTGGAATGAGGCCCTTATTTGAGCATTAATTGCCCATGGAGTGGAAAGGCCATCCATGGGCCTTCCTGCCACGGACTTAATGGGACGGAGGCAGGAAGGTGGCAGGGTCCCCACCCCACCACCTGGTTGGCATCCTTCCATCCTTGAAAGATGATGGATGCGCAGCAAACAATCCATTTATTTTATTTTATTTATTTAGAGATACAGCACTGAAACAGGCCCTTCAGCCCACCGAGTCTGTGCCGACCATCAACCACCCATTTATACTAATCCTACATTAATCCCATTGTCCTACCGCATCCCCACCTTCCCTCAATTCCCCTACCTATACTAGGGGCAATTTATAATGGCCAATTTACCTATCAACCTGCAAGTCTTTGGCTGTGGGAGGAAACCGGAGCACCCGGCGGAAACCCACGCAGTCACAGGGAGAACTTGCAAACTCCGCACAGGCAGTACCCAAAATTGAACCCGGGTCGCTGGAGCTGTGAGGCTGCGGTGCTAACCACTGCGCCACTGTGCTGTCCCTAAACAGCAATAAATACATTTAGGTGGGATGTCTTCTTTTGGTGCACCTTTGCTGATGACTGTGAAGGTCAATCCTTAAGAGACAGGTTCTACCACAAGTGGCACACGTGAAGCTGCCAAGTGACACGGTGAGTTGTTGCTTTCAGTGTTGGTGCATGTTGCCAAGCTGCTGTAGCCGTGGTCATCATGGTAGTGCATGCCAGTCCACAGGATAGGTTGCCATTTCCCTCTTTCGCCAGCTAGTGACTTCCAGATGTGAGAGTCGACATTTAGGGCCTTCACGTCATGCATGGAAGCATCCTTGAAGCAAAGCTTTAGATGCCACGCTGATCTGGCCCCAGCACCTCACCATTCAGAAGGTCCTTGCGACAGTCTTCCATCCTGCAGACATGTCCGATCCACCAAAGCCGCCCCTGTTTCATTACTGCCAACATACTTGGGAGCTCTGCCTTTGAGAGGTTTTTGATGCAAAAAACAAAGCCTACATTATGCACAACATAAACCCAACAGCTAAGACACTGCACGACCTGAAAGTAGTCAAGACAGCCATGCAAAGAGGAGATATTGCGTAAACAAACATTGAATCAACTTATGTCAAGAAATAAAAACTGCATGCAACAAAGGAAATCTACAAGCTATGCATGAAGGGATCAAGAGGGTGCTTGGCCCTGCCATCACCAAAGTTGCTCCCCTGAAGTTGGCAGATGGTGATGTCCTCACCAACAGAAATAAACAGATATCCCACTGGGCTGAGCACTATTGTGAACTGTACTCCTGTGAGTCAGACATCTCCCAGTCTGTGCTTGATGCTCTCCCGCAACTTCCTGTCATGGATGAGTTAGACGAAAAACCCTCATCACTGGGGCTTGAGAAGGCCAGTGACCACCTAGGAAACAGAAGGGCACCTGGCACGGATGGAATCCCAGCCAAACTGGTCAAGCACGGAAAGTCTCCCCGCCACCATCCCGCCTGATTAAATGCTCTCCCCACCTCCAAACTCAACGCGGCAGAGAGCATAAAATCCCAACATCCCCCCACCCCCCCACCTTCCAAGACCACGATGATTAGAGAAGCTCAAACTCCAAAGAAAAGAATAGTAAAGGGACCTCATCATGGTTGTAAAATATTAAATTGTACAAGGCAGGCAGGCTATCAGGGCCTGAGCATGTAAACATAAATGGAAGAAAAGTAAATTTAAAGCAGATATGTTAAAAAAATTCTTTTTCATTCACAGGAGTGCCAAGTGTTTGAATATCCTACTATCCAACAGATTATTGCAAAGCGATGGACTGAATAACCTGTTCCCAATCCAATAATGATATCATAGAATGGTTACAGCACTGAAGGCGGCCATTTGGCCCAGCGTGTTTGTAATGAGTTCTTTTTACGTTGTCTGATGCAACATAAATGAGATGTGTGGAGTTCAGTTGGTTGAAGATCTCAAACAGGTTTATTACAGCTAAACTATTGTACGGTACAGAGCTAACTATTTACAGAACCTGCCTCTAGGTATTACGGTAGCAGAGTTACACCGGCTTGTAGTCGCATGACTACATCCTCGCACTAAGCTCATTAGCATACTGAGCGCTTAAAGGGACATCATTCTTAAAGGAAATGACACAACAGTGTTCATGCCAGCTCTCTACTAGTCCCACTCCCCTGCCCTTGGCCTGTAGCCATGCAAATTATTTCTCTTTGGGTGCTTATCCAATTCTCTTTTGCAAACCATGAATGCATCTCCCTCTACCACACTCCCAGGCAATGCACTCCAGATCCTAACCACTCTCTGTGTAAAAAAGTTCTTTCTCAAGTCACCATTGCTTCTTTTGTCAATCACCTTAAATCGGTGTCCTCTGGTTCTTGACCCTTCCGCCGACTGGAACAGTTTCTCCCTATCTACTCTGTTTAGACTGACTTTGGACCTAAAAGGAGCTCCGTCCGAATAGGGTGCTCTTGCTGCCATCAAGTGTGGCACAGCACCAAAAGGAGGTGATTTGGCAAATCCCTCTGGAGCCAGCACCGCTATCGGCAATAGAAACTGGATAGGCACAGAGGCAGCCTTGCTTTCTGGCCACTGCTGGACTATTGCCTGCTCATACAGGACAGAGAAACAAACAATGGTTACTTCCCAGTCCACCATACCTGTCACTGCAGAACATGCTGACACAAAAAACATCCCAAGAATACTTGAAAATCAAGAGGTAAAAGGGAGGGAGGAACTTAAAACAATCACAATCACCAGGGAAAAGATACTGGGAAAACTATTAGAACTAAAGGCTGACACGTCCTCTGGACCTGCTAGCTTGCATCCTCGGGTCTTAAAAAAAGTGGCTACAGAGATAGTGGATGCATTGGTCGTGATCTTCCAAAATTCCCTAGATTCTGGAAAAGTAACAGCAGATTGGAAAAATTCACAAATATAACACCTCTATTCAATAAAGGAGGGAGAGGGAAAGCAGGAAACTATAGGCCATTAGCTTAACGTCTGTCTTAGGGAAAATGATAGAATCCATTATTAAGGACGTGATAGGAGGACATTTAGAAAATCTTAATGCAATCAGTCAGAGCCAACATGGTATTGTGAAAGGGAAATTGTGTTTGACTAATTGATTAGAGCTCTTTGAGGAAGTAACAGGCAAGGTGAATAAAGAGGAATCTGTAGATGTGGTGTACTTGGATTTCCAAAAGGCATTTGATAAGGTGCCACATCCAAGGTTACTACACAAAGTAAGAGCTCATGGTGTAGGGGGTAACATATCAGCATGGATAGAGGATTGGTTAGCAATCAGGCAGCAGAGAGTAGGGATAAATGGGGCATTTTCAGGTTGGCAAGCCATTACTTATGGAATGCCGCAGGGATCAGTGCTGGGGCCTCAACTATTTACAATCTATATCAATGACTTGATTGAAGGGACCGAATGTATGATAGCCAAGTTTGCTGATGACACAAAGATAGGTAGGAAAGTGAGCTGTCAAGAGGACATAGAGTCAACAAAAGGATTTGAGATAGCTTAAGTGAGTGGGCATAAATTTGGCAGATGGAGTATAATGTGGGAAAATGCGAAATTGTCCACTTGGGCAGGAAGAACAGAAAAGCAATATATTATTTGAATAGAGAGAGACTGCAGAACTCTATGGTACAGAGGGATCTGGGTATCCTGGTACATGAATCACAAAAAAATTAGTGTGCAGGTACAGCAAGTGATTGGAAAGGCAAATGGAATATTAGCATTCACTGCAAGGGGAATCAAGTATAAAAGCAGGGAAGTGTTGCTACAGCTGTACAGGGCCTTAGTTGGACCACATCTGGAGTACTGTGTATAATTTTGGTCTCCTTACTTAAAAAAGGATATAATTGCATTAGAAGCAGTTCAGAGAAGGTTCACTCGACTGATTCCTGGGATGAAGGGGTTATCTTATGAGGAAAGTTTGAGCCTATACTCATTGGAGTTTAGAAGAATGAGAGATGACCTTACTGAAACATATAAGATCCTGAGGGGACTTGACACGGCGGATGTTGAGACGATGTTTCCCCTTGTGGGGGAGTCTAGAACTAGGGGATACAGTTTAAAAATTAGGGGTTGCCCAATTAAGACTAAAATTAGGGGATTTTTTTTCTCTCAGAGGGTTGTTAGTCAGTGGAATTCTCTTCCCCAGAAAGCAGTGGGGGCTGTCATTGAATATATTCAAAGTTGAGTTAGATTTTTGATCGACAAGGGAGTCAAGGGTTATAGGGGAAAATAGGAAAGGGGAGTTGAGGCCATAATCAGATCAGCCATGATCTTATCGAATGGCGGAGCAGACCCGAGGGGCCAAATGGCCTACTCCTCCTAATTCTTGTGCTCTTATGGGTGAAATATAGGTTGGTCCTTTGAGAGCTTTGCTTTCTGTAAAATTGGCAGAAATCAGCTGAATTTGCCAGTTTGGATGTTCTGTGCATCACTGTTGCGATGACTCTGTTTAATTATGGATGTCTCAATTAAAATGGGATAGTGGTAAGTTATGCTGTACACACCTTACCCAGCCACAAGGGAGGCAACACAGGCCAGATGTATCACCATGGATCATGATTTAATTAACAACTGCACCTTAAACACCCCTGAACATGCGCACTTATGTTGTTTTAGCTATTGCAGGAATGACCTACAGTGGCGCAGTGGTTAGCACCGCAGCCTCGCAGCTCCAACAACCCGGGTTCAGTTCTCGATACTACCTGTGCGGAGTTTGCAAGTTCTCCCTGTGACCCCGTGGGTTTCCTCCCACATACCAAAGACTTGCGGGTTGATAGGTAAATTGGTCATTGTAAAAAATTGCCCCTAGTGTAGATTAGTGGCAGGAGAATTGAGGGAAGGTGGGCATGTGAGAGGGAAAATGGGATTAATGTAGGATGAGTATAAATGGGTGGTTGATGGTTGGCATGGACTTGTTTCGGTGCTGTATCTCTCTATGACCTAGCAGTTTAAACAAGGCAGCTACAATAGCATCTCTGACCTAAACTGATATTGTACTATTTATTGCAGACGTAGCTATAGGATGTTCAGACAGCAACATTTAGTGCACTGCAAACTGCTACAGCTCTGCAAATAATGTAACTTATTACTTAGAAATAAATATTAGTCATGTTCATATATAAGGAATTACATCAATTTTGTTAAAACATACCAGAAGCAAGAATTTTGGAATGACTCAGACAGTTATGATGTGAAATCAAAGAAGCTGGGCTTGCAGTATCTGCAGTAATCATGAGCACAGTCCCAGGTTCATTCCCAGGTCTCCACCATTAATCAATCAATCTCTGCACAGATAGTACTACAATTGGTCTCAATGTGCCAGGGTAGGGGATGGGAAAATTGCCCAGGTTTACTGCTCCTGATCGGCTGAGTGACCACCTACTGGATGTGTGAAGTGCTCCTATGTAGCAATCAGATGAAGACAGGATTGAGCTGAACTAGTCTATCCCTCACATTCACATAGAATTCTCTCCTCTCCCTTACTGTTATTGCACTCAAACAATTTATTTCTGATATATCTTGCAGCTACCTGTCCAGGTTCCACATTGCCTCTCTCACTGACCTTATAACACATTTCTGAAATGTTCTTACATACAGCCTGGTGAACCCTCTCACCCATCTTCCAGCAGAATGTTTTTCCTCATTATTTTACTTCTTACAGGATTATCCAAATTGTAAAGACATCTATCAAAGATTTGACCATCTGAATTAAATGTATAGTTATGTGCATATATAGATACACATGGTCGTTTTCTTTTATGTTTTTAAAAGGTGACTATACTTCTACATACGCCAAGCAATCTCACTTCAGCATCACTGAAATTAGTAAACATCTGCAGTTAAACACATTAGGTCTTGCAAACACTCATAATACAACTCACATTTTAGATTGTCCTACTAAAGTGAAGGACCCTGTTGCATTCCACTCTTGGTTTTACATTGCAGCACATATGTTGCCAGTGCCATGATCTTCAATTCCAATGTTTTAAATTTCTGGAGCACCCATGCACAGGGCCTTTGCAGCATGAGATACCAGCTGGATCCCAGTGGGAAATCAAAAGCCAGACAACTCCTTACAGAACAAAGCGGAAAATTAAGAATCCCAGGTTACTATTACCCATACAAAAGCAAAATACTGTGGCGGGTGGAAGGCTGAAATCAAAACAGACAATGCTAGAAATACTCAGCAAGTCAGGCTGCAACTATGGAGAGAGAAACAGCATTAATATTTCAGGTCAATGACCTGATCACCCAGGTCTTGGCTCAGAGTTGCAGCAGCTCATTTCTACCCATCCTCCTGGAATGAAATTGAAAGGATTCAGAATACCATTAAAAAAAAAGACACATAGTTAACTTTTAACTGCCCTCTGAAATGGCCTAGCTAGCCATTCAATTGTATCAAACCGCAACAGAAAAGTTGAAGAATAAAACCGGATGGACCATCCGGCAACGACCCAGACACTAGAAATAAGAAAGGCACACTCAGCCCAATCGACCCTGCAAAATCCTCCTCATTAACATCTGGGGGCTTGTGCCAAAATTGGGAGAGCTGTCACACAAACTAGTCAAACAACAGCCTGGTGTAGTCATACTCACTGAATCATACCTTGCAGCCAATGTCCCAGACCCCTCCATCACCATCCCTGGGTCTGGCCTGTCCCACCAGCAGGATAGACCCACTAGAGATGGCAGCACAGTGATATACAGTCGGGAGAGAGTGGTCCTGGGAGTCCTCAGCTTTGACTCCGGACCCCATGAAGTCTCATGACATCAGGGTAAACATGGGCAAGGAAACCAAGCGGACCTGCAAGGAGACAGGCACTGGCGAGCAGGAGTCCCAGCAGCTTAAAAGAGGGTGCGAGAGGCCAGGGAAAGAGCCAGACCGAGCGGACATGCGAGGAGACGGGCACCAGCGAGCGGGAGTTCCAGCAGCTTAAGAGAGGCATAATCTCACAGACTTTCACAGGGACAGCGAGAGAGAGTTTCAGGACTGACATCACAGTTCAGAAAGTGACCCGTTGCAAGGGGAGGCAGCTGATTGGTGAATAGGAACAGGTGAGTATTTCTACCTGTTTTTACTACTTTCAATAGCCGAAGTAAAAGTAAAGATAGGGAATTTAGATTGTAGTAGATAGTGTTTGGAGTAGAATAAGGTCCCTATCATAATTAGTACTCTAAATTAACGGGAGTAACTAAGGAGCTTAATCTAAGGCTGCCATGGCAGGGGAGCTCTGCCCTGTGGCATGCTCCTCCTGCACTATGATGGAAATCAGGGACATTTCCTGTGTCCCTGGCGACCATGTGTGCAGGAGGTGTGTCCAGCTGTAGCTACGAGCTGACCGCATTGCGCAGCTGGAGCTGCGGATGGATTCACTGTGGAGCATCCGTGATGCTGAGGACGTCGTGGATAGCACATTTCGCGATGTGGTCACACCGCAGTTAATGGCTGCAGAGGCAGAAAAGGGATGGGTGACCACCAGGAGGAGTAGTAGGCGCAGGCAGGTAGTGCAGGGGTCCCCTGTGGCCATCCCTCTCTCAAACAGATATACCGCTTTGGATACTGTTGGGGGGGGTTGGCCTCCCAGGGGAAAGCAGCAACAGCCAAGTTTGTGGCACCGCGAATGGCTCTGCTGCGCAGGAGGGGGTGAAAAAGAGTGGAAGAGCCATACTGATAGGGGATTCAATCGTAAGGGGAACAGGATTAATCTCCACTTGGAGAGGCAGGGATTAATCAGGAATAGTCAGCATGGCTTTGTCAGGGGGAGATCGTGTCTGACTAACTTGATTGAATTTTTCAAGACGGTGACGAAATGTGTAGATGAGGATAAAGCAGTTGATGTAATCTATATGGACTTCAGTAAGGCTTTTAATAAGGTCCAGCATGGGAGATTGGTTAAGAAGGTAAGAGCCCATGGGATCCAGGGCAATTTGGCAAATTGGATCCAAAATTGGCTTAGTGGCAGGAGGCAGAGTGTGATGGTCGACACACAGTGTTCAGTATTATTCACAACTCCTCAGATATTGAAACTATTGAAAGCCAGTCCATCATCTGCAAGGCACAAGTCAGGGGTGTGATGAAATACTCTTCACTTGCCTGAAGGAGTGGAGCTCCAACACTCAAGAAGCTCGACACCATCCAGGACAAAGCAGCCCGCTCGATTGTCACCCTATCCACTATCTTAAACATGCACTCCCTCCACCACTGACACACAGTGGGCAGCAGTGTGTGCCATTTACAAGATGCACTGCAGCAATTCACCAAGCTTCCTTCGACAGCACATTCCAAACCCACAACCTCGACCACCGAGAAGGACAAGGGAACACCACCACCTACAAGATCCCCTCCTAGTTACACACCATCCTGATTTGGAACTATGTCACTGTTCCTTCATTGTCACTGGGTCGAAGTCCTGGAACTCCCTCCCAAACAGCACAGTGGGTGTGCCTACAGCACATGGACTGCAATGGTTCAAGAAGGTGGCTCACCATCAACTTCTCAAGGGCAATTAGGGATAGGCAATAAATGCTGGCCTAGCCAGCAACACCCACATCCCAAGAATGAATTTAAAAAATACATATGCTATAAGCGCCACAAACAATAAAAATGGTGACTTATTTGCAGTATCTACTTTCTCATGGTTTTTACTGAAAGGATATGCATTCCTTACAAATGCACACACACTAAGAAAAACTTGAGAAGCGCAAATGTTTCTTGGCATTGAGTGCATTTGAATATTCAATATCTAATAATTTGCAGGCCAATGTGTTCTTTAAGATGTGGTGGAAAAGGACTCTCCAAAACAGATCAAAAATGTGCCACAGCACTCATCAAATAACAGGAGCACATTTGAAACTCTCCAAGTAATAACTATGGTACTTGCATTCATAATAAACGCAACATGCCTAAAACTTCTCTGACATGAAGCATTCAAGAAGAATGCAGCTCTTGGGAAAGAGAAAGGTGTAACGCAGGGTGGTGCAGGAACCAACAAAAAACCATAGTCATTTGATTTTTTTTTTCCTAGTGTGCAGAGATAATTAGTACATCAACTGGTCAAACCAAAACACAGCTGTTATTATTTTAAATAAAGGAATAGAGCAGGATTTGGTTTTGTACAGAAATGAGCAAATCTGTAGCATTTATTATACTGCTCTACCATATTGCATACGATGGCTCCATTCCTTTAGGCAGATAAAACCTGCTTAATATTCAATCTTATGTGAACACATACCTTAAATCCTTAAATTGTCAGATTGCCTTTTTGTTAGCGGGTCCTGCAAAATTACCTATTTAAAGTCAGACTACAGAGTGTAGAACAATGATTTATGCCTGCGTTTCCCCACTTGACTGTTACCAGTCTCCACTCTTGTGCACACACCCCGCCCTCCCCTGTATTCCAGGCATGCCTTATGGTGCCCAGTTTTGAAGCTACAAGACTGGGAGAAGCCTGGGAAGAGATCACCTATCTTCCTCCTCATTCTAGCAATAATGCATGGCATAGAGGAGAGAGAAAAATTACTTCTCGATAGAATTATTATAAGCACAAGGCACACAAAACTGCGTTGCTGGACACTGTACAGGTTTGACAACGGTCTTGCAAAGCATTAAGGTAGATAAGTCCCCAGGGCCTGATGGGATCTACCCCAGAATACTGAGGGAGGCAAGGGAGGAAATTGCTGGAGCCTTGACAGAAATCTTTGCATCCTCATTGGCAACAGGTGAGGTCCCAGAGGACTGGAGAATAGCCAATGTTGTTCCTTTGTTTAAGAAGGGTGGCAAGGATAATTCAGGAAATTATAGGCCAGTGAGCCTTACGTCAGTGGTAGGGAAACTATTAGAGAGGATTATTCGGGACAGGAGTTACTCCCATTTGGAAACAAACAAACTTATTAGCGAGAGACAGCATGGTTTGGTGAAGGGGAGGTCGTGTCTTACTAATTTGATTGAGTTTTTTGAGGAAGTGACGAAGATGATTGATGAAGGAAGGGCAGTGGATGTTATCTATATGGACTTTAGTAAAGCCTTTGACAAGGTCCCGCATGGCAGACTGGTACAAAAGGTGAAGTCACACGGGATCAGAGGTGAGCTGGCAAGATGGATACAGAACTGGCTCGGTCATAGAAGACAGAGGGTATCAGTGGATGGGTGTTCTTCTGAATGGAGGGATGTGACTAGTGGTGTTCTGCAGGGATCAGTGCTGGGACCTTTGCTGTTTGTAGTATATATAAATGATTTGGAGGAAAATGTCGCTGGTCTGATTAGTAAGTTTGTGGACGACACAAAGCTTGGTGGAGTTGCGGATAATGATGAGGATTGTCAGAGGATACAGCAGGATATAGATCAGTTGGAGACTTGGGCGGAGAAATGGCAGATGGAGTTTAATCCAGACAAATGTGAGGTAATGCATTTTGGAAGGTCTAATGCAGGTGGGAGGTATACAGTAAATGGCAGAACCCTTAGGAGCATTGAGAGGCAGAGAGATCTGGGCATACAGGGCCACAGGTCACTGAAAGTGGCAACGCAGGTGGATAAGGTAGTCAAGAAGGCATACAGCATGCTTGCCTTCATCGGTCGGGGCATAGAGTATAAAAATTGGCAAGTCATGTTGCAGCTGCACAGAACCTTAGTTAGGCCACACTTAGAATATTGCGTGCAATTCTGGTCACCACACTACCAGAAGGACGTGGAGGCTTTGGAGAGGGTACAGAGGAGGTTTACCAGGATGCTGTCTGGTCTGGAGGGCATTAGTTAGGAGAGGTTGGATAAACTCGGATTGTTTTCACTGGAACGACGGAGGTGGAGGGGCGACATGATAGAGGTTTACAAAGTTATGAGCGGCATGGACAGAGTGGATAGTCAGAAGCTTTTTCCCAGGGTGGAAGAGTCAGTTACTAGGGAACATAGGTTTAAGGTGCGAGGGGCAAAGTTTAGAGGGGATGTGCGAGGCAAGTTTTTTTTTTTACACAGAGGGTGGTGAGTGCTTGGAACTTGCTGCCAGGGGAGGTGGTGGAAGCAGATAGGATAGCGATGTTTAAGAGACATCTTGACAAATACATGAATAGGAAGGGAATAGAGGGATATGGGCCCCGGAAGTGCAGAAGGTGTTAGTTTAGGCAGGCATCAAGATCGGCGCAGGCTTGGAGGGCCAAATTACCTGTTCCTGTGCTGTACTGTTCTTTGTTCTTTGACTGTCAACAACATAGACTGGATCTCAGTATACTTTCCATTATTTTGATAGAAACTGTAATTAAAATAATTAGACAGCATTATAGAGAAAATAAAGTGATCAAATTAATTCTGTAGCATTAAAAGAAAACGCTGGGCATTAAGTAGCAATTTTTTTTAAAGAGATATAGCACTGAAACAGGCCCTTCGGCCCACCGAGTCTGTGCCGACCAACAACCACCCATTTATACTAATCCTACATTAATCCCATATTCCCATATTCCACCATTCTCTTACCACCTACTAGGGGCAATTTACAATGGCCAATTTACCTATAGACCTGCAAGTCTTTGGCTGTGGGAGGGAACCAGAGCACCCGGCAGAAACCCACACTTTCACAGGGAGAACTTGCAAACTCCGCACAGGCAGTACCCAGAACTGAACCCGGGTCACTGGAGCTGTGAGATTGCGGTGCTAACCACTGCGCCACTGTGCCGCCCTTCATTTTAAAATGAAAGATTGGGGCAACCAAACTTGCAGCTACCTCTTATTAACTAGCACACCATCAGCACATCCATCAGATGGAGGCTTGGTGAACAATTAATGAATGAGGGCTAAAGGGATTTGTTCCCTTACCACAGCCATCTGATTTTTAAAAAATGGATCTTAGCTTATGCTGATAGTTCAGCCATTGTTTCATAATCTGGACTCAGTATCAGAGTGTTGGTACCTCTTGGCCCATGGAATAATCTTCGCACAAAAGGTCGGTGAGTGTAAAATGGAATTCTCTAACTTATTCACTAGCAGCCAGAGGATAACAAAGCTTATTTTGAGGCAGATCCAGGAACTGGGAGACACCTAAAATAGACCCTGCTTAGTCCCATCACACGCACATTGCCATAAAGCTCACCTAACTGTTTATTGTCCTTTTTTACCAACTGGTTCTGTCGATTGAACAATCCAATATTGAAAATGAACAAATAAAGCATTTAAAAAATCATGAAAGCCGTAGAGCATACAAGCTACCATTCCGTAACTTTAATGTTTAATCCAGTTTTTCCTTTCATTTCCACTCAAACTTTATTATCTGCTCTTCTCCTTTTCATTGCTACATTGTCTGTCCCAAGGCTGGTAATTCAGCTCAAGCAGAAGGACTGAAGAGAACACAGAATTCCAGTGGTTATGATATTGTAGATAATTTATAAGAAGTGCCAATTATTTGTTGCAGTAAGTGATTTGGTATCACTCAGTTACCAGTATTTTCAATGCCTTCAGCACTTAAAACTGTGGTTTGAAGGAAGTGAATCACACTGCGTGTAATCAGTGTAGAAACCTAAGTGCCAATCACTTGCCCTTTAATATAGATTTCTACAGATTTTAAAAAATTTATTTCCCACTGCAGCTCACAAAGATAACATATTAAGAACTTACTCCACAAAAATAGTCACCATATGATTCCATGCATGAGTCACATTTTATGCACATGGTTTTGATTTCATTCAAACCAATCTACTGGTGTTGACCAATTTTTGGATACCTCGCATTCAAGGTGTAGCCTTGATACCAGTGAAACGTACACATTGGATAGGAAGGGGAAGCTAATTCTGTCCAGTGGCACACGTAAAAGTTACCAGGAATTCATCAGGGTCCTGGGGGAGATGGAAAACTGTCAGGCAATAATTGTAGCTTTCCATGTTGGATCTCCCAGGAGATTATTTTAAAGCAAATTACTTTGGACTTTTGAAAAAAAACAGAATGAAAAATAGAAAAGACAAATTAAGTTACAGGATTCATAAGAAATTGTGCACATTCTCTGTGTGACAAGGGTAAAAGATGGCAGTCTTTGCTTCTCACATTGTTCTTGGGTTTGTGGAACATTGTTCCATTTTTAAGGCAAGGAAGTCCCCGTTTTGGGAGCAGCATCTCCAGTTAAGATTTTTAACCCGAGTAATTGAAAAGTAAAAATGCCAGCAAAAATCAGAAAAATAATTCATAGTCAAAGTAACAACTTATGTTTATGGAGTGCCTTCAACATAGAGAAACACTCCAAGGCACACCACAGATGGATAATTTGCATTTTTGTTTAATAAATCAGAACACCCTACTAGTTTGTTGCTTAATACTTTGTGTGACAGCAACAAAACACAAATTATCTGCAATCTATTTGTGCTGAATATCTGTAGCTCATGAATCCCATATTAAACCTGTCGCGCAGAATTCTTTCTTTTCTTTCTTCTTTCTTCTTTTGGGCCTCCTTATCTCGAGAGACAATGGATACGCGCCTGGAGGTGGTCAGTGGTTTGTGAAGCAGCGCCTGGAGTGGCTATAAAGGCCAATTCTGGAGTGACAGGCTCTTCTCTGGACTTATAACCCGTAACTGCTGCCTTCCGTGTTGTTTCAGTCGCTGTGAGGCAACTATGGAGTGACCTCTCCATGGCGCATGCCTGGGCAAATTTATGGAGGTTGAGAGTTGCCCAGTCGTCAAAACCCCCCTCTCGGCCTTTCTGGTGGGGTCCAAAGGAGTGCAGGACACGACGTTTGGCACCAGTATGGCTGCAGGAACTGCCGGAAACATGCCAAAGGTGACACATGACCGCCTACGGGGTTCCGCTCCGGATTTTCTGTTAGGGTTTACTCCCTTAGCCTTGGTCTCTCCCGAGGTGTAGGATGGTGCCGGTGGGAGGAGGGGATGCAAGGGGGAGGGGTAGAGGGAGGGGTAGAGGGAGGGGTGCAGGGGAAGGGGGTGCGGGGTGAAGATGGTGCGAGGGGGGGGTGGGCTGGGACGGGGTTGTGAGGGGGTGAGCTGAGAGGGTGGAGCAGGGAAGGGGACGGGGGTGGGGTGGGGGGGGGGTGGAAGGGGGGTAAAGGGGGGGGGAGGGGGGGTGGAATCTGGTGCAGGTAATAAGCCATTTCCTCAGTGCCCACCATCGACGTCCGGAAAGCTCATCCACGTCCTTCGGGAGGTGAAGCATCATTTGGCAGACTTAGAGGTGATTACATTTGCTAAGGGTTTTTTTTTTGCAGTGGTTTAAATAAAGGCATGCAGCATTGCCGACAGTGCGCTGCAGATGCTCTCCGAGCCATCTCCCGCGGGCGCTTTGAAGTTGCGGCCGGGGGGGCCGTTCGTGGATGTTTTGGGTGTTCGGGGCACCTTTTCACAGGACTTCTCTCGGGTCCCGCAGCTCCTTCTTCACCTCAATGGACTTACCGCATGCCGTGGCTGCAGAATTAGACTGAGACAAACACTAAAAGGCTCCCTGACCGGCCCAGGAGATTTTTCTTCAGGCCAACTTACAGATGGGTCTGATAAACCTTTTCACACCAAAAACCCATTTCCCAGAAGTGATAATAGAGTTAATTTTTAAAATGCTGCATTTAGATGTTGACAAGGTGATGATTTTATATATATTTTTAATTAGATTAGGATTGTCTCATTCTCTATTTAAACAGCTGATCCTTTGCTTTGGACTCTGACATTCCTTAACAGCTTAGAAATATGAGCAGGGCAAATGTTCAAAGACATCCACTGACCCTGAATCTGAAAAAGTTACAGTTGACTCAAAGGCCCTGGCTCGAAGTCAAAAAGATGAAAGTCAGATGGACAGATAGTTAGATACAAAGGTCACTGGCAGAATGAAACCTGACAGAGGCTTCCTCCCAGTCACCGAGCAACCGCATGAACTTGGATGAGAACATAAAGAAATTGCAGAGCTTCAGGTGTGGGTCACATTCTCGGTTTGCATTCCCACATGCTGCACCAACTTATAGGTTTCAAAAAGTGCTCTAACCTTGCTATTTTCTTTTCTTTTTGGTATGGGGAGTGTTCCCCATATGTTGGCGCTCCTATATATTGGGAAGCAAACTGAAACATAGCCAATTCTGTCCAGTGACATACATAAAAATTTCCAGTAATTCTTCATGATCCTGGGAGAGATGCAAAACTGTTAGGCGAATAGTTACTGCTCCACGCCATGGATTTCCCCAAGGATGTCAGTCTCTGTAACACAGCGATTCAATTGTTAGGTGCAATAGAACACTGCAGGTGCGAGCCATGGGACCCCCTTCGTATTTTTATCTTGCAGATGGCACTTAATCCAACAATAAATGTGTAGACATATTTTACAGAACCATCAGTTCTCTGCAGATCAAATTAATTCCAGGGCCAGGATTTCCTGGAACACAAGTATGCCAAAATGTACACATGCAACTCTCTGAACCAATATCTAGGTCTTTTCTTAAAGACGTCAAAATAAGACTTTTGAATGAATCAACAAGGAGGTTACGTCAGCCTTGAAAAAAGTGTATTTGCCGTACAAATTAAATTGGATAATTGCTGAGGCATCTCTCCACATCAACCAAAGCAGAAGCACTGGCCTGAAATTTGCTGGGCTATCGCACCACAGCAACAATGAATGCTATTATTATTGCCACGATATAAAAGTGAAATTTTGACATTAGTGAATAATGCCACTGTTATAGCAACACCATAATCCACTGGGATATTAGCAATACTCCACCAGAGAAATCACTGAAACCTGGAAATGATTGTAAGGCAAGTTCTACCCTCCCTTGAAAAGTGCAGCAAGGTCAATTTGCTACATTTAGGCCAATTCTATCATCGCTTTCAGAAAGGCACTGGAAAGTCAAGCTGAATGAATTGGTTACTATTCTGACAATTAGGAGATAGACAATTGATGAAATTTAACATGTCATCCATCAGATGATGTTGCAGCAACACTGTGCAGTTCTTTCAATAACAATGTAGTGTATATAATTTGAGATGTACAAACATTATTCAGATAATGGCCAAAAGAGTCGGTGCAAGCTGTGTGCTTTGCAAGTATGGTCTCCAACATTTATGCCATCCGTGCTTATCACAGGAAGCCATCTATATTGGACATATGGCACTAACCATTTGCCATTACTTTTGGCTGCAATTACAAAGGCCTATTAAGCAAATCAGTTATTCTGTTGGATAGTTCAATAGATTCTCCAATACATTTGCACCTCATTAATCCCCTGACTTTCTCCCAGTGATTTGGGGAAGCCACCTCAGAGAGTTTGGGATCACCACATTGCAGAGCATAACTTCAGTGCTGTGTTAAACTAGCTGTAAACAGGTTCGGGGGAACAAATTGGTTTGCACTCTTTTTTGGATGCAGCGATCACGATTTGTGACCTGCCCGCACTATTGTGTGGAGGTAGGCAACACACAAACTTGGTGTAGTCCCTTTATTTACCTGATTGCAGTGATGGTCCAAGTGTGGCCCGGACTGCTGGCTGCCTCAGCACTCAGCAAGAGGCCAAGTAGCGTTCACCAAGAGCACATGGTGCAGACAGTCTGCTCCTCTTAAAGGCATCCTACCCCTCCTAAAGGGAGCTGGACTCAGTGGAAGGGATTTTCTACTGGCTGCCTGTAGGAGCTGAACATATGGAGCACCAGAGAAGAGAGAGAGCTCCTAGGGTCATGGACGTGGCACTGGAGGCTTTAAGTGGTGGAGATGGACAGGAGGAGAGAGACTGTGTACCCATGGGGGGCCAGGAGGCCCTTAAGGACCATCCTCCCAAGGAAGTGGGAGCAGGTGGCCAGGGAGGTCAATGCCTGGAGTCTATCCATCGGTCAAGGAGCATGGAGAAGTCCAGTTCCAACTTAGAGAGGAATCACACCGAATTTATGTTCTCCGCAGCCTCTGCTCCATCTCTCTATTGTGTTGCAGACCCAGAGGCACTGCAACTGCAGCCCTGATACCTGTTGCAACCTTTGTGTGGATATTTTACAAAATTTTCTACTCTCCCTGTGAGGATGCAGCAACACTCCTTGCCAAATACAGGAACTCTCTGCAACACCCCCAAAAACACCCCAACGTACTTCAAGAGACCGCGTGGGTTTCCTCCGGTTGCTCCGGTTTCCTCCCACATGCCAACGACTTGCGGGTTGACAGGTAAATTGGCCATTGTAAATTGCCCCTAGTGTAGGTAGGTGGTAGGAGAATTGAGGGCAGGTGGGAATGTGAGAGGGAAATGGAATTAATGTAGGATTTAGTATAAATGGGTGGTTGATGGTCAGCCTAAACTCAGTGGGCCGAGGGGCCTGTTTCAGTGCTGTATCACTCTATGACTCGATGACTCTAATAGCAGAAGTTATTCAAAATTACCTTACTTGCCAGTTGGGTGCCTGGCCCTTTAAATAATGCCAATGCTGGGTCCCTCTTGCAGCTGAATGCATGTTTGTTTGTGAGTGACAGCGAACATGTTGAATGGACCTGCATGGTCCAAATTTGTAAAGCTGTTTGACACCATGACAGCACCAGTTGGAAAGTTTCCAGGGCTAGGCGAGGGCACCCACGTGAGCACCTTTCCAGCAATGGGCACCCTGCAGGCCACGCTGGAAGTGGCTAACGGTGCTGCCCGCCCCATGCGGAGGGCCTCTAGCTTCCATCGTGCCATCTCCAGTGGTACGAGGGATCTGCATTTCACGTCCAGGGAGTCATAGTCATAGAATCATAGTGATAGTGTCTTAGTTTAGTTTTTTTAAAGTTTAGTTTAGAGATACAGCACTGAAACAGGCCCTTCGGCCCACCAAGTCTGTGCCGACCATCAACAACCCATTTATAATAATCCTGCACTAATTCCATATTCCTACCACATCCCCACCTGTCCCGATATTTCCCTACCACCTACCTATACTAGGGGCAATTTATAATGGCCAATTTACCTATCAACCTGCAAGTCTTTGGCATGTGGGAGGAAACAGGAGCACCCGGAAGAAACCCACGCAGACACAGGGAGAACTTGCAAACTCTGTACAGGCAGTACCCAGAATTGAACCTGGGTCACTGGAGCTGTGAGGCTGCGGTGCTAACCACTGCGCCGCCCTTTGGACTTCCTGAGTATTATACAAACTGAAGCAAAGTATTTTATAATGCTTTGAGATGCTGCTGTTCACACTCAACCCAAATGAAAGAAAATATATGACAGCGAAGTAAGGTCTGTGCATCCTCCTAAACACAGGCATGCATAGCTCCCTCTTGGCAGTGACAGCACAGTTCAACCCAGGCAAAATAGCAGAGGCTTTATATAACAAGCTCTGGATCAAACTCTGCACCTGCAGGTCGTGCATCATAGCCCCAGCCTTTGGTTTAATCAGGGAAATTCCTTCCCATGGAAACAGTACCACTCGTCATCTTCTGTCACTTATTATTTCTGAAAGGAACAGCACCGCCCAGCATATAAGCAACTTGTTTTTCTAGAGTTTTGACATAGTCCCGCTGCTCGAAGTTTTTGATCATTTTATCTGAATGTTATATTTGTTTTATAAATGCAAGCCATGTACTAGACATTGGAAAATAAAGATCAGAATTAAGAGATCCTCACATTTCTGAGTTCTCTAGAATATCTGCAAGATGTCATGTAGCAGGTCACTCCAAAATGTTCAGTATCAATGGACAGCTCCAAAAACATTCTGGGGCTGAATATTCACAGCCTTCACCATCCCAGCATAAGTCCAGTGGAAGTGCAGGCAAAGGACCAAAAGATGAGGCTGGGATCTTGACCCCCCATCCACCCAACCCCATGCTCCTGTTCAGCAGATAGTTTCCACTCGCATTCCTGTCCTTCCTCATTTGGTGGGCATCCAAGAGGCACCCCAATAGTGCTTACACCTAGCATTCAGATTTAAATGTGGGAACTTCCTCCTGAATTCACGGAATGGATCCCAGCACTTGCAGCGTAATATGACAGCCGATGTGTTTTCGGGCCTATTCTACTCAAAAGGAACCTTAGTCCTCAAAGGGAAAACATATTTTACCTAATATTTCCCATCCTATTAAAAAAACATTTACAGAGAAGCCAAGCCAGCCAAATCTCACTCACCAGCAGTGAGGTTGTCATCCACTCATTTTGGTTTAAAACACCAACCTATTTTGATGTATGACATCCTTATAAACAAACACAGCTCAACATATTTACATTGGCAGCAGTTGTACAGATTGCAAACCAATCCATAAATAGCAGAAATGAATTTAAAATGATGAGGAGAGAATGGGTCTCTCACTTTCCTGAAACAACAGGTTCTTAATATAATGCATTGGGAAACAATTATTGCAAAATTTACAAATTGTACATCAAAAATAATAAAGAGGTCATCTCAGTTCGATTAACACTTCTATAATTCACATATCAGTGAATAATGGTGCATTAACAGGTTTAAGTGAGTTGCCATGTTGGGAGGGTGAATCTGGCAAACTGAAACTATGTGTTTAGATCAGGTTTTTCTTATTCAGACTCCAAATTATTCCCTTTGGTAATTTCCGACTCCAGACAATAATGAAAACACCCAACTACTAATCTCTTATGTCTGTTGGCCACCATTCCAACACGTCCGCTTATTCAAAAGTCCTACAGAAGCAGTATTCAACTCTTTTCAAGTCATTCAAAAGTAGTTCAGATTGAACCTACCATTTTTTTTTGAAGTACCATTTATTTTGCTCTCAGTGCTGCATATATTATTGCTTTGTTAAAATCTTCACACATATTTTGATTGGTTTCATAATGCAGGAAATATTTCAGCTAAAAACATTTTGAAAAAGACTAAACACTGCATACCAAAGGAGAAACTGCGTGCAAAATGTATATTTTTAAGCAAATCAAAAATATTTTACTGAAAGAACGTTCGATTGGTTCATGGTGCAGATCTGGTTACCATTAAAGCTGTGCTTGGTGCATCAGAATGATCCAAATGCATTGATCATCACTGGTATCACATGTGCCGGATATTGTACAAGGTGATGACAGTGCAGATATTTGACCTTAAGCTGCTTTCCTGAGGTTTCATTTCAGACTTAAATTGGAATAACAGCAAACACTGAAACTTAAAACAGTTCAAATCAATTCAGATAACTGAGCTTCTGAAACCACGACTATTATACAATTACTATTCATCCCCAATAACGCCCCTAAGGGTTTTCACCCAATACATTCAACAAGGATATTACTTATCAAAACTCCACTTCAAATATATTTTTTCTTGCATGCAAGTTCAAAGCTGAGTAGTGGATTTTAATTTATACACAATGTTTATCCCTAATCTGCAGTTCCCTGTTTCTCACGCAGTGATTAGCACTGGCTTTTTGTAAACACAACGAACAGCTGAGGAGCTAAGTCTTTTACCTGTCATTTGAAAATCCTTCAAGACAAAGCAACTTAAACTGGAGTTTTACGGCAGCACCTTTCAACCCTAGCCCTACAAACTAACTTGTCCAAGGGGCACTACAGCTTTAACCTGTTGAGAACTGCAGGAAGATTTCTGCACCAGCATCAACAACCTAATAAGCTTGAGCTCGTCAGATATTGTAATTAAGCAAATCTACAAACTGTGCATTATCCCAATTTTAATTAAATGTCAATGAAACAATGACAACTTTCAAATAACAAGTGTCCGAGCTCTTTCTTTTCATGGGCCACTTAGACACATATAACGGAGCCCCTTGGGTGATATATAAAGATTAAATCAATGTTCCTATTTATTTGCATATGTATCAGGCTGTGGATACAAACAGCTCCTGGCATTCTAATTTAGAATTAATGGGGGAACAATATCAAAAACAGTCCATTGCAAACCTCCAGGTGCTCAGAATTCCATCAGGATGAATCAGTGAGCAAGAATTACAAATACAAATAACACCAAGTTTCCTAGGCTTCATTGGCAGAGCCACCATATGGCCTATAGTTTGGACACTGCTGACACAGATGATATATTCCACAAACAGGAGACAATAACCCAAAAGGTTAATCTAACTTTGCTTTTTACAGATGCTGACAGATCCGCTATGTTTTCCCAATCTATTTTGATAGCTGGAAAGAGCATTCAATTTCTACTGGGTTAAAAATATCACCATTTGTTTTAAAGCAATTATAGGAGTTTTACATTTTACTAAGCCCATGGTTTATGTGATTTACTTCATTAATGAGTCCCAACATCCTATTACGCTTTCTCATGAAATTGGCTGAAAATGCCAATGATAATATATTGATCCCAGGGTCCTTCTAAAGATCCGCAATAAAGAATGATTCTGGCAATCCCTTATAGGCCTTAGAAATGTGGCTCTCAGACAAATATCTTTTGTAAAATGTCAGGTCTGATTCTCCACTGAGAGCCAATTGCTTTCCACTTGCCAGCCTGGCTGTGAAGAGGGTCAATTCCGAGAACAGGGTCCTCATTCTTCAATGCCTGCTGCTTGCTGCAAGGCATCAAAAAAAATAGTTCAAATTTAGGTCCCAGCTGGTAAGACATTGGAAACTACTGAATTGAAGGAGTATCAGGATTGTACAGTTGCACTATTTCTCTATGATCCTTCATGTAATCCTCCACAGGTATTTAGCGCTCTACTCTATATCTCTGTGGAGATGATTTTTATGTGGGTGCCCACCAGAGACTCGAGCTTTATATATGATGTAAGAGACTTTAAAAAAAAACACAGGGAGTTATGATGATCTAAAATGCACTGCTTGAAAGAGTGATGGAAGCATATTCCATAGTAACTTTCAAAAGGGGATTTGATAAATACTTGAATAGGAGGAAAAGAATTACAGGGCTATGGGGAAAGAGAGAGGGAGTGGGACCAACCAGATCTTTCTTTCAAACTGCCGCATGGGCACAGTGGGCCAATAGGTCTCTTTCTGTACCATAAGATTCAAAAATTCTATAATATACAACAACAACTTTCATTTATATAGCACCATTAACATAGACAACATCTCAAGGCGCTTCACTGGAGCATTAACAAACAAAATCTGACACTGAACCACATAAGGATTTAGTAGGACAGGTGACCTGGTCAAAAAGGTAGGTATTTAGAAGCATCTTAAAAGGACAAGAGAAAACAAGAGAGGCAGAGAGGTTTAGGAAGGGAATTATAGAGCTCAGTGCCTATGTACCTGAAGGCACTGCTGTCAATGGTGCAACAATTAAAATCAGGGGTGCACAAGAGACTGGAATTAAAAGGGCTGATAACTTTATGTTTGTGCAGTGGCATGCTTTAGGAACCTGGACCCAGTCTCCTGAATTCAGTTCTAGAATCCATTAAATCTTCAACTGAAACAGCCTTTTTCAAAAAGTACACGTGACCCACCTGCCATGTGTTTCTGGGGTGGTGGTGGGGGTCAGCAATTATTTGTTAATTGCTTGCTTTATGTACGTTATTGGACTTTTGCATCCAGCCCACCCTCAGTTAATTCCATTCTTGTTAAAAAGCTTCAACGTATGCTGGGTAGAAGAGAAAACCTCAATGAGTAGTGAATTTTCAACTGAATGAAATGATTGGGCGAGAAAGTGCAAATCTATTCTTTTACGACCCACCAACCCCCACCCACCCCGATACAGCTAAAACCATCCTCCGAGGGAGAAGAACTAGGCAGAAACCAGCAATCAATCAAATTTAGTGCATCTGCTGACGTGCGCTGCCTACACATTTGTGGAAACAGGCCAGAAGTCACAGCCCATGACAAGTTATTACACTGTATTAACCACACCTGCACACTTGGCCAGATTCTCAGTTAGACATTTTCCTATGTAATACATTCAAAGCATCATCAATATAGTCTCATTAACATTTTCAGCCAATTTCATGAAGCAACATTTTGGGGTTTTGGAACACAGGAAGCAAGTGAAACCGCAAACCAATTAGTAAAAACATTGAACTGCCCCTATTTGAGGGATAGTCGTCCCTTTTCCCCTTCCAGCCATAGTGGATTTACTTTTTAATTCATAAAATGTCACAGTGTACAGTACTGTTGGAACACACTTCAGCTTCAGATCACAGCTGCAGAAGTTGGTTCATATTTTCCCTCCAGTTTGCAGTCACAGAAAACACATTTGCTACTGAAAAATAAAACAAAGGATAAAAGGATTCTATTACTTGACCTGGGGATTCCATTTTTAGCCAGATGCGCAAAAGTAATTACTAAGTGTGCTTTAAGTTTTAATTTTAGGAGAGAAAAAGGTGCTTTGGGTTTTTCAATTTCTGATTGTATAATGAGAGGGTTCCGTGACATCAGAATCCTTGGCATCACTGCTACTTCAATTTTTCAGCACCTCATCATCTCAACAACAGCATTCTTGCATTTATATAGCGCCTTTAATGTAGTAAAATGTTTATGGTGTCCTGATATTAATTAGAAGGTTGTATTCTCTAGGTCCTCTCCCGCAGATAGCTCACCAAGTAGATAAACTTCAAGTGTGATTGAGAACAGCAGACATTGTTGAGATATTCCCCCCCGGGAGGCATCAGCTGCCACAGATCATCCAAAATCAATGCTGACCTGGAGGTGTACATTTTCTAGCAGGGATCCTATTTTAAATTGGGACCATGTGTAAGACTGAGCAGAGCCCAGACCAACAGGGAGAGTTCAATGGTTTCCCCATCTTGCAAGGTGGGCAAGGCTAATGTATTTTCACCACTGGATGGGAAGAAGCTGGCTGACTTTTCACTTCCTTGCTTGGGGACAGTGAATCCAATGGTACCAACTCCACTGCTCTCTAAGGTGTGAGAGTGATGCATTTACTGAATATTAACAAGGAATACTGGCACTTCAATATTCAAGTAAAGTGAGCATGGTGATGCTGTACAGCTGTAGATTTTCAAATACTAAAGTCAGTAAAAAAAAGTTTAATGTCTTAATCTTGTTATAGGGATTTAAAGGTACAGTTCATTTATTCTTTGCTTTCCATCCCTGCATTTTTATAAATAGCCAAATAGGTATAATCATCAATAAACACTTGGCAGGGTATATAGATTGTTCATGAGGATGGAACTGAGCTGGATGGTTAGCTTGCTTGGAAGTACCAGACCACATGTCAATGGAAGTCAATTGTAAGAAAATGGAGCATTAAGAGCTCCACAGTGCAGCTGATTAAGAATGCTGCAATTATCCAACGGATTGGCACATTTGCACAGGATGCCACTTCCTAAACTAGCACACTTACAGATTTGCTCTGGTATAGGCTTATTTATCCTAACTGATTAGTAACCTCCTTCACACACATGTCCAATTCTTGCACTCTGCTGTCTAATTTTAAATATAACTTCAAGTACATGCATCTGCTTGTGTGTGTGTGTGTGAACATAGCCAAAGCAATCCCGAGGTTTAGAAAAATCCCTTGAACATATAGCATTGGGAAAACCTGAGCAATCCAAGGTACTCACTCTTTCCCCACCCCCATTCCCTGTACCTTTTGTAGACCATTGCTGAAATTTAATTTGTTCCCTCATTTGCGGCTCAGTAATCTTATCGCCCCTACCATTTTTCTTGTGATTGAATTAGAAAATTCAATCATATTAATCTCTTTGCCAAAGTACTGATGCTTCAGATAGTGCAAGTACACATTGCTAATTGATTTTGTTTACTTTGGAGTTGGCAAAACTGACCAGGAATTGACAGGTATATTGTTGGAAAAAGGAATGTTAAACTACTTCAAAGCAACGTTTATTGACTCATAAATAAAGGTGGTAGCTGATTTCTGCTGTACAACTGCTGTTATAGGAGGCCAAATGTAATAAAAAATACTTTGAACTTCATGACAAAGCTGAGCTATGCAAAACAGAATGTTGTGCAGACATGTTATTTTTAATGGTTTTAAAATGCCTGACATATACAGGTCAACACAAGAAGATTGCTGTTTGTCTTAAGAGACATGCCACCTACCTGGAATAACACATTGCAAAATTTCACAAGGTTTTTAATTAAACAATCAGTTCGTCCTTAATTAGTTGGCAAATTTTCCACAGCCATCTTCAACTTCAGCCAGCTCAATTTTTATAGGTTATTTCATTGGATTGCTAAAAACCATCCAATCTCCACCAACCCTTAATCTGCAGCAGGGATCAGTGGCTGAGGACTGTGCAGGGAATAACGATACTGATGCCTCCCCTCAATCTAGCTCTTCCTTGGAAGCTTCCTTTGGTTGTTCACTGGCAACTTGGAAGGAGATAGAGGCAAAAATGATCTGGATTTGTGGCCTTTACTGCAATGGGCAATAGGCCATGCTTGCCCTGGTGGTTGTTACAAGCTCACAGGACAACAGTCTTGCTTGTACTGTGTCTTTATTGAATTGAACTAGTCATGGCTGCCTGCAGTGAGTGCCTCATGGTAGAAGTCACGTGACTAGGGGAGCCAGGAGGCACATTAGTACAGTATTACATTTCAATTCAAACATCCCCCTTTTCATGCAAAAAAAAATTTGCATGCATTATGATTTACACTGAGTTACCCGCTATGCACACAACTGTTCTCATGCATTAGCAGTTCGTTATACTCATCAGTTTCTGCACACGCATTGCACACCTATAGTCTTTAAATCGTGCCAGTCTCTTAATGGTGCCCATGCACGTTGTCCTTGGTTGTCCATCTGGGTGATTTTCCTTCTCCAAGGAGTGTCATTCCATTGTCACTTACTGTTGCTCCATTTCCATTGTTGGGGTGCTGTGAACATCTGACAGATGGTTGATCTGTGGTCTGTGCAGATAGTGTGTTCACATCTTCCCGATCGACCGCCTGCAGTGAAGGAACAGCTTCTCCAGTTGTGCGTATGTGCCTGCGGTTGCGACGGTATATCTGGTCATTCACTTGGCTTTCTGCCGTTTCAGCTTGATTTTGTCACTCACACCTGTTGCAACTTCTGGCTTCAGTAGTTTTTTTTGCAGTTGGAAGAGTAGTTTGGATGCAGTGTGACATTCATCTTTGTACTGGACTACTTTTCATGCCTTCAGTAGGTGTGTTTCTCCACTCGAGAATTGCCTTGTGTACATCTGTGCTGGATTTGCTCAATTTCTTTATCATTCCTTTTCACTGCCACCACAGCCTTTCCATTTGAATGGGGATAGTGTGGAAATGATGCCCTCCTTCGTCAGATACAGGAGAAATGCCGTGAACAACAGATGCCCCTCTACATTGCTTTCATTGATCTCACCAAAGCCTTTGACCTCGTCAGCAGACGTGGTCTCTTCAGACTACTAGAAAAGATCGGATGTCCACCAAAGCTACTAAGTATCATCACCTCATTCCATGACAATATGAAAGGCACAATTCAACATGGCGGCTCCTCATCAGAGCCCTTTCCTATCCTGAGTGGTGTGAAACAGGGCTGTGTTCTCGCACCCACACTTTTTGGGATTTTCTTCTCCCTGCTGCTTTCACATGCGTTCAAATCCTCTGAAGAAGGAATTTTCCTCCACACAAGATCAGGGGGCAGGTTGTTCAACCTTGCCCGTCTAAGAGCGAAGTCCAAAGTACGGAAAGTCCTCATCAGAGAACTCCTCTTTGCTGACGATGCTGCTTTAACATCTCACACTGAAGAATGCCTGCAGAGTCTCATCGACAGGTTTGCGTCTGCCTGCAATGAATTTGGCCTAACCATCAGCCTCAAGAAAACGAACATCATGGGGCAGGATGTCAGAAATGCTCCATCCATCAATATTGGCGACCACGCTCTGGAAGTGGTTCAAGAGTTCACCTACCTAGGCTCAACTATCACCAGTAACCTGTCTCTAGATGCAGAAATCAACAAGCGCATGGGTAAGGCTTCCACTGCTATGTTCAGACTGGCCAAGAGAGTGTGGGAAAATGGCGCACTGACACGGAACACAAAAGTCCGAGTGTATCAGGCCTGTGTCCTCAGCACCTTGCTCTACGGCAGCGAGGCCTGGACAACGTATGCCAGCCAAGAGCGACGTCTCAATTCATTCCATCTTCGCTGCCTTCGGAGAATACTTGGCATCAGGTGGCAGGACTATATCTCCAACACAGAAGTCCTTGAAGCGGCCAACATCCCCAGCTTATACACACTACTGAGTCAGCGGCGCTTGAGATGGCTTGGCCATGTGAGCCGCATGGAAGATGGCAGGATCCCCAAAGACACATTGTACAGCGAGCTCGCCACTGGTATCAGACCCACCGGCCGTCCATGTCTCCGTTATAAAGACGTCTGCAAACGCGACATGAAATCGTGTGACATTGATCACAAGTCGTGGGAGTCAGTTGCCAGCATTCGCCAGAGCTGGCGGGCAGCCATAAAGACAGGGCTAAATTGTGGCGAGTCGAAGAGACTTAGTAGTTGGCAGGAAAAAAGACAGAGGCGCAAGGGGAGAGCCAACTGTGCAACAGCCCCAACAAACAAATTTCTCTGCAGCACCTGTGGAAGAGCCTGTTACTCCAGAATTGGCCTTTATAGCCACTCCAGGCGCTGCTTCACAAACCACTGACCACCTCCAGGCGCGTATCCATTGTCTCTCGAGATAAGGAGGCCCAAAAGAAAGAAAGAAAGATGTATGGTGTTGAATTTCCCAATCCTTTATGAAGCAGCTGAATTCTTCACACGTGAGCTGAGGGCCACAATGTCTGAAATGCCGTAATGATCCAAGCGTGCTTTGAAGCATTCTACAATCTCACTAGTCGTCATTGAGGTCAGCTGGTCTACCTCCCAGTAGTCAGAATAGTTGTCCACGGTGACAAGATAATCAGTTCCTCCGAGAGTGAAGAAGTCTACTCCCAGCTTCATCCATGGTTTGTCTGGGATGTCATGTGTCATCAGCGGCTCTTTTGCTTGCTTAGCTTGGTACTCATTACACACACTGCACTGGCTGATGTGGTCCTTGATTTCATTGTGCATGTTTGGCCAGTAGAGCACTTCTCTCGCCTTCCTCAGTCTCAACTCAATTCCTTGGTGGCTTGCATGGATGCGCTTTAGCATCTCTCCTCTCAACTCCTTAATGATAATGACTCCATTTCCTTTGTACAAGATGCCATCTTGGGCTGTCAATTCATCTCTGTATACCCAATACACTCTTGTGACCACAGGAATGTCCTTGATGCTTTCAGGCCATCCTTTGATCACTATTTCTTGCAACACTTGGAGAGTTGCATCTTGTTGGGTAGTTTGCTTGATTTGAGCAAGGAGCTTGTCTGTCAGATTCAATGTCTCTGCTGGGTTGATGACTTCCAGTGCATGTCGAGCTGCAGCTTCACATTGGATCTGGAAGATTTCACACTCTGTAGTAGTATCCTCTACTTTCTTCATAGGGAGTGCAACTCTCAGCAGCATGTCAGTCATGTACATCTGTTTCCCTTGCTTGCATGTCACATCCAGATGACATTTCTGTAACTGGAGTAACATTCTTTGCAGATGTTTTGGAGCTGATAGTAGTGGCTTGAGCAAAATGCTTTGAAGTGACTTGTGGTTGGATTGGACTGTCACTTTTGTTTTTTCCAAGTACGTATTGATGAAAATGGTCACAAGCAAAGACGATGGCCAGACACTCTTTCTCAATCTGAGCTAGCGTTGTTCCATATGCATTAACGCCCTGGATGCGAATGCTACCAGTTGCTCTTGCTGCATTATGGTTGCTCCAAGTCCTGTCTCACTGGCGTCACACTGCAGGGTGACCATCATTTACGTTACAGTATTTCAGCACTGGCATTGCTGTCACTAATTGCTTGATTTTAGTGAACGCTGCTTCATGTTCTGTGCCCCAATACCACTGCACATCCTTGGCAGTGAGTTGGCGTAATGTTCAGACTCTGACGACAAATTGGGCAAGAATTTTGCTAAATTGTTGACGAATCTAACAAATCGTTGCTACCGCTCTCACCTTTTCAGGATCCGAGCGAAGACCTTTTGCTCTCAGTACATGACCGATGTACTTGACTTTGGGCATCTTTAATCGCAATTTTTTCTTGTTCAGCTTCAGGTTCATCTGGCGAGCTCTGTCCAACAGTCGCACTAGATGTTGTTCGTGGTCGGCAATGGCTTCTTCCATTGTGTTTCTGCATCCATAAACTAGCAGATCATCCACTATAGCTTCCCCTCTGGGGAAATCACTAACTATCTCATACTGTCTGCGTTGATACTCTTCTGGAGCCATGGAAATGCCAAACAGCATGTGCAACCATCTCTATCTCCTGAGTGGCATTCAGAATGTAGTTAGAAAGCTGATGCTTTCATCCAGCTTCACTTGCCAGTAACCATCCTTCGCCTCTAGGGTAGTGAAGAATTTTGCCTTTGTGACTTGTGGCAAAATTCCTTGGATGGTTGGCATAGGGTAGTGAGATCTCTTCAGAGCTTTATTTAGAGTTTTTGGGTCGATGCATACTCTCAGCTTTCCAGGTTGCATCATTGCTACCATGCTGCTAATCCATTCTGTAAGCATTGTCACTTTCTTGATTACTCCCTTCTTTTCCAGCTCTTCTATCTTGTCTTTCAGGCTGGCCTTGAGGGCAGCTGGAACTTTCCTTGGCAGATGCTGAACTGGTCTTACCCACTCATCTACTTTGAGATGATATTCTCCAGGAATACATCCCAAACCTGTAAACACATCGTTGTACTCCTCTAGGATCTGTTCCAGGGTCAATGGTTTAGTGTGCTACGACGCATTGCAAATCTCTTTTTGCACATTGAGGGTTACCAGTCCAAATTTCAGACTTGCTCCGGTTGAGACGAGTGGCTTTTGCTTGCCATCTATGATCTGGAACTCCAGATCTTCATTCTTGACAGCGTATTGGGTTCTCAGAGTAATTTTTCCTCTCAGCACTAGTTTGCTGCCATCATATAGCCTCAACCTTACTTTAGAGGGCTTCATTTTTGGATTGCCATGTTGAGCCATTTCGCGCAGGTCTGTGAAGGTCATGATGTTGCATGATGCACCAGTGTCTATCTGACACTTTATGTTGACTTGACATTCTCCTTCTGCAGTCATCACTCCAGCAGTCACAAACCATTTATCACCTATTGACCTGACTAAACCAACCTGTTGTATGGTGTATAGTAATTCGTCAGAATCTTGCTGATTTCTCCCCAGTGGCCATCTGTACTTGCTTGTTGTGCTTAATTCTAGCCAAACACTTGTGTGCAAAATGATTTGGCTTCTTGCAGTGAGAACACTGCTTTCCCCATGCTGAACATGCCTTCTTTTCCTTTGTGTGATGTCCTCCACAGTATTTGCATCCTGCCCTTTGTCCGTGACCTTTCTGCCCTTTCGGCCAGGAATGTCCATCAGCATAATGCAAAGCCTGGTCTGTTCTGCCATGAATATGCTCTCGCTGCTGATTTACAACCTCAGCACTTCTACACTTGTCGATCGCTTTCCTGAGAGTAAGTGGAGAGTCAGTAGATGTGCTCTCACTGCAGGATCTCTTATGCCCCATACAATCCTGTCTTTAATTAGATCATCTTTTAGTTGAGCAAATTCACAGGATTCTGCAAGCTGTGTTAATGCAGTCACATATTGATCAATTAACTCTTTTTCAACTTGGGCCCTAATATTGAACACATACTGTTATTAAATTACGTTCACATGGGGTTTAAAGTGTGCCTTCAAGGCTTTCAAAATTTCCGGTGTCTGTATTTTTTTTGTTCTTCAGAGAAATTTAGGGTGGAATACATTTTGTAACAGTCTCTCCCCAGCAGTGATAGAAGTGTAACTTTTCATAGCTGCTCTGGTTTGCTAATTAAATCTGTCGCCATTTTGTAATTTTGCCATTGTGAGTGGAAAAACTGCCAGTTCTGCTTCATATCACCTTTTATTTTGACCGGCGCCAGGAGAGGAAAATTTGCAGCCATTGTGTCTTATCCAATGCTTTCAGCTGTGACCTGCTTCTTTGTTCCTTTTCTGTGGCTTCCTGTGGCTTTCAGCAGCTTTGAACATTCCTGTGTTCCTCTTAGTAGCTGTGCTTCTATACAGCTCTTCAACACTCAATCTCAGCTCCACTCTGACACCATGTTATGATCTCACAGAACAAGAGTCTTGCTTGTTCTGTGTCTTTATTGAATTGAACTCGTCATGGCTGCCTGCAGTGAGTGCCTCATTGTAGAGGTCACGTGACTACCAGAAGACAGGAGGCACATTAGTACAGTATTGCATTTCTATCCCAAACAGAGATTGGCTGCAGGCTCTTTTGCAGCAGCTGGCACAAATAATTCACTACTGCCCTGAAGAAATGCACACAGGCTCATGCATTGCTCTTCACTGAAGTGCCTGGCTGTACAATGGGGGGACCTAACAGTGTGTGAGGCTATTACATCGTGCAGCAAGTCTCCAGCCCTTAAAAGGAAGACTCCCCACTTAAAGGGAAGCTGCACTACTGAACTGAAAGCTGACAGAATGTGATTTTGGAACACTGAAGTTCAAGAAAAATGGCATGCTCTGCAAGGGAGAGGGCTCCAAAATTTAGTGACCCTGATTAGAGGCACGAGTGACCCAAGGTGAGTCCAGGAAATAGGCCATGTTTCCATGGGGGCAAGGAGGCCCTCACGCAGCAGTCTCTGAAGGGAGTGGAAGTAGGTGGCAAGGGAGCTCAATGCCCGGACTCTGGTTCTGAGAACCTGGCAGCAGTACTGCGAGAAATTTAATGGTCTTGCACTCGTGGTCAAGGTCAGTGAATGCATCCTCAAATGCCAGCTCACACCCACCTCACCACCAGGCTCTCAGGCTGCTCAGTGCACCCCAACCAATCACCCAGCAGCACGTACTAGCATTCAGGCCTCATGCCTAACATTGACATACTCCACCTCGCCCTTGCATATTTTCCAATGATGTTAGCCACACACCCACCTCCAGCTATTCAACTATAGCAGGCATATCACCCTTTGTAGAGTGATGCATGAATTCATTGTCTGTACCTGCATAATCCAAATGAGGCATTCTGGCATATCAGCAGGTAAGGCTGTGTGACATCAGGATAGCATTCCTTGTGAGGCTTCCAGTGCATGCCAGCGATGCCCACATGGGTGCCCTTATCAAGAGGACAGGTCGTGCCTGAAGCAGATAGCAGCACAAAGATTCACACCCAAAGTCCCTCGAGTGGCACCCGATTTCCTTCCTTCCTCTTCCTCCATGTAGGCTGAATATAGTGATATTCTGAGCAGAAACCAACACCCCCACGCCCCCAACAGTAAAGGTTAGCTTGATTGCAATAACGGTCTCCAGAAATCTATACACCCTCTTCACACAAAGATGTTTATAATTAACAGCAAAACATACTTGTGCTAAAATAAACTATTTAGAACTGGACCCATGACCAGTTGCTGAGCCCACTAAAAAATAAAATGTACCATTTGAATCTGCCACCTGAATTCAACGAATACCCTGAACTGTGGGCGGACACAGGAATTGATGTCATGAACACAAAACCGTGTCAATGGCCTGATGACATCCGAATGGATCTCGCTGGATTCTGATGGAAGGTTCTAGCATATATCCCAGAGTTGATCTGGAAAGCAGACAATGCATAAAGTGGACAGCAATCAAGTTGGGCTGATCGCTGCCCAATTTCCAAGTCCATTTGGAAGTTATACTAAACCCCAATAAATCACTGGTTAGGTTTCAGCTGGAGCATGGTGTTCCATTCTCGGCACCAATTTAGGAAGGATTTCAAGTCCTTGGAGAGGGTGCAGAAGAGATTTATTTATTTATTTAGTATTTAGAGATACAGCACTGAAACAGGCCCTTCAGCCCACCGAGTCTGTGCCGACCATCAACCACCCATTTATACTAATCCTACACTAATCCCACATTCCTACCACATCCCCACCTGTCCCTATATTTCCCTTCCACCTACCTATACTAGGGGCAATTTATAGGGGCCAATTTACCTATCAACCTGCAAGTCTTTTTGGCTGTGGGAGGAAACCGGAGCACCCGGTGGAAACCCACGCAGACACAGGGAGAACTTGCAAACTCCACACAGGCAGTACCCAGAATTGAACCCGGGTCGCTGGAGCTGTGAGGCTGCGGTGCTAACCACAGCGCCACTGTGCCTACCATTTACTAGAATGGTACCAGGGATGAGGGGCTTCAGTTATGTGGAGAGACTGGAGAAGCTGGGATTGCTCTCTTTAGAGCATAGTTATTTAAGGGCAGATTTAATAGAGGTGTTCAATATTATGAGGGATTTTGATAGAATAAGTAAGAAACTGTTTCCATTAGCAGAAGGGTCAGTAATTTAGAGGACACAAACTGCAGGTCATTGGCAAAAGAACCAGAGAGGAGATGGGGAGATTTTTTATTTTAAAAAATGCAGCAAGTTATGATGATCTGGAATGCACTGCCTGAAACGTGGTGGAAGCACAAGGGAATTCAATAAATACTTGAAGGGTATCAATTTGCATAGCTATAGGGAAAGAGCAAAGGAATGGGACTAACTGGATGGCTCTTTCAAAGAACTGGCACAGCCACAATGGGCTGAATGGCCTCCTGTGCTGTATGATTCCATGATTATGTCACATATGTGCCCTGCTTCATGACATAACACTGGGCTGAAATTTATACTCCCGCGAAAACAATGGCAGTCCACCTGCACAGGCCGCTCGTCGCGGAACCGCCACAATATTAAGCGCGCGGCTCATTTAAATAGCCGAGGCAGACTCCCCATCCCCCTCCCCACACCCCCCCCCCCCACCCAATGACGTGGAGCGGGCGAGCTGTCCCTCCCCGGCAATGGCATCAGCTGCCTGTGCAGAAGCGCTGACGGCAATTTTTTGGGGCTTCGAGCCCTACCATTCAATTTAAATATTTAAAGATACATTGATTTTAAAAAGTTACATAAATTTATCTTGCCCCTCTCCCACCCCTCAATAACCATAGAATTCATTACTTGCCCTCTCCCCCACAAAATACTTAACTTTTCTGCCTGACATTCCCCACCACCCCCACTGCATAATCTTTAAACTATAACCCTTCCCACCATCCCCTACACCAATGATATGACTTTGACCCCGTTCCAACACCCCCCCGCACTGAGAAACTTACCTCCTCCTCCCTCCCCACCAGTGTTCAGCCCCGGACGGGGGATCTGAAGGCGCAGGAGTGCCGGCCAGTGGCACGAGGGTTGCATCGGGACAGATAGCGGGAATTTAAGTACAATTACTTCATTAATTTAAATTCATTTAAATATGTTAATGGCAGTCCCGTTGCCGAGCAGCAGGGTCGGCGGGGGGGCCGCCATGATACTTCACCGCCACTGGCAATGTCAGGCTGGGCCCTCCCAGATTTGGGGTGAGTGGCAGCCCTCTCCCGGATGCATTTTCCAGCCCCCACCCCGCCAAGTCCTCCGACGTTGGGTGGAGAGGGAGGAGGGTGGAGAGGGAGGAGGTAGGGAGGGAGGGGTGGTCTGTAAAATCCAGCCTAAACACTAGAATCGAGGTCAGAGACTTTTCCCACAGAAATTGGAGTTAAAAAATAAAAATCCAAAGCTTGCTTTTTTGTACGAGTCAGGCTGACCAGTTGATGAAAGTGCTGCTGTCCAGAGGGTGGAGGAAGACTGGAGGCAAACGATTTGATATTTGAAAAATGACGCTGTTGTCAAAAGGGCGAGGGTCTCTGCAGTCATGTCGAGTTACCCAGAATCAGTCTTTGAAAGTGGTCACTGCAAATGGAACTTGCCCACAGGTATGAAAAGATCTGGATGTGAAGACTGTGGTTAGGGAGGAGGCTCACAGAAAGGTTTCCTGTCAAACAAATAACCATTTCATAGTTTGGTCTGTCATTCTAAATGATGTCATTTTGCAAGATGCATGGAGACAAAATTGTGGTTGAAAACATGGATTGCTCCTTTAGGGACAGAGTTTCATCATCCATACCTTTTTTAGGTCAAAATATTGGGTTTAATTTTAACATCTTCATTTAATTTGGTCTTTTTTTGTTGAATATTTTTGTTTCAGCTTTAGGGGAACTGGCTCACAGATTTCTGACTGTCTGAAGTGGATGACGTAGCAGCAGCAGTAATATAGAGAAAGTTACTCACAGCAGACAATGTCCACTCAAAACAGAAGCATCTGGCCTCTGTTCTGCAACACTCCCAACCCCTTCTCAACATCACTACGATTGGGTACAAGTTCACCTCCCACTTTCCTCGTTACAGAACAGTATGCTACTGGGGTCCTAAGGGGTGAAATTAATGTGATTGAACTTGAGAAGCGACAGCACAGTAAAAACACAATCACCTGGGGCATTTTGTACAAACTTGAAAAAAAACATGCAACTTTTCAGTTGCAAAAAAAAATTCTCTTTATAGACAACCCTTAGCAACCCATTCCAAACCTTAATTATTGTTCTGTGTGATGAAAAAGAATGGATTCTTTATTAGACTACTTTTCTGCTCATCATGGTAAGGTTAGTTGATTCCTTGTACTGCAGAGAATTCTTTGATAAGATTGTAAGCCATTCTTTTCAATGAGCACCCATGTATATAATATTGTTTGCTCTGGTGAAGTAAGAGAAGATTTAAGATACCGATATCCATTGAGTGCAAAGTTATTTGCATCATCTCAGTATCTCTGAAAGCTGTCTAGATACATCTCAATGCCCTGCAATTAAATGGGCCGAATGGCCTCCTTCTGTTCCATAAATGGCTCAATGACTCTATAATTACAGGTCTTCAGCTTCAGAAGATGCAAGACAATATCTTGGCTAGCAAACATCCTTGGCATTTGGAAGCTTGTGAATGCTTGAGCGTCGAAATGTAATTATGAAAAATATCATGGTAGAAATTGGATCTTGCTGTGTTTATTTTACAGGCATAAAATGGGCTCAACATGGGCCAATTCTGAGGTCTGTGGGCACAGTAGGTTCAACCCAATATTGCATTGGGCCATTATTCATGCTTGTTTTAGAACTCATTAGGTGAACTGAGCTACCCTGAACGGAGTAGGCAGTTTTTCAGATGTGGATGTGGATTTTTTTTATTTATTTATTTATTTAGAGATACAGCACTGAAACAGGCCCTTCGGCCCACCGAGTCTGTGCCAACCATCAATCACCCATTTTATACCAATCCTACATTAATCCCATATTTCCTACCACATCCCCACAATTCTCCTGCCACCCACCTATACTAGGAGCAATTTACAATGGCCAATTTACCTATCAACCTGCAAGTCTTTGGCTGTGGGAGGAAACCGGAGCACCCGGTGGAAACCCACGCGGTCACAGGGAGAACTTGCAAACTCCACACAGGCAGTACCCAGAATCGAGCCCAGGTCGCTGGAGCTGTGAGGCTGCGGTGCTAACCACTGTGCTGCCCCGTGGATATGGCCTGGCAAGAGGGCACTGCCAGTGAGTCAAGTACTCCGGTATTCGCTTTAATGGGTGAACAGTCTATGGAGGTATGACAGGCAAGGGCAGCTTACCCAAATAACGCTAATGAGGCTTGAAGCCCAAGTTCAGGTTGACCTCAGGCCTCCCAATTGGGAGAAAATAAGCTTAAAAGAATTTCCACCTCTTGATTTTTAATGAACATTATTCTGGATTATCTTCAACAAAATTTGGAGCCATAGCTATATTGGATCACCTCAACAAACACACTGAGGCCATTAGGGGTGCCAGGCTAATCAGATGCTCTGTGACAGCGAGTAGCACCTTTTAAAAAAGGGTTACTTTTCTATCGGAGGTTGATCCAAGAGAAACATTTTTGCTATTTCAAGGAGAATATTAAAGATGATTACTATAAATATACCATTTTTCTTGAATACTATTATGTTCAATTAATTTATTTATTAATTGATAATGTAAGTCACAGTGTGACAGTGTTTATTCTTTCACTTTCTGAAGTCAAAGAGATCACATGGTGGCACAAGTTGATGATATTTTGTTCGACACCTGACTTGCACCATTTGCCCAGATATTGGGCGAGTAAAGGTACATTCTGTTTCATCAGGGGGATGTGTAATCAGTGACGCTAAACCGGAGTAAAATATTGAAGGGCTGATTTTGACTCGGCCGTTGTGAATCGGCTGCCTGTTATGTACCTCGTCCAATTTGGGAAAGAAAAATGGACAGGGTATGTGACAGAAGGCCACACCACTGCTGCCTACTTTCTGCCATCGTTAAAGTTGCTTCAGCCCTCTCGCATAAAAATCCCAAAATGTAACAACTTTTATGCAATCTGATTTAATTCTTTTTGATGGATATTAGATGCTGTCAGCTAGAGTTAAATGAAGTTGGGTGGAAAAAGGATCCTGTGGAGCATGAACATCAGCATAAACAGGTGGTGTTTCTGAGCTGTAATTTCTAAGTCATTTTCAAAAACTATTTTTAAGCAACCTGTAATACACTTAAAAAACCACTTCCGCCCCATAAATTGCACATAAGAAGCACTACCACCAAAGCACGTCCCAATAACTGGTATCTACAACAAGTGTAAACACAGCTGAGGTCATCCTTGTCTACTGAACTAGTAAATTAACCATGAAGGTGGTGTCTGGAAGGGTGACTTTATTTTCCCTTGACACCACCCAACACGATGACATCATGTTATTGTGCAACAGTTGCCTTGGAGTACGTCAACTTTGTGTTGATTCTGCCAATCTGAGAACTATGAGAAAACATGGACAATACTGAGACAGATTGCCATTATATCCTTCTTATTCAAGGATTTTAAATAGTTGCACAGTGTAGTACATAGAGTGCCAATCCTCTGTGGCACACAGCAACAGGACATAAGTTTTATTCCCACTCTACGGAGTTCCTAATTTTGGCTGGTACACGAAGACACACCACAGATGCAAGGCGGGATCCCAATATAATGCCAAGATCAAAGAATAGATTCTAAATATCTAATCTTTCAACTGAAAAAGCAATCGATTCAACAGTCAATGCAACACAACAGTCTACCTCAATTATGTATCTTGTTTTAAAATGTATAATAAATACAGAAAGGGCACCCACCCATAGCCGAGTCAGGTTTTCTTAAATCTGCATTAGTTGGTGATAACTTATTGCTTTCACTAATTTCCACCTTTCCAGTGAAACAGAGTGAATACAAACAGATCAACTCTATTCTCATTTATTACAGCCTCATAAAACAAAAACTTACAATGTAAATGTATCAAATCAAAGCAGAGTCTTGCTTAGTTAGAGCCTAAATACAAGAATATTCTTTCCCAAAAAAAGTTAATTAGTTCCTTCAAGTTCCATGATAAGTTTTACAAATTCCAGGCTTCATCATCAGGCAAGGTCAGGTACCAGGACTG
Source organism: Heterodontus francisci (assembly GCF_036365525.1). Taxonomy (NCBI): domain Eukaryota; kingdom Metazoa; phylum Chordata; class Chondrichthyes; order Heterodontiformes; family Heterodontidae; genus Heterodontus; species Heterodontus francisci. The sequence goes on along the minus strand of NC_090396.1, from coordinate 55,817,358 downwards.
ACACTGGTGCAACAGTTTGCGAAGGAACAGAGATTAGATTGAGGGAACTCGTGAAGAGGTGGGCTTGAAGGAACATTTTGAAGGTTGAGAGATATGGGGTTTAGGGAGAAAGTTGGGATAAGATGGATGAATGCTCTACCAAAGATGGCAAATCAGATGCAGGGAGGATGGAGGGGAGAGAAATGCACAGCAGCCCATTGATGGAAAAGCAGAGGGTGGGGACAGAAGGCAATGGAGGTTGGCACAGATTGGCAATAGGATGCAGGCAGAGGAGTTCCAGATGCCACGGAGTTTATATAGGGAGGGCTCAAGAGATGTGAACGCGCCAGAATTATTTGTAACTCAATATCATCCAGACCGAAGGCTTTAATGTTTATCCCCTTCCAATCATATTCGCCAATGGTGCGCAAACTCAGTGCTCTGCTCAATGAAGTGCTCCTCAAGTTTTTCATTATTTTTCCATTGGATGTCATTGGCAAAAGCCAGCATTTGTTGCCCAACCCTAATTACTCTCGACAACCGAGTGGCTTCTAGGCCATTTCAAAGGGAAGTTAAGAATCAACCACATTGCTATGGGTCTGGACCAGGTAAAGATGGCAGATTTCCTTCCCTAAAGGACATCAATGTACCAGATGGGTTTTTACAACAAACGACAATTGTTTCATGGCACCATTACTGAGACTAGCTTTCAATTCCAGATTTTTATTGATTAATTGAATGTAATTAATTGAACCTGTGACCCCAGGACATTAGCCCAGGCCTCTGGATTAATAGTTCAGTGATATTACCACTACTGCCATCTTTAAAATATTGTCCGACTCTGCCCTTACCTCACCCCCAATGCCACTGAAACCCTCATGCATGAATTTGACATCTCTGGACTCAACTTTTCCATCTACTTGGGGCAACAGTTGGACAGGACAGAAGGGTCTAGAATAGGCCAATTTAGAAGCATAGTCAATACAACTGTTTTGAAAATAGAAGGGGTAAAACCAACGCTCCAGAAAAAGGAGCAGTTGCAAGGGTGTATTGAGTTAAGGGGCAATTCAGTGGTCAGCGGTTGAGTTGGGAGGATGTCAAGGGCAGAGCAGAGTGAGTCTCACTGAAGAGATGAGTCTGGTGAGGATCAGTCTGGAGACAATGGAGCAACTGTTGAGTTTTGGAAGGTTGGCACTGGGTGGTGCAGCGAGCTTGGAATGGTCATGGTCCACATAGTGAATGAAGAAATTAGATGGATGTCATTGTTACATTTTTGCTTGTTATGCAGGAATGCCACTGTACTCTGCAAAGAGTTAAGTTAAACTGAAGCGAACATTCACAGACAGCAATCTGTCTGACCCAAACTGACTCTTTTGCAATAGAATGGATGAATAATTGTGGAACAGTGGTTGGTATCCACCCTAGGTGAGCATGAGTAATCCAAGCTACATCAGTTTTTCCCCTTCAGGTGGGATCTTTCATGACATAATCTAGCTGGGAATTGGACAATAACCTTCCCAACTGCACTTGTTGTCTTTAAAAGTTACTTGGATTTTAACTAACTGCCATCAAATTGCAGCATATGTGCCCAATCACTCCTGTTTCAGCTCATCATTTTTAAAATGGATTTTGAACGATTTGTAGAATTCTCTAACTAGATCATGACATTGGCAATTGACATTTTGAACCAAGAGTTTACAAATTGCTTGCCAGTTAGATCACCACTGTTAACCAGGGAAGGTAATGTTTGGCAGAATTAGATGAAAGCACCCGGGCACAGTTAATCCAAATTCCAAACTAATTAAATGTACTCAACGCTACTAGAAACTTCCAATGACTAACTCATTTTAAAACTGGGGGGTGAGGGGAGGAACTGATGAAATCATACACCACTTTGTACAGTCTAGTTAACCCTTGCAGCAACATACTCTAGAGATATGTAGGTTTGCACGCTTGCCGAGCTGAATCTAATCAACTTCAGATGAAAGGTCTTGATAGCTTGTCTGCTCATTCCACAAAAGCTGATGGATCTGCGGAGTGCTTCCTACATTTTCTGTTTGACTAGCCGACTCAAGACATGGCTGTGTGATTCAGGCAGCAGGCTAAAGGGTTACTCCACCAGCAAGAGAGAGAGTATTGAACAAGGATATTCTGGTTTGTTGATGGTATAGTGCACTCGTTCCGTTTGGCAGTGTTTGGCTTCGTATCCACTCAGTTGTATCTAGCAGCTATGAAGTCAATAAAAAAGAATGAAACCGGATGGACCACCCAGCATCGACCTCGGCACCGACAACAGCAAACCCAGCCCTGTCGACCCTGCAAAGTCCTCTTCACTAACATCTGGGGCTTGTGCCAAAGTTGGGACAGCTGTCCCACAGACTAGTCAAGCAACAGCCTGACATAGTCGTACTCATGGAATCATACCTTACAGACAACGTCCCAGATACCACCACCACCATCACCGTCCCCGCGTATGTCCTGTCCCACTGGCAGGACAGACCCAGCAAAGGTGGCGGCACAGTGGTATACAGTCGGGAGGGAGTTGTCCTGGGAGTCCTCAACATGGACTCCGGACCCCATGATGTCTCATGACACCAACTCTGATTAACACCCACTGCCTCCCCTCAGCTGATATATCATTACTCCTCCATGTTGAACACCACTTGGAGGAAGCACTGAGGGTAGCAAGGGTGCAAAATGTACTCTGGGTGGTGGACTTCAATGTCCATCACCAAGACTGGCTTGGTAGCATCACTACTGATAGAGCTGGCCGCATGCTAAAGAACATAGCTGCTACACTGGGTCTGCGGCAGGTAGTGAGGGACTCAACAAGAGGGAAAAAAAATACTTGATCTCATCCTCACCAATGTGCCTGCCACAGATGCATCTGTCCATGACAGTATTGGTAGGAGTGACCACCACACAGTCCTTGTGGAGACGAAGGCTAACCTTCACATTGAGGATACCTCCCCATCAAGTTGTGTGGCACGATCACCGTGCTAAATGGGATAGATTTCGAACAGATCTAGCAATGCAAAACTGGGTATCCATGAGGCGCAGTGGGCCATCAGCAGCAGCAGAATTGTACTCAACCACAATCTGCAACCTCATAGCCTGGCATATCCCACACTCTACCATTACCATCAAGCCTGGTTCAATGAAGAGTGCAGGAGGGCATGCGAGGAGCAGCACCAGGCATACTTCAAAATGAGGTGTCAACCTGCTGTAGCTACAACCCAGGACTACTTGCATGCCAAATAGCAGAAGCAGCATGTGATAGACAGGGCTAAGTGATCCCACAACCAATGGATCAGATCTAAGCTCTGCAGTCCTACCACATCCAGTTGTGAATGGTGGAGGACAATTAGACAACGAACAAGAGGAGGTGGCTCCACAAATATCCCCATCCTCCATGATGGGGGAGCCCAGCACATCAGTGCAAAAGATAAGGCTGAAGCATTTGCAACAATCTTCAGCCAGAAGTGCCGAGTTGATGATCCATCTCGGCTTCCTCCTGAAGTCCCCAGCATCACAGATGCCAGACTTCAGCCGATTTGATTCACTCCACATGATATCAAGAAACGACTGAAGGCACTGGATACTGTAAAGGCTAAAGGCCCTGACAACATTCCAGCAATAGTACTGAAGACCTGTGCTCCAGAACCTGCCATGCCCCAAGCCAAGCTGTACCAGTACAGCTACAACACTGGCATCTACCTGGCAATGTGAAAAATTGCCCAGGTATGCCCTGTACACAAAAAGCAGGACAAATCCAACCTGGCCAATTACCGCCCCATCAATCTACTCTCAATCATCAGTAAAGTGATGGAAGGTGTCATCAACAGTACCTTGGCAATAATCTGCTCAGTGACGCTCAGTTTGGGTTCCGCCAGGGCCACTCAGCTCCTGACCTCATTACAACCTTGGTTCAAACATGGACAAAAGAGCTGAACCCAGAGGTGAGATGAGAGCGACTGCCCTTGACATCAAGGCAGTATTTGAATGAGTATGGCATCAAGGAGCCCGAGCAAAATTGAAGTCAATGGGAATCAGGGGGAAAACTCTCCACTGGTTGGAGTCATACCTAGCGCAAAGGAAGATGTTTGTGGTGGTTGGAGGTCAATCATCTGAGCTCCAGGACATCACTGCAGGAGTTCCTCAGGGTAGTATCCTAGGCCCAACCATCTTCAGCTGCTTCATCAAGGACCTTTCTTCAATCGTAAGGGCAGAAGTGGGGATGTTTGCTGATGATTGCACAATGTTCAGCACCATTCACGACTCCTCAGATACGGAAGCAGTCCATGTAGAAATGCAGCAAGACCTGGACAATATACAGGCTTGGGCTCATAAGTGGCAAAAAACATTTGTGCCACACAAGTGCCAGGCAATGACCATCTCCAACAAGAGAGAATCTAACCATCTCCCCTTGACATTCAATGGCATTGCCATCACTGAATCCCCCACTATCAACATCCTGGGGGCTACCATTGACCAGAATCTGAACTGGAGTAGCCATATAAATACTGTGGCTACAAGAGCAGGTCAGAAGCCAGGAATCCTGCAGCGAGTAACTCACCTCCTGACTCCCCAAAGCCTGTCCACTATCTACAAGGCACAAGTCAGGAGTGTGATAGAATACTCTCCAGTTGCCTAGATGGGTGCAGCTCCAACAACACTCAAGAAGGTCAACACCATCCAGGACAAAGCAGCCTGCTTGATTGGTACGCCATCCACAAACATTCACTCCCTCCACCACAGATGTACAATGGCAGCAGTGTGTACCATCTACAAGATGCACTGCAGCAATGCACCAAGGCTCTTTAGATAGCACCTTCCAAACTCACGACCTCTACCAACTAAAAGGACAAGGGCAGCAAATGCATGGGAATATCACCACCTGCAAGTTCCCATCCAAGTCACACACCATCCTGACTTGGAACTATATCACCGTTCCTTCACTGTCACTGGGTCAAAATCCTGGAACTCCCTTCCTAACAGCACTGTTAGTGTACCTACTCACATGGACTGCAGCAGCTCAAGATGGTAGCTCACCACCAACCTTCTCAAGGGCAATTAGGGATGGGCAATAAATGCTGGCCTAGCCAGCGACACCCACATCCCATGAATGAATTTTTTAAAAATCCACTGTTGTCCACAGGACAAGAAACTGTTGCGAGAGATTCCAAGTGGAAGCTGGGTAATTTTTTTACAAGGAAATGAAATAACGTTTGAAAAATGCACAATAAAAATGGAAGAATTGAGATTCAACTTGATGTCTATTCATTGCAGCGCCTTCAAAAGCAAATTGAAGATTCCAATTATTGCTTCTGTGCAATTGTGCATGAGGTCAAATGTATTGTATATACAATGGTTTTCCAACATTGTCCAAATTTGGATCCCATAGCCTAGTGGTACTTACTATGCAAGCCATCCTCCCTCTGCATAGATGTCAATGAGCACACTGCACCATGTAACTCTAGGGTTCTATCCACACATCTTTTTTAGCAGCCACACAACAATGAGAAAGAGAGAGAGAGAAAGAGAGAGACAGACAGATAGACAGAGAGAAGCTATCCTCAATATTATTTAAATTTTTTGCCAATCTGTTTTAGTTTCCAAGTAAGGGGTGAGTGACTATAAAGGGTACAGGAATCAGATGGCACACATGAACAAGGGAACATTGGTGTCTGTTTGCAATGAGGATGATAAAAGCACTCGAAAGCAAGACTTCCCCACATATTAGTAGGGGGCAGGCTTTTTGCACATTTGTTTTTTTATTCTCGTCCTTGGCCCTCTTGCCCTCTAGCACTCTTTGCTGCTCTGTACCTTTCCCGGCGCTAAAGGGTGGCAAATAATGTTTATCTCACACCAACAATGTGACTTAAAATGACCATCAGCAGCCCAGGATAATTATTCCTCCTAGTCTCCTCTCTGTAGCCAGCCTTCACACACATATCCATGTAGTAATGCTGAAGATAATAAGAAATACAATGAAAAATCAGAGATGCAAACCCAAGCCACTCCCCTCTTCCATTCATTATGTCAGTCGTCATCTTATTATCTGTCTATCAGTGTGTGAGCTGTAAGGTTAACAGAACAGTGCTTGTACAAAATGTACATCCTTATATTATCTGATTTTTACAAGACCTTTTATAACCGTGATTAAAACTTCCTATTGCTGTGGTCTTGTGCTGATAATGAACGTGCGAGGTCAAGGGAGAGTGATATCAACTTTAATAACTCAGTTACAGCACAATTGAAAAAGTTAAAGCAAGACTTCAGAGAAACAAGAGCTTAGTGGAGTAATAAAATATTTTTGATCAACGTAAGGTATCCACTAAGGGATTAAGTCTGGCAGGCACGATAGGGCAATCTGCAACTCAGAACAACACGTCCTGTTGCTTTTTTAGCTTATAAATTGAAATCTTTAACTACTGTTGACTAATAAACTCAACATTAATAAAACTGAATTTTATTTTGCTGCACTGCTAGTCATCATCGCAAATACTTAAAATTTGTTTCCATTTGCAATCTATTTTTAAATGAACATTGTGGAACAAATAATTCCCTGAGTTTTGTAGAAGGTAGTTCTTTGATAGCTCGACAAGTGAAGTAAAAACCAAAACTTGGTTTCTCTGTTCAATTCATCATGCTCTCTGGTGTTAAATGAAATGTATCCACTTATCTTCTACCCATGATAAATCAACATTATCTATTTACAGATTTTTTTATTGCTGATATTATGGGGCAGAAAATCTGTACTGTAATCAAACTTCTTCATATCTCAGAGAGTTAATTGCACTTTTCAAGTTGTCTTCAACAGACTGTTCAGCCTGACTGCAAACTACTTCACTGCAAGGAGCAACAATGTGAGAGATGGCACAAAAGAAGTGCCTGTGCTTTTCAACCACCACAATCAAAAGGGATTAAAACAAGAAGTCCCCAGGACAGACCAGAATACAAACTAGTAACACACCAAGAGATCAGGGTTTCTCATCGCCTCTGGTTAACCACTTGAAGGCCAAAACCATCCTGTTCTAGATTGATTTATAATGTACATGTACTAAATGTCAACAGATTAAACAATTCCTCTCTTCTTCTCTTACTTCCAGAACCAAGAGGTTTCTGTTCAAAATAGATCCTGTACCCAGGCTATACAGACAGCTGCCAAACTGACCTGAGCAAGAGAAATTTCAGATTCCCAGAAGAAGTCATTCGAAGTTGGTAGCTGCACCTGGATTATGCAATTTATGCAATAACTGAGAAATGCAATTGGTATTACCATTCAGTTACTGTGGTGGTTGAATTTAGATAAGAATGCGATGTGTCACCTGAATTATGAAGCTACCCATCTGAAGCAGTCAGTTTGCCAAAAATATAAAAGTTACAATTTAAAGTAAACTCCAAATGGAATCCTATAATTTGCAAAAGGAAAGGTAACTAAGAATAATTGAAGAGTGACTGTGTTAGTTTCAGTATATATACACACACATTAGATATAGATTAGATAGAGAAAAAGCGACAGATACCGAAAGATAGAGAGAAAAAGAGAGTCCCACACAACAGTAAGCAACAGCTACTAGCCAAAGAAAGTTAAGCAGCTTAACACAGGTTAAACTAACAAGTGGCATGTGGTAGCTGTACTATAGTGTGGAGGTATTACTGTATTTCCAAAACAAATATATTCTTCTGATGAAGTCCAGCTGAGCCATATTACATATGGTGCCAATTTTTTTCCTTACTAAAATCACTATCTGTGCAACTTCCCGGTTGTTGGTCTGTATTTATAATATTTTGACATTTGATTCTGTAGAAAAAAAGTTATATCTTGCCCACTGTGCATAATAATTCACACGGAGGGGTCAGTATAGAGGACGCCCAGTTAACACAACTGCTCAGTCACAAAATCTAATCTTTGGAAATGGATTGGTTTGGAGTGAGAAGCAATCGGATAATTACTTGGAAGATCTATATTTGGTTCAGGAAGGTACTTTGGAATTTTCTACCTGGATCAATATTCATCTTGTACCGAAGATGAAATGAACTTGACTGTAACTGCATTGCATGCAATGTCCTCAGCACCACTGCCTGTAGAATGAGAGGCCCTTTCTCTCTCTAACCCACAGATAACCTGAAGCTTCTGCAAAATACAATGAAAAGCTGGATTAATGAGCCTGGAGCACCCCCTACAGCTGCAGTGACCGGCTTCATATTGGTTATTGATTCGTTGAATGTTTCTAGAAAATTTGTTTCAGATGAAACAACTGGCCATTTATTCCCAAGAGATTTGGAATTCCTTTGGAAGGAAATTGTCACCAGATGGCTTCATTGGTTTTTATCATAGGGTGGAAACTGGGAGAGAGCAGGAGGGAGTGGGAGAGATCTAAGTGTGAACCCGAGCTGTCAGTAACCATTTAAAAAAAATGTTTCAGTTTGGATAAGGTGATGGCTGTTACTCACTGCTTAATAATATATAACAGAGGGTTAGCTAGATATAGGAATAGAGCATAATGCATACCACAATGGCACTTAATCTGAACAGCTTCCACCTTCCCCTTCAGTTAAACACATGACTGGTTGAAAGCACATATGTGAGTGGGTGATTCTGAAGTTTATGGTAGCCTGTAAAGACGTCTGTACTTGCGCGATGAGTTCAATGTGATGGAAATGAGTCAATATCTCCGTGCGTAAAAAGTTAGAGGTGTGCCAAAATGCGCATAGATCATTTCCTATGGAATTGGCAACATTTGTTACATAAATTGCTGCAGAACAATGTGAAAAATGAAAACTTGAATAACAGATTACCATGGCAAGAGAACATACATTGCAAAGAGGTATGGATAGAATAGTTTTCCCAGAACAAAGTATTTATATACATGTGAAGCGGTAACATCTGTAATTTGGGACCTTTTTAAAATGCAATGATGCATTATGCGTTCTGCACTGGCATTGACTTTTGCTAGTATTGCATCTATGTGAAAGATTAATTATCTTGCTTTTTCATTTGAAGTAGGTTACATGCTGATACTCTGAAAGTAGGTAACATGTGGGCAGCCCTGCCCAACCAAAGCCACTCATTAACAGTGAATTTCCAGTCATGTGACCATTTTGATAAATGCTTTCAAAATATGTTCATTGATATCATAAGCATATAAAACACATCTGAACAATGTTAAAAGATTTCATAGATTCATTAAAAAAAATTGGAACAGCATATTGAAATTGCCTCCACCAGCTCGCATTTCCTGAACCCTTTCTGATTTTGAACACTTCTATTAACCCCTTCACCTTCTCTGTTCTAATAACAACCCCAATTTCTCTGGTCTCATCACACAACTGAAGTCCTGCATCCCTGGTACTATTCTACTAAATCTCCTGTGCATCCTTTCTAAAGCCTTGACTTCCTTCCTAAAGTGTGATGCCCAGAATTGGACACAAAATATTCCAGCTGCGACCTAACCAGTGATTGATAAAGGTTTAGCATAACTTCCTTGCTTTCGTCCTCTATGCCTTTCTTTGGCTTTAACAGCCTTCTCAACTTGTCAGGTCACCTTTGTGTATCGATATCCCCAGGTCTCTCTCTTGCTGCATCCCCTTTAAAATTGTACCATTTTGTTTTGATTGCCTCACCTCATTCTTCCTACAAAATCAAGTCAATCACTTCACACTTATCTGCACTCAACTTCATCTGCCATGTGTCTGCCCATTTCATCAGTCTGTCTATGCCATTCTGAAATCTGTTGCCATCCTCCTCACTGTTTCCTATGTTTCTGAGTTTTACACCATCTGCCTCCACAGGATGATTTCCTTTTTAGCCCCTTTTCAGCCCCACGCTTCCAGTGAAGTGGGGATAAGGTGGGAGGGTGGCATGGGAAAGACTGGGAAAGGTTTTGTGAAGGGAGGAAAATGGAGTGAGCCTCAAAGAGCTAGAGTTCGCACACAGGATAGAATTGGAGTCAAGCCAGATGTAAAGTGATTACATGGCATTTATTAGCTCTCTTACCCATATGATCTGGTGTATTTTGTTGCTTTATTCGAGGTCTTGCAGCAATATACCTACAGGGTTAAACAACAACAATGTTAACAATAATAGTGTAACAACAGTATTTATATAACAAGAACAAAACAGTATTTATATACTAGAGAACAGTAGTAATTATTTGGTAGATTATAATTGTACCAACAAGTTAAAATTCTGAATATGTTCAACTGACCAAAAAATTCTAAGATCTCCATGGTTAATTGAATTGCCAGTCTAAAATTTTGGCGAGCAAAAGCAATGTAACTATTAATCTTTAGGAACAACATTAACAAGTTGCTTTTCTCTAGCCATTTAATTCTGGTGCTGATGACCAAGCCGAAGAATTTGATGCTTTGGCTTGCCAATCAGCTTATTGATTTACCATTCCAGGGTGTCTGCATTTCGCCTGTTTCGCATTCCAAGCTCTCTCCACAGACTGGTTATTGTCTTCATATTGAATCATCACATTAACAAATGCCATCTTTTCTCCTTTTTGGAATATGATGCATTTCCAGAGAGAGCCACCTGGCTTAGTGCAATATATGACATCCATCGTACTTGTTCAGCTTTTCTAGAATCTCATTGTGCCTTTTAAACCTTGCATACTTGAACAAGTTACAGTTTTCGCATATGTGCAAGATTGCTTAATTCGCCAAGTTACATCTCTTGTGTAAGTTCTCTTCTGTGGGTAAGGGTGTATCTGGTTGGTATAGGTTACATGTTAATTTAAGGCATTGAAGAGTTGGGACTGTTTCAAGCCATTCTTCAGATTCAACCAATTGTTTTATCCTTTTGATAGTAGGCACAGCCGAGGCCTGGGAGATTAGAGATACAGCCACTTGTGGAATTTCACTTTATTCAGCAGACCAGTCAGTCGGTTTGTCCACTGATTTCCGCAGTCACTCTGGTTTTTCAATCTGTGGTTGCTCATCGATGCTTAGATTTATCACCAAGTTGTCCTGGCCATTGCTTTTGGTGGGCTTGATAGAATCAAGATATTCCTCAACTTCTCGGAGTGCTTGAAATTTTTACCTGTCTATATTTGTCCTGTTGTGACCACTCATGGACCATGGCCATGGACCTTCCAGATGATAATTGATGGGATCTGAATCTCCATTTGGGCAGTCCCACACCCATGTTTGGAGTAAAGTAGGCTGCCTGATATTTCATTGGGTAGATGCAACATGTCTTTGACCAACTCCCTGATTATTCTGTCCGGCTCATTCAATGGGTTTTGAGATACTTTATACAAGTCTTTTAAGATTTCAACTTACTTGTTATGTATGATGTCAACTTTAAAACTATCAATCCATCCAGTCAGGTGTTGCTTTTTGCAACAGAATATTTTTGATATTTTGAAGCTTGTCCTCATTCGCATTGCAGCCAGGTGATGGGATGCCAGGCAAAAGTGCTTGTAAAATGATGGCAGAAGGCATCAGGAGGGAAGCCCAAGGCCGTCCAGGGGACAGTCCCAGAAATGAGAATGGCAGCAGCTCGGCTGTCCACCGACTGAAGGCAGGCAGCCAATTAGTTCAATTATCTGGCCAATTAATGGCCACTTTACAATCCCGCTGGAATTTTACTGACATCGGAACAGGCCCCCGCCACACGTTGAGACCGCCAAGTACATCAAGACAGTTTGGCAGCGGCTTTCCAAGGTGGGGAGCGGTTCCTTTCTGGCTATTCCTTAGCCCAAGGAGGAGACGCTCCCGGTGGAAATGGCCACCCTTGCAGCTCTGATACCACCACTGGAGGGTTCACCCCTCTGATTGCCAGCCTGCACATTTAAAAAAATTTCTTACCCACCTTTCAAGGGTGCCTCAACATGAAGGTGCCCGTTCCTTCTCCCTGCAGCCCCAGAAGCAGCCATTTCTATATGGGGCGCTACCAAGGTCAATAGTGGTAATATCACCCCCACGATCTTGGGACCATCTTTCGGTCCAGAGAACGGGATTTCACTATTTCTGGTAAAATTCTGGCCCATTTGTCAATAATTTAGCTTGGAATCTACTTTTCAACTCCAAAGTAGTCATTTCAATCTAATGTAACACATGTGACTTGACATACAAGCCTTTATGATATATCTATGTGATATAGAAACTGCCATCTTTTTGAAGTGGCTGTGTTGCAAGAATATTTTGAAAGATATCCATGTTCTCATTGCAGCTGAGTGTGGCCTTAGTTAGTCTCATCATCATAATTCTGATAAAAAGACTGAGTAACAGGTCATTAGCAATAGGTTTGCTACGTTTCTATATAGAGGAGCCTCTTGGGTCTTTTCTCCAGGATATCTGGAATGAAAGCCATTTTTAGCCATAACTGAAGGAGTCTTGGGATCATAGTCGGGCCGCTGTCCGTCAGTTCTTTAAAGTCCTCCACACACATGCCATCTCGACCTACTGCACTCCCATCATTCCATCAAGTGACAAGTTTACTTCCATCCCACTAATTGCTGTCATTAGACCCCTGTGACCAACTGGCAAATTGTTTAACGTCAATTTATTATTTTGTGTGAATAATTTAGCTTGGAAACTACTTTCCAGTTTCCCTTTTGTAAGTGGTCACTTCATTTCAATGGAACACCCATGAATTGACACACAAGCCTTTATCTATCTTTGTGGTATAGAAAGTGCAGTGTTTTATATGTGGCTTTCAAATTCAGATTTTAACAGACTGCATTGCCGGATGATGGGTTTTTGAATATGTTTTTACATTTTATTGGATTTGACAGAGTTTTCATTAGGATAGTCTGTAATCTCAGCTTGGTGTGGAGATTCTGTACTCTTGTCCACCCTTATGGGAGTGCTAGCAGCTCCTTGCTTGGAGACGAGTTTTAAGAGCCTGCTGTTGCCTGAAGTCTGTTTGTTTTTGCTTTTGTTTGGTTGCTTTCTCATCAAGATGTTGATTTACCTTTAAACGATTGATGACTTTTCATTTCTCTCCTCTTTTTCTGCATTGGTGAAAACATTTGAAATAAATTGCAGATGATAAAAGAAAGCTGTATTGCAGGGATTGTCTTCCAAAACGGTAAATCAAGCCTTAAGACGTTGCCCATTCTTACTGTTGACATCACCAGTACACCACAGGCAGTCCGGGGGTTTCCAGCAGTAAAAGTACTGCCAGTCCTGTAAAACAAGCCTGGTACGTTCCATAGATACTATAATATCTCACACTTCAAGATGTGCTGCATAATCAGTGATCAATTGAACATTTCAGAATGTTATCTCAATTCCACAAAGTTGTATAAACCTGATGGAATTGAACAAGTTTCAGTAAATAATATTCAAACAAAGATGTCTTCCAATATCTCCTTAACCAGAGTTAAAATGAGTTACCAACAGTAATGCCAACTTCCTATTGAAAAAAAATCAAACTCAATACCAAGCGTATTTCTTTAAAAATAAAATGTACTAATTCTTGAGCACTTTGGAACATTATTGATGTCAAAGGCATCTGCCAGAGGGAAAAAACACAGATTGTGCCAATGTCACCCATAGTGAAGAGTGGAGGCCTGCTCCCATTTATCCTGTCATACATGCTTATGTGCCAATCAGAGCTTTTAGAACAATGCATTTTTTCTCAGTCAATACTTTGCTGCTAAATTAAACGTGTCTGCTTTTTGCACACTGGAAGCATTCAAAGTTACCAATAAACATGGTTCACAGAAGTGTTTTTCAACCTTTTCTGCACGGAAGACCTCCTGAAAATATTGACAACACTTCTAGAATACCCCTTATCTTAACTTAGCATCTCAAACAGAAAGAGTACCATCACTACAGAGAACATTTTTATCTTGTATACAGCACAAGAAATAGCCTGCAAGTAACTCAATGAACACACAAAGAAAAATGCAAAATGCAGAAGACTTCCAGTTTCACGAAGACAGGCATTTGCAGCACATCATTACCCAAGAAGTGGATTAAAGGAGCTGTGCTGTCTTGTTTGCAGGAGGGCAAGGAAGGAAATAACTGTGGCAATAGCTTTGATAGATTTAAATTTTCATTGAGGACGACATACCTGTTTTTCAATATCTCAGTTGGCAAGAACTCCATGTCTGCCAAAATTCTTTCAATAATTTGCTAAAGAATTTTAAAAAGACTGCTAAATAGAATACAAGTGATTTGCAGTCTGCAACCATCCCTGCATACGGAGAACTGGAAAATTTATGTAGCCCTGGAATTTCTCGCTTGCTTTGTTAATTTGACGAGCTTTCCTACAGTGAGTATAAAGACGTTGAAAATGGCAAGGCCTCCATGCTAAAGTTGAAAAGCAAGCATAATAAAAATGTAATGTCAGTGAGCTCTTGATTGCATATAATGTATGACACGCTGCAAAATGGTCCCAATCCCACAGAATGATCAAACCCCACCTTGATGAACACACACTCAAATTAAACCACATTCAAAGAGATTACCCTCAATGATTCATTAAGATAAAAGCCATGCAGCATTGCTTCATACAATATTAACCAACTGCTGTGCATGAAGGTATGAGCAGCCAGGGCAAGTTCTTCCAAAGAATAAATGGATATTTTGATACAGTGGGAAACAGATGGATCGGAATATATAAAATGCTTGCATCTGGATGTGCAGGTGCTTAAAATAAATATAGTTTTTCACTAAGTGAGACTCTGATAATGTTAAAGGTTGGATCCTTTAGTGCATTACAGCACACAGGTTTAATAGTCTTATGCAATAAGCAAATGCTTGCACCACATTTTCTTTTCAATCTTTCACTTCATGATAGAAGGGACTTCGAACGAAACTCAATTCTACTGGAAAACTGTTAATACCTTACTTGCTGGCTGCCTTGGTCTCTAACCACTGAACCAGAGTCAATGATCTCAGAAACATTTTGGCACACTGACTTCAATGGGATCACCAGGCATTTGTTAATAAATGGGAGTCATCCCTACATTATCATATAACAAAGTGTAAACAAATGTAGAAGGATAGCATTTGCTCTATTTTGTACGTCCAGCGACCTACAACAGTGAAGCTAGAACATTAGGTATAACTCCCCTGCTCTTCTTTAAGAGTTTCATGGGTTCTTTTACATTCACCCAAGAGTGCAGACAGGGCCTCAATTTAACGTCTCATCCGAAAGACAGCACCTCTGACAATATAGCACTCTCTCAGTACTGCACTGGAGTGTCAGCCTAGATATTTTGTGCTCGAGTCGTTGAGTGGGACTTGATCCTGCAACCTTCTAACTCAGGAGGTGAGAGTGCTACCAAGTGAGCCACAGCTGACAGCAAATGGCAGTCTCGGAGCAATGACCACCTTGCAGCCAAGGTAAAGAATTGCTTTCAAGAGTGTACATTCCCTTTAGTTTGCAAATAAAAGTCTTAGGCCTCAAAATTCCTCTTTCAATGCAAAATGGGAAAATGGTTTGTTTCATTTGTTAAAGGCCTAGTCATGAAATGCATCCTCAAAAATCTCATTTCAAGGTTGCACTGAATAAAAATCTTGCTGGTAGAGAAAAACAGTCTTTGTCCCCTTTTTATTGAAAAAGGAATTTTGGGATCCTGCAAATAGTTTTGAAAAGTCAGGCTAAGCAAGTAGGTGAACCAAACAGAGCAGAATGGTCCCAGCTTCAGTCCCTGGCCTGTGCTGACCTAGCTGCTCTCTGAGGGAAAAGATTCTACCAGATGTCCACTCCTGATCATTATACACCAAACTTTGCTGGGAGGTGACCGCAACCCCGTTGAACGAGGACCGGAGAGGTTAGGCTGCAACGTCCCCGCAAACAAATAGCCTGCCAACACTTGCCATCAAAATTCACACAAAAATAATGGCCACTGGACTGTGGGGCTATAACTCAGCATACTGCATCCACCCAAGGACAGGCATGCAAATTAGGAGGGACGATTAGTGAAATAAAAGAAAAATTCATCCCTTCATGGTTGTGGAACTCCACAGCTTTTAGCTGAAGTGTTACAAGAGGAAAATTACCCAAATGAGGAAAATTCCCCAGGTGAACAGGATATGAAGACCATTGACCACCTACAAAGGGACTTTTCATGACATCACACAGGACTATGACATTAAACTGCATCCCACAAATAAATACCGACAGTTCTGGTTCACCACCTTTACAAACAATGAAAAGTCAGGCCCATTATTTTGTGACATTCTTTGTTGTCCTGCAACACCCCACTTTCAGACTGTACGTCAGTAAATTATTGAGGTTAAAAATAGAATAGCTGAACAAAAAAAGCAACAAGTTGGAGAGATTAGTTCAGGTTGAAAGAATGTTTCTGAGAAAAACTTCCTCCTTGTGATTTACTTGTCTAAAGTGTGAGAGCACAAAGGTGCTAAGTAGTACGTATATTCCAAACTCAAAAAAACACAGCTCAATTTTTCTACATCACAAATTTGTACTCAACTCTGAATTTGTAATCCTTTACCATACTTTTCAAAAATACTACTCGATGATAAAAGTTCTCATCTCGTTTTAGATAAAGGCAATAAACTACACGGTAACGCAATGCAAAATATACCCTCGCTAACTTTACCCCTTCCAGCCCAATGATAATTTCAATCCATGACTTCTGTCGATCTCTTTCCCATCATGGAATCAAATGCTGTGCCCCAAAGCTTAAGTGACAACGTCGAAACAAAGCATTTGCACGCAACCCCAGATCGTGTCTCACTCTTCTTCACTCAAGTCAGGTTACACCAGAGTCCAGATTTACAGCACAACTTCAGTGTTAGTGCAAAATGAAATACATTTCACAAATGCACTATATAAATGCACTTCCTTACAGTGGTTGTTCACTCATACCAACCAGCAGAACATGGCGGCCAAGTTCACAAACCACACATATGGACAGTCCACATGCACAGAGCTAGATTTAAAGGTTTCAGAATCCAATTGGTCCAAGGTAGTCTAAAATTGAGGGGCCTAATTAAAGTTTGCTTGGGTGCAGATATCAATCTGCCGCTCCTCTTGGAGAAAAAAAAATGGTCAGGATACCACTAGAACTTTCTTCTTTTTCAATTGTGTCGTAGGAATTTTAACCACCAGAATAGCAGACTGGACCTCACGTTAGCATCTTAAGAAAAACGCAGCACACCTGGCAACGCAGCACTCTCTCAGCAGGGCACTGAAGCATCAACCTAATGGTGTGTGCTCAAATCAAATAATTGCTGCTTGAGAATTGTCCAAGAAATGTAAAACATGTTTGCAGTTCATTTCCTCTCCTTTCAAAGATAGAAAGATTCCCTCTTCCCGTGCCCTACTCAATCTAATTGCTGACCCAAGAATTGAAGATATTCACCCATCTGAAATATATGGAAAGTATCATTTAATTTTCCAACCTTTAAGATTGCATATTCTCACTCGTGATGCATATATGTGAAAACAGTCAACGTTACATGGTTTCAAAATAGTGCCCCAAAATTCAGTTATTTGTAAGCAGACAAGCAGCTTCAAATAAAAAATCCAGATACATCAATGTATATTGGGAAGAACGGGGTCTTGAAATTAATACTTTGTTGAAGATATATCAGAGTCTTCTTCTTCTTCTTTGGCCTCCTTGTCTCGAGAGACAATGAGTAAGCACCTGGAGGTGGTCAGTGGTTTGTGAAGAGTGGTTTGTGGAGTGGCTATAAAGGCCAATTCTAGAGTGACAGACTCTTCCACAGGTGCTACAGATAAAATGGGTTGTCGGGGCTGTTACACAGTTGGCTCTCCCCTTGCACTTCTGTCTTTTTTCCTGCCAACTGCTAAGTCTCTTCGACTTGCCACAATTTAGCCGCGCCTTTATGGCTGTCCACCAATTCTGGCAATTACTCGCAACTGACTCCCACGACTTGTGATCAATGTCACAGGACTTCATGTCGCGTTTGCAGACGTCATGAAAGCGGAGACATTGACGGCCGGTGGGTCTGATACCAGTGACGAGCTCGCTGTACAATGTGTCCTTGGGGATCCTGCCATCTTCCATGCGGCTCACATGGCCAAGCCATCTCAAGCGCCGCTGGCTCAGTAGGGTGTATATGCTGGGAATGTTGGCCGCCTCGAAGACTTCTGTGTTGGAGATACAGTCCTGCCACCTGATGTCAAGGATTCTCTGGAGGCAGCGAAGATGGAATGAATTGAGACGTTGCTCTTGGCTGACATACGTTGGCCGGGCCTCGCTGCCGTAGAGCAAGGTACTGAGGACACAGGCTTGATACACTAAGACTTTTGTGTTCCGCGTCAGTGTGCCATTTTCCCACACTCTCTTGGCCAGTCTGGACATAGCAGTGGAAGCCTTTCCCATGCGCTTGTTGATTTCTGCATCGAGAGACAGGTTACTGGTGATAGTTGAGCCTCGGTAGGTGAACTCTTGAATCACTTCCAGAGCATGGTCGCCAATATTGATGGGACAGGATGTCAGAAATGCTCCATCCAAGATGTTCGTTTTCTTGAGGCTGATCGTTAGACCAAATTCGTTGCAGGCAGCCGCAATCCTGTCGATGAGTCTCTGCAGACACTCTTCAGTGTGAGATGTTAATGCAGCATCGTTAGCAAAGAGGTGTTCCCTGATGTGGACTTTCCATACTTTGGTCTTCGCTCTTAGACGGGCAAGGTTGAACAACCTGCCACCTGATCTTGTGTGAAGGAAAATTCCTTCTTCTGAAGATTTGAATGCATGTGAGAGCAGCAGGGAGAAGAAGATCCCAAACAGTGTAGGTGCAAGAACACAGCCCTGTTTCACGCCCCTCAGGATAGGAAAGGGGTCTGATGAGGCGCCGCTACGCTGAATTGTGCCTTTCATATTGTCATGGAATGAGGTGATGATACTTAGTAGCTTTGGTGGACATCCGATCTTTTCTAGTAGTCTGAAGAGACCACGTCTGCTGACGAAGTCAAAGGCTTTGGTGAGATCTATGAAAGCAACGTAGAGGGGCATCTGTTTGCGGCATTTCTCCTGTAGCTGGCGAAGGGAGAACAGCATGTCAATGGTGGATCTCTCTGCTCGAAAGCCACACTGTGCCTCAGGGTAGACTCGCACAGCCAGCTTCTGGAGCCCGTTTAAAGCGACTCAAGCGAAGACTTTCCCCACTATGCTGAGCAGGGACATTCCACAGTAGTTGTTGCAGTCACCGCGGTCACCCTTGTTCTTATAGAGGGTGATGATATTGGCATCACACATGTCCTGTGGTACTGCTCCCTCGTCCCAGCACAGGCAAAGCAGTTCACAGAGTACTGAAAGTATAGCAGGCTTGGCACTCTTGATTATTTCAGGGGTAATGCCGTCCTTCCCAGGGGCTTTTCCGCTGGCTAGAGAATCAATGGCATCATTGAGTTCCGATTTTGTTGGCTGGGCGTCCAGCTTACCCATGACTGGCAGAGACTGGGCTGCATTGAGGGCGGTCTCAGTGACATTTTCCCTGGAGTACAGTTCTCGGTAGTGCCCAACCCAGCAGTCCATTTGCTTGTGTTGGTCAGTGATTGTGTCCCCTGATTTAGATTTGAGGGGGAGGGGGTGCGATCTTCTTGATGGTTGGTCCAAAAGCTCTCTTAATGCCATCATACATTCCTCTTCTGGTGTCGGAGGCCAGCTTAAAATGACTACAAAGGTGTTGCCAGTAGGCATTTGCGCAGCGCTTGGCTGTTCTTTGCGCAGCGCTTCTGGCTGCTTTAAGTGCTACGGATGTTAACTCACTGGGGGCTTTCTTGCAGTTCAGAAGTGCAATGCGCTTAGCGGCTATGACAGGTTCCAGCTCTTCAAAGTGAGATTGAAACCAGTCTGCATTCTGCTTCACACGTATGCCAGAGGTGGTCATTGCTGAGTCATATTTGGCGACTCTGATGTGAGCCCAGTTGGTCTCTGCATCCCCTGTAGGAGTGTTTTGAAGGGCTTTTTCAAGTGAATTTAGAAACTTATGTAACAGCTGTGGATAAGAAATTCTGCTAGTGTTGATGCGCGGGCGGCCCTTCTGCTTGAGTGATGTAGCTTCTTTGGTTTGAGTCTAACCTTGCTGCACACCGGGGGGTGGTCGATGTCACAGTTCGCACTGTGGAAGCTGCGTGTGATTTGAACGCTGTTTAAGGAGGCTCGCCTTGTGACGATGAGGTCCAGCTGGTGCCAACGATGTGATCTTGGGTGCCTCCAAGAAACCTGGTGACAGGGTTTAGTATGAAAGAACGAGTTGGTGATGCAGAGGTTATGATAGATACACAATTCAAGTAGTCTCTGTCCATTCTCATTCATCCTTCCAATGCCATAGCGCCCAAGGCAGGAGGGCCATGCGTCATGGTCGGCCCCAACCCTGGCATTAAAGTTCCCCAGCAGGGACAGATGTTCGGTATTGGGGATGCTACTAATGATATCATGGAGTTCCTTGTGGAACTGGTCTTGAGCTTCAAGTGGCGAGCAGAGTGTTGGAGCATAGATGCTGAGTAGGTGTACTGGACCAGAGGTGGTGAGCAGTTGGATGGACAGTATGCGTTCCAAGCCATTTGAGGGTGGCTCTATCATGCTGAGCAAAGAGTTTCTGATGGCGAAGCCCACTCCATGCTGTCTTGGTTCTTCAGGATCCCTACCCTGCCAGAAGAAGGTGTAGTCTTGCTCTCTTAGAGATCCGCATTCCACAATGTGGACTCAATGTCCACATTGAGTCTACTGAACTCGTTGTTAATGATGGCGGTCTTCCGAGAATCGTTAATTTGTGTAAGGTCTTCCGACAGGCCAGGACACATAGTTTTGACATTCCAGCTTGCAAATCGAAGACCTGGTATCTTCTTTCCTTTTTCCGTGCTGTTTGGTGCGGTGTTGCAGTCCACTTTTCGGGCAATGACCCCGAGCTCCAAGCACCCATTGAAGCAGGTGGACTGTGGTGGGACAGAACCTTACTGACCGGGGGCTGCCCGATTTGAGGCGGGCGGTAGCTGTCCAGTGAGATGCGATGACCTCTCCCACCGACAAAGGCAACCCGTGGCGCCCAATCTCTACGCCAATTGAACTGGACTTATAATCCGTAACTGCTGCCTTCCGTGTTGTTTCGGTCGCTGTGAGGCGACTATGGAGTGACCTCTCCATGGCGCATGCCTGGGCGGATGTATGGAGGTTGTGAGTTGCCCAAGTGTCAAAACCTCCCTCTCGGCCTTCCTGGTGGGGTCCAAGGGAGTGCAGAGCACGACGTTTGGCACCGGTATGGCTGCAGGAACTGCCGGAAACATGCCAAAGGTGACACATGACCGCCTTCGGGGTTCCGCTCCGGATTTTCTGTTAGGGTTTACTCCCTTAGCCTTGGTCTCTCCCGAGAAGCCCACAAGGCAGTGGGGTAAAGTCAGAATATATTTCCTCAAATCTAGCCTTCAAAGGGGTCAATAGTTTGTACAAATATCCTTCGAAACAGAGAGTTTGATTTTTCAATATTTTAGTTTTTTAAAATTTGTTCATGGGATGTGGGTGTAGTTGGAAAGGCCAGCATTTATTGCCCATTTCGAACTGCCCTTAAGAAGGTGGTGGCGAGCAACTTTCTTGAAGCAGTCCATGTGGGGTAGGTACACCCACAGTGCTGTTTGGGAGGGAGTTCCAGGATTTTGACCCAGCGACAGGGAAGGAACGACGATACATTTCCAAGTCAGGGTGATGTACAACTGTGTTCCCATGTGTTTGCTGCCATTATTCTTCTAGGCAGTACAGGTCTTGGGTTTTGAAAGTGCTCTCGAAGGAGCCATAGCGCGTTGCTGCAGTACATCTTGTAAATGGTCACGCACTGCTGCCACTGTGTGCTGGTGGTGGAGGGAGTGACTGTTGAAGGTGATGTGTGGGGTGCCAATCAAGCGGGCTGCTTTGTCCCGGATGGTGTCAAGCTTCTGGAATGTTGTTGGAGCTCCACCCATCTAGGCGAGTGCAGAGAATTCCATCACACTCCTGACTTGTGCCTTGTGGATGGTGGACAGGCTTTGGGGTGTCAGGAGGTGAATTACTCGCCACAGAATTCCCAGTCTCTGACCTGCTCCTGTGGCCACAGTATTTATCTGGCTGGTCCGATGAAGTTTCAGGTTAATGGGAACTGCCAGGGTGTTGATGGTGGGGGATTCAGTGGTGGTAATGCAGTTGAATGTCAAAGGCAGATGTTTACACTCTTTCTTGTTAGAGATGGTCAATGCCTGGCACTTGTGTGGTGTGAATGTTACTTGCCAGTTATCAGCCTAAGCCTGAATGTTGTCCAGGTCTTGCATGCAGGCACAGACTGCTTCATTATCTGGGGAATTGCAAATAGAACAGAACACTATGAAATCATCAGCAAACTACCCCACTTATGACCTTACGATGGAGGGAAGGTCATTGATGAAGCAGCTGAAGATGGTTGGGCCTAGTACACTACCCTGAGGAATTCCTGCAGCAATGTGCTGGGACTGAGATGATCAGCCACCAAAAACTGTTGTATGATTGGTTTAGTCTAACTAGGAGAGATTACTTCAGTACGTTTTAACAATAATTAGTTTATTATATATCAAAGAACTGTATACAGCTTTGCAGAAGTATGTCTAACTCCACTGATGCCATGCTGCTTCTCATTCCAGTTTCTTTCTCATGTGATCTCTTACATCATCATTGTGGGAGGTATTAATCACACTATCCTAAACATTAACCTTTTCAAACCCTTATACTACAGAAACCATCCTCCCTTGTTCTAGGTATGACTCCAACCAATGCAGAGTTTTCTTCTTATCCTTATCAACTTCAATTTTATTAGGGCTTTTTGATTCCACACTTGGTTAAATGCTGCCTTGATTTCAAGGTCAGTTGCTCTCACATCACCTCTGGAATTCATCTCTTTTCTCCATGTTTGGATCACGGTTGTAATGAGGTCAGGAGCCGAGTGGTTCTGGCAGAACCTAAACTGAGCATTGGTGAGCAAGTGTTTTTTTGTTGAGTCAGTGCCACTTGATAGCACGGTTGACGACACCTTCCATCACTTTGCTGATGATCGAGTGTGGACTGATGGGGTGGTAATTGGCCCGATTGGATTTGTCCTGCATTTTATGGACAGGACATACCTATGCAATTATCCACATCATCAGGTCGATGCCAGTGTTGCAGCAGCACTGGAACAACTTGGATCGAGACGCAGCTGGTTCTGGAACACAAGTCTTCAGCACTCCAACTGGGATTTTATCAGGGCTCACAGCCTTTGCTATATCCAGTGCACTCAAGCAGTTTCTTGATATCATGTGGAGCTGAAGACTGGTTTCTGTAATGCAGGGGACCTCAGGAGGAGGCCAAGATGGATCATCCACTCAGCACTTCTGGCTGAAGCTGGTTGCAAATGCTTCAGTCTTATCTTGTGCTGCTGCTTCACCAGGCTGGAACTTCAATTTTTGGCACAACTAGTGCTGCTCCTGACATGTTCTGCTCATTGAACCAGGGTTGGTCCCCTGGCATGATGGCAAAGGGATAGGCCAGATAATGAGGTTACAGATTGTGGTAGAATACAGGTCTGCTGTTCCTGATGACCCACAGTGCCTCATGGATGCCCAGTTTTGAGCCGCTGGCTCAGTTCTGAATTTATCCCATTTTAGCACAGTGGTTGTGCCATACAGCACAATGGAGGGTGTCCTCAGTATGAAGACAGGACTTCATCTCCACAAGGACTGTAGTGTGGTCACTCCTACCAATATTGTCATGGATAGATGCATCTGCGAGAGTCAGATTGGTGAGGACAGGGTCAAGTAGGTTTTTCCCTTATGTTGGTTCTCACCACCTGCCACAGGCCCAGTGTGCCCAGCAATATCCTTCAGGGCTCAGTCAACTCAGAAAATGGTGCTGCTACGAAGTCGTTCTTTGTGATGGATTGGTGACGGGCATTGAAGTCCTCCCACCCAAAGTACATTCTGTGCCTTTACTATTCTCAGCGCTTCTTCCAAGTGTTCAAATGGAAAAGTACTGATTCATCAGCTGAGGGAGTGTGGTAGGTGGTTTCATGTATGAAAATCAGTAGGAGGTTTCCTTGCCCATGTTTGACCTGATGTCATGAGACTTCATAGAGTCCAGAGTCAATATTGAGGACTCACAGAGCCATACCCTTTGGACTTTATACCACTGTGTTGCTCCCTCTGGGACGGTGATGGAGGAGTCTGGAATGTATAATTCAGTGAGTATGACTGCATCAGACTGTTGCTTGACTGGTCCGCAGGACAGCTCTCCCAATTTTGGCACAAGCCCCCAGATGTTAGTAAGGAGGACTGGGCAGGGTCGACTGGGCAGGGTGTGCCTTTGTCATATCCAGCGCCTAGGTCAATGTTGGGTGGTCCATCCAGTTTCTACTTATTACATTTTTATCATAGTGTTTGATACAACTGAGTAGCTTGCTAGGCCATTTCAGAGGAAAGTTAAGAGTCAACTACATCACTGTGGGTCTGGAGTCATTGGACAGACTGGGTAACGACAGCAGACTTCCTTCCTGAGAAGGACATTGGTGAACCAGATGGGTTTTTACAGTAGTCTGGTAGTTTCACAGTTATCTTTACAGACTTGTTTTTTATTTCAGATTTATTTAGTTAACTGAATTTAAATTCCCCAGCTATGTGGTGGGATTTAAAGGGTGGCATTTTATGCTCTCCCCCACAACTGGTTTGGAGGCAGGGAGAGCATAATATCCAGTGGGATGGTGTGAGGGGGGACCCCGCCACCATCTCATCTCTGCCGAAATTTAGTCCGTCAATGGCCTTCCCTCCCCACTGCCGATTGAGACCCTTAACTGGGTAATTAACCCCAATTAAGGCCTCTTCCCGCTGCAGCCACAATTACCTGTATGGCGGGCAGCCCCTTTGTCGCACAAGAAAAACGGCAGGGAAAACCGTGCAAGCTGCTTCCCGGCTCCAGGGAGTAGTGGAGGGGTGGGGGGGGGGCTCTCGTTCAATGGCACTTAGTGCCTGAACGAGGAACCCGGTATCGGGAGGGGGGGGTTCCACTGAGACCCTCCCTCTCCGGAACACCCATGAGACCCTTCCCATCCTGACCTACCTGAGGCCTGGCTCCAGCGACGTTCCGCAGCCTCTGGTAGGTGCAGCTGCAGCAGCAACCACCACCTCCACGGTGGCACTGCAACTGCTGGCCTCTGATTGGCTGGCAGCTCTGCAAGGCTGGGACTTCCGGTGACGGGGTCCTAAATCCTATGGAAGGCCCCCCACTGTCCACCGATTGGCACTAAATTTGGCAGGCGTTCTGTAGAAGAGGCAACATGGGGATCTCAGCGTCAGTTTCCCCAACATTGAGATCCCTGCCGCCAGCATAAAAGTCTCCCAAACTCTCTGGATCATTAGTTGAGGCCTCTGAATTATTAGTCCAGTTAACATAACCTGAAAAACCACTTTTTGAAACTATTTCAAAAGTTTGTTGTTGAATCTAACATCTTGATTTCCGTGTGTTAAAAGTCATAAAGCCATATAATTTCTACAAGTTATATTTTGGTGGCATCTCAGATCTATGAACAGTGCTGGAAGTCAATTTCCTGAAAGCAAGTGAAGAACATTCAGGTGCAAGTTGCCTTGCAGTGCAGCACACAATAAGAAACTGCAAATGAACTGTTGCAAACATTTCAGGGCTCGAAGTGACTAGGTAATGTCTGGAGGTCTTGCGTAACCTATATTATGCAGGTGTGCAGACAGCACCTGCAGGCTCAACCTGGGCAAGGCTTATATGGAGCTAACACAGCAACATTCAAAAGCCAAGAGGTGTGAGTGTGTGTTGCAGAACTAGAAGCGAAAATGAGTTGGGAGACAGCCTAGTCTCAGTTCATCAGGACTTCCTACTAATTTGACATGATACTGAAATGTACAGCCAGTTTCAATGGAAAACTTCAATGTTGTGACTGTTTTAATTTGAAGAACATAGCAGAGAACATTAACAATAATTGGATTGCATGCAATTAAAGCCACTTTACTCCCAAAATTGGTTATTATATTTTCGGCAGTTCTGACTTGAGTGCTGAAACCTGCCAACAATTTCATCTGGCAATAAAACCTGTTATTATGGGAATGTAACATTTCTAACAGTATCAAATACATTACGTACATTTAAAGGAACAAGTGACAAGTTATCACAGAGAGCATTTTCAGCATAGCCTGCATTATTTGAACTGCCTCCTACTTAACAACAGCCTCTCTGAAATTAGATTTTTAGATTTAGAGATACAGCACTGAAACAGGCCCTTCGGCCCACCGAGTCTGTGCCGACCATTAACCACCCATTTATACTACACTAATCCCGTATTCCTACCACATCCTCACCTGTCCCTATAGTCCCCTACCACCTACCTATACTAGGGGCAATTTATAATGGCCAATTTACCAATCAACCTGCAAGTCTTTTGGCTGTGGGAGGAAACCGGAGCACCCGGAGGAAACCCACGCAGACACAGGGAGAACTTGCAAACTCCACACAAGCAGTACCCGGAATTGAACCCAGGTCGCTGGAGCTGTGAGGCTGCGGTGCTAACCACTGCGCCGCCCATAATATCTTTTAGTAGAATGCAGTTTTTGCAGGGCTTTAGGGAGAGAAATTCAAATATATTCAAACGTTACTCAGCAAATTTATGATACAAGTAGTTTTCCTCAACTCTCACTCTGTCCCGCCACAAAAATTTGTATTTATATAGTGCCTTTAATGTAATAAAACAGCCCAATGTGCTTCACAGGAATGGCATCAAACAAACTTTAACACTTGCAAAGGCCATTTCTTTCCTCTTTTTGAAAAACAATCTTTTCTCAAGAAAACCTGTCAAAGAGAATTTCACAACAGCTTCAGAGATGTTAGACAACAGTTTGCCAATCTTCCACCTCCCTACACCCAAAATCAGGTGAGAATTTTTATAAATTCTACCTTATTCTTGCAACTACGGAGACACACACCAGAAACTAGAACCACACAACTCTCCTTGTACATATAGCTGACATGCACCTAATGTGTTGTTTTAGATGCAGTATGCAAGAGATGGAGTACAACACAGTGCTGGAGCGCTTATTCAGTCTTGGCACAGTCAGTCCTGCAACATGCAATTGTGATTAACTGTAACTTTTCCTTTCGACCCAACCTGATATATTACATGTAACAAGATTTGGCAGTATATTCTTATCTAATCTTTTCCCCAGTGTTGTAGTACTGCATGAATTAAATGGGTTTTCAGACAAATTATTAAGAAGATTTTGATATGTTACGCTCTTATGTTGCCTAAAATGATATGTTGCAGTTGCTGACAACACAGTATTGGAGCAATTAGATAAGAAAGCTTCTAGTGCTAGCCCAGCAATTAACCACTTAGGTTCTTTCCATTGTGCTAAGTATGCCAGAAGAGACTGAACACCACAGGGAGTATAGTCAGCATTAGAAAAGTGCATTCTCCAGTCAGACTGGAATCTGAATTTAACCCTTTCTCCCTTCAGATTTCTATGAATATCCACTAAATAGTTTCCAATGACTTGAAAAAATAGCTTTTTTGTTGAATTTCTTTTGCTTTACAGAGAGGAAGGAAAGTGTGACTCCTGATTCCTTGGGCACCATTTGTCCTCTGATAACCTGTCCAAGTGGGTACTTTTCATGCATAAATTATATAGAATTACATTGAAATTGCAACATGGAAACAGACTGTTCAGCCCAACCAATCTCCTCCACAAACAGTCATCCCAATCCCATGAGTCACCAAACTAAGCTGTTCTCAACATGTTGAGATGGTCTCTGCTTCAATCACTAATTCTGGGAGTGCATTCCACAGACACACAACCTCCGTAGATTAAAACGTTCTCCTGACCTCAGTCCTAAATCTCATATCTATGAAATAGACCCGTAATCACTGGAAACTGGGAGAAATCTTTATAAAATCACTCCATAACCTCTCCTGTTCTGATGAAAATAGCCAACAATTTCAAGTCTTCATGCTTATATTTATTATCGAACAACAACTTGCATTTTTATAGCACCTTTAAAGTACTAAAACATCCCAGGGCACATCGCAGGAGCTTTATCAACCAATACTCATCTCTTCTATAATCTCAACATCATTCCTATAGTGTGGTGCCCAAAATTTCTTATGGTACTCTTTGGTTTGCATAGATTCACAATTATATCATAATTTTTACAATCTATACCTTGTTATAAAACCAAATATTCTATTTGTTTTTTTTTAAATGACCTTCTCCACTTGAGTTATTGCTTTTAATATCATGTGAACCTGAACTCTCCAAATCCTCTGCTCTTCAACCTCATCCAGCTTTCTACTATTCAAAGTATAAAGACGACCTGGTTCTAAAAAAATCTAAATATATCACATCATAATCAGAGATTGAATTCTGTCACTTTCAGCCCATTCCACCATCATATCAACAGCCACTTGCTGTTTTCACTCAGCCTGCAGTATTATTTGCTATGCCTCTTAATTTATATCATCTGCACATTTGAACACCTCTTCCTCTCGCCTCAACAGTGAACAGCAACAGGCTATTTGACTGAACATCACAGCTGAGTCCACATTCCTATCCTCGAATGGCGTCATACATGCACACTTCCAGCAAGGATCACTTTATAGCGATCAGAAACCCAGCTGATTCTTTCTTTCTTCCTTTCACTAAGTCAGGAGTAGCACCTCCTATACCTGACCTGGATAACATCAGCAAACTCAGCACTGACTATGAACCTTGAACCTTCCTGGTCTGGATGGCCCAAAGAAGGTGGCTTTACCTTTGAAGCAAAAGAAAATCTTATTCATCAATTCTATCAGGTTTAACTATCAAATCATTGAAGATTTACATGGGATTCTGGCTGCATTTTATCGAAACCATCTTAATAGTGGGAGGAGCACTGTCTAATCTCAGAAGCAACACCATGATCGAAATATGGGACAATTAAAACAACCTAGAGCTGGAAAGCTCTGGGACTAAAGCTGCAATAGGTCGGTCTTAATGGGCATGGTATAACTATGAAATTTAAATTGTGCTTGAAGAATAGAAGGCTTGGGATTAGTGCTTCCATGCTAACCAATCAGACAACAACTGTTTCATGAACTATCACCTAATTAGCATTGTGTTTGTATTATCCAACGTCTTATTCACAAGGGAAGGAAACAGTTAATACCGCAAACAATAGGAAACTATAGTGCACTGATACTATATCCCACATTAACTTTCTTGATGCTCACCCACGTCTGCCTCAGTCCTTCAAACAGGCATGGTTGAAAACGCAAACAAGACAATGAAAATAAGCGGTGAGAGAGTAGTTTCACTGCTATCTTTTAAATGGGACTTAAAGGACAATCCCACATTCCTTGGGGCGGGTTGGGGTGGGAAGGAGTTTGCAAACATCCTCACATCAGAATGTCCTTTTAACATTTAGTCGCTAGAATCTCACGTGCATCTGTAAAGGCAGCTATGGTTTGGTTGATGGCATAGAAATGTCAAGACATACCACTTTGGCCACACATCAAGCTAATGGCTTGACTACCAGTGGGAGGACAAGTCCCTTTAAAGACCGCTTGCCACGATGGATTACATTTCTCTGTTCTCAGGAAGGCCACAAAGAGGAGACTATATAAACTCAAGCCTTGTGAATAAGACGTTGGATAATACATACACAATGCTAATTAGGTGATAGGTCGTGGAACAGTTGTTGTCTGATTGGTTAGCAAGTAAGCACTAATCCCAAGCCTTCTATTCTTCAAGTACAATTTAAATTTCATAGCGATACCACGCACATTAAGACCAACATATTGCAGCTTTAGTCCCAGAGCTTGCCAGCTCTAGGTTGAAATAGGGGACAATTAAAACAATCATGGTGTTGCCTCAGTTTAAACAGCACTCCTCCCCCTATTGCAGCACAGAATTGGCACAGCCCTATATAATAGCCAGAGAACAACTCAGTTTGCCAGTTCCCATGTATCCTAATGGATTATGCTAAAAACCTTAGATAATAACAATCTTAGATAATAAGAGTAAGTTTATGGCAATTTCTTGGACCCATTTTCAAAGCAGCTGCTAATTTAAAGAATTTTCAGCTGTTAGACATTAAAATGTGCTTTCACATAAATGGTGCAAATTTGTTTACTCTGGTCTTATTATACAGCAAAAAAAAACATGCACCTTAAACTGGCCATGAGGTGATTCAAATGAGGTCAGTATAAAGAGCGGTTTTCAAAGCTCTTTTAAAACACACAGCTGACATCCAAGCAGTAGATGGATGCAATCCATTGATAGCCTTTCTTCAAGGCAAATAGTCCATTTAATTGAGTTTAACAAAACAAGATTTGCACACATCTCATTAACATTGAGATATCTCAGATCGCTATATTTCACGTTATTTCCATTTTGCCTTTAATTCATGAAAAAGCAGAGACATGAACAATTAATTTTCCTGGAACTTTTTAAACCGAGTGCACTGTTTCTCTCTTTCCTCCTCCATGCAGCACCCTGTCTATTTTGAGCAAAAATCAAAATGCTGCAGATGCTGGAAATCTGGAATAACAAAAAGAAAATACTGGAGGTCTGGCAATATCTTTGGAAACAAGAGACAATGAGTTTTGAGGAAGGGTCCATATCCAAACATCTCAGCTGTTTTTCCCACAGATGTTGCGTAACCTGCTGACGTCATTTGTTTCTCTTCCCCCATTCTCTGCTTCCAAGCTATACTCCCAAATGCTATGGTGGGACAGTCCAGGCCATCGAAAGCTCCAGAGACAAATTGGCGCTACTGCTTAATTCGTTGGCTAGGAGGATGGATGAGCAGCAAGTCTGTGTTAAATCCCAAATAATATGGTTAACAATGGCATGAGCGACAGCAGAAACCACTATTTAGACCATGTCTCCTAGTGGGAGAGAATCAAGTGCTCTTAACACTATAGTTACCAAACTGCAATCATGTTTACCACCTAACTGTGGCAAATGGCTATTCTCCCCACCACTATGCATGTAGTAGTTATCATCAGAGTAGTAAGGCATTTTGTTATACTGTTATGGTCTGAAAAACTAGATTAGGACTTAAAAAAATTTTTATACGACCATACAAATTAGGAGGAGTAGGCCACTCGGCCCCTTGAGCCTGCTCCACCATTCAACAAGATCATGGCTGATCTGATTGTAACCTCAACTCCACATTCCCACCTACCCCCAATAAGCCTTCCAACCCCTTGCTTATCAAGAATCTATCTAGCTCTGCCTTAAAAATATTCAAAGACTCTGCTTCCACTGCCCTTTGAGGAAGAGAGTTTCAAAGATTCATGACCCTCTGAGAAAAAAATTTCTCCTCATCTCGGTATTAAATGGGCGACCCCTTATTTTTAAGCAGTGACCCCTAGTTCTAGATTCTCCCAAAAGGGAGAACATCCTTTCCACATCCGCCCTGGCAAGACCCATCAGGATTTTACATGTTTTAATCAAGTCACCTCGAACTCTTCTAAACAGTGGACACAAGCCTGACCTGTCCAACCTTTCCTCATAAGACAACCTGTCCATTCCAGGTATTAGTCTAGTAAACTTTCTCTGAACTGTTTGCAATGAAACAAAGAACAAAGAAAATTACAACACAGGAACAGGCCCTTCGGCCCTCCAAGCCTACGCCGATCTAGATCCTCTATCTAAACCTGTCGCCTATTTTCTAAGGGTCTGTATCTCTTTACTTCCTGCCCATTCATGTATCTGTCTAGATACATCTTTAAGTAAGGAGACCTTCCTTGAGTAAGGAGACCAATACTGTACTCCAGATGTGGTCTCACCAATGTCCTGTATTTTGCATAACCTCCCTACTTTTGTGTTCAACTCCCTCGCAATAAACGATAACATTCTATTAGCTTTCCTAATTACTTGCTGAACCTGTATACTAACCTTTTGCAATTCATACACTAGGACACCCAGATCCTTCTACATCTCAGAGCTCTGCAATCTCTCACCATTTAGATAATATGCTTCTTTTTTATTCTTCCTGCCAAAATGGACAATTTCACATTTTCCCACATTATACTCCATTTGCCAGATCTTTGCTCACCCACTTATACGATTATATTCTATTCCTTCACTTTCACATATTTAATGATGTAATGGTAATGGTTGCAATAAAAACAGGGCAGGTTGAAGTGATAGTTTCATACTGAACACAGATACTGGGCTGCTACTAAATTTATTTAGTATTTGCAGTGTTACAGTGACTTAGCAGAACTTACAATGACAACAAAAGGTGCTACCATTATCCTGTCAGGAAACACCAATAAATGCAAATTAAATAGCTTTACTGCTGTGCAATTATCATAGATTTTTTTTTAGGTTAAAAATCATAATGGATACGGCTTTAAAACCACTTCAGAAACGATGAACCTGGCTCCTTTATTTTCCAACAGACTACAGTTATTAACCAGACTATATCAATGGGTTCCACCGTCATGCAGCAGTTCTAGTTGCTGAAATGATTGAGTAAATGTTTGCATTTGTTATGCTACCTTCAAATAGCACCCAAGTTAAGGTGTGCTCCATAATTTTCTGGTGTCACAGTAAATGAAGCCAAGCTCCTTCAGACTACTTTCTACAGGACCGATCAAAGACAAACAAATCAGATGTCATCTGTACATGCAATGTTGTCTTAATAGTTTGAGAAGTTGATTAGTATAGAAATGTTAGTAACCAACCAACTTATAGGT
Source organism: Heterodontus francisci (assembly GCF_036365525.1). Lineage (NCBI taxonomy): Eukaryota > Metazoa > Chordata > Chondrichthyes > Heterodontiformes > Heterodontidae > Heterodontus > Heterodontus francisci. Next base: position 55,784,739 of record NC_090396.1, on the reverse strand, counting down.
TGCTCTTTACAATAATGTACATGAGCCAATGCATTTACTTCAAAGAATTATTACATAGAAAAAGAAAAAGATAAACATGCATCTATTTAGTGCCTTTCCTAACCTCAGAACATCTCAAAGCATTTTACAGTCAATGAAGTATTTTTGAACTGTAGTTATTATAATAAAAGAAACATAGCAGCCAATTTGCACACAGCAAGCTCCCACAAACAACAATGTGATAATCTGTTTCAATTTATGTTGATTGAGGGATAAATATTCTCTATGACTCCCCTGCTCTTCTTTGAAATAGTGCCATGGGATCTTTTATATACAATTGAGAACACAGATGAGGCCTTCGTTTAACATCTCATTCAAAAGACAACACCTCCAATTGCGCAGCACTCCCTCAGTACTGCACTGAAGTGTCAGCCTAGATTTTTGCACTCAAGTCTCTGGCGTGGGACTTGAACCCACAACCTTCTGGCTGCAGAGGCAAGAATGCTACCAACTGAGCCACAGCTGATACAGTAAAAGAAGTAAAACGTACCTTATTCCCAACATTGCCGACTCAAATAAATAAAACCTGACCTCAGTCAGAATTGCTATTACGCAACTAATCAATCTCCCATGATGTTACACACAGAGAGTCAAAACCAAGTTTAGTATTGAAATAAAACTGACATAGTTGGACCAGGGGATGCAGACTCACTTAGTCTGCTTTCTAAAATAATACATTCCATCCTTGTTAATATTTAACACTTTGATGTCATTTTTATAGTTTAAATAGCAAAATATGCAACAATTGTCTGCAGCACATGCTGGTCGAATCAAAACTGAGGCACTCTGGCACCGCCAGTGGCAGGAGGGTGCAATTAAAGCGTAACAAGTTTACATAAGCACGTCCCATTATAAATGTAGGCAAAGGAACTTAAAGCTGACAGAAAATTTGAAAAAGATGTAATAGAAAATAAGGTGCTACAGATAGGAATTGTTAGGTCATAGATTTTCTAATGCATTATAGATTGGTATTAAATATATCCAATGTTAACCTATTCGTGCCCAATAATTACATATTCTGCAACTATTGAAGTCACTAGTAAAAAAAAAATTGAAATATCAGTTAGTTCTTCCTTTCTTAAGGTTATATTGTGCCACATCATTTTCTAGCTAGAAAGGAGTGCAGAAGGCTTGCTTCAAGTGTTGTGACAATGTTATCCTTGAGATGGCTGCTTGCAAGAGCATAGAGTTGGCCAGGTTGACCCACCTGCCAATTTTACGGTCCCTGATTTGAATAATTCTTTTGAAGTAATGCATTGGCCCATGTACATTATTGTGAAGAGGAACCTACCAGTTTGTTGGTTACCGATATTTCTGTACTAGTCACCTTCTCTTCAACATATGGCCTCCTTCTGTGCTGTAATGGCTTTAATGACTCACACGAGCATGTCAACATTGCCTGTACAAATGACATCTGATTTGATCGGTTCTGATCCAATTTTTCAGCTCCTCAAAAAGTCTGTTGTGCGAGCAATTGACTGAAATGGACTTTTAATCGCTGAGACCCACCCTGAGGGAGAAGTGCCTTCTCGCTGATCACTGCCTTTCTCATGGCACAGCCAAGATCAGGAACTTGCCATTATATAGATTATGTGCAAATTGGACAGCAGGAGGAAAGCGGGAAATTAGATGAAAATATATCACCAAACACAAATTTTTGCAGCCTTATATATTCTGCAATATTAGCTCCCATAGAGCACAAAGATTGATTTGTGATATAGGAACTAATTGAAATTTTAAAAGAAACCACCCAATTTAGAGCAAAGAGAAGTCAAGTTGGAGTATTATTCCATTCAAAGTATTCTCCCATATTATAATAGGAAATATTAGCCCCAGAAGTTAATTTACATTTTAAAAAATTCATTCATGGGATGTGGGCGTCGCTGGCTAGGCCAGCATTTATTGCTCCATGGTCTCCTTAATCAGCATAGAGCCATTGGTTGGGTTTGACACCCTACCGGACTTCTTTAATTAAGTTACTGTCAGTGAAATTCCCAGTGTGCCTACATAAAAGAAATAGTTAGGGGCACGAAGGTAAATTGGCCTTGGAGACACTCAGAACTAAAACCAGGGGAAGCAATGCTACATGCAGAAACTGCAGACTTTGTAGCTGGCAACATGGCATTTCAGGACTAGGTGCACCATAAAAGCTTTTTAGACTGGTTTGAGGTTGAAGCCATTCTAGGATGCTCCTAAAGTCAGTGACTTCATTGGAGAAGCTTAGCAGGGCGAGAGGCCTAACTGAATCAACTTTAAAATGCATTCAAAATCCTCTTGAGGCCAATATATATTTTCTTTATAAAATGGGAAGGTACTTTGAAGTAAAAGTACTCCTCCTTGCCTATCCTCCTACTCTAAGTGCTTTGCGCATGCAAGAGTCACCTTTGAAACAAACACTTCTTTCTTCAATCAACTCCTGATGAAGAGTCCCAATGTAAAATTATCTTGTGTTTAGTCAGTACAGACACAATCAACGAACTGATGTACACACACACAAAAGCAAATTTATTTTAAATTAAAACAGATTTTTCCTCGATGCTTTTTTGAAAAAAAGATTTTAAAATAATTAAAAATTAAGTAGTAATGCATCTGTATTTAATTCTTTATGTTTTAAACGGTGCTGGAGGTGATGCTTTTGATTAAATCCACGTGTGGAAGAGGCAAGACTGGTGCTTAATTTAACTCTTTGCTCTTACCCAAAACATTCCTTCTCCTCAAAATTGCTAGGTTTGGTTACAATTTGATGACATTTCTAGTCTTGAGGGGAAAAGAGATTCCTTCATTATTCCCAAAACGTTGTTGCTAACAGGCTTCATAAATACGTCTACACTTGGAAAGTAGTTTGCACTATATTCAGAGATCTCTTCTCAATTGATATAGTGAATGCGAATGGCGATAACCATATTGTAGCCTGACAAAGAGGTCTCTGGAGATTTAAGCATTTATGTGAACTACAAAATACATCAATCTCACAAAAGGTATCACTTTCAAGCGATCTGTGTGGTTTTCTCCAGACTTAATCATTTCAGCAGAAACAACCAAAATCAAGAGGCGAACAGCATGCTTCAGAATGGTATGCTCTTGCAGTAAGCTTTGCTTAGCCAGGCTTCTTTTATGAAATCAATAAAAGTCTTCATCTGTGCAGCTTTGCAAATAAAGAATATATGAAACAGATATAATTCAAAATCTGTAACGCCTTTGAACTGTGAAGAGTCATAGTTCATCAATAATGGAATTTAAATAAATATATATATAGTCAATGACGAATTATAATTTCTGACTGATCAAGTCTATAAAGGCTCTCAGCACAATGACATCGATACCTAATCTTGAATTTGGCTTGGTGAGAATGAAAGGTAGATAATTTGTTCTGCTGACTGATTCATGGTATAACTATGTATACTCCAAATGAAATATTCAGATCAACGTCAGATGTTTCTATTGTCCTATAGAGGGGTCCTTTTTTATCCATCTGCATATGTCAGAATAGAACAGAATCTTTCCTCGAACATAGGTGTAAATGAAGATTATAATTCACCACAAACATAAAACTACTATTTGGAAAATGAATCTGTCCAATATATAAACTTTAGTAATACAAAGAATATCACAGATAGGTTTTCCATTCCGGGCTCAGGACCCCAAAGTCATGGTCACTTCTGGGTCCTGACCTCGCATCGTGTCGCCAACACACACATGTTGCAATTTTGTTACATAAAGCAGCTAATTGGCCTAGAGTCATATTCGTTGCCCAATTAGCGGAGGCGGATCATAGGCAGCGGTGGGCCTGATTTGAAGGACGGGCAGCAGCCATTGCTGAGTTTGCTGTTTGCCCAAGAAATGGAAGAAGGTACAGAACAAAGGGCAGTGAAAAAGGAGGCCTACTCCGTGCCAGGGCAGCCCACAGTTTTTCAGATGCCTCACTGAAGGTACTGTTGGAGGTAGTGACAGAGAAGCAACATCTTGTTCCCTGGCAGTGGCAACAGAAAGCCTGCAAGGCTCACCAAGAGCACAGGGGTGGAGGTGGCTAATCAAGTCAGCAGCAGAGGAGTGGTGGGGAGGAACTGGGTCTAGTGCAGGAAACATTTCAATGACCTTCTCAGGTCTGGAAAGGTGAGTCCAAAAATAGACCCTGATGGCATATCTCCTGGTCCGCAGTCACCAGAGTGCAAAAGAGAAGGCCATCCTGAGGGCACATAGCATTCTCCTGTTCAGCAACCTTGATGACCCATGAGCAAAAGTCAGAACCCTGGTGCTATTGGACAGGAAACTGGAGTGCAGACTGCAGCATTGTAAGTGAGGTGCCTCAGCTGGTGGTTCTGTCCAGCAATCAAGTGCACCATGAAAGGGCTGAGTAGGTGACAGATGGTGATGAGGGGTCCACCCCTCATGGGGGTCCATCATCATCATCATCTGCCTCCATGACTCCTTTGACGGGCAAAGTATCCGTGGAGTCACACCTGTAACAGAGGCTGCCCCTGCAGTGCTGCCATTGCAGCAGCCTTTGGAGTTACCCCCTCCCCCCTGCAACCTCCATGCAAAGGCTATCTGCCACAGGTATCTCAGTCCCAGACAGGCACTAACAAGCAGCCTGCTCCACCCCATCCTCAGCCACAGGGGGAACACCTCTTAGGAGTGACCGTGAGCACAGGCCACCATGTCATAATGTCTCTGTGTGTCACATGGGTGTTTCAGATGTAAATAATAGTGAAATGTTAAGCAATGAAGCCCTGGGAAAGTTGGTGAAATGCAAGGGGATGGGAAGTAAGGGCTGACAGAACAATGGAGAATGCTGGTGAAAATTGTGTAAGGTGGAAAGTCTGGAGCCTTCCTGTCCCTCCTTCCTCACCTCTTCACCCCCCATGCTCAGCAGTCTGCCTCTGCTCCAGGAGATACAGCTCCTCATTGCTGGTCACAGCAAGCTCAGATAAGCTTGATCCCATTTCCTCTAATGCCCTTCCTTCATTGAGGTCTTTCTGAGGCCCCCCCCCACCCCCATCATCAACAAGTGAGGCCTGTTAGCAGAAGGATCCATTCCCCCCACCCCCAATCCCCCAAAATTCCCTGGTCAAGAATGCAGAGATATGAAAGATAATTTTTCACAATGAGTATAACTAGCTGCCTATGAATGAGGGCCTTCTCTGAACTTTCCCTTTTCAATGCTGCCTCTTGCTTCTGTCCCACTGTTCTAGCTCGTTTCCCGCTGCATCACCACCTCCTCCTCCCTGTCATGGTTCTGACAGTGCGTCGAACTCACACCTTAGAAAGATAATCCAAAACTGGCCCTTTAACAAGCTGACAACAAACTCGTTAATAACTCATTAATAACTTATTAACAGATTTAAGTGGCCATTTGCACAGAGTGGGTAGATTGCTTCTTCCATCTCCTGCCGTGACCTTTTAAACACGGAGCGTGCCGGTTTCACGTTGGGAAACCAACACACAGACCCATGAGGCAGATTTAAGCGACCACCTACCCCCATGAACAAACAAAAATCCCGCCCCACTTGTTAGGGCCCAAAATAGAAGAAAGGACAGCAAATTAACAGGAAATCAGAAAAGAAAACGGTTGCATTGATATAGCATCTTTCATATTTATAGAATGTCTCAAAGCACTTTATTGTCAATTAATTACTTTTTAGTTCAGTCACTATTTTTTAAAAAAGGAAAAGACAGCAGCCAATTTATACACAAGATCCAAAAACAGGAGTGAGCTAAACGACCAATTGAACCATTTAGCGATGTTGGTTCAAGGAAAAATGGTGGTCAAGAGAGTGGGAGAACGCCCCTGCTCTTCTTCTCCTACTGCCATGGGATCCTTTACATCCACTTAATGGAGCAAATGGAACCTTGGTTTAATGTTTCATTCGTAAGACAGCACCTTCAACATTACAGTACTCCTGTGGCACTGCACTGAAGGGTTACCCAAAATGATATGCTTCGTAATGTCGCTTCTGATTTCATGAGTGTGTTATGACTGAGGCAGGAGCAATGCACTTTCAATTCAGTCCCATCACTCCACAGGTCACAGCATATTAAAGTTTTCCCACCCAACCAGAAAACAGCCAAATTAAACATTATAGTAACCCCCAGAATAAAACAGACCAAACCGGGTATCTTAAGACAACAAAAAATTAACTATATTAAAACTAAATCTTAAACACTATTAAGATAAACCGATGTCTAAAGACCTTATAACTTCTTATTTAAACCTAACTTCCCCCATTCACATATAGACACTCAAAAATCAATGGTTAACCGTTTTTTTAAATTAGCTGTTTCTTAAGAATAAACAAATAACTGGGTTATAAGTCTTTGTGGGTTATGTTCCTGATGGGTGAGGTAGCCGAGTGTAAAAATAATCAAATGCCACTCGAAGTCTTCACGCCGATTTGATGAAACAGTCCTTCAATAAATAGGCATTCAAAGCACTTCAGCTGCAACTGGCGTCAAACAGTTCTTTAAACAAGCAGTATAGCAATGGGTCCTCTCGGATTTTAAAACCAACTGTTTCTCAGTCGAAACTTTACTGCAAATTCCAGAAAACGCAGTCAAGGGAGATTCAATCTTGAAGCAAAGGCTTCTTGGATTGGAAGTAAACAAAAGGAATTTTGCTACCTCCAGCAATACAAATGGTCTCTTCAAAAGGTTTTTTCCTCCTTAGCCAATTAACACAACCTGCAGTTCATTGTAGAATTTCTGTTGAGAGAAATAGACAGCTCCTTCCTCCAGTAAGCACGCTTTCGCTGGTGTCTCTCAAAACTGGTTTTAGCTATTTTTCCACAATTAAATTGAAACATTACACCATATGCCCTCTTCACTCTCCTGCTGTTACCTAGGTAACAAGTGCAGGTGTGGCACACTGTTCTCAGAAATCTAAAACTTCTCTCTCTGTCTTAAAGGCACACTGTTTCAAACAGAGGAGAAAATAAATACAGTTCCGTGACAAGTGTAGTTATCACAAGGATGAGATGGCAAAGTTTCTGGTTAGCAAGATGCTAGAAGGTTATAAGCACATATACTGGTTTGCACTGCCATAGATAATAATTTTCTTCACGCACTTCTGTACTCATGTTTTCATTTTTAATCACCAAAATTGCTTTAAGGTTGCATGGCTGAAGAACCAGAGTCACAGAATGAGATCTCCAAAGGTTTTGCTTGATTTATCTTTACAAGTGAAGCACCGCACTTTGCAGGTCTTTATGCAGTCTATTTAATTTTCTGAGGAAAAGTCTACAACAGCGTCAGTGACAAAGTTGATTTGTACATGGCTACACAAGAAACAGGCTTGAAGAGCTGAATGGTGCTTTTATATTTCATCCTTCATATATTAAACTCACTTTCAACAAGTTATCATTCTGCACCCATCAGTCTAAAGGCAGTATTTAAGCCAAAAACTGCCAGCCCACAATATTTTAACCATTCACTTTAATGAGCAGAAAATCAAAAGCTGACAAGTGCAGAAGCAAAAAACCCCAATCTCAAACTGCAATCAACTCCTGGGTTAGTTTAAGATACACAGCAAAAGAAATAAAATTGGGCCTGCATTAACTAAAGTTACCTGATTACAATATTTGGCCTCATCAAATGTTATAACAGCACCTCACAACTTGCTATCTACTTTGAGATGAGTTGCACTTGCCCCTGCAACATCACAATGCCGGGTAATGATAGCATTATCAATCTCACAATACAATACTGCATGGATTTTTCCTCATAACACAACTGCACTTAGTTTTAAGTGTTGTGTGCAAAGATTTTATCGGCGAGTGAACTGTTACAAGGGACTGGCTTTCTCAACCAACACTCGGATCAGCCATTTCAGAAAGAAAATGTGAAGTTTTGTAGGAAATGGCTCTTCCACAAGCATTCTGTCACGTCCTGGTATTTGCAGACTTACTGAGTTTCTTGCCAAAACACAGGTATTCTCTAAAAAACAAAGGAAGCCCAAATACACTCACAATTTTAGAAGGCTCTGCATAACATCCAAATTACTGGCCACCAATTGCCTCATTCCTGGTATAAAAATTAGTCACATTTCATCACTTAAAAAAAAAGTTGAAGTGACCTAGATAAACATGATAAAAATTCCCGTTGCCCGTAGCTCCTGGCTTGACCAACTTCATTATGAGAAAATATGACTCACATTGTAAACCCTAATTGATACACTATACCAGTTAAATTTTAGGGCGGCACAGTGCTGCAGTGGTTAGCACCGCAGCCTCACAGCTCCAGCGACCTGGGTTCAATTCTGGGTACTGCCTGTGTGGAGTTTGCAAGTTCTCCCTGTGTCTGCGTGGGTTTTCTCCGGGTGCTCCAGTTTCCTCCCACAAGCCAAAAGACTTGCAGGTTGGTAGGTAAATTGGCCATTATAAATTGCTCCTAGTATAGGTAGGTGGTAGGGAAATATAGAGACAGGTGGGGATGTGGTAGGAATATGGGAAAAGTGTAGGATTAGTATATATGGGTGGTTGATGGTCGGCACAGACTCGGTGGGCCGAAGGGCCTGTTTCAGTGCTGTATCTCTAAATTATCGGCAATAGTCACAACAGGAGATTAGATTAAAACAGGTGGATTGCAAGTGCAGCAGTACAAGGCATGACCCACTGTGACACTGACCGCGAGAAGCTCCTCCCCATCGTTCTATGCACAGATACTAAAACGGATGATAAGAAAGGAATAGAAGATTTAAAAAGTTTCAGGCCAGTTAAAGCCTGCTGCTCATTTCCAAGTAACCACTCAGGAGTAGCAATACTTCATCTGCTCATCCTCTCAATTTGTGACGTAGAAACTATACATGGCAAATTCTGCAAGAGATACAAGCTCTTGTAGGTGAAGGTATTTAGTTGCCATGTACAATTGTACCTGTGTCAGAGTACAAAATAAAAACAGAAAATGATGAAAATATTCAGCAGGTCAGGCAGCATCAGTGGAGAGAGAAACAGAGTTAATGTTTCAGGTCGACGGCATCATCGACCTGAAATGTTATCTCTGTTTCTCCCTCCACAGATGCTGCCTGGCCTGCTGAATAGTTCCAGCATTTTCTGTCTTTATTTCAGATTTCCAGCATCCACCGTATTTTGCTTTTTTAATCACCAAATATTTGCTTGTTCTAATGATTATCTGATTTGTGCAATGGCATTATTCAGAAATTTCAGTGCCTTATTTTTCACTGCAAATTGTCACTCTTGCACCCCCAACAAGCATCCAAAATGTTAACTTGCCGGTTCTCTCCACCGATACTAATTGACCTGCTGGGTGTTGCCAGCATTTTCTGGTTGGTTTCAAATTTCCTATTTTACCTGCAGAGCATCCAGCTTTTTAAATTCCGAGGCCGGAATTTTACCCCACCCCAGCGAGCCAGATTCTGGCGGGGTGGGGGGGGAAGGGTGGTGGCATAAAACTGAGCGGGAGGCCTTCCCGTCCCGCCCCCGCCTCCGCCCCACTTTACGTGGGCCGGGGAGGTGAGAAATAGGCCGCCCGCCCCAGGCCAATCAAGACCCTTAAGTGGCTACTTAAGGGCCTTCGCCCACCTCCACGGGGATTTTACCCATGGCAAGCAGATATCCTGGAGATGTGAAAGGCCGCCCAGTGAAACCTGGCAGCCTCTCAGTGCACTGGGGGTGGAGGGGCAGGGCCCGGACAAACGGGCACTGAGTGCCCGAATGAGGGTCACCCCGCTTCCCCAACCACCCCCAGGACCCGAGACATCCCCCCTTCCCCCCAAACGACCATCCTTACCTCGCCGGGCCGCTACCAATTAGCTCGGCGGGGCAACCCTAACTTACCTGGACTTCTGGCTCCATGTCCTCGGTTGGGCTGCAGTCCCAGTAGTGGCCACTGCTCCCGGTGGTGCTGCTGGGACTAAGAGCTGCTGGCCCGATGATTGGCCAGCAGCTCAATGAGGCGGGACTTTCTCCGTCAACCGGGTGGAAGTCCCGCCTCGGAACAATTAAAGCCTGGGGACCCGTAAGATGCGGGTCGGATCCCCAGGCTGGGCAGAAGCGGTTTCGCCACTGACTTTTACATCGGTGGCCAGCTCCCATTTGCCTGACGTAAAATCTAGCCCCAAGTTGCGTCATATGAAAAGTGCAATATTAATTCAATTTTTTTGTTTTTTGTTCAATTTATGAAATGGACAACAGTATTTGAAAAGATAAAAATTCATTACCAGGAAATATTAGGGTTTTCATAATCTGCTACCTGAAATGCCCTGAGCCCCAGGTTTAAGAAACAAGCCAATAGATGACACAGAGTGAGAATAAAGGCCAGATAATGATCTGTCAGTCATTGACTCACATCATTAAGTTCAAAGTCTAACTTATGAACATCTTGTGCCTGCACAAACCCCATTCTCAAATGCAAGACAAGATGATCCCCAGCTCTGCAGATAACCTTCAAAGTTTAATGATGTCACCTAAAAATCCTGTTTAGAACGATTCAACACATTGAGATGCAGATAAACCTCCACTTGCAAGAAATAGCAAGCTTACAAATGAAGCATTAAATCATGGGTTATGACTTCAGCAGTGGAAGCATTCCTTATGTTCTCTCTGATGAGGTTACATCAAGTCTAACAAGTGCTGACATATAAAAAGTGCTGCTTTTAATCATCAGAAATGCATTATGAATTAGATGTAAATCTTTCACAGCATCTCCAAAATTGAAGCTGACACGTCCTTAAAGCGCATTGTCCAGCGTACCAATTAAGCAGGCCATTTGCATACCTGCTCACACGTGGGATGTACTCGCTGTGTACTTGCAGGTCAACTGGAATGTCATCATGCTGTTGGATTGGCTGGAAATGCCAGCAAAAAAGCTATAAACAGTTTGAATTCACAATCAGCAGTGCCACGCACCATGATCAACGAACTGCAAGTAGCTCAAACTTCAGTAGTTCTTGATGCGCCCTCCTGGGAACCAACTCTTTGGTTACTTGAAAAGGAGAAGAGGAACTGAGAGTTAAACAGCAGATTGGCACACAATCACTGTTATACGTTTTCCATATCATTTTAACGTTTTCTCTGTGAAAAGCCATTCAACTAATGAAGTTTTTTTTATTTGTTAATGAGATGTGGGCATCGCTGGCTCGGCCAGCATTTATTACCCATCCCTAATTGCCCACTGAAGGCATTTAAGAGTCAACCACATCGCTGTGGGTCTGGAGTCACATGTAGGCCAGACCAGGTAAGGACAGCAGGTTTTCTTCACTAAAAGGACATTAATGAAACAAATGGGTTTTTACAACAATTGACAATGGTTTCATGGTCACCGTTAGACTAGCTTTTAATTCCAAATTTATGAATTTTATTCAAATTTCACCATTGAACCCATTTCCCCAGAGCATTAGCCTGGGCTCTGGATTACTGGTCCAGTGACATTACCACTACGCCACCACCTCCCCCATACTTTAAAACCAGCTTAAGCCCATTATACTGCAGGAATCCTCATACATTTGGGGCTAGAAATGGTTTGCCATGACCTGAATGACAAACATTGAAAACATTTTGACGCATGGGTCAATTTTTTTCTTCACTCTGACCGTTTCTTCTGATTAATAGTTAATGTGTGTTTGTTGCTAAACCTGAACTAGCAACAGTTAAAATGCTATTCTTGCTCAAGTGAGTCAGGTCCCATATCTGGAACACCATAAGTCCATCAGCCCAATGCAGATAGTTTTGTCAGTTCTAAACTGGGTCACTCAGTTTGGGAAGAGGCAGTTTTGAGGGCTGCAAAGAACATACCTTGCAGAAGCTGGAGCAAGCCTCATTTTCTCAGCATAAAGCAGCACTGCCCTCCATTGTGAAGATACTTGTCCATTTGGTCAGCTTCTGGATGACAGATGGTGACCATCAAAAAAGCCTTATATCACCAATTATATCAAAAATTGTAAATGCTGCAAGATGTGCCAATTCTTGCAGTTTGATAGAAGCAAGCACTGCCTTGAGAAATTATGAAAAAATTCTTACTGGAATTAGATTTTCATCTTCATTCTGAGGTGATGTAATGCAACCACCATACTGGTTCTTAAAGATGTATAATAAGACATTAATGCTACAGGCAAGGTGACTATAAGCTAACCATGACTAATAGAGACAACGTGTCATTGTTGGGACATAGCAGTTGAACTGGATATTCTATTAAGAGACAAGATGAAACTAGAGCAAAGGGGAATCTCTGCCCACCTTCAAATTCTGGTAACATTCACGATAGCAGCAGGAGTTAGAGTTTCTACAGGATCCGAACCTGAACTTGAAGATACAGAAATTTAAAAAAGATTACCCATTGCCTCCACTCCAGCCCCACACCCCACAAAAGAATTCTAAATAAAAAAAAATGTATTTTAGTCAGGTTCTGACAATGTAGTCTAATATGGGCGGCACAGTGGCGCAGTGGTTAGCACCGCAGCCTCACAGCTCCAGAGACCCGGGTTCGATTCTGGGTACTGCCTGTGCTGAGTTTGCAAGTTCTCCCTGTGACCCTGTGGGTTTTCGCCGGGTGCTCCGGTTTCCTCCCACACCCAAACAGTTGCAGGTTGATAGGTAAATTGGACATTGTAAATTGCCCCTAGTGTAGGTAGGTGGTAGGGGAATATGGGATTTCTGCAGGGTTTGTATAAATGGGTGGTTGTTGGTCGGCACAGACTCAGTGGGCCGAAGGGCCTGTTTCAGTGCTGTATCTCTAAATAAATAAATGATCCACGAGCTATCTGCATTTCTAAAAATCCCTAATCATTCTTTTCAAAAAAACAAGGAAGAAAAGAAAGATTTGCATTTATATAGCAACCTCAAGATGTCCCAAAGCGCTATGCAGCCAATGAAGTACGTTTGAAGTGTAGTCACTGTTCTGACATAAGAAATGAGATAGTGCTGCACTGTCAGATGAAATGTTAAACAGAGGTCCCATTTGCCTCGTCAGGTGGCTGCAAAAGATCGCACGATAACATTTGAACAGATGAGTTCTCCTTGTCCTGGCCAGCATTCATCCCTTAAAGCCAACACCACCAAAACAGATTACCTGGTCCATTGCTATTTGTTGAATTTTACTTGTATGCAAATTAGCTGCCACATTTCCCGACATCACAATAGTTACTACACTTTAAAAGTACTTCAATACCTGTGAAGTGCTTTTGAGACATTGAGAACAAAACGGTGCTGCATAATTGTTTCTTATTTAAAATTCATTCTTGGGATGTGGATGTTGCTGGCAAGGCTGGCTCTCATTATATATTCATCGCTAGTTATTCTTGAGAAGGGGTGGTGGTGAGCCGTCTTATTGAACCACCGCAGTCTCTCTGCTGAACATGCTCCCACAATGATGTTAGGTAGGAAATTTCAAGATTTTAGACAGAATTGGGTTTCGGGACTCCACAGCACAAGCAAATGGGGGTCCTGAGCAGGAAGATAGTGAGATCGGCTCAGTGATACTCCCGCAGGCAGCTTCCTAATTGGCCACCTCCACACTCGCCGTCCGGGCGGGCTTCCGATGCTGCCCTTCCAGTCACACAGACAAGCCTCAACAGCTCCACTGGGAGAAGTGGGTGCTGCTGAGGCACGCTGAGGTGCCCTTACAGGAATAAATTAAATTAATAAATCAGAGGTGGGGAAGGCAGTAGACCATTAGGATTGGTGGGGAAACCTCTCCAGTTGGATCGTTGAGGCTGCAGGGGTCTGCCTTTCATGCACGTTGCCCTCTCTTTGGGGGATAGAGCCTCCAACTCTGATAATTCCCCAGCCTGCTGCAGGCAGACCACCTCCGTTGAGCTGGCAGCCTCCACACACCGCAGTAATCACTCTGCCGGTGGCAAAATGCTGACGGTGTCTGACAACAATTGAGGCCTTAACAATGTAAATTGGCTGCCTGCCTCTGTGGTTCCGACAGCTGATCCAGGTCCCCTCCCACCCCCATGGAAAGTTCCCGAGTGGCTGGAATGTGTCGGGGAGTCATCCGGACATGTCTGTCCCCTATTTTCCTGGGCCCTACCACCTCCAAACCTGTCAACACAAGGCCAGGAAAATCAGCCCTTTGACTCAGCAACAAAGAAGGAACAATGATATATGCCGAAGTCAGGTTAGTGTTCAACTTGGAGGAGAACCTGGAGGTGATGGTGCTCCCATGCACCTACTATCCTTGTCCAAGGTGCTGGAGGTCATGGGTTTGGATGGTGTTGCTGAAAAATCCATGGGGAATTGCTGCAGTGCATCCTGTAGATAGTACACATTGACCTGCTCTAGGAGCTCCAATTGAGGCACTAGTCAATGGTCAGCCCCAGCTCCCTCAGGATGTTAATGGTAATGTCATTGGCTGTAAAGACATATATACTTTGACTTTATGTGCTGAATCTTGATATCATATTACACTTCCAGATAAGGTAATATCCTTCGAAATTGTTCTAGAACCTTTGAAAGACTGCTTTGCTTCTCACCCTCCTAATGCCAAAATCCTCATTATGTTCCCATCAGAACAAGCAAATGTGAAATTAATTAATTGTCCTCTTGGACCCAGCGACGACTCATCAAAGTGCTGGGGGCTACAGCAAGCCTGTGTACATGGTTATTATAACAACCTTGAAACTCTCAATTAAATGAGCGGCAAAACACTGTCTACACAATTGCATATCAATTTAATATTTATAGTGACAGTACTGAGGTTTTTAAATGAGGAACCTAGACAGATGCATACACTTTAAAGCACTCTCATGATTTTAGAAACCACTTCATTCGGGCACCAGAAAGAAGGAAAGAAAGTAACTTGGTCAGGAAGAGTGCATCAATCTTCACCCATCTGATTCAGGTAATGTGCACGTATATTAACAGTATATTCTTTGGATACCTATTTTTATAGGTTGTTCAGGTTTGCTGTTTGGTTTATAGACCGCAATCTACAGCGTCTAAGTGTGAGCTTCAAAAAGCTTTCCAATTTCAACTTGATCCTAATATGGCCAATTTGACTCCTTTTGGAAATGTCTCATTATATTTTATATAAATTATCTACATTAAAAAATTACACAGAGTGCACACAGCAAATGTTATGCTATTCTCATCACTTCTGGGTATTATGTTTAAAATGGCGAGATTTAAGTTCCCATATACGTGCATTTTAATTATTTTTCAGGTCTCCCAGCTTCTGACAGAGGTGGCATTGTGCTCCATAGCTTTAATCCCTTGCCATTGGTTTTCTTCCCCGGTACTATCACTTTCCAGCCTCACTGCACCCCTTCTGATTGGCACCCTACAGCGGCCACCTGAAATGCCCCATCCTCCAGTCATTACCTGCAGCCCTAAGCATGCCTGAAACTTACCACGCTTTGGCCTTGGCACCACTGATGCCCCACATGGGTCAAACAAAAAGGACAATGAAGCTTCCCTCATCTGCTGATCCAAAGAGAACACATCTGCCAGCTAGCCAACCCCTGAGCAGCATCTGCATGTCCAACTGACAGATGGAAAGGCATGCAAACAAGCTCAAAATCATGAGTTTATTTGAAATAAGCATTTCTAGGCACTTTTTTTTGTTCAAGAGAAATAGGTGGCCGAGGGAGAGAGTCAGACATACAATACACACCCAGAAGGATGATTAATCTGTGCTTATTTTTGTTCTGAAAATAATCATTGCTTACATAAAGGTTTATGTAACTTTTCTCCACTTCAAGCATGGTTTAAAAATCAACTGGAGAATGAATTGTACAACCTTTTTCTGAGGTAAGGTTTCAAGGGAGAACAATTACCAAGTTTTCTTTTGATTGAAACACACACACTGGCTCAGAGAAAGATGGAAGGGGTTGTATAGAGTACCTGTGTTGCTTAAGTACAGAATTTAAAAACTGTGCTACATAAAGATGCAACTCAAATGGGTAAGGGAGACACTCGTTATTTATTTTGCAGGTGCCAAATCATTAAACACTTCTTTCCAAATGTTTTCACTGGAAATATGCATTCTGCCAACATTTCCACACATTGGTTAAGCGATCCACATATATTCTCCCTCTGTCTGCAGAAATGTGGTGATTTGAACCTATGAGCTTACCTAATGGGATTGGACTTTACTACTGGGCAGGAGCGTGGCCTACAAGCAGTCAACCCACTCTGTCTCTGCCTTAACGGTGAGCCTCATTAGCATGTCGCTTGCCAAACTGCCAGGAAATCGGTAGGCGGTGGATGTCAGGCTGGAAAAATTGGGCAGCTCAGAAGCTGCAAAAACCAGGCACAGCACAAGGCACGTGGAGTCAGAAGAAGGGCTCAGCAAGCCCAAGATTTCCTCATGGGGCTCAAAAGAGCACTGCTGCTAATCCTGGACAACAAGCAAAATTCATATATATTTACAAAAGAAAACCGCTCAACCGGCCTCTTTTGGTCCTCAATGCAGATTCAGTCTAGCTGGGAAGCCAGAACTGCTCCCCTCAGGTCTCAAACTACAGTAACAATCGGGTTCCAACGATATCACTGGGGACAAATCTCCATAATCAAGAAAAAGGACTCTGCCAGCTTCCGGCGGGTATCATTGTCACTTGCAGTTTAATCAGGGTGGGAATGGAGTGGGTAAGTGCCACCATGTTCAGTTTCCTCAAGGTTAAGGTAAAGAATAATCAGCTGCTATGAGTCATTCACATCTCCCCATACCTTCGCTCTCCCCACCCAGTGGCAACAGTGAATCACCAGCATAACTTCCTGTCTCAAGCATACAATTATTTTTATCTGACTACTATCAAGCAAAGAATCTGTAAATTAAAGCTGCCCAGCTTCGCAAAACAAGTTGCAACACCTCACCAGTATAAAAACTGCCTTAGTGTAGGACTACAGATGATGTAATGAAAAGAACTTGCTATTTATTTTAGCGCTCAGGACATTCCAAAGTGTTTTACAACCAACTAATTATGTTTGAAGTACAGTAACTGATGTTATGTAGGTAAATACAACAACCAATTTGTACCCAGCAAGTTCTCAGAAATAGTAAATGAGATAAGTGGCCAGCTAATTTGTTTCAGTTGTGCTGGTTGAGCAATAAGTATAGGCCAGGACACCAGGAGAACTCACTGCACTTCTTCAAAGTGCCGCGGGACCGTATATACCCAGCTGATAAACACAGTCCATTCTGCTCCAGCAATTCATCCGCAAAATGTCGCTTGCCAAAATGGCCGGGAAATTGGTAGGCGGTGGATGTCAGGCTGGTCATTCATCTGCAAGTCTGTGCACAAAATGGTTTATTCTCCCAAAACAAAAAAAAACTTCATAGAATCATAGAATGAATCATCGAATGGCCTTGTTTTGTGCCGTAACTACTTGGCTCGTTGTGCCCTGCCTGCTCTCTGCAAGAGCAACTCATCCAGTCCCACTCCCCAGCCCTTTCCCCATAGCCCTGCAAATTATTTCCTTTCCAGTGCTTATCCAATTCCCTTCACAAAGCTACAATTGTATCTGCCTCTACCACGCTCTCAGCCAGTGCATTCCAGATCATAACCACCCCCTGCATTGTGGAAAAGATGTCATTAAAAGAAAATTGAAGGTTATGGTGGGGGAGGGCGAGAATTATTTAAGTAGAACACTTGGCAGTGAATAATAAATTTTTAGCCTCAACAAGCATGGACAAAGCCTGCATTTATTGCCTCCCCCTTCTCCTCCCTCATGTCCCTCTGGAACTCACTGCCTCCGAGGGTGGTGGAACATATGAACACATGAACATACGAATTAGGAGCAGGAGTAGGCCCGAGATGATCAAGGACTTCAAAATGAAATTGGATAGGCATTTGAGGGAAATAAGTTTGCAAAGCTACAAGATAGGAGTGGGGGAATGGGACTGACTGGATTGCTCTACAGACAGCCAGCATCGATTCAATGGGACGAATGGCCTCCTTCTGTGTCATTATGACTCTATGTTCCAACAACTCTGTACATCAAAATTAATCCACTCAGGAGAGACTCTTTCTCCATTCGCTTTGGTTCCTCATCTCCAAAGTATTGATTCAATCCTGTTGCTTAGGCAGGTGCAAGTACTGAACCTTTGCTAGCTACGCTTGACAATGAAACAATGCAGTGATTTACAGACTTATGGACAGGTGAGAGATGATAGGGATGGTTGCCCCTTTTCCATTTCTCAACTGACCGAAGACAGCGTGTTTTTTTGAACCCAGGTGTTTTAATTGTCAAGAACAGACAAATGACAAGTTTTCTCATAAGTTTAAAGAAAGATAAATGTTTATTATACAATACCAAAAATATATACCACTCGACCCACTCTCGCACTCATACAGTTGCACACACACTCAAGAAAAGATAGAGATTATGAAGCTAACATGCATTAGGTCTGATGATTTGTAAAGAGTTCTCTTTTAAACTTGCTTGTCCCTAGGGTGAAGACTTGAAACGATGCAGGCCTGTCATCTTTTCCCTTGTTCACTGAAGAAAGACACGGGAGGTTCAGGAAGACAGATGCGCTGTTGCAGACTACTCGTTACTTTTCAGTCAAAGATCAATAGTGAAGTCCTGGTACAATTTCTCAGGTAGGGCAACTCCTGTGTCTGCCTACATAAAGTTCAAAGCTGGTAATCTGAGTCAGGGTCCTTTTCTTCAATGGCATAGATGGATCTCCTTTGTCTGCCCAGATTATACCTTTATTAAAACTCATCAGAAACCTAGTTTTTGTCATGTGACCATAGTTTCTCCTTCCATTATCCTAACAAACAGTTTTTGATGGTGAGGCCATCGTTAGACAATGGAGTCTGGGTGTCATTCATCCTCATCTCACATTGATAAAGTTGGGCTCTTCACACCCATTCTTTGGATTTTGAGTTTGGTGTCCAAAGGTCTGTGACAGTATTGTCAACACAATCAGTTTGAGAGAAGCAGCCATTACCACAGAAAGGGTAATTTGCATTTTAATGATTTCTCGGGGATGCATCCAGAAAGTCATTTGTATTTTAATGACTTCTCCAAGACTTGTTCAGACATGAAAATTAGCTCAGGGTTCTTGTAGTTCTATGTGCATTGGCAGGAAAGGAAAGGTCACCTGACCTTTTACTCCATTTTGTTTGGGTTGTCCATTTCGAGTTTACTCCACGAGCTCATTTTATAGTCCATAAGTTTGGATTGCATGAGCATGACACAGACAATAAATGATGGATAGAGGAGAGTTATAAAGGTAGAAACAGAACAAAAGCTTTCCGATCAATGATTAACTACCAGATAAACTTAAATCAGATCAGTCCCAATTTACAGCTTTTACAAAATAATAAATGATAAAAGTAGACATAAAGTTGCCTGGAAATGATTTTCAGTAAAAATTCTGCAAACTATCAGGTGAAGAAACATACTCTAGCAGTATGTATTACAATACTTAGAAATATACTCTTGTAGTTCTTAAAAGTCTGTAACTGGTCTTCTATTGGAATACATGTAACATTTCTTTCCTGGGTCCTTGTGTTGTGAAAATTGTTGCAGCAATCACTGAAGGTGATCTAGTCCATGGTATAAACAAAATTAACCAAACAGGAGAGGTAGAGCTGGGCATTGTCAGCATACTGTGGAAGTTTAAACCATGTCAGCAGATGATGTTGCCAAGGGGCAGCATGTTGAACAGGAAGGAGAAGGCTAAGGGTAAATGCTTGGGGGAGTCGAGATAATGGGTGTGGAGGCAGGAAGAGAAGCCATTGCTGCAATTGCTCTGGTTACATTCAGATAGGCAAACCAGGAACCAAGTGGGAAGTAGAAATTTCTTTGCAAGTCCTCTTTATTTTGACCATTTTTACTACTTCACTGAGTAAGTGAGCTACCCTGAGGTGAAAAATAAAGTAGTGTAAGTGTTAACTTGGCTCTCATCCCACTTGGAAGGTTTTGGGCTCAAGGCCGATTACAGACCTGAACACCTGAGCTAATACTTCAGTGCAATAAGTGAGGGAGAGCTACCTTGTCAGAAAGGACAGTTTATCAATGAGATCATAGAATCATAGAAAGTTGACGGCAGAGGCCACTCGGCCCATCGTGTCAGCACCGGCCAAATAAAAGGTGTTTAATCATTGACCACATCGCCTGCTCAAAAGATTCCACAACACTATTCAAAAGAAATGCAGGGAACTCTCCCAATATCCTTGGCAATATCCCTCCCTTAACGAGGTTATCTATTCGTTCATTCCTTTGGCGAGTGCAAACTGGTTGTCAAGTTTATCTACTTAGCGACAGAAACACTATCATATAAAAAGAACTCCTTTGTTTTGGAGTGTTTTGGGATGTCCCATAGAAGTGATAATGTGATGTATGAATACAAATAATTTATTTAACAAAGTTGTCAAGTAACACTTTTTGTGTAAATGTGGAACTCGGCAAAGCAGAAAAAGAGCAGTGATAAAACCCCCTCCAACACTAATTGTATATAAAGTAATAAGCAAGAGAAAGTAAATACACAAATTCATGTTGAACATATTTTGAGACACTTTAGCTGATCAGCAGCATCAGATGGCCACTGAATGAGTTGTTGCGCCTTAGCCTTTTGACCTCATCATGGTCCCACTTGATGGAGACATGAGGAGGAAAAGCCTCAGGTATGGAACTGGAGGCTGAAGTGCAGAAAGAAATCTAGAGCTAAAGGGAATCCAACTTGATCCATTTGTAAGTGTCAGATAATTTGATTTTTCATTTTGAGTACCCTCTATCCATCTTAATTCTACATATGCCAGCATTTGTAGGTGCCAGATGACAATATTATAGAAGGATGGGAATTAAATAATAATTTGTTTTTCTCAGCATTACCACCTGCTGGAAAGCTTTGGGTGACAGACATGATTCTCAGCAATGAAATCATGCCAAAGAAAGAAGTCTCTCAAACTTTGCTCATTCATTTCATGTACAAATTTATAGAACCACAATACTTGTCGCATTTCAAATCCCTGTCAAAGGAGGATCACAATCTCAGAAGCACTTAATTTTTCTACCTTAAAAGCACAATATATTGTCCTGCTGCTCTCACTGCATTATCTAACTGCCAGCATTCAAAATATTCACCTGAAAAAAACTCTGAGGTTCTTGTCCCATTACAGGTAAGTGAGAAACTACAGCCCTTTGCAATAACACAGAAAACATACGAACCACAACTCATAGTACAGATTCCATATGGGGTCCTCAGACTCTGGCCATCCAATGCATCAGGCATTCACTGTCCTGTTGTCAACTCCAGAACGGTGCAGCAAAATCAGTTCCTAAAGTGACTTGCAAGTGGCAGTGGGCTCCTTCTATGGGTATGCAACTAAATGGCTCATGAAAATTCAAATTCCCCTCCATTCATGCCAGGATACAATTCCACAGGTGGCAGCAGCCATCCATTACCATCCCCAAATCACCATTATTCACGTGTCAGCCAAGATAGGGAAGTGCTGGCAGACTGTTCAGCCACTAAGGTATCACATCCAAACCTCACTGACACACACACACACTCACAAGGAGGGATCACACAAAAAAAAATCTGGAGTTAAACGGTACCAAAATAAACTTTTTCTTAAACTTTCTGGAAAGCACCTTTGAGATTGACTTCAACTGTTCTTTAAGGCACTGAGCTCCTACCACAATTTCAGATGGGGAAAAGGCAGGGGAGTAGGACTAGCTGAGACGCTCTTGCAGACAGCCAAAACAGACACGATGGGCCGAATGGCCTCCTTCCGTGCTGTAATCATTCTATGATTCTATAGATTGCTAGCATTTACAATTTAGTCACTCAAACTTACACATTAATTCACTGTTGAGACTGGCAATCAGTGTCACTACTGTAAACTCAGTCTGTACAGAAAGGTGACTGCACAGATAGATTTCACAAATAGTCTTGAAAATCTTATTTGAAGAAGAAAAGGATTTTTATCAGAAATGATCTTAACAAGTTTCGATTGCACCTAAAGTGCCGCCTGTCTGGTGGCATTACTTTCATCAATGAAAAGGTATGAGACGGTAGCCTCAGGCCTTCATAAAACAAAACACAACTGTAAATTTTCTGGTAATAATCCAGTAATAACAGATCTTCCCTCAGGTTACACAAGTGACCCTTGGACCTTGTTTTCTTTCCCTCTGGTAGTCTCTTTGTAATGTATGGCACTTTTGCTCTCAGCAGGAGTTACTCATTGCAAAAGACCTCAAAAATAAAAATAAGTCAAAAAACAAAACAGCAACTCTCAGCCGTAATTTTGATATCAGTCTTTTTTTCAGCACATTACTCTACATTTACATTTTACAGGATGCAAACATCTGACTAATATTGACCCATCGAGAATACCAAGGACTGTCTGCTTGAGGAAAGCAAAACGCAAAAGTAAGGCATTGATGGCATGTCCATGGATCAAATACAAGCAGAGCTCCAAAGTACCAACAGGATGAGTAGGATATCAGTGAATTGACACTGGAGATGGTGGAATCACAAATGTATTGAATAAACTGCTACAACAAACAAACCTGGACAGGAATGGGGGGTTGGGGTGGGGATTTCTGCACAATTTCTCCTGCCCATCTGTTGTAGCTTCAGCCAGATAGCCAAAGAAATAAAGAACTTGCCTTTACATAGGACCTTCACAACTGAAGGGTGTTCCATTTTGCTTCACTGCCAATGAAGTACTTTTGTTTTTGAAGTGCATTCACTGTTGTAATATAGGGGAAAACTGCAGCGAATTTGTGCACAGAAAGACCCCACAAAACAGCAATGAGATAAATGACCAAGTAATCTGTTTTTGTGATGCTCGTGTTTATGCCACTTTTCTGGGGTCCCCTTGGTTCTTTTGGTCAATGTTATAGTGGATGAGAAGGAGAACCGTAAGGAAATTAATCCCTAGTATCTGGGTACAATAGTTGTACACATCAAGCAAGGTCCATCAGGGGAAAGGGAAAAAAGAAAACGCCAAAATTTTCTGTGCAACAAAGAACAGAAAACGTGAAAGAACGTTTGCAAAATATTTATGCACCATCTCACTCAGCAACGGTTGAGCACACAAAACACTGTACCAGGACCTATATCTAAGCCAAATGTAACCACTAAAATAATACGAAGGAAAAAGTAACTGGTCCCAATTATAACATTTTTCGAGGTTTATTTTTGACTGTAGTATTCACTCTGAACTCAGTCATTTTGCTATCCCTTTTTCATCACTAAATCATCCTTCATGACCAACCTTTCCAATTCAAAGATCCCTGGCTACTGTGAGTAAACTGGTACTTACATCTAAAAATTGCCTTCTCAATGGCTCAGCACTAGACCAGGTTTTGTGTCCACATAACTGAACTGTCCGCGGGAGATCTCTCCCCATGTGAAGTTTCAAATTTTCCTGCTTGTACAAATTAAGTCAGGAGAATAATATGATATTTACATTCAGAATGTTTAGATTGGTTGAATATTGCTAAAAACACAGCCTGTTACAGTCAGAACATTTTCTTTTCCTTCTCAACAGGCAATTTCCAAGTAAAAAAGATATATCACAAAAAACAACTTATATTTATATAGTGCCTTTAATGTAATAAAATGTCCCAAGGTGCTTCACAGGAGGATTATAAAACGAAACATGACACTGAGCCACAAAAGGAGATATTAAGAGGAGCATCTTAAAGGAGGAAAGTGAGGCAGAGAGGCAGAGGGTTTGGGGGATATTCCAGAGATTAGGGCCTAGGCAACTGAAGGGACGGCCACCAATGCTGAAATGATTAAAATCAGGGATGCACAAGAGGCCAGAATTAGAGGAGCACAGATATCTTGGAGAGTTGTGGGACTGCAGGAGATTACAGAGATAGGGAGGGGCGAGGCCATGGATGGATTAAAAACCATTAATGAACTGAAACAGGTGCTTAAGGGAACTTCTAACTCACAACCAAGAGGAGGAGGTGCGAGACCCTCATGCACCACACCATCCTCTGTTTTGAGGTGTCTTGAAGTTGTGAAAGGCACTATATAAATGCAAGTCGTTCCTTTATCTTCTAGGGCTGTAACGTGAATTGGTTACTTACACTTTGGAAAGCAAGAGTGAGAAAGGAAAAAAGCAAAAGGTACAGCACAGCTCCAAATTGTCTCCAGCTAATCCCTTTCTAAAACTTGATGGTGTGGTTTATCTTGTTCACAATCTTGTTTTCTCATTTCAAATTCCAGATAATGAGGTCATATTACCAAACCCTTGAGGGGTGAATCATTGCAGATTTTGATGAGACAAATGAATTTCCAATTTTTTTTTTTCATATAAGCATACACTATACCTTAATTTTAAAAAGATAAAGAAAAGGAAACAAAAGTCTTGGAGCAAGAAAATAGTGCATTCAAAATCTAAGAGGGACACTTATGTACAGTAATCTAAGGCTTTCCTGTGACAGATGCATTTAGACTGTCTGGAAATCTGTCTTTATAATTTGGACTTGGAACTCCTTTTCAGATTCCGCCCTCTTCTCATCCCTCAGTTGCAGCACCCTTAACCTCCCACTGGGTGTGCAGGGAACCACGACTGCCATTTCCTCCATGGCTGGGATGTCAACGTGGCTTTCCGGATTACCCACTGCAATGTTTGGATGAACAAAAATAGTTACTGGGTCGGAGCTGGGCTTCCAATATGTCATTTGAGCCAGCCCAACTGCAGCCAACTCCTACAACCATCAGGCATAGCACAAGCAGCAGAGGCAACTTCCCCAGACAAAATGCTGTGAATACCAGATTGCAGTGTGAATGGCTTGGCCATATTCTAGACAGTTAACCATTGGAGCCAAATTACATTCTTGCCAGCCAACGATAATGTTTTTACAGTGATAATTTGAGCTTTGTGCTATACAAACAAAAACAGCAGCACATATTTTGAAAAACTTAATATGTAACGTCCAAAATTGCAAAACTCCAAGAACTGAGAATGTATTTGAAAAATTGTTGCCATCAAGCAATGTCCACAACCAAAAGGTGATGGTTGCAGGTTATAAGCAGCCAGAAAGTGAATAATCTTTAAACCATCAGCTCAAAGGTGTGGCTGCACTACTGACCAAAATGGTGGATAATGTGCAGCTTAAAATAATCTAGACACAAGCAGGAATCTCTCTACACACTGATAATTCTAATCTTGCAGGTAATTCCCTTCGGCTTTGTAAATTTGATGAAGTATTTATAAATCAACACATTCTGTCACAGTGAAATTGAGTAGCAGTTTAAAATTCTCCTGGGCAGCCTCCCTAAGCGTGAGCTCATCAAAATATCTGCTGCCCGTATCCAAACTCCCACCAAGTCCCATTTACCCATCACCTCTGTGCTCACTGAACTACATTGACTCCCTTTCCAGCAACACCTCAATTTTAAAATTCTCATCCTCATTTTCAAATCCCTCCATGGCCTCACCCCTCCCACCTCTATAACCTCCTCCAACTCTACAACCCTCCAAGATCAGCGTTCCTCCCATTCTCGGCTCTTGCGTATCCCCAATTTTCTTCACTCCACCATTAGTGGCTGTGCCTTCAGCTACCCAGGCTCGAAGCTCTGCAATTTCCTCCCTAAGCCACTCTCCCCTCCTGTAAAATTCTATTTAAAACCTACCTCTTTGATCAAGCTTTTGGATCTTGCCCCAATATCGCTTTATGAGACTGGCTGTCAGATTTTGTTTGATAATGCTCCTGTGATGTGCATTGGGATGTTTTGCTATGTCAAAGGTGCTATATAAATGCAAGTTTTTGTTGTACTCTAGACTTATGAGGGTTTTCCTTTATAGGTAGCAAGCTGTAAGTACTGTACATATTTACAGAGTACCCACAAACACAAAAAATATAGGATACACAGGAATCAAAATTTTAAGCCAAAGTTGTCTCAGTTGACAAATGCTGCAAGGGAAGAGATAATGAGCCACACAGACCATATTTCTGGTCTCTGGTGAGTTCATTGTTCAATGGGCAACAGTGGAGGAAGTAAAATTGGCCTTTGTCTCATGGGATGGAAAGGGACATGTAGAGAAACAAACAAGCCAATGCTCCTGATCTCTATACATTGACCACAACTGAATGATGCATGGACAAGGGTTGAGGACAGGATCAAACTTTTCAATGATGTTCCCCAGTCAATCAAATAACCTGTAATACTCACAAACAAAGCTAACATATATGAATAGATACTTGAGACTTGAGCATGGTTCTGGAAGGCTGGTGATGGAACCAGTAAGCCGTAACTTAAATCGAACCAATTAAAAAAGGGACAAGGACATTGGGGAGGGCAGAAAACATATGAACAGGTGGTGGATATTCAGCCCCTCAAGCCTGTTCTGCCATTTAATTAGATCATGGCTGATCCATATCTCAACTCCAATATCCCGCCTTTGTTCCAGAGCTCCATAACCTTACCCAACAAAAATTTCAGCTTCTCAGTTTTGAAAATTTCATTGAACCTTGACCATCTACAGCCTTTTGGACGAGGGAGTTCCAGATATCTACAAAAATGAGAGAAAGCACTTCCTGATTTCACTCCCAAATTGGCTCTAATTTTGACATTATGCTCTCTCGCTCTGGATTCCCCCACCACAGGAAATAGTTGCTCTGTATCTACCCTATGGAACCATTTAAAACACATGGATTAGATCGTCTCTTCAACTTGTATTGACTTGAGCTTACAAGCTATGTTTATGTAACCAGCCCACCTAATAGAACTCTCCCTGTCCTGTTATCATTCTCCGAGATTGAGAACATTGAGCCAACAATTGACCATCTCGGGATGCGGCATGTGGATTAAAAGTGAAGACCAAAAAAAAAAGATTTGTGACAGCCAGTCTCATCTCATTCACCCATTTACTGATTAAAGGTTAGCATAACTGTGTGCCCAAGAGATCTGGAGCTCCAGTTCCCACATTGGGGGGGAAGAGACACCTGAGCAGGAGACCCTGAAAAGGAACCAAAAAGGTAGAATAAATGAGGAAGAATCTAAAAAAAAAAGATACCTCCAATATAGTAAATGTAAATTTATTATTGGAAAGATGTGTGCTTATTGGGCTTGACAACCAATGACAATTTTGCACAAGGCCTCTGTTCACACTTGGGTGACAATTCTCCAGATACCAAAACTGGATCACCTATTATGGGAAACTATCTACAGACACAACCATAAATCTGTCAGTCAATCTACAGGATTCAAAGCCCATTGACATCCTCAGGAATGTCCTTGCGGGTATGTGTTTATTTTTGTTTTATGAAGATACTAATTTTAAAAATAACTTTATATGCAGACAAACTCTCTAGGCTCTTTTAAATCAAAAGGTTCAGAATTCTTTTCATTACCTGTCTGCTTTTGTACTTTTTTTTCCTCCCTCTGTCTCTGCTCACCCTTTCTCCCCTGCCTCCTCCTTCCAAATCAGGTTCACTTTCTGTCAAACCGGTTTGCTCTTTATTTTTGTTTCAGTGTGGATTATCTCCGTGGCAACATACAGGTGATGGTTGGGTAAAAACACCTGCATCCAATTTTAATCTATTAAAGTGTGTCAGGACCGAGCATGTCCCCATACCAGCTATTGTCTTGGAGCCAGAATGTAATAAAATCGAAACATTCGAGCTGCCATTGCCTGAAGGTAGCACAGCCTCTTGCTGAGATTGCAAAGTTTTCCAAAAACATTTTTTAAAACAAAAGAAAAACTTTGGTTGGAACGACGACTTGAATTCTCAAAAGTGCTAAAATTAATTTTGTAGTTTGTATAAGTTCCTGGATTATTGAAAAGCAAGTCTTGAGGGACTTGGAAGTATTTTGGGGGTGGGGGCATGGAAGAACTCTTTTATAAAGGGTTTCCTTTTCTCTGCTCTATCCCCACCTTGCGGAGGATAGGCTGTTGTGCATTCTCCTCTAACCGAGATGAAATAAACAGATGACTTTGGTTCCCAGACTGCCATCCATTCCACTGTGTAATTAGATGGGGCAGCAGCAAAGGCCACTTATAGATAGGAAAATTGCACAAAAGTTCATTTATTTAAAGAATATAACAAAGAAAATGAAGTTATCCCTATGAGTAGTGTCAGAGCTTTTAGAAATATACTTAAGTTTCTCTTCCATATAAAAAAAAGTTTATGTATCTGACGTTACTCACTGAATCATCAAGGTGAATAAAAACATTTTAAAACTCATCAAACCCTCAACCTAAGAACCCTGGCTAGAGGTCTCGTACCCTACCAACCGGGCCAAAAGATAGAATTCTTATTGACACAGATACAGAAAGTCAATATCAATCACTTATGATTGGGCACGTGCCCAGATAACTGCTCTTCCTGTAGCAACCTTGCCATTGTGGACTTCACACCATACAAAAGCTGCAGCTGGAAAGAACACCAGCTTTTTCAGAATGACGTCAACCTCATGCAATGGCATTTGATGCGATATGCGTCAGCAGATTGCAGTGCAGAGAAAAAGTTTGCCAAATACATTCTTGTATAGGAGGGGGAGAAAGGTACTCCGTTGATTGATGTTGTGAAATGGATTTCCAATTTGATTGCCATTGGCAGACTGCTTTCCACTGACTGCCAAACAAGGTTAAGATTGGGCTACAACTATTGGCTATTGGGAACCTCCTTTGGAAAAGTTTATCTGTGTTCTCCCACTCTGCACACAAAAACTTTATACACCTACACAATAATGCTCCATAGTAACTGCATAGAAATTTGTTAACATATACAAAATAATAGCAACTCCTATGGGAATTTCATTTGGTTTGGTAAGCATTTCCCAACTTCTAACTGATAGGGGCTCCTAGAAGTCAGCCAACATCCAATGATGGCTTTAACCAGCATTTACTGAAAGGTAAGTGCATCAACTCAAAACAGTCTGGAGATCACTGGGACAAACTCAGAGCAATGTAGCTCTCAAGGGTTCATCTTATTTTGTCAAGCATAATGGAGTAACCACTGGGTCCAGGGAAAAGATTGTAAAAGATGTATATAAAATAAAAGGGCTAATTTTCCAATTGGCACCCAAAAAATGAGTGCAATGCAGAAGAAAATGGTTGTGAATTCTGCCTTCCGATTCTGCTCCTGAATAGCACTGGACATTAACTTAGAATCTACAGCAGAGAAACAGGAAAATAAGCTCAAATGGTTTTTGTCAGTGTTTATACTCCACACAAGCCTCCTTTCACTCGAATTACCTCTTCCCACCCTGCCACATATCCCTATATTCCCATCTGCCTCGTTTGCTTCAAGCCTTCTCTTAAATGCAGTGTAATGCTCTCCGCAATCCATATTGCAGCAAAGTTCCATATTTTCACCACTCTGTAAAATAAAATCCGAAATTTTTTGAGGATGTTACTTGCAGCATTGATAAAAGGAGAACCAGTAGATGCATGTATTTGGATTTTCAGAAGGCTTTTGATAAGGACCCATACGGAAGGTTAGTAAACGAAATTAGAGCACATGGGATTGGGGGTAATATACCGGAATAGACTGAGAATTGGTTAACAGACAGAAAACAGAGAGTAGGAATAAATGGGTCATTCTCGGGATGGTAAGCTGTTCCTAGTGAAGTACTGCAAGGATCTGTGCTGGGGCCACAGCCGTTCACAATCTATGTGATTTCCAATTTGCTCTGGACACAAAACTAGGTGGGAATGTAAGTTGTGTGGAGGATGCAAGGAGGCTTCAAGGGGACTTGGACAGGCTATATGAATGAGAAAGAACAAGACAGATGGAATATAATGTGAATAAGTGTGAAGTTATCCACTTTGGTAGAAAAAAAAGAGTATTTCTTAAATGATGAGAGGTCAGGAAGTGTTGATGTCCAAAGGAACCTGGGTGTCCTTGTTTGTGGGTCACTAAAAGATAGCGTACGGGTGCAGCAAGCAATTATAAGGAAAATGGTATGTTGGCCTTCATCACAAGGGGTTTTGAGTACAGGAGTAAAAAAGACTTGCTGCAATTGTATAGAACCTTGGTGAGACCACGCCTGGAGTATTGTGTACAGTTTTGATCTCCTTATCTAAGGAAGGATATACTTGCCATAGAGGGAGAGCAACAGAGGTTCACCAGACTAATCCCTGGGGTGGTGGGATTGTCTTATGAGAAAAGATTGCAGAAACTGGGCCTGTATTCTCTAGAGTTTCGAAGAATGAGAGGGGATCTCATTGAAACGTACGAAATTCTTACAGGCGTGACTGGGTAGATGTGGATAGGATGTTTCCTCTGGCTGGTGAATTTAGAACCAGGGGACATAGTCTCTGAATAAGAGATAGGCCATTTAAGACTGAGATGAGGAGGAATTTCTTCACTCAGAGGGCGGTGAATCTTTGGAATTCTCTGCCCCAGAGGGCTGTGGAAGCTCAATCACTAAATGTTCAGGACAGAGATCGATAGATTTCTGGATACTAATGACATCAAGGGACATGGGATAGTGCAGGAAAGTGGCGTTGAGATAGATGATCAGCCATGATCTATTTGAATGGCGGAACAGGGTCAACAGGCTGATTGGCTGACTCCTGTTCCTCTATTCTTCATTTGATCCTCTATGATGTTTCTGGTGCCTGCACCTGAAGAGGATGCAGTAATGTAAATTTCACATAAGTATATGTAAAAATCTCTGCACTCCGATTGTCTTTCACAATACCAGCTACAGTTCAGGCTAAATAACTCAGATTCCAGAACTGTCAGTTTGATGTCCACAGGGGCAGTGGGGGTATAGTCAAAAAAGTTCTTTATTTTTGGTTCTTTGAATGAGATGGTTTTGCTGCTTCCAGACCTGTGACAGAATGTTGTTAGTGTTTCACATTTAGTGATACAAGAAAAGGAAAGAAGCCTCGCAGACAAAGCAGCACCTTCATCCCATTCCCATACCATCATTCTTCATGCCCACACTAGTTTTCCCTGGGCCTCCATCTATTGCTTGGCACTAGTCCTTCAACCAACGAAGACTGCAGGGATGTCTAGCGCTGGTACCATCCCAGCCATGGCACAGCAGCACAAACCTATTTCACAGGAGGCCACCGATATGTAATTTACAGCAACACATACATAAATTTAACTCACCATTCTTCATCAGAAGACTGCTAGAGAAAAAAAAAATCCTATCTCATTTTCAACTAAAGAATGAAATCCTTCTGGTTTTCTCATTGGGCTTTGAACGTGCATGTACTTTTAATGCTGTTAGTGTCTTTAAAGCTGAAGAAATGTCCTAGCATCCTCCTGCCTTCATGGCTGTAATCCATAAGTATACTTTGCACTATACAATACACTATACCTAGATACCCAAGACATTTCAAGCGTACATGTTAAAGTTCCATTTGTTAACAGAGGAGACAGTTAGCATGATCAAAGATGATAGCCATGATGGGAGTGAAGAATAACACAGTATTCAAATTTACACTGCCAAAGTTAAAAAATACAAATTTCTTATATATAAATGCAACATTCTAATGCACAGCAAAGCAGACAAGCAAGTCAACAACCATGATCTGATAAAAGGTCACAGAGCTGAAATGTTGGGGAGAACTATACGACGACGGCAGGGGTTCGGTGGCAAGGGCAGGGGGATGGCCCTCAGTGTGCCCACACACACACCCCCCCCCCCCCCCCCCCGATGCCAAGTGCCTCATTCAGGCACTAAGTGCTTTTGAACAATGGATTCCCACCACCCCACAACCACCCCACACCCCACCCCGGGAGCCGGGAAGCAGCTGCACAGTTTTTCATGCCGTGCTTCCTGTGCAGCGGCAGGGCAGCCCGCCACACAGGTCATTATGGCAGTGGCGGGAAGAGACTCTTAATTAGGGGTTAATTACCCAGTTTAGAGCCTTGATCGGTGGTGAGGCAGGAAGGCCGTTCACAGGCCTTCTCGCCCCGAACTAAATTTCGGCAGAGGCAGGATGGTAACAGCAACACCCCCTGTCACCTGGACCCAGTAGTCTTCTTAAACCTTGTTCACTGTGGGAGACTTTTCTCTTTTAGGGTTCACGTGTCTTCAGTGGGTTTTGGATTCCGTGAGAAAGAGATGGGAGGCAGACAGGAGGGACTGTGGCGAGCCAGCCAGGAGAGGTCTTTTCAATCCAGGAGCTTTCTGCAGTCTCAGTTCAAGACTGTACAATTCTGAAAATAAACCCAGACTGTCAAGCAGGTTAGTCCTGTGACTAACTGGTTTGACCACGTCTGTTTGTGGACTGTATTGGAGCAGGGGATAGTTCCTTTGTTCCCAAACACGGTCTGTTACTATGCAAAAATGTCTTTCCAGCCAGGGGCCTGGCAACCCCTTGTCACAGGCCTTCTCTTCTTCCCAGCAACAATTTGAAATTTAATATCCATGTGGCGAAATTAATGTGCCTCATTCTTGGCAGGTGGGGGCCTGCAGGACAGTATCTACCACAATATCTGATTGGCATTTATCAGAGTGCTGAGCTGCTTCCAAGAGGTGTGGATGTCTTGCAGTTCCGTGCATCATACTGGTAGATATGAATCAGTGAATTTATGAACAGCTGCTCCAAGACTTAAGGCACATCTGCTGGGCTAGCACAATCATGTCAGCACCTGCATACCCTTCATCCACAAGTCAATGATTTCCTGTGCCTCATTAATTGTCAACAAGGTATTACATTTATCTACAGTAGATTATGGCAAGGATTTAGGAACAACAGTCTATAGTCACAAATCTTATTTTAGGCAGCCACACACAAATTAGGCCTTCATTAGTACAACCCGAGCCTTTGAGGGAGATTCTCGAATCTGAGATTTATAAATGTCTTGGGTTTGAAACAGAAAAGCAGATTGCTCATGTTCAAAGCGTGAAATGCATGCAAAAATATGTTGCCCTTTTTAAGTTTTAAAGGCTCAAACATGGGAATCTCAGGAGGGTGAAACAAACATCATTGAAACCATTTTAATAGAATTGAGTAGGAAATGATCTTCACAGCTTTCAAATTGTCTCCATGTTTTTCTCTGTCCTTCCTAATGTAAGCAGAGGCTATCATCAGAGCTGTATTATTTATCAACAATGTAATAAAAAAGTATATTGCACACAATAAAATTTAAAATGCATAAAGTGAGTATATATTACACCACATTGATGATTAGGGTCCAACCTCATCACAAGTGCAAAACATTACTATAGTTCACGTACACTGCAGGTGTGGGCAAATTCTTGGAGGCAGTTAACATTTAAAGAACGGCAGTACACTCTTAGCAGTTGAGACACCAATTTTGCTATTCTGCAGGTACCAGTGGAATGAAGGTTAAAATTATTCTGACCCACTGTACATGCCAATGACAATTCGGCAGCACCATCAGAATAATATGCTTTTGACTTTCACTGGTGTCCGAAACATAAACAATGAAGAACAGATAAAAACAAGTATGTGTCAAGTCATGTCAGGTTAACAGCCAAAAACAATTCACTTTTAAATGTCGCGATGCAATTGTAAAATCCTGGAGCATATTTTGTGAGAAATGCACATTATTTGCTTGCAAATTGGCTTTGCATCCATTGCCTGCGTCACCCTCACACTTTTCAAAAATCAGCTCCAGGTTTTTCAGAAACATAAAGAACTAGTTTTCTATCAGACTTGCCCAACCTGTTTTAAATTACAAAAATCTAATTCACACTAGTCGATGCTGAATAAAATCACTTAACAATTACAAAGCTTATGGCCTTCTAAATATCATGGGGGTGGGGAGAAAGCCATACAGTGCCAAAATACCCATGATAACAGGTAACTTGCTTGATACTATTTAAGATGGCAAGTTGATAAAAAAATAATAAATATAAAGATCCTGAGGGTCTTGACAGGGTGGATGTGGAAAGGATGTTTCCCCTTGTGGGAGAATCTAGAACTAGGGGTCACTGTTTAAAAATAAGGGGTCGCCCATTTAAGACAGAGATGAGGAGAAATTTTTTCTCCCAGAGCGTCGTGTGTTTTTGGAATTCTCTTCCTTAAAAGGCGGTGGAAGCAGAGTCTTTGAATATTTTTAAGGAAGAGGTAGATATATTCTCGATAAGCAAGGGGGTGGAAGGTTATCGGGGGTAGGTGGAAATGTGGAGTAATCAGTTCGGCCATGAACTTATTGAATGGTGGTGCAGCCTCTAATGACCGAGTGGCCTACTCCTGTTCATATGATCCTTTTGATAACACTGCAATAGTGTTTCCAAAGTGGACACCATTTTATATTATGCAACAATTATTAATGGTTTACAACTTGATAATCAACGCTTAATAAAACAAAAATGCCTTTTAAACTAATTATTGGCTTTGTTGTTGTAAACGTGGGCAGTCATTACATATCTTAAAACTGAAACCTTCATTTAAACAGCGTTCAATATGGAGCTTGGCTGTGTATCGAAAACTGAAACTCAAAATTACCATAGGGTCAACCTCATTGTTCAAATTCTCTCCTCCTGAAATTAGATGCCAGCTTCTCTAAACACTCCCTGTTGTCATGTGGACAATACATCATTAAGAGTGGTTATTGAATTGGTCATGCATGTGGTGAAGATGGAGTGAAATAAAGATACATGCTCATGATGGTGCTACACTTAGCAACTAGAGCAAATCCCTCCCCAAGAAGAGTAAAACACATGATTCAAGAGCATTTCTTGTATATTTTTGATGTGTTTGATATCAGCTTCATCTAACACATGTAAATATTTCGATCCTGTGTTGCAATAAAATGCACTACTGGTTCAAGCGACAATTCTTCCCATTGCACTTATGGTGTACACTACCTCTCTGGACATATTTGAGGATTAAGGTCAAGAAGCACAATACATTGTACTTCTCATTGTTTGGCTCACATCTGTTTGTGGCAATTTTAGCTGGTTTACCATTGTATGACTCTGAACACTTACCGAAAGACTTACCCAGAAGTAACAGCTGAATCAAGAGCCAAGACCTTGGGTCAAGAAAAACCATCCCTATACCACTGTTCTAAATATTAACCCCTCTTGACTTTACTTTCAAAGTCAAAAAGAGAATCTGTGATCCAAACACTTGAAATGAAGGCCAGAGCTTAATATTTGCACAGTTTCTATTTTAATATAAAAAGGTGCACTGCTTAGCATCATCCCATTAAATTACAGTTTGTGCTCCTTTTAAATCAGTTGTTAATTTACTGAAAATATTATCCTTTTCTCAACAATAAGACAAAAATCCATGTTGAAAATGGAAAAAGTGAGGGGTTTTTTCAAGTCACAACCATTTTGAATGACTCTCAGAAGGCTAAGGAACACTTTTATGTTTACTGTGGAAAATAGATAAATATGTACAATCCTGATCCAAATCCTAACCCAAACCTGGATGAACTTTAGAGAAGCATGTGCTTAAAAGTACAAGATTCAGAAGCATTAGTCTAAAGTAAACAGGGAAGAAAAACATACCAAAACACCTTAATTTATCAGCACTTGTAACTTCTCTTTACAGAACAATACTAAGTTTCAGTACTAATTCACTGATACATCATACCCAATGCGTACAACCTCCTGTCTGGAACTACTCCCTCTACATTATCACCAAGAACTCTGCTGCTACCATGGTTCCCATGAGAAGACAGATCTAAATCAGTAATTATAAATCACGCATTAATACTTGTCTAATCAACCAAAAATCATTTCTTAATTACACAATCACACTTAACACCGGCCATATGGCTGTTCTCACCGATCTCATTTAGCAGAGAAAACCAGAACACACCCAACAATCAATATGCTGATTAAATGTTTTTTAAAAAAACAATAGAAAGCAGCAGGAAATCTGATACAAAAACAGAAAATGTTGGAAACACTCAGCAAGTGAGGCACCACCTGGACAGAACTGAGAGTTGGCATTTTGGGTCTGGACCATTGTTCCAAAGTAGCTCATCTCCAGCTCAAGAAACTGCACTTTAGTTTTCTGATGGATGTTTTAATAATTTCAGATTCCCGTAGGAAGTGCTAACTGTGTGGGATGGATGTGCTGGCAATTCCAGGGATTAGGGAGGTGGGGGAGGACAGAGCAGGGAGTAGATTGGTGCTTAAGGTGGGGGCAATCCATACATCCATCAGAAGGACAAGGTAGCAAAGCTGTTCTGCACCCTTGGTGTCACGATATCTTTTTCTTGTACAAGATCACCGCCCCCCCCCCCCCCTCCTCTACCTCCTGAGACAACAGGGCTGGAAGTTTATGCCCCCACAAATGAGCGGGCTGGTGGTGGGGGTTAAAATTGAGTGGGGGGGGGTGCATTTTGGACCCCCTCCTGCTCCAATTTTACACAGGGCAGTGGCAGTGAGAATCCACCCACCCACCCCAGGCCAATCAAGACCCTTAAGTGGCCAATTAACTGGCACGTAAGGGCCTCCGTCCACCACTGCGAGTATTTTACTCGGCTGGTGGGCGGCTGAGGCCTTAAAAACCCCGCCCAGTGAAACATGGTGGCCTTCTTGCAGGCTGGCGGGGGGCCCTCCTGATTGGGCACCCTTTGCCCCACGGAGGGCAGCCCCCGAAGCACAACACTCCTCCGACGCCCCTAACCGAACCCCCCCCTCACCAGGGCCCAACCGAATACCCCTGGCGAAGGCCTAAAAACATACCTTAGTTCAGGGGCCGTCCTTCCTCTTGCCTCCATTGGCTGAATGTAGTCCCAGCAGTGGCCACTGTTCCTGGTAGCACTGCTGGGTCTAAGAGCCGTCAGACTGCTGATTGGCCAGCAGCTCTATTCGGCAGGGACTTCCTGCTTCAAGGAAGTGGAAGTCCTGCCCAAGACCAATGAAAGGCCAGCAGAGCGAAAAATTCCAATCTGGCTCCCCAGACCCAGCGGAGGTGAGCTCACCACCAACTTTTCGGCCGGGTGATACAACCCACCGCCCAACCCAAAAGTCCAGCCCAGTACCTTTGCTGCTTCATCAGTTTTCTAAACTTCCATTTCTACCTGCCTCATTCCCCCACTTCCTTCAGTAACTCACCAGCATGTCTTTTATTTCTTGTTTTCTCTTGCGCGCCCCCCACCCCCGTAATAGCTTCCAGTTTTGACAAAAAGGTCCACATTAGAAACATCAACTCCTTTTTGCTCTTGACACATGCTGAATGTTTCCAGTATTTTCAATGTTATTATAATTAGTTTTAGCCTGCTTCTGTCACATGGGTAACCTTCAACTCAGTTGAGAATGTAAAATTGGCTGTAGTCAATAGGTGGCCAATTATACACCAGCCCCACTTTCCTCTCCCCCCACAGAAATTGCAGATTTGCCTGTCTCTAGAAACTGCAATCATTCACCAGGAGGAGTTTCAGCATTGCTCTTCTTTCATAAACACAATGTCATCTTTCCCCATCAATACGTGCCCTCCTGTTCCACCTGGCTAAACTTGTTCTCACCCTAAATCGGTGGTCTTAAATCTACTCACTTCTTCCATATGAAAAAGGTGTCACTATCATCTCACACAAGTCTTATGTATGCCCATTTTTCTGTGGGTCTTGTGGAACATTGCTTGTTCCAGTGTTACTCAGGTCCTCCTCCTTGTCTTCTTCCTCCATTACTGCCTGTGTTTGCGCTGCTTCTTTGTTCTGGCTGTGAGAATTTCATGAAGTAACTTTCCAATTCCCACCCATCCTCACTTTGCATGGTCCATCTCTGACTATTCCTTTTTCTTTCTGGACTTGTCCATCTCTTTCTCCTGCTCCCTTCCATCGTGTCTACTCCTCTCCCATCCCCCACATTAATTTCTCTCCTCTCCTCTATTTCTACCAATGTGCTTTGCAGACATCTATTACAAGCCCACCAACGTCTACCAGCCTAGATTATGCTCCCTCCCACCCCAATCAAAGACACCATCTTTTTTTCCCTATTCTATCATGTGTACTCTAATGACTACCTTTCACACCTGGACTCTTGAAACATTATCTTGTTTCTCCAGGTTTCCCATCAACAAAAGAAGCCTGGACTGTGCCCACTTAATTTCCACATACCTCTGCTCTCACCTCTTCCTCCTTGTGATAATGATAGTCCTTCTCTGTCCGCCATTTGCCAGATCATCTGTCACCTACATAATAACCCTACCACCAAGCATTTTTACCTTCTTACCAGTGAATAATTCTCTCCCACCCCTACTTTCAGTTATGTGGCACTTTCTTGTACAACCACAAGAGTTACAAAACTGTCCACTCACCACTTCGCACTGTCTAGGGTCCCAAACACTCAGGTGAGATACAGTAATTTACATGTACTTACTCTATTCACACATTTGCTGTTTGCCATGTGATCTCCTCTACACTGGGGAGATGAAAGGCAGGATTAGTTGACTACTGGACACCTCCAGTATGTGTGACTCCAACATACTGGGAGCTTGCTGAGTCAACTCCTCCTCCCAATCCCACTCTGACTCTCTACTTTTTGGCATTGCAAACTGTTCCAAAGCTCAACACAAAAGCACTTTTTAAGCAGTCACTTTTTTTTTATTTCCAAAATATACTTTATTCATAAAAATCTGTAAAAAATACATGACAAGTTTCAAACAGCACCAGGTCAAAAATTACAAACAGTGCAAAGGTGATCAGTTTCCTTCAATACAATCATGAGTTGCCTCACAACCCTCCCATTTCATTTGTCATGCCATATACATTTTTACATTTTACAGCAAACGGAAATTTTCCCGATACAGTTCAAGGGGTTTCCCATGAATCCAGCCCCTCAGTCCAGCTTGGTGGGGGAACCTTACACTGTGGTCTTTCCCCATTGAGCCTTTGCTGCGGCTGCCCCAAGCTTTAGTGCGTCCCTCAGCACGTAGTCCTGGACCTTGGAATGTGCCAGTCTGCAACATTCGGTCGTGGACAACTCTTTTCGCTGGAAGACCAGCAAGTTTCGGAGCAGACCAAAGGGCATCTTTCACCGAATTGATAGTCCTCCAGCAGCAGTTGATGTTTGTCTCGGTGTGCGTCCCTGGGAACAGCCCGTAGAGCACAGACTCCTGTGTTACAGAGCTGCTTGGGATGAGCCTCGACAAAAACCACTGCATCTCTTTCCACACCTGCTTTGCAAAGACACATTCCAGGAGGAGGTGGGCGACCGTCTGTTCCCCACCACAGCCACCGCGGGGGCATTGTGCGGAGGGGGCGAGACTTCGGGTGTGCATGAAGGATCTGATGGGGAGGGCCCTTCTCACCACCAGCCAAGCTACATCTTGGTGCTTGTTTGAAAGTTCTGGTGATGAGGCATTCCGCCAAATGACTTTGACGGTCTGCTCGGGGAACCATCCGACAGGATCCACCGTCTCCTTTTCCCATAGGGCCTTGAGCACATTCCGTGCAGACCACTGCCTGATGGTGGTCAAAGGTGTTTTCCTGCAGAAACTGCTCCACGAAGGATAGGTGGTACGGCACGGCCCAACTGCATGGAGCCTTCCGCGGCAATGTGACCAGGCCCATCCTTCGCAACACCGGGGACAGATAGAACCTCAGCACGTAGTGACACTTGGAGTTTGCGTACTGGAGGTCTACACACAGCTTAATGCAGCCGCACACGAAGGTGGTCATCAGGATGAGGGCCACGTTGGGTACATTTTTCCCGCCCTTATCCAGAGATTTGAACATCATGTCCCTCCGGACCCGGTCCATTTTAGATCCCCAGATGAAGCGGAAAATGGCTCGGGTGACCGCCACAGCGCAGGAGTGGGGTATGGGCCAGACCTGCGCCACGTACAGCAACAACGTGAGCGCCTCGCACCTGATGACCAGGTTCTTACCCACAATGGAGAGAGATCACTGCCCCCACATGCTCAACTTTTGTTGTACCTTGGCTACTCGCTCCTCCCAGGTTTTGGTGCACGCCCCGGCCCTTCCGAACCATATCCCCAGCACCTTCAGGTAATCTGACCTGACGGTGAAGGGGACAAAGGATCGGTCAGCCCAGTTCCCAAAGAACATGGCCTCGCTCTTGCTGTGGTTTACTTTGGCTCCTGAGGCCAGTTCGAACTGGTCGCAGATGCTCATCAGTCTGCACACGGACAGCGGATCCGAGCAGAAGACGGCGACGTCATCCATGTACAGGGAGGATTTAACCTGAGTGCCTCCGCTGCCTGGGATTGTCACCCCTCTTATGCTCGCATCCTTCCTAATAGACTCAGCAAAGGATTCAATACAGCAAACAAACAAGACCGGGGAGAGAGGACAGCCCTGTCTGACTCCAGATTTGATCGGGAAACTTTCCGATTCCCACCCGTTGATTGAGACTGCGTTATTGATGTTTGTGTAGAGCAGTTGGATCCAATTGCAGATTCCCTCCCCAAACCCCATTTTGGAAAGCCCGTCCATCATGTAGGTGTGCGATATCCTGTCAAAAGCCTTCTCCTGGTCCAGGCTGATGAGGCAGGTGTCCACCCTCCTGTCCCGTACATAGGCGATCGTATCCCTGAGTAGCGCGAGACTATCAGAGATCTTCCTGCCGGGTACAGTACAGGTCTGATCGGGGTGGATCACCAACTCCAGAGCAGACTTGATTCGACTGGCTATGACTTTGGACAGAATCTTGTAGTCAACATTAAGCAGTGAGATGGGCCGCCAATTTCTCATTTCTGCCCTCTCCCCCTTCCGCTTGTAAATGAGGGTGATGATGCCTTTCCTCATAGATTGACATCTCTCGTCACTGTTGTAACATAGGGAAACACAGCAGCCATTTTGCACACAACATCCCACAAACAACAGTGAGATACATGACCAGACAACCTCTTTCAGTGATGGCGGTTGACAGACAAATGCTGGGAAGGACACCAGGAGAGCTCACCCCACTTTTGTTCAAATCATGCCATGGTATCTTTCACGGCCACCTGAGAGCTCACTGAGGCCTTGGCTCAAAGACGACACCTCCAATAGTGCAGCACTCCCGCAGTGCAGCACTGGAGTGTCAGCCTAGATTATGTGCTCAAGTTATGTGCGTAGCGTAACATTAAAAGTGCTGAAATTTCTCTATAAATGAAGGATGAAGTCCTAAATTGAGGGGAAACATGCAAAGAAATTTAAACTTAAGTTTAAAAAAAATGCTCTCCTCCTCATTTTTACATTATTATTTCCCTCATTAGGCTCTTTCATCCCACGGACCATGAACCAACCAAAGAGGGAACTGCTCGCAGACTTCCGCCAATGCTGCTCTACAACTGACCGTTAAGAGGTGTGCAAAAGTGGCATGGGTAGGTTATTAATTTTCCATGAATGCGGAGAAACAACTTGCTCAGTCTAAATGCCTCAATCAAGATCAAGTTCTCATAAGGCAAATCGCATGCCTTAACGACTCAATAATTCTAAACTACCTGTATTTTTCATTAGCATAAAAGATTAATCAAACTATACTTTTTTTAAACTAATAGACGCTACCACAGGCTTACAGGGCAGTTGAATATCCCTAAAGTGTTGCCGAACTCAGTAATTCCTAATTGTAAGTAAGTCATGTGATTTTTTTAAATTCATTTTGTGGGATGTGGGTGTTACTGGCTGGGCCAGCATTTATTGCCCATCCCTAATTGCCCTTGAGCTGCTAGGCCATTTCAGAGGACATTAAGAGGACATGTAGGCCAGACCTGGTAAGATTTCCTTCCCTCAAGGGGATTACTGAACCAGATGGGTTTTTACAACAATTGACAATAGTTTCATGGTCACCATTAGACTAGCTTTTTAGGGTGGCGCAGTGGTTAGCGCTGCAGCCTCACAGCTCCAGTGACAAGGGTTCGGTTCTGGGTAGTGCCTGTGCGGTGTTTGCACGTTCTCCCTGTGACTGCGTGGGTTTCTGCCAGGTGCTCCGGTTTCCTCCCACAGCCAAAGACTTGCAGGTTGATAGGTAAATTTGCCATTGTAAATTGCCCCTAGTGTTGGTAGGTGGTAGGAGAATTGAGGGAAGGTGGGGATGTGGTGGAGAATATGGGATTAATGTAGGATTAGTGTAAATGGGTGGTTGATGGTCGGCACAGACTCGGTGGGCCGAAGGGCCTGTTTCAGTGCTGTATCTCTCGATGAACTCTAATTCAAAATTTATTAATTGAATTCAAGTTTCACCATCTGTCATGTTGGGATTCGAACCCATGTCCCCAGCGCATTAGCCTGGACTATGGATTACTAGTCTAGTGACATTACCAGTCTTCCACCACCTCCCCTGTTTATACAGTAAAAAAGCAAAATTTGAAGGTTACAACTGAAAACTGATAGATTTTATTTTATTCCCAAATAGCATCAGTCTTATAGAAATGTCTTCGAGACGCTACAGCTGATTCAATACTATGTTTGCACTGAAATAGTTGGAACAGTAGCACAATAAAACCTTTTAAATTGTGGAGAGGAATTTCCTTATAATTCAACAATTTTCACATAAATATTTGCTCCGGTGAGCATGAGGATGGAGTATTTCCATTTCCTTCTCCTGACTGTCAATTAAATCAGAAGCAAACTCACGGAAATTGCTCAATTATTCCAACGTCTCCTGACAAGATGCAAAAATACATGTGTTGCAAGTTTCAACATTTTAGATTCTTTCACTCAAATTGCACTTTGAAACAGAAAGGGTATTTTGCTTTAAAAAAAGCCTCAGTGATTCCCAAATATACAGTTTTTCAACAGAACTGTGCTCAGTTTTTCCACCTTTAAGCAGACTGAGCACTAATATCTTTTAGAGAGAGTGCTGCAGACAGATAGATGATTTAACAATTATTCAGAAACTTTTT
The DNA here is from genome assembly GCF_036365525.1 of Heterodontus francisci. Taxonomy (NCBI): domain Eukaryota; kingdom Metazoa; phylum Chordata; class Chondrichthyes; order Heterodontiformes; family Heterodontidae; genus Heterodontus; species Heterodontus francisci. The sequence goes on along the minus strand of NC_090396.1, from coordinate 55,742,129 downwards.
CACAGCAAGAAATGGACGGCACCCATCTAAATTTAATGCCGTAACTTTCCTTGAGTAAAGTGAATCTTTTTTTTTAAAGCTTCTGCGAAAAACAAGGGGGCAAAAAGTGTCTATTTACAGAGAATGGCTGTTTGAAAAACAACAGGCTTCAGTTCCAAGTAGAAAACAAGGCCGTAAATAAAAATGAGGATTGGTACACAACTTAAGTTAGAGAGTAATAACGGATATATATATATATATATATATATATATATATATATATATGACTTTGATATATGACATTCCTCCACTGTGGCAGCAACAGAGTACACACATACCATTCACTTGAGGAATTTATTTTATTTACATAAGGTACTGCATAGAGAAAAAAAATCCTGTTCTCATGGAAAGAGAGAGAGCTCAGCAAGCCTCCGCGTACCATCAAAAGGAGTATGTGCAATTTTTGTCATACCATAAAATTATGTGGTTTGTGGAAATAATGGAGCCTTTGTGTTCTATACCTGTCTGCTTCACCACCTTATTTTAAAGGTGTGCGCTTCAACTAAGAGATGTTATTTTTGGACGACGTCTAATCTGCCTTGAACATAGCTGTGGGTGTCATCTGTTGACTTGAGGGTGATCTTCCATAGATTTAAAACTAAACTGCAGCTATTGTTGGCCAGTATGTGTCAGAGAGAAAAAGAAATTCCTGTGGAAAGCAAAACACCTTCTGTTAAGAAAAAAACATGTCTTTAATTGCATTTAACTTTCCAACTGAACAATTACAGTCAAATAGTTATGCATTTCATTCTTTCCAAAGTGTTTTTAAAAAATTAGCGTTAGATTTTTCACTGTAAGCAACCCTCTTCAGAAACTGGCTCCTGGGGTTTAACCATCAACCGCCAGCAGATTGAGGTCAGTTTCCATACTTATCTAAATATTGGAGTTCCACGTACAATCCTCAAAAGTATTTCCAATTCAATCAAAAAACTATAGAAGCTGATTGAACTGCATTCCTCAGAGGCCCACGGGCGATTAAATCAATATAAAAAAATTATTTTGCAACCCTGGTCATTTGCAAATTCCAAGTTGGGATTTTGATTTTCTCTTGTGGCACACAGGTTTCACAGAATCATACAAAATTCCTTAATGCACTATTTTAATTAAACAGGTTGACAAAATGTTATGCATTATAGCAAAATGCATGCCTTATGCTTAATTTCCTCTACTGGACGACATTAAGTCCCCCATGCAAATGAAATGCAAAAAGACCAGCAACAGTTATCAGTTTAAATTCACCCCTTGTCCACATAAATCTATCTTTTGCTTTTTGTTTACACCCCATTTCCCAACCAAAAGCAGGCAGGTAACTGGTTCCGGACTTCAGTTAATTCTCTCATTGAGTAGTCCACTGACAAATGGCAGGGTGGCTTGTTGTCAGGTTTGCTCGCTTGCTACACCTGGCCTTCTTACATCTTCTCCCATGACCAAGATCAGGAACTTGACATGGGAGGAGATTGCATGCATTACCCTGTCCCTGCCACTCCACACTGAGCATACCATCACTCATGTGCTGTGCTACATAGGTCAACACGGAAATATGTGCCACAGCACATGGGAGTGGCAGTACGCTGCGTACACACAAAAAGCTTCCAAAGCACACAAATCATTGTTTATTTTACCTTTCACCCCCTGGCCTCCACAAACCATGCATCACCTGTAGCGTTGGACAGCTAGTTGGACAGCTAACCTCCAAAAGGTGTTCAAGCCAGCAGGCAGCAGCTGCTCAACAACAGGCCCAGGATGAATTGCTCTCAATGGGGGGAATGTTATACTCTCCCCCGCAATGGGTTTTAAGGTGGGAAGAGCATTATATCAAGTGGGATGCTGGGGGGGGGGCGGGGGGGGTTCCCACCACCACCAAAATTTAGTCCGGGGCGGGAAGGCCTGTGAACGGCCTTCCCGCCCCGCCACCAATTGAGGCCCTTTACTGGGTAATTAACCCCCAATTAAGGGCCTTTTCCCGCCACAGCCGCAATTACCTGTTCAGTGGGCGGCCCTGTCACCACACAGATTGCCTCTTAATGCCTGAATGAGGAACCCGGCCAGCCCTTGCTGCAGAAATAATTAAATAAATAAACTCCCCTCACGCCATCCCCTGCAACCCCATTCCCACAAGAACCCTCCCACCCTGACGTACTTGAGGCCTGGCTCCAGCGACACTACTCTGCCTCCAGGACAGTCACCTCTGGCAGCAGCCACCACCTCTGCAGTGGCGCTGCAGCTGTCAGCCTCTGATTGGTCAGCAGCTCTCCAAGGGCGGGACTTCGGCAAAGGGGTCCTAGATCCAATGAAAGGCCCGCCACTGTCTACTTAAATGCCTGATTGGCACTACATTCGGCGAGACTTCCGGAAAAGAGGCGATGTGGGAATTTTGGCTTTGGTTTCCCCCAATGTCAAGACCCTACTGCCAAGATAAAATTCCCCCCAGTGTTTTTACTTTAAATCATCCACAATTCCCTGCAACCCTCCTCCCCACCCCCACTCCCTCCACAGAACCTCCTGTCATGGCAAAGCAATATGGTTGGGCTCAACAATAAGGGGTTCCAACCTGTAGCTCCATATTGCCCTGGTACAACAGGTTGCTGCTCTGGTGCAGTGTGCTTTCAGTTATTTGAAAAGGGGGCTGAATGGGGCTGAAACTACTGAAGAAACTAGAGATGTCTCATTCTCCAATTTCTTTGAAAAGGACATTTTTAGACAGGGAGCGGTTTGAAGAATGTATGACACTTAACGAAGATATTGCTTTCTTCACCTCAATTTCATTTTTTTTTTTTAATTGTTTGTGCATGGAATGTGAGCATCACTAGCCAGGCCAGCATTTATTGCTCATCCCTAATTGTCCTCGAGAAGGTGCTGGTGAGCTGGAATCCATGTGCTGTTAGGGAGTTCCAGGATTTTGAACCAGTGACAGTGAAGGAACGGCAATATAGTTCCAAGTCAGGATGGTGTGTGGCTTGGAGGGAACTTGCAGGTGGTGGTGTTCCCATGCATCTGCTCCCCTTGTTCTTCTGGGTAATAGAGGTCGCAAGTTTGGGAGCTGTTGAAGGAGTTGCGGCAGTGCATCTTGTAGATGGTACACACTGTGCACCGGTGATGGAGGGTGTGCCGATCAAGTAGAGAGTTGCAGAGTTGTTGCATGACCAAATGGACTGCAGAAGTGAGCCAAGCAAGTAATATTTTCGAAAAGCTAGATCACCATGGGCAGTTGCATTGGGTTAACTAGGAAGCTGCGCAACTTCCAACTTCCTTCTGGATGAACCTTTTGTATCAAGATCTCAACTCTAAGAAAAATTACCTCAATTTGAAAACTCAATATTGCAATTAAATACCAATCCCTTTGATTTCAGTGTATGTCACTAATTCGCATTGTGCTCAAGAGAAGATTTTATTCTTACTGAGGAAAGAGCTTTTTTTTAAAAAAAGACAGTTCATTGAATGTGTTTGAATGGGTTGAATTTTCCAAATAAATTAATGTACTTTGAAATCTCGTCAACAATGAATGGGTTTATAATTGAACATATATAAAAGACAGCTTTGTGCTTGGAAGGAAAATAATCCGTCTGTACATTTGTGTAATGTACACAATTCATCTATTATTTTCATTAGTAGAAACACGATTTAAGAAGAACTTCTACAGAGGCACAGAAATGGCAGAATATTGTACCACATGCAAACCACAGGCAAAATACAAAGTCAAAAACATAGAGATTTGACAAAGAAATTCTCCTTGTAGTAACTGGGAAGTTAGAACACCAGCCCCAATTTTTCAAACTGAGCTCCTGAATGGCCTGAATCTTGACATTCCTTTCATGTGTCACCTCTGAAAGTGTCTACTACATCACAAAAATAAAATAGACACTGCCTATTTGTAACTAAATAAAATATGACTCGTTACACAAATTGTATTTGAGAAAGCATTGCAAGGCACGAGCATATTTCAGGCATTTCAATAATGGCAATAGCAAAGTTGAAGATAAAACGTAACTCTTCAAAATGTCCCCAACTACTTCAAACAAATTCTGCATTTCAATGTTAATTTGTCACAGGGAGGGGTAGGTGTGCGGAGTTATTCAGAAACCCATTAAAAATAAAGTTTAATTAACTGATAATTATTCTTTTTTTTAATTATTTGGAAATGTCTTAAACTCCTTTATGCAGGATTTAAAATGCTGTTAATCATTGTGAACAAAGCCACTCCTGAGATCAAGACTATGGGTCAGTCTGTGTTGTGAGCAACATTTGACTGTCATTCAAAGGGTTGCACTAGTCTACCTTCACTACTGTGTGTTTAGTTCCTTTTTGGCTGAATCTCCAACTGGACTGTTGGTCAGTCACAGAGCATGGTATTTCAGTCAGAGAGGAGGGTGGCACAATTAATCCTACCCTCATAGCAAGACATGCCTCACTCCCATTAACATAAGCCTCAGATTAAATTGAAGATGATCTTCACTTGGCTGGAAAGGCAATCATTGTGAGAAGACGTTAAAAAAGCCAAGCTCTTTGTACAAGAACTATATTTTAAGGCAAAGCATGATGGAGCTACCATTATGATCGACCGATGAGTACGAGGATATGTAACCAAGGATTCCTTACCCAGTGGATACCCAATCATAATAATCTGTCATCCTGAGCCACTCATACACACGTCCCAAGCGAGCAGCTATATTTGCTGAAAACCTAGAAACACATCTGCAGCTCGTGCCCTCACTCAAGGAGAGTTTGCCACAGAGGAAGACTACAATAAAAATCTAACAGAATCTACTTTATTTGGGTAATGCTTATTCAGTCAGGCAAGAGAAGACTGCTGCTGCTTATGCAATTATGATAACTCCATAATAAACCATTGCTTATGGAACTATTTGCATGGTTATAATTTAAATCCGCATAACATCATTTTTACCATTGCGTTACTGACTCATTTAAAAGCAGTTTAAGTTTGTTGCTGCTCATTTGGAAAGTCACTAATAGCCATGTCACAGGAAGCAACCTGTCAAAAAAAGCTGCACCCTGGCCCTTACAAAGCTAATTCAGCACAAATGTTTCTGGATGCAGTTATGTCATGGTATATGTTTTCCATCTGGTAGTATCCACAGCAGTGATACATCACAAAGTGAAAGGACAGCTTTTAAAAAGGAGGTCATGTGACATGAATGAGATTTAGGAAAATTCGATTATATCATTCTGATAAAAGATATTCAGCATGGAAATAAGCCATTCGGCCCATCAGTCCATGCTGCCATTTATTCACCACTCAAGCCATCTTTCCTCATATAAATCTATCATCATAACCCTCTATTCCCTTCTCCCTCATATGCTTGTCTAGCTTCCCCTTAAAGGCATCTATATTATTGACTTCAACCACTCCCTGTGGCAGCAAGTTCTACCTTCTCACCACTCTTTGGGTAAAGAAGTTTCTTCTGAATTCTCTAATGGATTTCTTGGTGACCATCTTATATTGATGACCTCTTGTTAAAATAAAGTATCATTTCGTATTTTACTGCAAGATGTAGGCGCTAATCTATACTGTATGGGGACCCACTGTATCAGGGAATCAAAAGGCAAAACTTGTCATTTTATTTAACATTTAAAGTAAAATAGGTAAAATGAAAGAAAATATTTAAACAACTCAGGTTATTTAAACTGCCCGGAAACATCATATTGGTATAACCATTATACTTCATTTTTTGTATGTAAGAAAGGGGAAACTTATGATTTCCTTTCCATCTGCTCTTCCACATTTTTTTTTCAATTTTCATTAGTCTGCTGTTCTATAATGTAGTCCAGCAATACACCAGCCTTTGGTTTTTCAGGCTGCAGTACTTTAACCAACAAGATACAATTTACCTTTAAATGGACAACATAAAAGGCACAGTGAATTTCATATTTCAAATGGATTTTGTTGCAGTGATTAAAATTGGAGGTTTCTTGAGGAGAAACATCGTCTTGGAGAAAAGCTCTTGTTGGGGTATTTTTGCTGCCACTTCTGGGTTTTTGTTAGAAAACTGTCAACAGAAGTACTTCATTCACTGTCCTTGAAATGGGTGAGGAGACTAGTGAGAGGAAAGATTTTCTAGATTTAGTTTTCCAAAGTTCTTGCTGTTGTGGTGCACATAAATTGTTTAAGTTCAATTTCCTGTGACATTGTATGAACACGTGGAACACATGCAAATCAAGGGCTTTCTAATTTATTGTTTCTGGAAATATCATCTGCAGCTCAGCAGCTCCTACAGCCCAGAGCTCAGACTCCCAACTGAAGGTTCAAGAGTTCAAATCCCACTCTTGACAGTATTGTTCAAACTCGTTTTCCCTTGGCATACCTCTGTTGGCAGAAGACAGAGAGGAAAATAGGAGAAATGGGATAAAAGGTGGGTAGGGCCAGTCCAGCTGTATGCCATCAAATTGTAGTATCGACTGAGGCTGAGGAAAGAGCCATGGCCTTAATTATCCTAACTAAAACCAATTTGATGTGGAGTTGCAATACTGGGAGACATACAAGTAAAGTTCAGAAGTTGGCTTACGGTTGGGGAAAGAAGAGGAAGAAAATCACTGTCAGAAACATTCCATTTCAAAAAAAAAATAGTCCAGCAAGAATGAGAGCAGCACAATGTTAATTCAATAACAGAACAACAGGTCAATGAAAGGATTAGTTATTGAAATAGGCAGGTTTCTGTTTTGCCTTCGGCTGTCAGTAGATTTACCTGTAAAGTTCAGGCTGTCTACAAGTTACTTCCAGAGTAACTTCTTTGATATATACCTGCAACCAACGTGCTGATGGATTGCTATTTTGCACTGTTGCCAAAAGCCAACAGACTGTTTGAAGGAGAGATTGTTGGACTCTGTGGTAACTGAGGGTATGTGATGGGACTGCTCAGCTGAAACAAAAGAGGATCTGTTTAAAATAGGTTTGCACTTACAGGGATCTGGCAACAGATATGTTCCCTTCAGTTTGATCTGTGCAGTAAAGAAACTGATATTAGCCACACTTAAGCTGCTTGCATATTGTGCTTTTATATTGGCTCCTGACATGCAAAGCTAGTGCAGAAGGAGACAACACCAAAGGAATTTTACCAGATTTGCCAAGGTTGGCAGCTGAAGAGCTTGAGAATGTGAACAGCTTCGTACAATTAACTGAATGATGGATAAACAACAGTTTAGTTGGGATAATGTTATGCTTAATAGTTTTACAAAGTTCTACAGAGGTCAGGCCACAAGACTAGATCATGTTCGAAACTCAAGTGGGCGTTTATGTTTGGGCAAATTCTATGGAACCAGGCTGCCAACGTCAGCCACTTTTGCTGAGGCCGAGAAGAGATAACTAGCAATGCCCACATACAGGGTCAATTGAGGTTCTGGATCCAAGATAAAATGTTTCATAGTTCTCTGAATTACTGAGGATGGTTACCAATAATAAAACAAAACTATTTTTATAAATTGACAAGGTTGCAAAAATGCACAAATCACTGCCTCACTCGAAGAAGTATAATCCAACTGTGCTCCATCTTGGTTTCTGTCAGATTCAGGAAGCATCTGGTTGCAGTACTAAAGACAGACACTTTCTGGTTCTGTGGGGCATCCAGAATGCATTCCAGCATTATTTGAGTCATAAACCTTTTCCAAGCATGTAATGATGAACCCAGTTGACTACTTTTAAAACACTACAGTTGGGGAGGTACATGTTGCACTATGTAACTTTGGATTTGGGGAAAGAAAATGATGTTTTTAGGATTAGGTTTAGAAGCAGATATCAGTTTTTCCAATTTTGTCCATTACCTCATTACAAGATTCGGCAAGCATTTACCCAGCTCTGAAGACCTTTTAGCACAGTCAAAAGGTCCAAGAAGAAAAATAAACTAGACTTATGCCATTATAGTATGTACAAAACTACCGACTGCAAATTGACAGGGATTATTGTCATGATTCCTGGTCTCAGCACAGTTTATACAGATTGATCTAGGTTAGTTTTATTCATTACAGCAAATCTGTACAAACCAGCCTTTATCATATTTGTCCCTGAATGGAACAGCAATTGAAAGATGCCCTTCCTCAAGTCCCAATGCAGGGCCACTATTTTACAGTGACCAAATTCAACTTTTCTTATTGTATGGGATTGCAGGATTTTTGACAGTATTTTGGGATTACATTCTGCAATTCCATTCATTAATGATTAGGCCTCATGGATTAGAATGGCTGGATAAATCAAATTTCTTATTACTTGGAATTTAGACTAGTCTTTTCAGGATTGTGTTCCACCATTCCATCCACTTTCCACAAAAACAACAAATTTGCTCATTTAACTGGGCTAACTTTTAATCACAGCTGATTTGAGTGGTTAAGGTTTGGAGAATTCCTCTGCCTTTTTATCTCCTCATACCTATTAACAATCAAATTTATGTCATGGGTAAATGGTTCACAAACTCCAGTCTACAGCAAGCTTCTGAAGTTTGCTCAGAACATCCCCTGTACTGGTATTAAACCACTTTGATCTAGTTTTTTTTTTGTGATTCATTCCCAGGACATGGGCATCACTGGCATTTTGTTGCCCTCCAGGTGGTTATGGTGGGCTTTCTTTTTGAACCATTGCAGCCCATGTGGTGAAGGTACTCCCAACAATGCTGTTTAGTAGGGAGTTCCAGGATTTAAACAATGAAGAGGCGGTGTGTGATTTGGAGGGGAACTGGAGGTGATTGTGTTTCCATGTGCCTACTGCCCTTGCCCTTTTTTTGCTTTAATAGCTAGAATTACCATAGTGTATACTGGTACCTTGTCAAACACTAAAATGAACCTTTGGTCATTCCCTGTCAGGCAGGAAATGTGAGGGAGAAACAGAGTTAATGTTTCAGGTTGATGACCTGCTGAGTATTACCAGCATTTACTGTTTTTACTTCATATTTCCAGCATCCACAGTATTTCACTTTTGCTTTGGCCTTTCCCGCATGGCTTCAGACAACAAGGAATGTCACTGTAACATTATCAGCACACTGGCATCCTCACTACAGATCTGACATGTGGATCTTACACAATTTGAATTTGACAGTTATATAGACACTGCAGGCCTCTCGCCAATACCTAGAGGGGGGTAGCCACAGTCACTCTGGGCTGAATTGTCAACACACTCTACAAAAACAATGTAGAACAAACAAACAGTCAGCAGGTCAAGAAACAGCAAAAATAAAGCAGAGGCACATCCAGCATGCCTACACAATTTGGTCAATAAAAATGCCACCAAAACATTGTCCACATTATCTGCATTACTTCAACAGGGATCAAGCTATACTTTATTCTCCCTTCCTCTCCTTCCAATTTCTCCCCTTTGTTTCCCCAGCCCTCCTCTCCCAAAGGTGATGACACTGGAGGTAAGGGATCAGGAATTCAGAAAACCTTGCCAAAATGGCTACCCTTAGCGTGTAAACGTGGACAAAGCAGGAAAAGTATGTGGCTGCGTCACCGGCCAACCAGTTGCTGTCTTTGTGTAATTCACTAGAGTGAAACATTGATTGGTTCTCCATTCTGTAACCAAAAAGGAGTCAAGGACAAGGACAAGTGCCACCCATATTGACCTGCTAAATGAGGTTTAAACCTGGAGCCTTTCTGCTCTGTCGGGCTCAACACTTACTGACTTATACCAGTTGACCTCTCATGAGAAAGAATCTAAGTATATTCCAGATCAGATTATAGAAATACTTTTTAAAAATAGCTTTGTAACTGAACTCATTAATATTTAGTGCTTAACAAGATACATTTTAAAACTATTATTTTCTAAATTGTTCATAATCATTCTTACAACTTCCTTTCATTTCCTGAAGGTAGGATGAGATACAGATGCATTTCACCCTCTAATACTTTATCCAAAATGGCCAAGCTCCAAGCACAAGCCTCAATACACTGGGCTGAATTTTCCCTGAACCACGGTGGCGGGCTTGGAGGAGCAGGGTCGGGGGGCGCGGGGGTTAGAGAGGAGGGTGGGAAATTAGGGGTAGCCACATTGTATTTTTCACTTACCTGGAGCAGGCTGGGATTAGATTCAGCTGCCTGCTTCAAAGAGGTGGGCAGCCAATTAACATGGTTAAGGCCCCAATTAGGGGCAATTTTGCAGCCCTGCTGGAATTGTGCCGACAGAGCAGCCCCCACACTCCCCACCACATCCCGACGCTGCCAGTTCAATGGAGGTGGCCTCCTTCCAGCAGGCCAAGGGGCCATCAGATTTGGAGGCTCTATGCCCCAAAGAGGGGGCCATGGGCAGCAAAGGCCACAACCACGGCCCAAATTATTCCTCCAGAGGGGAATTCTCCTCTACTCCAAGGGGGCCTAATGCATTTGGCCCTCAATCTTATTTTAAAATTTGGATCCATACTTCCAAGGGTGCCTACATGTTGAGGCACCCTTGTGGTCCCAGATCTAGCTCAGCAGTGCACACCTACCCCCACAGTGCTGCCGTGGTACCAGAGCTGACAACCCTCTGATTGCTGCCAGCAGCATCAGGAGCCCATCCACCATCCTTAGGCGAGTGCAGAGTTGGCCAATCTGGAGGTTGCTTCCTGGAAGATTGTGCTACCGGTCTCAGTATCCCCATTTGGTCCTGGGGTCAGGGGCCCAACGCCTGCAGGAAAATCCAGCCCATTAAACTAATGGTACCTATTCTACCATAGAGAGCTTCACAGCCCTGCCAATCATGGACAGACACAAGATTCTTTATAGCAGTGTTCACTGGATAGCATTCAGGAGTAGGTGTATTGGCAGCATTTTTCACTCTCTAGTCAAGGACAGTGAGGCTAAATTTAATGTCCCCAGCTGAAGTCAAATAACTCAGCACAGACCAAGGATTAGGGACTTTCCTGGTCTCCTTGGCCAACTTTCACTGTTGGCAGTGCACATTTCTCAAACGTATCATCGGGAAAGTAATAGATTTCTTAATACTTTTTTAATCAATTTATTTTTTGAGTTAACTCAAAAAGGTTTTCTTTTTTAAAAGATTGGGGTCTCTAGTAGATGTAGCTTTGGTATCGAAAGTAGTGGAGGAATAATGTGTCCAATATTGTTAAGTGGAACAAAACCAGAGCTCTCAGTTTTTTATCCCTCCCCTCCACAATTCCAAGCAATTTTCCTCTCCTGCAGTCCTTCCCACGGCACACCTCTCTACTAATGGAAAGTATTGGCAGACACTCCACTTCATGATCTCTGCCAATTCCACCCTGTTATTTGACTCCCTGTCTGATTTTCCCCTCCCCCTCTGTGGGAAACACCTTGACTTCACATAACATCTCTCAAACAACAAAGAAAAACTGCAACCTCCAGCGTCAATTGGAACAAGTCTAAACACTGTTCCATGTGAAGAACTTTTCAGCAAACAAAATGTGCTGGGGAAGGGGTTAAGAACAGGTCATTCTTACTTTTTATTTGCACTTCAGGAACAGTTTTATAATTGCTCCACGTTAAAAAAAAACCTACGTTAATTAATCTTGCAAGTTCTTGTAAACAAACACAATATATAGAGAGTGGCATACAGGTTAATTTTTTCCAGATTTGTTTAGCTTCATACCTGCAAGGGTAAATGCACCAATCCCACGCTCCCAGTGCGAAGCCATGCTCAAAGGAGCACACAGTCAGTCAGAGAGCTGGCTCTATTGCAATGTAGACCCATCTCCAACCCATGCTCCCTTTGAGTGTAGGCTCTGTGATGGGAGAGGAGAACTGGATTAGTCAACTTACCGAACCCAAACCTCCCAAACACCCTATTATTGCTATTATCTCCTTTCTATTAAGTAAAACCCATTTAAGTGCATCACAGATAAAAATGTCCCCACAACCTCACCAATTGGGTAGCAATATGTATTTGGAATTAAGGCAAGGGATCTCTGCACTACCCCCACAACCAACGCAAATCTCCCTCTGCTCTGCCTCAAAGATGTGCCTTAACCCAACCTCAAAAGAACAGCCCTGATTGCAATAGTGTGACTTATCCTAGTATCCTTGGCGTGGGGGTTGGGGTGTTCTTGGTAACAAAGCCAAAATAGTGACAACCCTGCGCTGTTCTGTGGGCAATTTTGTACTGCAGGCCACACCCATAGAAATTCATATCACAAAAGGAATCTTACAGTCAGCAAAGGAAGAAAACTTCTGGCCCATTTGTCTGGGCTAGATTCAAACCACACATCCCTGCCAACTCACAGTGCCACCCAGTTCCGGTGAATGTTTGCACTCCTGACCAAGGTTAGAGAAACTAATCTGAAAATCCGAGTTATTTAATATTTAATTAAAGCAATCAATGATATAACTATAAAATTTGTACAAGGGAATCTACAGTGAGTGCTGCTGGGGGGCACAGAGTGTGAAGAAAGGAGTTTGATAATTGAGGGAGTTCAGTAAGGAGGGGAACTATAAATTAAGAAAATAAATTTGAGTGCACAGAGTGTAAAGTGGAAGTTGGTGCGTGAGGGAGGGGCTCCTTTCTTTCTTCTACCTTTCTCCAGCCTCCAGTAGCTGTCCCTGTCTTTGGTACAGGGGAAGAATTTGATTGGTGAGTAACTGGTAAGTTATTTTACTTCTCATTGTAATAAAAAGTTTTTAAAGTTACATTATGGCAGGTTAGCTCAGCCAAGTGGAATGTACTTCCTGTGGTATGTGGGAAGTCATGGACGTACCACGTGTCCTAGACGAACACATCTGCAGGACGTGTCACCGGCTGAGAAGCTTGAGCTCCGGGTTTCGGAACTCAAGCAGCGGCTGGAGTCACTGTTGTGCATCCGCGAAGCTAGGTGGATAGCATGTTTAGGGAGGTGGTCACACCGCAGGTTAGGAGCATGCAGGCAGAGAGGGAAATGGGTGACCGCTAAGCATTCCAAGAGAACCAGGCAGGCAATGCAGAAGTCCCCTGAGTCTATCTTGCTTGCTAATTGGTTTTCCATTTTGGATACCGGTGAGAGCAATGGTTCCTCGGGGGAGTGCAGCCAGAGCAAAGTCCGTGGCACCACGGGTGGCTAGGGGGTGGGAAGAAGTGTGCAAGAGTAATAGTGATAGGGGATTCGATAGTCAGGGGATCAGACAGGCATTTCGGCGACAGTAAACGTGACTCCAGGATGGTGTGATGCCTCCCTGATGCAAGGGTAAAGGATGTCACGGAGCGGTTGCAGGACATTCTTCTGGGGAAGGGTGAACAGCCAGAGGTCGTGGTCCACATTGGTACCAATGGCATAGGTCGGAAGAGGGATGAAGTCCTGAAAACAGATTTTAGGGAGTTAGGAAGGAAATTAAAAAGCCTGCCTTCTAATGTTACTCCAAAGCAGTAAATCTCAGGATTACTCCTGTGCCACATGCTGGTGAGCATAGGAGTAGGAGGATTCATCGATTGAACACATGGCTGGATAATTTGTGTAGGAGGAAGGGCATCAGATTTCTAAGGCGTTGGGACCGGTTCTGGGGCAGGTGGGACCTGTACAAGATGGACAGGCTACACCTTAACAGGAATGGAACGAACATCCTCACAGGGAGATTTGCAAGTGCTGTTGGGGAGGGTTTAAACTAGCAGGAGATGGGAACCTGAGGTGTAGCTCAAATTGGAAGGAAGTAAAGCTGGTAACAGGAAGTAAAAAAGTAGCAAGTGATATTAGAAGGCAGGTGAATCAAAAGGCGAGCCTCAACTAGGCTTAGGTTGCAGAATGTCAAGAAGACAAGGTTAAGGGCACTCTACCTGAATGCACACAGCATTCGCAACAAGGTAGATGACTTAAAGGCACAAATAGAGGTAAATGGGTATGATCTAATTGCCATAACAGAAACAGGGTGACCAATAATGGGAACTGAATATTCAAGGATATTTGACATTTAGGAAGGACAGGCAAAAAGGAAAAGGAGGTGGTGTTGCGCTGATAATAAGGGATGGGATCTGAGGATCTCAGATTGGAAGAACAAAATGTGGAATCTGTTCAGGTGGAGCTAAGAAACAGCAAGGGGCAGCAAACATTGATAGGAGTTGTTTATAGGCCACCAAACAGTAGTGGTAGTGGGGGGCATGGCATTAATCAGGAGGAGATTAGAGAAGCATGTAGCATGAGTAATACAGTAATCATGGGTGACTTCAATCTGCATATAGACTGGGTAAACCTAATGAGCACGAGTGCTGTGGAGGACGAGTTTCTGGAGTGTGTTAGGGATGGTTTTCTAGAGCAGTATGTTGAGGAGCTGACTAAAGAACAGGCTATTTTAGATCAATATTATGTAATGAGAAAGGGCTAATTAATAATCTTGTTGTAAAAGAACTTTTAGGGATGAGTGATCATAATATGATGGAATACACCTCAGCTGGAATATTGCGTCCAATTCTGGGCGCTGCACTTAAGTGAGGGCATTGGAGAGAGTACAGAAGAGATTCACAAGAATGGTTCCAGGGATGAGGTCTGGAATGTGCTGCCTGAGAACGTGGTGGAGGCAGGTTCAATTGAAGCATTCAAAAAGGAATTAGACAGTTATATGAAAAAGAAGAATGTGTAGGGATATAGGGAGAAGGCAGGGGAATGGAACTGAGGGAGTTGCTCTTTCAGAGAGCTGGTGCGGGCATGATGGGCTGAGTGGCCTCCTTCTACACTGTAACAATTCTGTGAATTTTACATTATATTTGAAAGTGAGGTGGTTCAATCTGAAGCCAGGGTGTTAAATTTGAACAAAGGAAATTATGAAGATATGAGGGGCAAATTGGCTGAGGTGGATTGGGAAAATACATTAAAAAGGTAAGACAGTACTTAGCCAATGAATAGTCTTTAAAGAATTATTACATAGTTTACAGCAGCTATATATTCTTTCAAGGCACAAAAACCCCAAAAGTAATGGCAGTCAACTGTGGATAACAAAGGAAGTTAAGGATTGTACAAGATTAAAAGAAAATTCCTTTAAAGTTGCCAGAAATAGTCATAAAAGTGCAGATTTGGAGGATTTTAGAATACAGCAAAGGAGGATGAAGAAACTGATAAAGAAAGGGAGAATAGATATGAATGTAAACTAGCAAAAAATATAAAAACTGACTGTAAAAGCTTCTAAAGGTAAAAAGGAAACGTTTGGCTAAGACAAATGTGGGTCCATTACAGGCAAAGTCAGGAGAATTTATAATGGGGAATAGAGAAATGGCAGAGAAGCTAGATGATTACTTTGTGTCTGTCTTCACTGAGGAAGATACAAGGAATTTTCCAGAATTAGAGATCCAAGGGATTAGGGGGAAAATGAGGAATTGAAGGAAACTAGTATTAGTCAGAAGGTTGTATTGGAGAAATTAATGGGGCAGAAGGTTGATAGGTCCCCAGGACCTGATATTCTACCTCGCAGAGAGTTGAAAGAGGTAACTATGGAGATAGTGGATGCATTGGTGATCATCTTCCAAAATTCTATAGATTCTGGAGCAGTTCCTGCAGATTGGAAGGTCGCAAATGTCTCGTCATAATTAGGGCCATTTGTTAGCTGTTTGTTTTCCTGGGGTTGTGGGTCAGCTTGTTTTGGTTTACTTGGTTGGTACACATGGATTAAGTCCTACACTAAATGAGAGAGGAAGTAACGACAGGCGACTAGCAGTGGAAACACTGCATTTGGCTCAATAGCTCCAGGTTTGTTTGCGTGAGTGAGGTTCGGAAAGAAAATCAAATCTATTTTCTCTCTTAAAGGCCTCCAAGTGACCCCAGATGATGATGAACACAAAATCATGAAGACTGACCATTAGGGAAAGTAACATGGAAATGCGCATTACAAGTCACTGTCTTCAGAAAACGAGGAGTGGGAAAACGCTTGAAAGAGCAGCACATAAAGCAGAAACTGGCTGATTATTTGAACTGAAGGTAAACTTTCAGAATTAGGAGGCCACTAATTAAATGGGATTTTGTCGCACCAGATGAATCAGAAATTGAGAACAGGACTGATTTATTTGAGAGAAAAGTGTAGAGGGGTATAAAATGGATAATGGGTGGATTTGTGATAATTGACAGCTTCTGGTTTTGAGGGATGAGAGAATTTGAAGACAAAAGCCAGAGATGGCCTTGAAGACAAACGCACTAGAGCGAATAAGCTCAAATGGGCCAGATTTCTGTATTTAAACTTATAGACAGGTCCATAGTGTAAAGTAAATGGGAGAGGGGAATCTTTCTCTATGGTGCCTCAGATAGTGTTGGTAAGCTGAAGATTTTGATTCCCTTTGGTCTGAAGTTATAATAAAGGGAAAAAAATATTGAATATCTTTCAGCAGCTACAAGATCTCGGGCAGTTCACTGCATCTGTGTGGAGCCGCACACAGCTGTAGTTAATCCACACCTACAGGTCGTTAAGAGTTCATATTTAATATAACCACTTAGCTGCTGCTCCTCAAAAAACACACCTGTTTTGTATTTTTCCAATGTAAGTCAACAGGAATGCAAATGGATACGTAAACCCACAACAGCTGCTATCCACCACACAGACAAACAGGGCACAGGCAGTTGGGAACAATTATCCAGTTCAAATAATGCCAATTTCATGACATCTACACATTTCTTTGGGAGGATGGGGAAATTTACATTTTTAAACAACTACTAGAAGCCAGTAAAAAAAAACTTTCAGAATCTATATAAATGTTCTGCATGACAAAACGTTACTTATACAGTCAAGAGCAATAAGTAATATTTGCAGAATAGCAACTTTGATATATCCAAGGTTATTAACAATATGCCCTTTTTAATCATACTGGTAAAAGGTGGCACCAGGTTGCCTAATATCACCAGACAAAGAATTAATACCACAATCCCCCTACCAAAAAATAATCCAACCAGGTCTGATCAAGCTGAGATTTGAACTGGAATCAGTATGTTGTTGTATCGATCTTTTATGTAATGAATATACTGTAGTGCCCACTGGTCACAGAAGAGGATTAAGTAGAATGTCAACTTAAAATCTATATTTTTTTTTTTGATTACTTTCGGTGTTGTCATCTGGTCCAAGAAACAGACCCCAGATGCCACTTTTTCCTATAGTTGTGACAAGCAACATTTTAATGCCCGTACCACTCCGAAGCAGCATGTAGCATGTAGCAAGTATATCAGCATGCCCAGATGTAACAGGGAAAATCTGTATAATTTAAAGGAGGATCTGACCTGTTAATTGAATTACTTTAGTAAGACACAAGATTTCCAATGAAATCTTTCAAATAAGTTTTCACATACTCCAGTGCCAATTTTGTTTTCAGTACCAAATATCCTCCCATCTTTTTCATTTGCTCCTCTCCTTGGCTGGGTAGTATTTCACGCCAGCATTCACTTGCACAATGCTGGTATCCTTCTAGTACTGTACCCAAGTTTTTTTTATTGCCAAAATATACTTTATTCATAAAAATATGTAAAAATTACATTACCAGTTTCAAACTGCACCAAGTCAAAAAATACAAACAGTGCAAAGGAGGTCCGTTTGCTTCATTACAATCATGAGTTGCCTCAAAACCCTTCCATTTCACATTTTTCATGCCAATTACATTTTTATATTTTACAGCAAATGAAAATTTTCCCAATACAGTTCGAGGGGTTTCCCATGGATCCAGCCCCTCAGTTCAGCTTGGTGGGGGGACCTTACACTGTGGTCTTTCCCCATTGAGCCTTTGCTGTGGCTGCCCCAAGCTTTAGTGCGTCCCTAAGCACGTAGTCCTGGACCTTGGAATGTGCCAGTCAGCAACATTCGGTCATGGACAACTATTTGCGCTGGAAGACCAGCAAGTTACGGGCAGACCAAAGGGCATCTTTCACCGAATTGATAGTCCTCCAGCAGCAATTGATGTTTGTCTCGGTGTGTGTCCCTGGGAACAGCCCGTAGAGCACAGACTCCTGTGTTACAGAGCTGCTTGGGATGAACCTCGACAAAAACCACTGCATGTCTTTCCACACCTGCTTTGCAAAGACACATTCCAGGAGGAGGTGGGTAACCGTCTCTTCCCCACCACAGCCACCGCGGGGGCATTGTGCGGAGGGGGCGAGACTTCGGGCGTGTCGGAAGGATCTGACGGGGAAGGCTCTTCTCACCACCAGCCAAGCTACATCTTGGTGCTTGTTTGAAAGTTCTGGTGATGAGGCATTCCGCCAAATGACTTTGACGGTCTGCTCGGGGAACCATCGACAGGATCTCCCGTCTCCTTTTCCCGTAGGGCTTTGAGGACATTCCGTGCAGACCACTGCCTGATGGATCGGTGGTCAAAGGTGTTTTCCCGCAGAAACTGCTCCACGAAGGATAGGTGGTACGGCACGGTCCAACTGCATGGAGCGTTCTGCGGCAATGTGACCAGGCCCATCCTTCGCAACACCGGGGACAGATAGAACCTCAGCACGTAGTGACACTTGGAGTTTGCGTACTGGAGGTCTACACACAGCTTGATGCAGCAGCACACGAAGGTGGTCATCAGGATGAGGGCCACGTTGGGTACATTTTTCCCGCCCTTATCCAGAGGTTTGAACATCGTGTCCCTCCGGACCCGGTCCATTTTGGATCCCCAGATGAAGCGGAAAATGGCTCGGGTGACCGTCACAGCGCAGGAGTGGGGTATGGACCAGACCTGTGCCACGTACAGCAACAACGTGAGCGCCTCGCACCTGATGACCAGGTTCTTACCCACAATGGAGAGAGATCGCTGCCCCCATATTCTCAGCTTGTGCTGTCCCTTGGCTACTCGCTCCTCCCAGGTTTTGGTGCACGCCCCGGCCCTTCCGGACCATATCCCCAGCACCTTCAGGTAGTCTGACCTGACGGTGAAGGGGACAAAGGATCGGTCAGCCCAGTTCCCAAAGAACATGGCCTCGCTCTTGCTGTGGTTAACTTTGACTCCTGAGGCAAGATCGAACTGGTCACAGATGCTCATCAGTCTGCACACGGACAGCGGATCCGAGCAGAAGACGGCAACGTCATCCATGTACAGGGAGGTTTTAACCTGAGTGCCTCCGCTGCCTGGGATTGTCACCCCTCTTATGCTCGCATCCTTCCTATTAGATTCAGCAAACGGTTCAATACAGCAAACAAACAAGACGGGGGAGAGAGGACAGCCCTGTCTGACTTCAGATTGGATCGGGAAACTTTCTGATTCCCACCCATTGATTGAGACTGCGCTACTGATGTTTGTGTAGAGCAGTTTGATCCAATTGCAGATTCCCTCCCCAAACCCCATTTTGGAAAGCACGTCCATCATGTAAGTGTGCAAAATCCTGTCAAAAGCCTTCTCCTAGTCCAGGCTGATGAGGCAGGTGTCCACCCTCCTGTCCCGCACATAGGCGATCGTATCCTTGAGTAGCGCGAGGCTATCGGAGATCTTCCTTCCGGGTACAGTACAGGTCTGATCGGGGTGAATCACCAACTCCAGAGCAGACTTGACTCGACTGGCTATGATTTTGGACAGAATCTTGTAGTCAACGTTAAGCAGTGAGATGGACCGCCAATTTCTGATTTCTGCCCTCTCCCCCTTCCGCTTGTAAATGAGGGTGATGATGCCTTTCCTCATGGATTCTGACATGCTGCCAGCCAGGAGTATACTCTTGTATACTTCCAGCAGGTCCGGGCTGACCCAGTCCCACAGGGTAGTACAACTCGACCGGTAAGCAGTCGCTTCCGGTCGAGTTTTACTCGTGTCGAATGACTCGACGGCCTTTGTCAGATCGTCCAGAGTTAGCGGCTTGTCCAGTCTCTCCCTCCTGCTGTCATCTAAGACCTCTGTGATAGATGACAGGAAGGACTGGGAGGCTCTGCTGTCTGTAGCCATGAATAATATTGGCAGTCTTTTCTATTGTTTAGCACAAGAGTTGAGCCCTGTCCTATGGTTATCAGCATCCATGTACTCCAAGCTGAATATTCTTCCTCTCCGAATAGCATTCAGATCAATTGAAGCACTCCCCGTTGCCCAGTTTTGATCAACCAACTCAGCATAGACTAGATATATGTTGACTGAGCTATTGTTGAAGGAGCCAAAAAAAATTAACTTCTGTCATATTCAAATATGTTTATGCAAATGGGCTGAACCTGTTCCAACTGATTCTCACGTAATCAATGTCTAGGGTGTATACCCCATCAACATGTTTAGTTAATGGGTGACCCAACATGAGTGATTACAAGAGTCTGGTGTAGGTGGAGATAATCAGTGGCATCTGGAACAAAAAAGTTTTAAGGTGCGATAAGTCTCTGTGACATACTTTAGCATACTATAGGTTTTAAAAGTTGGGTTGAAAATATAAATGTTTAGAGCCATAATACTTGACTTCTTTGAACGCAAGAATGAACTGATCTCAGATTCATGTGGCAGCAATCCTCCTACATCTCCCTACAAATGTTATCCCACAGTTCCAGAGACCACCCGTGTGCCATCAACAGAGCTCCAGACGAAAGCAGTAATGTCTTGAATCCCAACACAGAATTTAAAAACCCAAACAATTAGCACTCCATGATATTTAGTTTATTTCACCCTCCAGGGTTAATATGTTGCATCAATCAAATACTGAATAGAAAAAAGTCAAATAACTTGTCTGCAGTTTTTCTCACAGACAACATTCAAAGCCTGTGGTGGATATAAACTGGATTCAAAGTATTGGCTCATGCATGGTATCTGACGCAAGCTTTAAAATATGCGCGGTTCAGCAATTCTCATTTCACTGAAGATTTGAAATTGTATCAATCTAAGCAATTCAGAAATTTGCTTGCAGAAAGTGCAAAATTAAGGTCTCATTTCTTAGCACAGAAGTATTTTTGATTAAAAGGACTGGGTTGTAGAATGACTTGGAACATTGTCCTTCCAGCTCTGGAACCTGGCCTTGAATCCAGTCAAGAGCATCTCTTTGAGGCCTTTTAAGAGACCCAAGTAGAATAAGGTGGTTTTAATCCCAGACACAGTAGACCTAACTTCACAATACAAAAGTGTCAACAATTCAATACAAGTGACATTAATTAGTGATGCCTGTGATTTGTTTTTTTTTTTCAAAGTGCTCACAATTCCAATTCAACACTCATACTTCCTGTTCCAAATTCTCAAAAATGAAATCGAATCTATTAAGAGAAAAACCTCCATCAAATTATTGTCCAGACACTCAAGTGCTGGCAACATTTAATTAGTCCATTTTTAGAGAGAATTAGTAGAGGTGTCCTACCATGCCAAACCCTCCTTTGTAACCTCTTTCAAATCTCGACTAGACATCTGGAAAACCCTCGTTCCTGGACTGCTGATCAGCTTTCATGTCAATCAAAATTGAACCATGTTAACTGGTAGAAAACAAAATATTTGTACAAAAGCAAAATACTGCTCAAAATATTTCTAGCCTCAAATGAGCTACAATTTGCTGTGAGTGCACCTGAAATTAGACTCATTTCAAAAACACAATCTGGAAAATAGAACAAAGAAGTTTCACAAAAGACTCCATAATGATTAAATGGGTAAATGTACCATCAACACTTTACAGGCCAAGATGATTGAACCTGCTGTTGGCCAATCTCAGTTGGCGCAGTAGTGGAGGCATTTTGAGTTCATTGACATATAGATGGCAAATGTCTGCATTTCAAACTGACAAGTCAGTTTTTCCAAACAAAACTCTGCATGGACCAAGCCTTCCACCTCTTAGCTATTCCTCAAATTCTGCTACCAATAGAATGTAATTCCAGTGTCTGTAGGTTATAGGTGGGAATACTCACAAGAATGTAACTTTATGTCTAAAGTGTGCAGTGGCTAGAATTTGTTCCATTAGCAACAGCACTCCAGTAGCCAGTGGACTGAGTAGAGGAGGGGGAAAGAGAGAGAAAAGCAGAAGCTCAGAGCAGTGTTATGTGAAGGGATGGGAGGGCCAGAAAAGGAGAGGGGAAAAGTAGTACTTTTAATAGGGGAGAAAGAAAAGTGCTAGAATGAACTCAAAGGGAGTGTGAAGGGGGGGGGAAAAAAAGAGTGTCAGCATTAACTGAGGGAATGAAAAAAAGAGTGCCACCTTAAACAGATTGTCTTTCTTACTTCCAATCAGCTTGAATGAAAGGGCGATACAACAGTGTCAACTTGAAATGGGATTGGAGAAGACAGGAGGAAAGTACCAGGTTGCATTGAGGAGGAAGAAGAAGCGTAAAATTTTAAGTGGGACTAGAAGAGGAGACAGTGGGCTAAATTTTATTGGGACGGCAGAAGTCCCACCATCAGGGGTCGAAAGCAGGAGACAACGCCAGACACAAGGCTGCATTTTGCCAGCAACAGCCAATTGAGTGGCTGCTGCCAGGGCAATTATCCTCACGGTGGTCCACGCTCAAGGGCTGCCAGCCCAGACGGCCAGCAGCTCTGTAGCTTCAGAGCTTCACTTGCAGTAGCCACTGCTGAGGATGCAACTGCAGGGAGAGGAAGCCTCAATGGCTCGGCACCCTCCAAGACAGTTAATTTGTGTTGCGGGTAGCTGAGGCCTGGCAAGCAGGCTTGGTGATCAGGAGGCATTTGCCAAGGGCAGGTGGTGACATTGCTGCAGGGGCAGCCATTGCTGCCGTAGGGCCCCCTTGGAGCCTCCAAAAAGGCAGGGCTTCCCCCACCGCCCAAGCCTGCTAGGAGGCTGCCAGATTTCACTGGACTGTCTTCCCACGTGGCAGTGGACCCCACCACCACCCCTCTCCCCCAGCCCCGACCTCCCCAATGCAGAAAAAATGCCCATGAAGGTGGTAGGCAGCCCTCAATTGGACACTTAAGTGGCTCATTTGGCCTCCTGGCAAAATGCCATGGTAGCGGGAAGACATAGGACACCCCACCCCTGACAACTTCCTGCACCATTTTGCTACCCTTCTCCACCTCCTAACCAGTCCCCAAAGGGCCTGGAAAATTCCTGCCCGTGTCTCTGTAAAAGGATGGGAAGTTAGTTGGGGTACAGAGTCAATTTTCAATTGTAACCCAACCAGTTCATGCTGAAAATTGGGGCAACCCACTGTTGAAAATTGAAAAAGGACCTGCACATTGCCCACTTGAGGCCTGTCCAATGAAATTTTTGAATGGGCCTCGAGATGGTGGCTAGCGCTCTCACCAGCAATAGCCATAAGCCTAATTAAAATATTTAAATCAGCCCATGCTCTTCCCATTGGTACGAGGCATTGAGCAACCTAACAAACAGCCCTTAAATGGAACAGTGCAAGCCGCTCAGAAAACATCACCCAAAAGGGTTTTCTATGGGACCAGGATTGCAAAATATCAGAGGCACCCAGTGAAACCAAACCACACACTAGTGAGACTCAATTCCTTCAGGAGTGAGTGGACATAAAATGGTCTCATGAAATAATTTAGTAGTAATGAACTTGGAGGTTGTAATTGAAGAGGCAGCTTAATCAAAACAGGTCTAATCTTCAACCTGCCCTTGTCAAATTACAATTTACTCTGCTCCCACACATCCTTTATTAGTACTTAATTACAACCCTCTTAGTGAACGAGGACCATCGACTGATGATGAGGGGCCAAAGCCCCTTAAGGTCGGCCAAGAAACCAGCAGGTTAATGGGCAGCATAATACATCATGAAGTTTGATCCCGTTCATCGACAGACTAGCAACAAACGGGCTTCCCTAAAAACAAACAAAACTCATGCTGTGAAAGAAGGCCGCTCATCACCATATTACCAGAAGGTCGTCACCCATTCCATAGTTTATTTGGGTATGCCAGATATAAATAGTTTTAGCCAGAGATTAAATACTATCTTAAAACAATTAAGCTGCACAATACTGGATTTTTTTCCCCAGCCATTAAGAGAGTTTGGTCAGGATTATATACCGTTGCATATTTTTCTCATCATGTTCACATACAAAAAAACACTGCTCCTTTGAAACAGCATTTCAGTAGCTGTAGAAAACAAGAAATGGAGAATAATTTGCAACAAGGCAGAAAAAAGTAACAAGCACACCTCACATCCATAGAATTGCAGAGAATTGCTTGAGGATTTAAGTTTAAAATGCACTGGAGTTTACAGTCCTGAAATGAGTCAAGTGATTGCAAAAGCAAGAAGTTCGAAAAAGTAGATGCTCCCACTTTCCAAGTCGATAAAGTAAAGAAAGTAAATATTAAGATAAAGATTTGGCTGGTGCGAAGGCCAGGGCAGGAATGCATGGGCTGTACTTCAGTTACATTTTATTTTGCATATAAATGCAACACACGCACACAAAGCTGACAAAGAAATGAGACATGGAAAGTTCAACATCCATGATATATTAAAAGATTGTGCACTAAACAGGTTATGACATAGAAACAGAAAATGCTGGAAATACTCAGCAGGTCAGGCAGCATCAATGGAGAGTGAACAATGAGTTAACGTTTCAGGTTGATGACCTTTCATCAGAACTAAAACATTAACTCTGTTTCTCGCTGCACAGATGCTGCCTGACCTGCTGAGTATCTCCAGCATTTCCCCACTGCCTTGAGGGCGTCTCAGGAGAGACCAAGGCTAAGGGAGTAAACCCTAACAGAAAATCCGGAGCGGAACCCCGAAGGCAGTCATGTGTCACCTTTGGCATGTTTCCGGCAGTTCCTGCAGCCATACCGGTGCCAAACGTCGTGCTCTGCATTCCTTTGGACCCCACCAGGAAGGCCGAGAGGAGGGTTTTGATGCTTGGGCAACTCACAACCTCCATACATCCGCCCAGGCATGCGCCATGGAGAGGTCACTCCATAGTCGCCTCACAGCGACCAAAACAACACAGCAGGGTTACAAGTCCAGCTCAATTGGCGTAGAGATTGGATGCCACGGATTGCCTTTGTCGGTGGGAAGAGGTCATCGCATCTCACTGGACAGCTACTGCCCACCTCAAACCAAGCAGCCCCCGGTCAGTAAGGTTCTGTCCCGCTACAGTCCATCTGCTTCAATGGGTGCTTGGAGCTCAGGGTCATTGCCCGAAAAGTGGACTGTAACACCACACCAACCAGCACAACAAAAAAAGGAAAGAATGTACCAGCCCTTCATTTTGCAAGCTGGAACATCAGAACTGTGTCCCCTGGCCTGTCGGATGACCTTACACAAATCAACGATTCTCAGAAGACCGCCATCATTAAAGATGAGCTCAGTAGATTCAATGTGGACATCGCAGCACTTCAGGAGACACGCCTCCCTGTGAGCGGATCTCTAAGAGAGCAAGATTACACCTTCTTCTGGCAGGGTAGGGATCCTGAAGAACCAAGACAGCATGGAGTGGGCTTCGCCATCAGAAACTCTTTGCTCAGCATGATAGAGCCTTCCTCAAATGGCTCGGAACGCATACTGTCCATCCAACTGCTCACCACCTCTGGTCCAGTACACCTACTCAGCATCTATGCTCCAACACTCTGCTCCCCACTTGAAGCTCAAGACCAGTTCTACAAGGAACTCCATGATATCATTAGTAGCATCCCCAATACCGAACATCTGTTCCTGCTGGGGAACTTTAATGCCAGGGTTGGGGCCGACCATGATGCATGGCCCTCCTGCCTTGGGCGCTATGGCATTGGAAGGATGAATGAGAATGGACAGAGACGACTTGAATTGTGTACCTATCATAACCTCTGCATCACCAACTCGTTCTTTCATACTAAACCCTGTCACCAGGTTTCTTGGAGGCACCCAAGATCACATCGTTGGCACCAGCTGGACCTCCTCGTCACAAGGCGAGCCTCCTTAAACAGCGTTCAAATCACACGCAGCTTCCACAAGTGCGAACTGTGACATCGACCACCCCCCGGTGTGCAGCAAGGTTAAACTCAAACCAAAGAAGCTACATCACTCAAGCAGAAGGGCTGCCCGCGCATCAACACTAGCAGAATTTCTTATCCACAGCTGTTACATAAGATTCTAAATTCACTTGAAAAAGCCCTTCAAAACACTCCTACAGGGTCTGCAGAGACCAAGTGGGCCCACATCAGAGACGCCATCTTCTTTTCTTTTCTTCTTTTGGGCCTCCTTATCTCGAGAGACAATGGATACGCGCCTGGAGGTGGTCAGTGGTTTGTGAAGCAGCGCCTGGAGTGGCTATAAAGGCCAATTCTGGAGTGACAGGCTCTTCCACAGGTGCTGCAGAGAAATTTGTTTGTCGGGGCTGTTGCACAGTTGGCTCTCCTTGTGCCTCTGTCTTTTTTCCTGCCAACTACTAAGTCTCTTCGACTCGCCACAATTTAGCCCTGTCTTTATGGCTGCCCGCCAGCTCTGGCGAATGCTGGCAACTGACTCCCACGACTTGTGATCAATGTCACACGATTTCATGTCGCGTTTGCAGACGTCTTTATAGCGGAGACATGGACGGCCGGTGGGTCTGATACCAGTGGCGAGCTCGCTGTACAATGTGTCTTTGGGGATCCTGCCATCTTCCATGCGGCTCACATGGCCAAGGCATCTCAAGCGCCGCTGACTCAGTAGTGTGTATAAGCTGGGGGTGTTGGCCGCTTCAAGGACTTCTGTGTTGGAGATATAGTCCTGCCACCTGATGCCAAGTATTCTCCAAAGGCAGCGAAGATAAATGAATTGAGACGTCGCTCTTGGCTGGCATACGTTGTCCAGGCCTCGCTGCCGTAGAGCAAGGTACTGAGGACACAGGCCTGATACACTCGGACTTTTGTGTTCCGTGTCAGTGCGCCATTTTCCCACACTCTCTTGGCCAGTCTGGACATAGCAGTGGAAGCCTTACCATGCGCTTGTTGATTTCTGCATCAAGAGACAGGTTACTGGTGATAGTTGAGCCTAGGTAGGTGAACTCTTGAACCACTTCCAGAGCGTGGTCGCCAATATTGATGGATGGAGCATTTCTGACATCCTGCCCCATGATGTTCGTTTTCTTAAGGCTGATGGTTAGGCCAAATTCATTGCAGGCAGACGCAAACCTGTCGATGAGACTCTGCAGGCACTCTTCAGTGTGAGATGTTAAAGCAGCATCGTCAGCAAAGAGGAGTTCTCTGATGAGGACTTTCCGTACTTTGGACTTCGCTCTTAGACGGGCAAGGTTGAACAACCTGCCCCCTGATCTTGTGTGGAGGAAAATTCCTTCTTCAGAGGATTTGAACGCATGTGAAAGCAGCAGGGAGAAGAAAATCCCAAAAAGTGTGGGTGCGAGAACACAGCCCTGTTTCACACCACTCAGGATAGGAAAGGGCTCTGATGAGGAGCCACCATGTTGAATTGTGCCTTTCATATTGTCATGGAATGAGGTGATGATACTTAGTAGCTTTGGTGGACATCCGATCTTTTCTAGTAGTCTGAAGAGACCACGTCTGCTGACGAGGTCAAAGGCTTTGGTGAGATCAATGAAAGCAATGTAGAGGGGCATCTGTTGTTCATGGCATTTCTCCTGTATCTGACGAAGGGAGAACAGCATGTCAATGGTCGATCTCTCTGCACGAAAGCCACACTGTGCCTCAGGGTAGACGCGCTCGGCCAGCTTCTGGAGCCTGTTCAGAGCGACTCGAGCAAAGACTTTCCCCACTATGCTGAGCAGGGACATTCCACGGTAGTTGTTGCAGTCACCGCGGTCACCTTTGTTTTTATAGAGGGTGATGATGTTGGCATCGCGCATGTCCTGGGGTACTGCTCCCTCATCCCAGCACAGGCATAGCAGTTCATGTAGTGCTGAGAGTATAGCAGGCTTGGCACTCTTGATTATTTCAGGGGTAATGCTGTCCTTCCCAGGGGCTTTTCCGCTGGCTAGGGAATCAATGGCATCACTGAGTTCCGATTTGGTTGGCTGTATGCCCAGCTCATCCATGACTGGTAGAGGCTGGGCTGCATTGAGGGCAGTCTCAGTGACAGCATTCTCCCTGGAGTACAGTTCTAGGTAGTGCTCAACCCAGCGGTCCATCTGTTTGCGTTGGTCAGTGATTATGTCCCCCGATTTAGATTTGAGGGGGGCGATCTTCTTGATGGTTGGCCCAAGAGCTCTCTTCATGCCATCATACATTCCTCTGATGTTTCCGGTGTCTGAGGCCAGCTGAATATGACTGCATAGGTGTTGCCAGTAGTCGTTTGCGCAACGCCTAGCTGTTCTTTGTGCAGCGCTTCTGGCTGCTTTAAGTGCTGTGGATGTTAAATCGCTGGGGGCTTTCTTGTAGTTCAACAGTGCAATGCGCTTAGCGGCTATGACAGGTTCCAGCTCTTCATTATGAGATTGAAACCAGTCTGCATTTCTCTTCGCATCAGAGACTTCATCTATGACTCGGCAATGACCAGCTATGGCAAACGTGTGAAGCAGAATGCAGACTGGTTTCTATCTCACTTTGAAGAACTGGAACCTGTCAGCCACTAAGCGCATTGCACTGCTGGACTACAAGAAAGCTTGTAGTTAACATCCGTAGCACTTAAAGCAGCCAGAAGCGCTGCACAAAGAACAGCTAGGCGCTGCGCAAATGACTACTGGCAACACCTATGCAGTCATATTCAGCTGGCCTCTCACACCGGAAATATGTATGATGGCATTAAGAGAGCTTTTGGACCAACCATCAAGAAGATTGCCCCCTCACATCTAAATCAGGGGACACGATCACTGACTAATGCAAGCAAATGGACCGCTGGGTTGACCACTACCTGGAACTGTACTCCAGGGAAAATTCAACAGTCATGGATGAGCTGGACGTACAGCCAACAAAATCGGAACTCAGTGATGCCATTGATTCTCTAGCCAGTGGAAAAGCCCCTGGGAAGGACAGCATTACCCCTGAAATAATCAAGAGTGCCAAACCTGCTATACTTTAAGCACTCCATGAACTGCTTTGCTTGTGCTGGGATGAGGGAGCAGCACCACAGGACATGCGTGATGCCAATATCATCACCCTCTTATAAGAACAAGGGTGACCGCGTTGACTGCAACAACTATCGTGGAATCTCCTTGCTCAGCATAGTGGGGAAAGTCTTCACTCGAGTCGCTTTAAACAGGCTCCAGAAGCTGGCTGAGCATGTCTACCCTGAGGCACAGTGTGGCTTTCGAGCAGAGAGATCCACCATTGACATGCTGTTCTCCCTTCGCCAGCTACAGGAGAAATGCCGTGAACAACCGATGCCCCTCTACGTTGCTTTCATTGATCTCACCAAAGCCTTTGACCCCGTCAGCGGACGTGGTCTCTTCAGACTACTAGAAAAGATCGGATGTCCACCAAAGCTACTAAGTATCATCACCTCATTCCATGACAATATGAAAGGCACAATTCAGCACAGCGGAGCCTCATCAGACCCCTTTCCTATCCTGAGGGGCGTAAAACAGGGCTGTGTTCTCGCACCTACACTGTTTGGGATCTTCTTCTCCCTGCTGCTCTCACATGCGTTCAAGTCTTCAGAAGAAGGAATTTTCCTCCACACAAGATCAGGTGGCAGATTGTTCAATCTTGCCCGTCTAAGAGCGAAGACCAAAGTATGGAAAGTCCTCATCAGGGAACTCCTCTTTGCTGACGATGCTGCATTAACATTTCACACTGAAGAGTGTCTGCAGAAACTCAGCGACAGGATTGTGGCTGCCTGTAACGAATTTGGCCTAACTATCAGCCTCAAGAAAACGAACATCATGGGACAGGACGTCAGAAATGCTCCATCCATCAATATCAGCAACCACGCTCTGGAAGTGGTTCAAGAGTTCACCTACCTAGGCTCAACTATCACCAGTAACCTGTCTCTAGATGCAGAAATCAACAAGCGCATGGGAAAGGATTCCACTGCTATGTCTAGACTGGCCAAGAGAGTGTGGGAAAATGGCGCACTGACACGGAACACAAAAGTCCTAGTGTATCAAGCCTGTGTCCTCACTACCTTGCTCTACGGCAGCGAGGCCTGGACAACGTATGTCAGCCAAGAGCGATGTCTCAATTCGTTCCATCTTCGCTGCCTCCGGAGAATACTTGGCATTAGGTGGCAGGACCGTATCTCCAACACAGAAGTCCTCGAGGAGGCCAACATCCCCAGCATATACACCCTACTGAGCCAGCGGCGCTTGAGATGCCTTGGCCATGTGAGCCGCATGGAAGATGGCAGGATCCCCAAGGACACATTGTACAGTGAGCTCGTCACTGGTATCAGACCCACCGGCCGTCCATGTCTCTGCTTTAAAGACGTCAGCAAACTCGACATGAAGTCCAGTGACATTGATCACAAGTCGTGGGAGTCAGTTGCCAATGATCGCCAGAGCTGGCGAGCAGCCATAAAGGCGGGACTAAACTGTGGCGAGTCGAAGAGACTTAGCAGTTGGCAGGAAAAAATACAGAAGTGCAAGGGGAGAGCCAACTGTGTCACAGCCCCGACAACCAATTTTATCTGCAGCACCTGTGGAAGAGTCTGTCACTCAAGAATTGGCCTTTATAGCCACTCCAGGCGCTGCTTCACACACCACTGATCACCTCCAGGCGCTTACCCATTGACTCTCGAGACAAGGAGGCCAAAGAAGTCTGTTGCTATTTCAGATTTCCAGCCACCACAGTAGTTTGCATTTGCACAATTTTATTGTAGTCCCCTTACGCCAGAATTTGATTTTGAAGAAAAATAAGTTTACATTTTACTTGAACCCAATTTCAAGTTATTAAGAGATCCCAAACACTCCTCCTCCACAATAGAACCAGAATGGAGTTTGAATTCACCAGTTACAGTTAAATCAAGCCTTCAATTAACCTTACAGTCACAGGCTGTCTCTCCAACTGGTTTTCATAACAGAATACAGCACACTAGTGTTAAATACACACACTTATTTCCACAGTTTGTTATACACTTATGTGGGATGCATACTTACAGGAGCACTTAGAAAAGTATGTTGCGCTGTATTATCTGCCTATATAGAAAAACATGGCTTCATAATTAGCATCAGTTGGACCAATTCACCGTTCCTTCACTGTCGCTTTATCAAAATCCTGGAACTGCCTCCCTAACAACATTGTAGATATATCTGCACCAGATGGACTGTTCAAGAAGGTAGCTCACTACCACCTTCTCAAGGGCAATTAGGGATGGGCAACAAATGCTGGCCTTACCAGTGATGCCCACATCCCATGAAAGAAAGAATGAAAAAAAAACACAAGTTCTGACATTTTAACCTTGGTTGCAACCCATTAAAATGAATAAAAGGGATCAACTGGTCCAGCTCGAGGAACAATAAACATCATTATCTTTTACAAAGATGGGAACAAATTGTATTAATCTGTTGTTTAAACTGGTCATTGAATGTGAACGGTAAAACTTCCTTGGGAAAGAAGTTCTTTTATGGAATTGTGAGAATACAAAAAATGGAGAGGGCAGCTAGAAAATTTGGTTTTGAAATGCTATATACATATAGCTCATTTATATTCATTGCTTGTGATAGAAGGCATCTCCAAAAGGAAGCAGCAAACAATCACTATAAACAAACATCTTTCAAACTGAATAGAAAATAAGACTCACATTTCCATAGCACCTTTCACAATCTCAGGATGTCCCAAAGTGCTTTTGAAATGTAGTCACTGTTGTAATGTAATGTAGTAATGTAATGTAATGAAACGTGGCACTCAATTTGCGCCCATAGAACCGTAGAAAAATTACAGCACAGAAGGAGGCCATTCAGCCCGTCATGTCCGTGCCGGCCAAAAAAACTAGCCACCCAATCTAATTCCACCTTCCAGGACCTGGTCCATAGCCTTGCAGGTTACAGCACAAAAATAGTGGGAAAAAAAATAATAGCAATGTAATAACGACCTGATAAGCCAGGGGGGTGGTTTTTATGTATTAAAAAAGTGACATTGGTTGAGGGATAATTATTGGTCAGGACACCAAGGAAAACTCCCCTGCCTTTCAAAATAGTGCCATGGGATCTTTTATTTTCAACCCAGGCCTCTGACAAGATGAAATGTGAAGCACTCCAACCGACATCTGTGTAGATCCGCAAAGCTGGTCTGTGCAATCCTTTCCTAGCTAGAAAATGTGTGAATATCAGGTAACAACAGTATCTTGCTGAATTTAAATCCATACACCAAACCCCTCCTCACCCCACAGATATCAGGGGCAGTAAACATCCATGGACCAGAATTTCAGCAAGAGTCACTAACCTGGAATTTCTGCTTATGGGCATATGCCAGGAGAGCACATTGGAAAACTTCACAATCCCTTGCCCTAGATTTTTTTGGCCATCAATTTTACTGCAACAGAAGCATTAAAGAAAAAATCCCACCAATGCCTTCAGGAAAGGCAGAGGGGGAAGTAATATATGTTTAGAAAAATATGCAGAAATTCAAACCTAACATTTACAGGAACAGAGAAAGCAGGTAAAGCAATTCTAAGAAGACACTTGCTATATTCTAGCTATAATTCTTGAAATTTCTCCCACAACTCATAGGATTAATCATGTGAATATTTCGAGTCCTCAAATCTTCAAAGCAAAGCAGCCAAGAAGGGCTTCAAAAAGTTCAGATGATCAAGTTGTTTACAAGAAGGCAATCTCTTTTGCTGATTAAGATTCAGTGCACATTTTCACCATCGTTACAAACATCCGTAGGCTACAGTCTTTGTACTTTTAAAAAAAACAACTGAAATTGTGCAGAAATTTATATATTTTCTGCTGAAGCATACGTTACCTGGAATGCAAAAAGAGAAGAAAATACCAGGAAACATTCAGCGGGTCAGACAGCATATCTGTGTAGAGAACTGTGTAAAATTGAGTGAGATCCTTTGGGGTCCATACTTGACATGTTAAACCATCCGCTTTCACCAACAAATGCTGCCTGAACTGCTGAATGCTTCCAATATTTCTGGGATTTTTGTTTCTGATTTCCAACACCTAATTTTTTTGTCCACACGTTACCTGGCATAATTTTGAGATTCTTTCTCCAAGTGAGGAATTCAAGCCTTTTCAAAGATGAGCTTTAAGAATAGTACATTACATGGGATCCAATGTGGATTGCGAAGGGAAAACAGCAAGGAAGAACTCAATTCAATTCTTATTCCAGCTAAATTTACAAGAAGCATTCTTGGGGTTGGGCTCTCTGGATTCACAAGCCTAATTACGAGAACATCCAATTTTATCAAGGAATACAATTCCATTTAAAACCATTCTTGTGAACAGGACTCAGATTCTCCCATAAGCATTAGGTTGCAAGATACATGCACACTTGATGTAAAATCTTATTAAAAAGGGATAAAGAAGGTGTTCTAATGTCTCCCTGATGGCTTGATAGGTAAATGCGCTGCAAATTGTGTTGTACTGAAGCATGGTGACATGGAATGTCTGAAGAGGCGGGTGGGGGGGGAGGGGAAGAGAGAGCGAGATTACAAGGAAGCGCGAGAGCAAGATTGTGGGGGGGGGGGGAAAAGAGAGATTGAGAGAGAGAG
Source organism: Heterodontus francisci (assembly GCF_036365525.1). Taxonomy (NCBI): domain Eukaryota; kingdom Metazoa; phylum Chordata; class Chondrichthyes; order Heterodontiformes; family Heterodontidae; genus Heterodontus; species Heterodontus francisci. Next base: position 55,708,853 of record NC_090396.1, on the reverse strand, counting down.
AGAGAGAGAGAAAAGAGGGTGCATGCTTCAGGTGACCTTATGCTACAATAGTTTTACATGGTACGAATACTACAGTTAAGTGTGAGGCCCCATTCTTGTGCAAGCACAGCATGGATTGATGAATTTGGTGTGGATGTCAACGCACCCAATTCATGGTGCTCCCTATTTTATGACTAGAACCTTGTAAAGTTTTCTGTGTGGTGCAAATCCAGAGTCTGGACCCAACCTGCCTCTGTAGTGAAGCAGTTTGAGAGTTTGGGAAGCCGAGTTGTTGATCTAAGTTCACGCTAACACTAGTGTTGTAGAGCAAGCACACATTCGGCTTCAGAACTGCACCAATAAAAGTTTATTTTTGCCTCTCAAACATTTAGTGGCCACTTTCAGGTCAACTACAGCCCTCACATTCTCTCGTATTTTCTCTTCAGGTAGGCATGTTGCCAGTAGGCAAGTACAGTACACACAGCGATGTTGGCACATTTCCGAAATAAACATTTCCTTTTGCAAAATACAGCAATAGCAGAGACTGTGTAAACGAACGGGAGAATATGGGCCAAATCCTGGGTAGAAGTTTAACAAAATAATCCCTTCTTTACCTCACAGGCGTCAGGGAGGCCTGGCTGTCTGCTTGTTGACGCCTCCAGTATCAGAATTCTCACTTTCCAGCTACCTGTTCTGCATAGGAATAGAGTACAGAATGTCACACTATATTCCCATAGCTCCTGAACATAAAGGCCCTACAATCTAATGCCCTAGCTACTGGAACAGCAAGCATTTCAGAAAAGTTGCAGACAACATTTCAAAAAAAAACTTTATAATTAAAGGAAAGTGTTCAAGTGCTCAACTATACAGTGACATATTCGCACTCAGCACTGGAGTCTAATCACTTTCCATAGGATAATTGTTAAGAATAAATCCTACAGACTAAAGTCATTCTATTAATGGTGCTGCCAGTGTTGCCCATATTTTAAAATTGTGCAAATCTAGGATGTGATTTTGCACCAGAGTCTCACCATCATGGTCCCCGACAATGGTCCAGTGGTGAGCCATGGCAAGTGATAAAGCTTGTCTGTTACATTTGAATTGGTGGATCTACATGCATTGCCCATTTCATTGTCGAGATCAGACAGTAGAGTGTAACAATGCATGTTCACCACATCTTAGTTCAGACCTCAATCTCAAGCTTCACAAATTCCTAAACTTTTATCTCTCTAAATTTTTATCCCTCTTGCCTCAACCCCCAGAAAAATTTCAAAATATATGCTCACACAACTGACTGGTTCAGGATAAGATATGGCTTCAAAGTCTAGGATGTTTTCTAAATTCTCAGGTTTGACGAATTTTTGTTCGAACTGGTGTAGAATGTACAACTTCCATTTTTGGAGCTGGCACAGGGAGCTGTTAACATCCTGCATTAATCAACCATACTCAAGAAAGGAGCCTGCGTCTTTTAATGATTCTAAATCTCAATGTGGAACTGTGTGGTTGAAAAGGATAAATACAAAGGTTATCTAATGGCTTAAAGCGCCAGTCACTAGTGGAAGCTTGTACCAGCCAGCCTGCCAATCACATCGCAAGTCATAATTTGATTCCCTCTGACTATTTGACCATCGCAGATATTGTTGTCATTCTTCAAAGACCTTTGACAAGTGAAAATTAAAATATGGCACATGCTCTCTGCCTTCATGGCATTCCTGATCAAAATCAGTGGTGCTGTTTTCTACTGTATTCATCCAGTTTCCATAGAAACTCTTAATCCCCTGGTTAGGTTGACCCATAATAACTTTTCCATTGCATTAGTTATTGAAAAGCTCATTCATTATATTTTCTGCATTGTGTCAGAATCCAAGCACAATTTATAAACATTTTAATGAGAAATGAAGGTAGTTAAAAAGGAGGAAGAAAATGGTCACATTAGGCAGGCAAGTAACTCCATGTAATGTTCTCATCTGGTTGGGAATCAGTGTGAAGACTCATCATTTTAAGAGAATGCAGAGAAGGGTTAAGAGAAATGTAGAGTTGTTAGAGCATGAAATACTTTGCTGCAAGCAACAGTTAAGCCAGACACCATCTTCAGGGTAACTGAGACAAATATTTGAATTGGAAGATACAAGGCTATGGGGAGAGTAAGGCAGTGAGATTAGGTTTGGATTGCTCCCATAAGGGAGGTGTCACAGACATGAGCTGAATTGTCTTCCCCATGTTGTAAATTTTTATGGGTCACCCTAATAACACAGTAATAGCAAGTGATTACAAGGGCAATATACTATGCAACTCCGTAAACTTCAACTCATCCAAAATTCTGCTGCCATATCCTAATGCGCACCGAGTCCCATTCAAACACCTTACTGACTTATGTTGCCTCCCGGTCCAGCAATGCCTCAACTTTTAAAATTCTCACCCCCCCTGTTCAAATTCCTCCATGACCTTACTGCCCCGGTTTCACCCCCACAGTCTTCAAAGAACTCTGAATTCCTTGAATTCTGGCCTCTTGTGCATCCCCGATTTCCAATGCCCCACCATTGGTGGCCAGGCCTTCAGCTGTCCCGGCTCTGAACTGTGGAATTTCCTCCCTCAACCCTTTGAGATGCTACTTAAAACCTACCTCTAAACCAACCTTTTGGGCACCAGTCCTAAAACCTCCTTACGTGGATCAATGTGAAATTTTGCCCAATAACATTCCTGGGAAGTGTCCTGGGGAACTTTACTATGCTAAAGGTACTAAGTGAATGTACGTTGTTGTTGTAGATGTGTGCACACAAAAAAGAGACCCCGACCCTTACATTCTACATCATTATCAGCTACAAAGTTAGGAGTCGCCCAAAAGATTTTTTTTTTTAACAAATAAAACAAACCATCGCAAGGAGGGTCCATTCTCCACAAAAAAGTATTTACTTTATATTGTTCTCAAGGTAAACTTTGAGGAAGGGGACGATGGGGAAATCATAATTTTGTAAAGAATTGTTGATTATCTACAAGATAACATTCCCTGTTTTTGAAACAAGTTATGAAATTTAAGTTGGAGCATTGTAATCTATAGCTATCCATGGCACTGTGAAATAGAGTCATAGAGTTATACAGCACGGAAACAGGTCCTTTGGCCCATCGTGTCTGTGCCGGCCATCAAGCCCCTATCTATTCAAATCCCATTTTCCAGCACTTGGCCCGTAGCCTTTTATGCTGTTGTGTTTCAAGTGCTAATCTAAACACTTCTTAAATGTTGTGAGGGCTCCTGCCTCTACCAACCCATCAGGCAGTGTGTTCCAGATTCCAACCACCATCTGGGTGAAAAAAAAATTCCTCAAATCCCCTCTAAACCTCCTGCCCCTTACCCTAAATCTATGCCCCCTGGTGATTAACCCCTACGCAAAGGGAAAGAGTTTCAACCTATATATCCTATCAATGCCCCTCATAATTTTGTATACCTCAATCATGTCCCCCCTCAGCCTTCTCTGCTCTAAGGAAAATAACCTCAGCCTATCCAGTCTCTCTTCATAGATGAAATGCTCCAGCCCAGGCAACATCCTGGTGAATCTCCTCTGCACCCTCTCCAGTACAAACACATCCTTCCTATAGTGTGGTGCTCAGAACTGTACACAGTACTCCAGCTGTGGCCTAACTAGCGTTTTATACAACTCCATCATAACCTCCCTGCTCTTATATTCTATGCCTTGGCTAATAAAGACAAGTATCCCATATGCCTTCCTAACCACATTATCTAACTGTGCTGCTGCCTTCAGTGATCTATGGACAAGATTGACATGATTGTAACTGCCCCAATATTTAATCCTAAACATAACTGTATTATTACTATGCGAGTTTGATTTTAGTAATTAGCTTCTTTCCTGAGATTTGAAAGTAAATTTAATTCATGTTGATTCCTCAAGATACTGGGTTTTATCTTGCATTTCTCCAACAAGGAATTAATGTCTTGATCCAGCCAACACCACTGCACACAGTGAGCGTATTAACACGCAGAGCATCCATGTATAAAAAATAGTCATCTGTGGCCCATTGTTATGAGTGCCACCAAATTTGAAATTTTTGCCAGATTGTCGAAAAACTAAAGATTATTGAACTGCCCACCATCAAATTAAGGATTTCATATTATGTGTCTTCAATGCAATAATTTCATTATCAGCAACAACTGGATTAAGTTTAATAAATACATGGTTTATATTAAATTGACCTCATTATGGGCTTGATGAGTTGTGGTTTATTATCCTGCTGAACCCAAATACTGAATTCTACAGATTGCTTAAAATTAGGAACATTCACTATTATTTGTAGTGTTGCTTTTTAAGCTAAAATTTGAAAAGTGACAGAAGATGGTGCACAACATATACGGTAGCTTAAACATACCGGCAGACAGAACATGCTCCTTCTTCAGGGCCACTCAGCCACGGATAAGACTGTGAAGAGTCGATACCAAAGGGACTGGAGTGCATAGCGCACACCGAGATTATTATTTAAGTTTCCTCTGCTTTAGTTCCTTATTAGTTGTGCCTCTCAAAAAAAATTAAAGAGACACTTTTGTTTGATGCTACTGCCAGTGTCTCCTTATTTGTTCATTTGGAAGAGGAATACTGGCGTGTTAGTGTTAGTTGCACAAGGGTAGGAGGAGGACAATAGCTTCAAGTTTCAAACCTAACCTTCAGCAATGTAACAGGGGACTTGCTTGACAAAACTATCCAGAGATACAGCTGTCCCAATCAGGTGTAGTGACACTACTGATTTTATTTTTAATTAATAAAACAAACATGTCTACAGCTTTCTAGATAAATGTCTGAGTTAGAATACCCGATGAGTTACATGAAGCGCATTTTCATGGGAGCCCTGTGCAGAGAGACGAGAGAAGATAGTTACACAAAACAAAACAAAAGGCTCAGAGCATCGAGACCGACACTGCAATTTCAGTACAGGCAACAACTGCATTAACAGCACTCGGGAGCTGAGCAGCCTCTCTTTTATTTATTTTTTATTTATTTAGAGATACAGCACTGAAACAGGCCCTTCGGCCCATCGAGTCTGTGCCAACCATCAACCACCCATTTACACTAACCCTACACTAATCCCATATTCCTACCACATCCCCACCTTCCCCCTACCTATACTAGGGGCAATTTATAATGGCCAATTTACCTTTCAACCTGCAAGTCTTTGGCTGTGGGAGGAAACCGGAGCACCCGGCGAAAACCCACGTGGTTCACAGGGAGAACTTGCAAACTCCGCACAGGCAGTACCCAGAATTGAACCCGGGTCGCTGGAGCTGTGAGGCTGCGGTGCTAACCACTGCGCCACTGTGCCGCAAACTTGTTCAGCAAACTCTTCTAATAAAGTTCTACATTATTAGTTACTATCTCTGTAGTGTTGTGCCATGTCCTTAAGTCTTGGTTAAATGATAACCTCAGGTTTTATATTCAGATTCAGCACTTATCTTACTTATCTACATTGTATGATCTCAGGTCCAGGTCTTTTCCTCACTGGTGTGTGTTTACTCTCTGTAAATCATGTGTTGAGTATGTCTCTCAAAATGGTGTCTCCTCCTTAAATATGTATGATGATGTCATCAGCTGCATCAGTGGCCTCGTCCCTCAAAAGGTACAGTTTCTTCAAAGTGAAGTCACCACTTCACTACATTACAATCTCTAGCTTGCCACACAGAGAAAAGTCATGATTGGAACCTTTCAGTCAGTACATACCTCAATCTAGGTGTGAGCAAAATTCCTCTGAGCTGACATACTCCTATATTTAGACATTCACGTCGTTAATTATTCCATGGTATGAAGGAAACTTTCACTGTCCAGTGATGGAATTTGCCACAAATAAATTTAACATATATTTTGGATCTAATCAGGGCTGTTCTTGTCACAGTCAGCACAACTTTCTCACGCCTATATTGTCCTGTTGTTATTCTGTGCTTTGAATGTCATTAATATTCAAAATTCTAAATCAAATGGTCATTGAGAAGAAGTTTCAGCTAATTTATTTGGCTCCGTTTATGATTCAGTGGGTAAAGTGCACCCCTACAACACTGAGCCATTTTCACAAGGAAAATCTCATGGGCAATCTCCATCCTGTGCAGAGTGACCGGATTTCAACCAGAGAGACAATAGAGTACTATAATTAGCTTCAGCATCATTAATTCAACTAGAAAAGGAGGGGGGGGGGGTGGCGGGAGAAAGAGATCAGGCACAGTTCCTGCCCAGATTGTTACCCAGCAAATCTTTGCAAGTACTTGAATGTTAATGGAGAACAGGACTCGCTTCAACTGTGATCTGGCCCTAATTGTATAGTCTCCTGCCATACATCATCTACATGAAAACGACCACTTGTACAAGGTAACAGAGGATTGTCAGTCTCCGCTAGTTAGCAGCTTTGGGGAAAGAGTGCGAATTTCTCTTTTAAAACAGGTTTCAGAAACTATGTAAAGCATAGAGGACAGACATATAATTCAGATCACGTGCACAGATGAAGTTCCGGAAATGCACTCTCACATTTATGATAGCTAGGATTTCCCCTACTTAGGCTCTTAAATTTTCTAATTTCTATGATTCCACAAGTGGGAAACTCCCAAGTTTCTGATAAAAATTCTGTCTAAACATTAAATCACACAGCAAACAGAGGGGAACATTCAAAATCATTGTAACAGGAGATGTACTTGGTCCCACAGCAAGAGCTTTACAACAAATGTTATTGGCCATGATTGAGTTAAAAAGGGTTTCACTGCACAGCCTAAGTGTTATAACATGCACTCCAGAGACTGGAGTCATACCTGGGACAGAGAAAGAGAACAGAGCGACAAGCTGTGGTTCAGAAACCTATAATTCATTCAATACTACAAGTTGCATAGAAGCTTGTACAGTACAGGGCAGGCTCCTTGGAGTGCCAATCACCAAACTTAGAATAAATCTTTAAAATGTAATCTGTATCCATAAATACAAATCAGACTGAAAGCTTATTACACGATATTTTCCCCCAAGTTACTGAGTTATCTCAAATGCTCAAAATACACTGTATCTGTGCTGGCTTCCTATTAGGTATTATAGTCATTTATTAATGAAGTGCTTCAGCATTCTCAGACCATTAAGTGATTTATCAGTTAGTCCCTCAGAAGTTTTACAATGGAATCCAATCTCTTAATGGTACTTGGCAATGCTGAGAAAACCAAATGCACTTTCAGAACTGAATAATCACCTATAGAATTTAATTTCCTCTTTATCTCGCTATTATGTCTGGTCAGCCTTCTTAGGGAGGACCTTTGAGCCTTCTAATAAAATGGTCTCGGAACTGATGAGAGGATGGAGAAACTCATAATCAGTGCTATTAACACCGTAAACTTGGTTGTCATAACTACAGCAAGCAGCGGCTCACATGAAGCAGTGAACAAGGTCCTCTCGGTCTCCAAAATGTTTGCAGTTCTGCCAAACCCAAGCATTGCACACATTAATCTTTAGACAGCTGTCAGCAGAGAACACATATGTTTCAAAAAGGTATACCTGGAGAATATACACAAAACATTCGGCTTCACTTAATGAGCAGCCTACCCTCCAAATCTTTAACAGCAGACACCAAACTTCCGTCTGAGGGTTTATCTGCTCCATCTTTTTTTTCTCAAATTACAGGACAGGAGGCCAACAAAAGGGGAAGCTCTGGCGCTTTAGAACTCTAGGGAAGGACCAAGAGCGGCAAGGAACACTTTTTTTCAAAAAAAAAAGGCTCCTATTTAATTTTATACACAAATTATAAAACAAAAATATCCTGACTGAAGCATGATGTTTGCACACCATGTCACTGCAGTGGCTCTTGCTTATCCACCACAGTCAGCTGCAGTAAGGACTGTATTAAACAAGTCTGCAGGCAGCTCTGCAGAGTGTTCTGCCTCCAATGACCCAGGTGCTTCCAGCAGACCCCAGACACAACCCCTCATATATGCATCCTGGGGAAAGAATAAGCCAAAAGGAAACAGGAGTTTACTTGGCACTGTACAGCAAGTCCCTTTCACATGTAGGTCAGCCATGAACACGAAGGGCGGCTGAACACTGTATGGAAGCAACTGCTGACCTGTATTATAATGACCCCCAGTGGGACTCTTTAACAAGGGGTGACTGACACCATAGTCCCTTGCCGATTCAGAATTGTGGGGGCAGCTTAGTGCTGTGGACTGAACCAACAGGAAATCACGTTGAGACCTGCCCAACACACACAAGACTGTTATGAGTTGTTAAGAGGCAGGCAACTTGCATTTGGTCAGGTCAGTGTTGGGTGCAAACCTGGGGCCCAGAGGTAAAATAAATAAACAATCTGAAATACATAGCAAGCCCTTAACTCAAACCAATTTAAATCCAGCCTACATTAAGTTTGGAGATCTGCACTGTTTATGGCTCCCTGATCGGACTATGGCGATAAAAAATTTATTATGCTTCCTTATGGTTCCTGCAGGGAGTGTTCTAACCTTGCATGAATGTATAATAATCTTGTCATTTTATTTTGGGTGGGGCCCAGTGAACAGACAGGAAGCATTTGGTCTGTTACCTTTCTGTGTCAACTAGCAAAGGTCTTTAACCCTTTCAAAATTCAGAGAGCTGAAAAAAATAAGGAACATCCAAGAAAAATCACCCAAGCCAAGTTCACAATCAAATATCTCAAAAGTCAGCACAGCAAAGGAAGTTTCAGTCACTAGCTGCCACTGTCATGATTTTAATATCATGGACCAGAGTAAAATTGGGCCTGTTTCCAGGGAATGTCACTGACAATGTAACTGAAGATAAGTTCCTGTAATGCAATACAGAAAGCGTCAAGCTAGTCTTTGTGTTGTTTAGCCCAGAAGTAGCAAGTCATAAAATGCTTCAAATCTAATAACTCTGTAACAGGAAACTAGCAACACCTATTAATTATATGTAATCATATGCAGGTGGTGGGCATTAACTTGTGCCCCTATAAATAGATACAGGCTGAAACTGTAGTTGTTGGGTTAGGAGGTGCATGCTTGTAATGTGAAGCTCTGTAAAGAAATGCTTATAAAAAGTGTGAAAAGATTGGCTCCAGTTCTATCCTTCACCAACTGATGCTCTGGAATATAACAACACCAGTCATATTCAAAGATTACAATCTTCTTTCCTCCAAGTTAGATTTGCATTTATTACAGCATTTAATCACATCTCTAGGAAACATCTCAGAAGTGCTTTGCCAGCAGTTCAAAATGCAGCTACTTATATTGGCTGATGTGCCCCAGAATGAGCCTAAGGAGGGAGACAATAGCAAGAGTTCATTGGTCTGCAGAATCTGAATCGCTCTTTAAATCAGTGTATAAAAAATACACAGCAATTTCAAGTCCAGCCACTTATTCTAACTGAATTTCAGAGTTTATCACCAACTCTTAGCCAACACCCCTTCCAGCGGATTATCAGGGTAAACAAGCTCTTGCTGTAAAAAGCTTCTGCCGTTTACAAAACACATTAGTGACATTTAGCGGTGGGAAGAGAGAGTCCTGTACAAACCAAACATTAAAAAAAGTTTACCTGTGGAATTGGCTAAAAGACAAGTCAGCAAAATTCTCCCAACACCTCCAGTCATATAAACACTTGTAAATCTAGTTGATGTTTTCAGTTCTGCTAATGCATGGGTAAGCAGAGAGGATGAGGACTTAAGATGGCATAATGTAGCCCGCAGCTTTAATATGGCTCCGTTCCAGTTTAGCCACAAAGAGTCATGCCAAACCCTTGCTTGGTCCAGGCTCGAGTTGGACTGTGCAAGCGTCTGCCCTGCCCACTTAGCGACATTTCTGTATCATTTCCAAATATTTGCAAAGGAGGATTTTTATTTTTAAAATACATTCCAACCATTTACAAAAGAAACATTCTTCACATTTTGGTCTGGTGTGAGTGATGGATGTCTAGAACTGTGAGCTTACCAGCAATGCGCACACAGAGTAAAATGTTTGTATTGTCATTCCTGTAACCACGGGGGAATGAAATAAATTCATGTCACGCAAATTGCCAGGAACATTCAGGACTAAAAATATTAATTACAAGAAAAGAATTCTACAAGATGCACTGCAGCATCTCGCCAAGGCTTCTTTGACAGCACCTCCCAAAACCATGACCTCTACCACCTAGCTGGCCAAAGCAGGAGGTGCATGGGAACACCACCACCTCCAAATCACACAACATCCTGACCTGGAAATATATCGCCATTATTTCATCGTTACTGGGTCAAAATCCTAGAACTCTCTCCCTAACACCTTGGGCGTACCTTCACCATACGAGCTTTAGCGGTTCAAGACGGCGGCTCACCACCACCTTCGAGGGCAATTAGGGATGGGATATAAATACTTGCTTTGCCAGCAATACCCCATCTTGTGAATAAAGCAAAATTGCATTTGTCAAACGCTTCACAAAAGGTCTTTAGGCAGGTCCAGAACTTTTGGTTTACAGAAAGTTCCATTATACAATAATGATCCATTTAACCAACATATAATGAGTTCTTTTAACATTACTGGAAAGGGCTGTAGTCAACTTTCAGTCTACTACCATATTCAATACTAGGAAGAACAAAGACTATTCCGAAGTAGCTAATGTCTTTTCAATTGTCTTTTTGCCCACCCTAAGTGGCTGATCATTAGTCATTAGAAGTCGCCATTTGGTGTTCTGTGAACTGTTTTTGGATTTTTATAGAAATAAGTGTCATGCTAGGCCCCCACCTGCCAAGAACGGGCCATTTTGATTTTGTCATGAACATTGATTTTAAGCTGTTACTGAAGTGAGGGGAGGACTTGTTGAACAGATCAGCCATGGCTGGACAAGACATTTGCATATTAACAGACTGTGTTTGGAAGGACAAAGCAGCCATTCCCTGACATTCAACCCACAATGGACTTTTGATCACCAGACGTTGAAAGTGGGGAAGCTCACATTCCAGGCCGACAGCTCAGATGGCCAAATACACAAACAGACATGGTCAAACCAGCTAGTCATATGACTAACCTGCTGGGCAACTTGAGTTTTTTGAATTTGTACAAACAGTTTGGCAGAAAGCTGTTTGCTCCTGGACTGAGAAGATCTCTCCTGTCCGCTCCCATCTCTTTCTCACAAACCTCTGAATCCAATGAAGACACATGAACTCCAAAAGTGAAAAGTCTCCTACAGCAAACAAGAATAATAATAATACTGGGCCCCAAGGAAAAACAAAATCAATCTACAATCAAAGACTCTACAGTGAGCTCGAAGAACCGTAACAACAATTCTTCAGATATTGCCTCAAACTTTTCCACTTTATTTTTCTTATGCTCTTTTCTGTTTCTATTTGCATGTGTGTATCGTGTATGCATGCTAGCGTGGGTGTGGCGTGTATCCGTAGGCGTTAACTGAATTAGAGTTTAATAAATTTCAACTTTTCTTCTTAAAACCTAAGAAAGCCTGTTTGTGCTGGTTTCTTTGCCTTATAATTGGAAAGCGGTGAACAAGGATTCACCAAGGGGGAGCTAAAAAAAACAGTGTGTTTAAAATAAAACCCTGTTACAGAAACACCAAGTGAAGGCTGAATGGGAAACCCTAGACCTCTTTCTCACCTGGTCGTAACATAAGAATCAAGAAATTGAATTTACAATGGCTTTCATATTGGCCATCTGGGCATGTTCTCATCTATACATTGAGAAAAGTGAAGCGGTCTGTAATTCCTCAACCTTATTTGGATAGGAATCTTCAGAAGCTGGCCTGAATGTTAATATCAAAGTAGACAAAAAAATCTGCTTAAAGACTTGTCTGCACGACTCTTATTCAACCTGTGACGATCCAACAGTAGAGCTTAAGAGAAGATCAACGCCACACAGGTTTGTAACAGACAACAACCACATCTTGAAAGCTACAAGAAAAGGCATGTCAGTCTTCAAGATGGTTAATAGACAGCACAGCCAGATTCAGACACATACCTGATCCCAAGCATAGAATTCCAAAATACCAAACCATCTCCCCTGCACTTTTATTTAATAGAATTCATGATCCAAGCACATTTTCAGGAGCTCTAATCCTCAATTCTCACTGGCGAACAGCATTTTAGTTGGCAAACTGATGGTGGCTGTATTACAATAATCAGAAATTCCTTTTACTGATGTTTCATTCCAGTAATGAAGCCCACCTAACACACTCACTATTTTCAATGTGCTGGAGACAGCTGGAGGTTGAAGGGACTACTGGCCTCTCACCTCCCACTCAGGAGAAGAGTGGGTGGAGAGTAGGTGATGGATTAAAAGGAGGGGCATGACAGCAAAGCAGAACAAGGCAGAGGGATGGATGTAGGGGGTCAGCAGAAGAGATGAGGGTGAGGGTAGTAATGGGAGTGGGAAGTTGGTGGTATGAAGGGAAGAAAATAGGGTGTGCAATGGAATGGAGGAGTGGGAATACGTACAAGTTCATTTTCCACTCAACTTCATCCCCAATACTCATGTCTACTTTCCCCACCACATCTCACACCATTTCCAGTGAAGCAAGAAAAGGAAAAAAGACAGAGAGAGAGAGAGTGCATTACAAACACAGTAAAGAATGAGAAACAACATTCTCCAACTTGCCATGGACAACACCACGAGAGATTAGCTGTAGTGTTTAATTTTTTTTTTTTAAGTGAATCTTTTCATTTAGAAAGAGTTGCAAGTGGAATAACCAGAGCACTGGGTATACGATGGGTGCATTCTCACTCTGCCAGTTCCAAAGGCAGTGACTATGGCAGGGGAACAAGTCCCTTGGTGTTGGCAGTCCTCTAATACTTCACACAAATAACAACTTTCCACATGTGGACCTAGACAGGGTGTGCTGGGAGGGTATTCAAAGTTCAGATGGGGGCAGGGGTACAAATCATAACCAAGCCCTGATCCTAACTCTCATCTGGCATGAACACACATGCACGTTCCTCCTCCACAGGCAACAAGCCTTCAGCCTGGAAGAGGAGGTGGTGGCAATGTCACTGAACTGGTAATCCAGAGGCCCGGGATAATGCCCTGGGTGGACAGGTTCAAATCCCACCACAGCTACTGGTGGAATTTAAATTCAACAAATCAATAAATTCAATTAATTAATAAAAATTGAATTGAAATGAAAGTTAGGCTCAGTAATGGTGCCATGAAACTATCATCAATTATCGTAAAAATCCATCTGGTTCACCAATGTGCTTTAGGGAAGGAAATCTGCTGTCCTTACATGGTCTGGCCTACGTATGACTCCAGACCCACAGCAATGTGATTGATTCTTAACTGCCCTCTGAAATGACCTAGCAAGCCACTCAGTTGTCAAGGGCAATTAGGAATGGGCAACAAATTTTGGCTTTGCCCACAATGCCCACATCCCATGAAAGGATATTTTTAAAAATGCCGTGTTGGACAGCTACTATCAGGGACATGATCTAAATGGCATTAGCCCTCACCGAGATCAGCTAACTCAGCAGAAACCCAGGGACCAAACCTGGTCTGTGTGGTCAGTGGCACATCCTGTACATCTACCCACTAAGTACATTTCCACCCATTCTGCCACCGCACCTCCTCCCTCCCTCCCCATCCACCACCAAACATCACAACTTCCACACCACAGCAGTTGCTGTGAGCTTGGCAGTTTAATATTCTTGAAACAACCTTAGCAGAATACTGCCTCCTGTATGGCTAGTGCATTTACATGTATCGTTAGGGTGTAAAGTTTGACAAACACAAGGGCAGCTAATGACTGAGCCTGAAACTTTAGATAATTGATCTTTTCTCGCCCCATCACTGAGCAGTACCTGTAGAATGAATAAGGAGCTTTCTATTTAATATGTGACCTTGGAAAAACATGGTGGGGAGAGGAAAATTTTGTACAATCCACAGGCTGTCTCACCTGAGTATTAAATATTTCGAGGGAGCAGAGGCAACCATCACCCAACATGTTCCCGCCCCACACCCAGCCCCGACTTCCAGCGGCCTGAACCAGTCCACAAATGTCCTTGTTCTGGGAGAATTTCTCTGCACTACGCAAACAAAGGTGGCATTAAGCAAATCAAACTTAGACAATATTTAATTTGTTTGAAAATTTTCAATTGCGGGATGAAAAGAAAATAGTCAGGGTAATTCTAGAGTGACTCGGTAAAAGGTGAAGGATGAAACAGATCCGACAGACAAAGTTTGGCTTGTCTAGTGGTCGAGTGATTTGAGACATTGTTTATCTAAGTATGCTTCAACCACAGGACATAATTAATATTCAGCAAATCTCAATAAGATGATGAGGAGTCTTGAAAGGCAAGCTGCTACAATATAAAACCTAGCTTTCTGTGGGCGCAAATTGATATTTGGCAGGTCGAAAACACAGGTATTGGCAGAGATGGGTGGGGGAGGTGGGGGTGAACTCGAGCTGTAACCCTTTCATCACATACACCACAGCTGCAAATTCAGACTTGCTCAGAGCCAACAGCCGTTTGGAATTTTAAAATCCACCCTTTGAATGATGGAGGTTTACAAAAGGGATTAACAGCTGACTCAGCCAACCAAAAAATAAAATGTGGTGCAGATACTTGCAGGTGACAAAAAGCCATAGGTTCAGGAATACCAGTCAGGATAAGGCTGACTGAGTACTACATTGCAGGTGCTGTCTTATGGAGGAGGTGTTAAACCAAGGTGAGCGTGGAATGATTAAAGGAAGATCAGGTGAGTACGTATCCAGGATAACATTCAGTTAGAACCACTAACGACTCATGTATCTCATTTATTGTTTGTGACCTTGCAAGTGCCAGCAAGCTATTCGTCCATAGGAGACATCACAGCCAAGCCAGACCTGGTTCTCATCTAACATCACTGAATAACGATCTAAAGCAAGAACCTTGGCTGAATTTTCCCCTTCACTGAAGCCAATAGTGGCACGCTAGCTGCTGTCCAGATACAGTTCAGCTAGATCAGAACCTGTAGCCTTCCTCTGCATGGTTTGGGAGCACCACAGGACATATGCCCATTGCATCATAGAGTCATAGAGAGATACAGCCCTGAAACAGGCCCTTCGGCCCGCCGAGTCTGTGCTGACCATCAACCACCCATTTATACTAATCCTACATTAATCCCTCTCACATCCCCACCTTCCTACACTAGGGGTAATTTGCAATGGCCAATTTACCCATCAACCTGCAAGTCTTTGGCATGTGGGAGGAAACCCATGCAGGTCACAGGGAGAACTTGCAAACTCCGCACAGGCAGTACCCAGAACTGAACCCGGGTCGCTGGAGCTGTGAGACTGTGGTGCTAACCACTGCCCCACTGTGCCACCCCAAGTGCTACCATCAGCCAGTGCTTCTGTTCCACTCCGGTCGAAATTCATACCATAGAATATGGCCAAGTCCATCGACTATGTCCTCCACTGAAGGAAGCTCAACCCTGCAACAGACCCAGGGAGGCACATGCCCTAACTAGGGAGACAGGGAGGAAAGGGACGGACAGCACACCTACTGATCTCCCCTTTCTCTGCAGAGGGCTGCCAGCGTGCAAAGGGTTACAATGAGAGCAAAAGAGCGAGAGCGTGGGAGCTTGGAGCTACTGGATACAATATTTTTTAAACTTTTGGCTCTTACCATAAAGTATATACTTTGCATGCATGCAATCTCAAATCTTACAGATAATGCAGCACATAGTCTACCAAAAAAAAAGGTTTTTCAGAGTTTATTTAACAAATGAAAACTGCAGCACAGCAAAGTATCATGAAATATTAAAGGTGAGCTTTAGAATCTTTAACCCAATATACCCTTTTAAAATTCCTATGAAAAGGCATAAGAAAAGCACATTAAGTAGACAAGCAGGCCTTCCCTTTCATCAAAGGAGATCAATGAAAAGATAAGTGTGGGTGTAGTGATTGGCCAAGGCAGCTGGGAAGGTGATGGCGAGGTCAGTTTTTATTCTGTACTGCGCAGGCCTGGGAAACGCAGCTGGGAGGAGATGAATTCACAGATTTACACTGGATTAGCAGAGTTCCCTTAACCAGTGAGGGTTTCAAGCAGCAGAATGGAGCAGGGATCCCAAACCAAGCATCTGGGAAAGATTGCTTGCTAAACACGGTTAAATCTAGAAAAAAAACACATGGTTAGTTTTTGTAGAAGAAAATAAAACCACATGATATGAAAGTGAAGCATGTTTTGCTTAAAAAAAAAAGGAGGATGGAGAGGAAGAGGAAAGAATTTTGCAACAAAAATCAGGAGGGAGGAACGATAAAGATCAGAAAGTTACACTGTGCAAACAGCAGACCAACTCTAGTTGCTAGTTACACTAGCTACATTACAAAGTGAACAAAGCCAGACTTCGTGCTGGCAGGATAAAAAGGGCAAAAAAAAAGGTAGCACAGAGATTTGAGTGAGGGAAGAAGGTAAAAGGTAATGAGAGTGAAAACTGATACCCTGCTTCTGACTGTACTCTCATCTACTCTGATCAGCTGATATCCATGTACAGACGTGCAAGAAATCATGGTGAGCTCCTGAACTAGAACAAACTGGAGCCGACCAAACTCAGGCTGGATAGCTGCCTCCAACACATCTTGTACTTGAACATGTGTGAGTACAGATACTACAAATCTGCCATCAAAATCAGAAGCCTGCAAATCGGAGACAGAAGCAAGTATGAGCAAGACGTTATCTAAACAACAAACACCGCCAAAATTTAAGAAGGGCAGGGTGGCCACATGACCACAGGGAGGGAGAGAAGGGGAGAAAAAGATAACAATAGAGAGAGGAAACGGGAATAAAAAGCACAAAAACTGCTGCTGCAAGGTCAGGCAAAATGGATCCAGAGCAACAGCCAACCAGGCTATCAGGTGTCAGGGAGCAGCAGTAAAGCTACCTCCTCACAGGTCGCCCATTTGCCCAGACTTACTCTGCAATTCCTCAGAGTGCATTGACACAAGTTTAGTATCAGTGAGCAGCAGTTTCAACCTTGCACCAATGGAGTATATATCAAGCTCAAAGATCCGAGCCGATTCCAAAACAAACAAAAAAGGACCAAGAACCCTCCCCCTTGCTTCAGTGTTGGGTTGGGCCTTAACTCAATTCCAGTTGCAGTTACAATACAATTACAGCATTGGACGATCACCTCAGCATGAATGCACCGTGAGTGTACTTAAGGACTCCTCACAGTACCCAGTTTTACATAACGATGCAATGCCCTCACCCTCACGCAGCCCTTCTTATAGAGCACAATGTTCTTCTTCCAGAGATCTTAGGTGCAAGACAATCCTCGAGGCACAGAGTGGTACAACAATCTAGGTGTATTTCATTACAACTCTACAGATCCTCATAATAGTCCTGTAGGAATCTAAAAAGGAAAGGGACTTATGGTGAAAGTGAAGCAGAAGAGGAGATGAATGCCTCAAATGAACAGCACCATCTCCAGGACTGACAAGAAAAAGGATCGGGAAGAGTCTACACAGTGTCAGGGCAATAGGCCCAGGCTCTACTGCACTCTAATAATTCAGGTTTATCAATCTAACACACAGTTCTACTGCATTTCAACTGTACAAACTTAGCTCTGCAAGGTGGCAAGAACAGCCTGTTGCATTTTCGGATGGAATTTGAATGTCAATGCTGCCAGCTTTAAACACGCATAAAATATTTTCAGCCACCTTTCATGTTCCTTTCTTTCTTAACCGTTCATTTTATGTTACTTCTTAACGATGATGGTCTGGAAGAACGGGAACTTTGTTCTGCAATGATATTTGGACCGAATAAATTTAAAGAGATAAATCTTTTTATTAAAAAAAGGAAAATTACTAAGTTTAAAGGGACACTGAATCTAAGGTGACCAAGTTAGCTTTTCCAGTGGATTACATCCTTTCCTCAATCGTTAGCTACTGTGAATGTTGCCGATTTCTCAATAGTCTTATCACGACACTTCCCTCAACAGATTTAGCCCTTTTTAAAACGTACTAGGAGAGTCAGTATTACTAAGAATCACAGGTAAACAGTTTAAATCAACAGATCTCTGCAAAAGCCTCCAAAAAAGCGATCAGGTTCTTTGCATAAACCATAGAATCACACAACACAGAGCAAAACCATTCAGCCCATCATGTCTGTGCCAGCTCTTTGAAAAGTATATCCAATTAGTGCAAGGAACTGAGACTGAGACTTTCTCCACAGCCCAGAAAATTTAAAAGCAAAACACAGGAACTTCAACTCAGCAATGGGAATATGTAAAATAAAGCAGATCAATTAGAAAACAGCAGATTTTCGCTGAGGGTCTGTGAAAAGTTATCTGGCCAGTGTTTGCACTATCCACGAGTCTCCTCCCATTATTTACTTCATCTCACCCTATTAACATGTCCTTTTATTCCTCGCTCCCTTGTGTACTTATCTGGCTTCCCTATCAAGGCATCTATGATATTTGTCTCAATAACTCAATATGGTACATTCTCACTACTCTGAGTAACGAAGAGACTCCTGAATTCTTTATTGGACTATTAGTATCTATTTTATACTTACGTTCTCATGAAAGGTCACCGACCTGAAATGTTAACTCGGTTTCTCTCTGTACAGATTCTACCAGATCTGTTGAGTATTTCCAGCATTTTCAGTTTTTATTTCAGATTTCCAGCACCCGCAGTATTTTACTCTTGTATTATGTTTATGGCCCCTAGTTTCGGGCTCCTCACAAAAGGGAATATCTTCTCCATGTCTAAGCTACAGAACCCTCTCATTGTTTTCAAGTCCCAGTCTGTTCAGTCTTTCTTGATAGTTGTAACATCTCAGTTCTACTGTCATGCTTGTAAATCTTTTTTTGCATGTTACCCCGTGCCTCCATGTCATTTTTGCAATACGAAGGACAGAAATGTGCACAATCCTCCAAGTGTGCTCTAACCAAGGGTCTATACAAGTTTAATATAACTTCACGGCTTTTGAATTCTGCTCCTCCAGAAATGAACCTTTATTCTGGCACTTTATGTTTTTAATTACATATTAAAGCGTAAAAAAGTAATTCAGAGAATTATTAAGTTATCAAAAATATTGAAATATTGCATCTTCAAAACAACCCTCAAGACGGTGTTAAATTTATTTAAAAGATTAAGACAGATGCAATGAAATGCCAAGCTGAAGGTTTTTTTGGACTTGCTAGGTATCAGCAGGACTTAGTTCAAGACTCCAACAAAACCCATGTGTGTACTACAACAGGCAGTCTGCGTCAGCCTGTTAAATTGGGTGCAGCAGCAGCATATCTGATGATTTCAGTCTCATGTGTGGGGGATTACTGCCATCTAGTGTAGAAGATTAAAACTGGAAGCAGAACAATCCAAATCCCAAAGCTAAAATAGCCAATTCCTGCTAAGTAATTGCCTGCTTCTTGAAACATTTCACGATTCGCTTATCAGACATATTTTCCTTATCAGAAATTTGCAATGTGATATCGATAAGAATTTTATCTCCCCATAATTTTGTTTTAACACTAATGGACGATTTCCTGAAATGCAAATCGTTCCATGCAGTGCTACTGCCTCAAATAGTTTCCACAGAATAGTCTGTGCATGATGTGAACTGTAAATACAGTTCAACACAAACCTCCAGTTAACAAACACAATTTAGTGGACTCACTCCCTTTTGCACATTGTATTAATCTTCCTGGTGCCTTCTGCAATCAATTAACAAGTCAACAATATGGATACTTTCACTTACATCCGTTTAAAGAAAAATAAAAGCCATTTCCTTTCTCTGTCCTCACCCCTGCCTCTGTCCTGCCCCCTTCACTCCACAGACTGTGCTCTGTAAAAGGGAACAGGCTTAATGGGCCAAATAGAATTTTCCTGTTCCAAACACATTTCACTCCCAAAGCCCATCCTTCTAACTTAATGATCTGAGATATGCAACTAACTCCACTTCCTTTCTCAGGTAACCAAAAAATTGGAAACAATCCTCCAAATGGGGACTTTCCAACACTTCGATAACACATTTGAATTTCATGGCTCTACTTCATACATCTTAACCTTCCATCACCCTTAAAACAGCTGCCGAACAGAGAATCAATATAGTTAATCTGAGCAACAACTACATACAAATCTTCTACTGGTTAAAAATGTTCTTCCTCTTCTCCAGGGGTTATTAACTCATTCACTGCGCTATAGGTGATACACTTTGATGTAAATTCCATTATCGCCAAGAAAGGACTTGCATTTATATAGCGCCTTTCACATCATCAGGATGTCTTAGACGGTTTGTCAGCCAATAAATTACTTTTGAAGTGTAGTCACTGTTATGTAGGAAATAAAGTAGCCAATTTGTACACCGCAAGGTCACAAACAGTAAATGAGATACATGAGTGGTTAGTGGTTCTGAATGAGGGATGAATGTTGTCCTGGACACAAGTACTCGCCTGATCTTTTAATCATTCCATGCTCACCTTGGTTTAACACCTCCTCCATAAGACAGCACCTGCAATGTAGTGCTCAGTCAGCCTTATCCTGACTGGTATTCCTGAACCTATGCCTTTTGTCACCTGCAAGCACCATCGCAGCTTATGTGGTCCAGCCCCTGGGCTGGAGCTTGATTATTGCGTCAGTTTTGGAGTAAACAATGAAAGAAATGCTTTGCAACTGAGACGACAATGTCCCTTTAACTGTCATCTGATATTCATGTGCCCAGTTGCTTTGAATTTTATCCCATTTCCTCAGTGCATTTTGCTTTGCCATGCAATTTAGTCTCAACCATAAGCACAAGAATGTTGACAGAGCTCTCATTACAATCATATGTAAATATTATAAACAACAGGGGTCCCAGGACAGCCCCTGGAGGGGGGGAAGGGAGTGCAAGGGGGGAGGAGGGGGGCTCACTGCTCCAGAGCTTCCCAAAATCATAGCAACTACCATTAATAAACTGCTCTTCTCTGTGGCATCAATGAGCCAATTCATTAACCAATTGACAACATCCTCTTTGATCCAGTGAGTCTTTACTTTAACCACAAGTCTCCAGCAAGAGGTATGATCAAACGCTTGCTCAAAAGGAGAGATTCAAGATATCAACCACACTATCATCATCCAATAACCCAAATCCATCCTCAAAAGAAATCCAAAGAGTCTGCTAGGCATGACCTTCCTTTCTTAAATCCAGGCTTGTTTGCAATCAGTGCTTCTATCGTCAATAAATGTGCTCCAGTTGTTTCCTTCATAAAAAGCTACACAGGAGGAGAGAGAGAGAGAGAGAGGAAGCTCCGCAGGATAAAAATCACATTCAATGAGGGGGCTGCTCTGCTAATTTGTTACTCGTGTCTTATATAGTCAGTGCAATGAGTCAGAAATAGGTTGAATCCCACAGCCTTTCACTATTTATGCCACACACGAGCTCCAGGCGTTTGTAACTGGGGATGTCCAGCCATTTCCATTACCTCCTGGATAAGATGGGGATTGGAAATGAAATTCCTTGCAACTTTCTCAGGCCTTTTTGAAATATAAAGCTGGAATCTCCAGCTGCTAAGTTAGTCTATGTGTTTAATGCTATTTTAAAAAGGTTGACCAACATACCAGGCACCAGTGCAGCTTCTGTCCGTATAACTTTAAGATAATTATTCTCAACAGTAAAACATTTGCTCCACCAATAGTTCAGTAGGTTAAATCATGCATTACTTGGTGTGATTCGGAGTCACACAACACAGGAAAGCCCCAGGGTTCAATCAGCCAAGGCTCGCACTCCTGATCATTCATTGAAAGAGCCCTTTCAGGAGAGGACAGGATCAGATATTCATTGTCTAGGCACATAAGCAGCATTGGATATACTTCAGACAGTTTCATCACACAACCTCCAATCACCCTTACGCTGCCACCATTGGTTGCCCGACACGTTCATCCTCACCAGACTTTCAAATCACCCCCACATCCAATTTTTTTTATATGCTTATGCTTTTTCTGCCAGAATGCTCTCAGCAATATCCTTGACATTAGTCTTTAAATTGCTGGGGACTCCAGGACAATGTGGGACGGTTGACACATGAAGATTGAGCACTTGATGAGGTACCTGCAGACATCTTCTAGAACTTGTAGAATGCCACCAAACATGAACCACCACCCACTCAACAGGAGGGTATGGGGAGAGATTTGGGAGGGATGGAAATCCAAGGACACAGTTTTGTCCACCCACAGCGTGTACCATTGCTCTGCAACGTTTCCATAGTATGTGCTGAAAATCAAAGGGTCAGGGACCATAGAGGAGCTGCCTCAACACTGCAGAGCGGAAAGTAGTTTTAGTGATGAAACGTCTCTATTTAACCAGCAGTAATGTTTTGCAGTGGTCTGTTGGGTTTCAGTGTCATCTTCCTCGAGGGCTACATCCCTTTTCTTTCAAATAAACTGAGCACGTTACTGGTGGGGCCTTCATCCAGTGGCACTTACCAACTTTTTCCGCAGACTTGGATGCAACAAGATGAGCCTTGGCCAGACTCCCCCTCACTCTGCTGCAGTTGAGTCAGTGTCACTTATCCTTAGGACATCACATTCCGGCTGTACAAGTTCAGCAGCAGCAGTTTCTTAGACCCACACCACACAGTACCTCTGCATTCCCAGCAGATTAAACCTCGTAACACCATAGAATCCATAACATTACTCTTTTTTGTGAATCGCACCTTAAAGCGGACAAGTCTGGGGGAGGGTGGAGATTTGGGGTCTGGGGTGTTGGGGACAGTCTGTGGGGCAGCAGTTAGGGGCTCCTAGTTAAGTTAATGTGGGAACACTACTTCCCACCATCTGCTTCTGCTAAACCCATTGAATATTTACACAGGATATGTACCAGCCGGGACTTTCATCAAATTCAGAATTTAGGGAACATTTCCATAGGTTCCTATATCGACCATTAGGGCTTTGTACCAACTGGAGCGGCAAGGAGACACAGAAATATTGGGCTGTGATACAGAGTGAAGGCAGTCAGGCTTGCTGAGTAGGTGTCCTTTCATTGAATTTCAAGTGAGATTCATGGTGCCTTTTCCATTTGGGTCCTCCCCTGTGGCAGTTGGTTAATCACTTTGAATTCCTCTCTCAAATGTATTTTTATGATTCCCTCTTGGTGCCCATCCTTGGTGTCTTGAACCACACTATAGTGATGTGAACAGAAAGGCACCATTTAGTCTTGGCTCTGCCTATTTGAGTCTCAAACAGGCCACGGGGGAGGTTGCATGAAAGCAACAAGTAGATATTAAAAATATGTATTACCGCGAGAGGCGAGCAGAAATTTCTGACTCCCTTAGCTTGAAGGAGTGCACATGCACAGAGCCTTTCACTCTTTTATGTACGCATACAACACTTGTTTCAAATGAAGATTTATATAATTTTCTCTCCGCTTTGCAGCTGTTTTTTTCTACATCGGGAACATCTGGAGGATGCTCTTCAGGGAACTTATTTTATTTCTCCATTGGAGGACGACTAGCTTTCTTGAAAAGAAAAATCAACTCATTTATGTGAGTACAAGGCCAGGGGTTTGATGAAACCCAGCAGCAAGATTCGAGGAATGCTACATCAAAGCTTTGCATTTTAAGAGGAGCTCGTGCATGCAGAACAGCTGCCAAGTGTTGCACGTGGATCGCTCCTCTTTAGCAGTGTGGTAAAAGAACAGACAGCTACAGGAATACACAGGACCAGAAAAAGGCCGTTCAGTTCACAGGCTGGCCCAGGAGATCAAAACATAGAACATAAGCTTCACTGCTTGCATCCCTCAATTAATGTCCCTCTCAGAAAATGTCCACCCAATCTCCATTTAAAACTCTTGATGATTTCAGCCTCAAATTAAAGCCTGGTTCAGGTATAAAATTAAAACCTGACCCGGGCCCAACCCGACCACAGCCAACCCGAACCCGACCCAGGCCCAAGTCCTTCAATTTTTTTTCCCATACCCGACCCAACAAGATCAAACATGTTATTTACACAGAAAAAAAAATCGCGTCAAAACGTAGATTAAAAAGAAAACAATACAAAACAAAACCTAACCACAGCCAACCTGAACCCGACCCAACCCGAACCCGAATGCTGGACACAGAATATAGACCCGACCCGACCCTGACACAAGTAGGGCTTGGTCGGGTTTGGGTCGGGTAGCCAGGCTTTACCTCAAATCACTACCCCGAGCAGTCACCAACAACTTGCATTTATAATCGCACTGTTAACATAATAAAACATCCCAAAGTGCTTTACAGGAGTGTTATCAACACAAAATCAGACACTGAGCCCCACAAGGAAATATTGGACAGGTGACTGAAAAAGAAAAGGTACATTTTAAAGGAGCATCTTAAAAGGAGGGGTCGAGAGGTTTAGGGAGGGAATTGCAGAGCATTTAGGCAGCTAATAGCACAGCTGTCAATGGTGGAAAGACGAAAATTGAGGATGTGCGAGAGAATTGGAGGTACCCAGCCAGTTTGGTGGGGGTTTACAGAGATAGGGAGGGGCGAGGCCACGGAGGGATTTGAAAACAAGAATGAGAATTTTAATAAATCAAGGCGTTGCCAGACTGGGAGCCATTGCAGGTCAATGAACGTGTGTGTGTGTGTGTGTGTGTGTGTGTGTGTGTGGTGTGTGTGTGGTGTGTGTGTGGTGTGTGTGTGGTGTGTGTGTGGTGTGTGTGTGTGTCAAGCCATATTAATGCGCAACTGATTTTTGCCCTTTCTCTGGTGAAGCCAACCAATCAGAAGTGCTGGACAGCTTAATTAGCAAGTGAGAGAAATCAGCTGTGAGAAAAAAAAAGTCAACTTAGCTACCAGCAGAATGGAAACTTACCACTCCTCTCCTGTATGGAGTGAAAGTGGTTTTACCCATGGCTGCTGTCCCCAGATGAAGTCAGGGCAATGCCCGTTGAAGGTCTCCCTGAGCTGCAATCAACTGTAACCACTGCTAACCCATGCTCAAAACATTTGCAGACAACTACCCCATTGGTAGAAATTGACTCATATGCCCATCTGAATCACCAGGAAACGGAAGCAGAATTTATGCTTAAACTTAGCCTGGAGTGAAATGCTTTCCAGTAGCATTGGGAGTGTATTTTACTGAAACACAGACATCATATCAATGCTCAAACAGTGTACTTCACTCAGAGCACTCCCCTCCCACATTAGTTTATTTTAAATTGATAAATGGGCCAAGGATTCCATTTTAACATTTGGTTTTAGTGGTGTAACAACCAAATCAAGTGTACCCCAGGCCACCTGTGGCAAGTGTTGGGAACTCAATCGCCGAGTACTGAGTGTGTGTTTTATTTATTTAGAGATACAGCACTGAAACAGGCCCTTCGGCCCACCGAGTCTGTGCCGACCAACAACCACCCATTTATACTAACCCTACAGTAATCCCATATTCCCTACCACCTACCTACACTAGGGGCAATTTACAATGGCCAATTTACCTATCACCTGCAAGTCTTTGGCTGTGGGAGGAAACCGGAGCACCCGGCGAAAACCCACGCAGTCACAGAGAGAACTTGCAAACTCCGCACAGGCAGTACCCAGAATTGAACCCGGGTCCCTGGAGCTGTGAGGCTGCGGTGCTAACCACTGCGCCACTGTGTCACACTGTGTGTGATAGGAGGAAGTACAACAGCAGGTTGTAAACCATAGTTTGGGAAGGGATCCTTCAATAAATCACTTCTGCTGTCCTGAAAAAAAAAAGTCGGCCCAGTTACATAAATCTTTGATACTGAACCGTGTGCAATGTGGCCCATTGAGCGTCACTCGGTGTCATTGGGCCTGGTGGCACAAGTGGCCATTTGTTGCTCAACACGGATTGTTTCTTGCCAAACAATACACATTCATCGGCTTCCATTTACACCCTTTATAAATTACTCCCTTTCATCACTTGTACTAATGATACTGATTATGGGATTTGATAGAATTCTAACAGCAAAGCAGGAGCTCACCACACAGACCAGCTTTCACAATCAGTGCGCAAGTGAGTCTTGGAAAGGCAACATGCAGTGTCCACAGGTACACTTAGGGCATTCCACAGATCAGTGGGCACCGCAAGGCCTAGACCCCTAAAAATTGGTTTGCTCCCGTTTTTGAGTGCGGGTTCATGATTTGGGATCTACCCGCACCCGGTCCCCTCGAGGCGGACATCAAGGAAGCTTCCTGCTGCCTCCTTATTTCCACAATTGTAGCATTCAGCCGAGTGGTACCCATGCTGCTAGCTGGCTGAACACTCAACAGGGGCCCCAGCAGCTTGCATGACTAGCACCCGTTCCAGCTAGCCTGCACTTCTTAAAGGGGAAGCTGCACAGATTGGAAGGAAGTTGCTGCTGTCTCTGCTGGAACTGGCTGGAAGGAAAAGCACGCCAGATGGAGCAACAGGAAACAGATGACTCCAAGGTGAGCAACTGTGGACCAGTGGTGGGGATGGGATGAGGTCATAAAGGAATCAGCATCGCACTAGGTGCTTACAGACCGCCCATCCGGAGCGAAGGGATCCTCGCAAGGTGGCCTCCATATGCCTGGTGCCAATGGCTGCATCCTCATAATAGTGAGGATGTGGGGGACATAGACAACCACCAGAAACTTGGAGACATGCTCCAGCGAGCACTGTTGGGTTCCCTCCGAGTGGTCCAGGCAGAAGAACCATTGCTTGATGACACAGATGGTCTGTGTCGCAATGTTTCCTGTGGCTGCATGGCTCTCACTGTAGGCCTGTTGTCCTCACCCGATCAGGTGGCGGAGGGGTGTCAGCCATGTGTAGAGGGGGTAACCCTCGTCTCAGAGCAGCCAGCCTCTGTTTCTTCATGGTGACTGGAAAATGGCAGAACAGCAGACTGCTTCAGGATGAAAGCATTGTGGCTGCTCCCAGGCTAGTGGCCATTCACTGACATGGTGGTCTGTGCATGGTCACACTCCAACTGTAAACTGATGGAATGGAACCCCTCGTGGTTCCTGCACCTCTCCCCATTGAATTGTGGGGCCCACAGAGCCATGAGCGTGCGTCAATAGCTTCCTGCATCATTAGGAATCCCGCTACCCTGGCAAAGCCAGGTGCCCGCTCCTCCTGCTTCTGTCCGCTTAGAGAAGAAACAATGAGCTTTCCTCTCCTGGCGTACAGGGCCTCTGTCAGCTCTCAGATGCGGCGATGGACTGGGATATGTTTGCAATGTCACCTGCTCCTGCCTGGAAAGGTCCAGTTCTATAGACGTTGAGAGCGATGGTGATCTTGAAGGCCACTGGCAGCGTCATCCTCACCCTGGTGTGAGGCTGCCGGTTCTGTTGAAGGAGGTGACATAGTTCAGTAACCACCTCCTCGTTGAGTCTCAGATGCCTCAGGTATTGCTCCTAGCTGAGGTGGAGGTAGGGAGAAGTGCTCCCTGAAAAGCCTTGGCAGGTAGGACCTTCTGTGGAGAGCCATCCACCTCCTCCCTTTGTGCAGAGCTGCCCCTCTCTGCAGCCTCAGCTCCATTTCCCTGTCGTGTTTCAGCCCCAGTGGGACAGCAGCTACTTCCCCCATAGCAGTGAAGTCTTTGTGTGCACAGGTCACAAAACTCCTCGGCAATCCCCGTTAGGGTGCAGCAACACTTTCTGCCAAATCCAGCAACTCACCACACCACCATCAAAAATAAACACACAAAGTTTGTGGAAATACGATGTAAGAGCAGAAAGAAGATATATTCTTGATAAGCAAGGGGTTGAAAGGTTACCGGGGGTAGACGAGAATGTGGAGTTGAGGTTACAATCAGATGAGCCATGATCTTGTTGAATGGCAGAGCAGGCTCAAGGGGCTGAGTGGCCCACTCCTGCTCCTAATTCGTATGTACATATGTTTGTCAGTTAAAGCACCTCATGCTTAAATTGGACAGCTGGCCCTTTAAATATCGCTAGTCGTGGCAGGGGTCTTCATGCAGCTAAACACATGTTCAGCTGTGAGTGATTAACACAAGAGTTCATTGGACCTGCGCGGTCCAAGTTTCAAAAACATGCATTGAATCAGCCTGGATTGCTGTCTGACATCACAATCTGCCCACTGCGAAAGCTGCTGGCACACACATAGCACAGCTGGGCTCGCACCCTCCCCAGCACGGGGCACAGCACAGGCCGTGCCAGAGGCGCCACTTGTTCCACATGGGAGCTTCCTCCACTAGTGGCATTACGGAGCTCAATTTCACAGGCAGGAGAGCCTTATCGACACTGATAATTAAGTCTTAATTTTAAGAGTTTCTTTTAGTTGAATGAGAAGTTATGTTTAATCACATTTACAGTTTGAAGGGACAATTGTGGAATTGCCCATTCCTACATTGTGTCTCTTCCTGCAGTTTATTTAAAATAGGCAAAATACAGACCAATACAAGATCAAGGAGCTTACAGACGGCAGTCCCTCAGCTCACCTGCAGACTGCCCCACAATCTTCAATGAAGCACAAGCAAACTCAATACTGTCCAAGAAAGCACATCCAAACTGCAGTCCCTCATCTTACCTACAGAGGGTGCCACACTGCCACAGATCCAAGTTTTCCTGGTGCTGTGCGATGAAGGGTTTTGTTCAATTTTACAGGAGTGTTAAATAACCAGAATGTTCACAATCCCAGCTCAAAATGTCAATCAAAAACAAAATTAAAAATCCTGAAGTCACACAGGAGTTTGAAATTGAATTTGAAATCAGGATAATTTCACATGCATCTTACAATCATCTACCCTTCTAAACAATGTCCAGTTTATTAGTGATGTGAATGCACTGGGTGTTTTTTTTAGTGGATTGGGGTTCAGAATATTAATGGTGTCAGTCCTGGCTCAGTGGCAGCACTCTTGCATCAGAGTCAGAAGGTTGTGGGTTGAAGTCCCACTCCAGAGACCCGAGAACAAAAATCCAGGCTGACACTCCAGTGCAGTACTGAGGGAGTACTGCAATGTCAGAGGTGCTGCTTTTCAAATGAGAAATTAAACCGTGGCCGCATCTGCCCTCTCAGGTGGACAAAAAGATCCCATGGCTCTACTAAAAAGAAAAGGCAAGTTCTCCATGATGTCCAAGCCAATATTTATCAAAATCACTAAAATAAATTATCTGATCACTATCTAATTGCAGGACCATAAAAATTGGATGCCCAGTCTCCAATATTGCAACAGTGACTACACTTCAAACATACTTCATTGGCTGTAAAGTGCTTTGTGACATCTTTGAGGTTACAAAAGGTGCTATATAAATGCAAGTCATTCTATGCAGACATACCGTAAGGTTATATAGCAGTTCGTGCTGTAGGATCGCTCCGAATGCAGCCTGCTGATATGAATACAGACTGCTTCAGATTTGTCCACTTGGGTTTCACCATGATAGATGGGTTTCTTCAGGAACAATTTTTACATTGAAAATCGTACAAAGAATCAACAAAAGAGGCATTTCCATACATAATCTGGAATGCAGGCAACACCAACAGGTCCTGCCAATTTAGACAAAAGATTATATGTCTAATTAAGGAGATTAAAGAGTGCAACATTTACAAAACTGAACCCTACAGCAGGAACATTCAAGCTTTTAGTCATTGTGGGAGAGTTGGATGCACAACATAGCTTCGTGAACCACAGACAGACAAAGGTTAACTATTCGTTTACACATTTTGCACGCTGCAGTTAGTAACAGACCTTCAGGTCTGTGATTTAACCATCGGTTAACATTATTAAAAACAGCCATTTCCAAACCTCCAGACACAAGAAATTGAAACAGGGCAAACTAAGTGATAACTATGAGCACAGACAGATCAGAGTTGCTTGGGCCCGATTGCTGGGTCTTGCAAGACTCAAATGACCCACAGGCACTCCTCCAGGTAAGTTGAATTAGCAGCTTTGGATTACAAATGTTGAGATCAGACGATAAGAATATTCTGCCTGATAACATCAACAAGTTTAGCTGCATCAAAATATATGTTTTTTGATTATTTGTTTGTGGGAATCGCTGGCTAGGCCAGCATTTGTTGCCCATCCATAATTGCCCTTGAACTGAGTGGCTTCTAGCCCGTTTCAGAGGGGGTTTCAAGACTCAACCATATTGCTGTCGGTCTGGAGTCAGATGTAGGCCAGACCAAGTAAGGACGGCAGATTTCCTTCCCTAAAAAGGACATTAGTGAACTAGATGGCTTTTTACAACAATCGACAATGGTTACATGGTCACCATTAGACTAGCTTTTTTTAAATTCCAGATTTATTAATTGGATTAAAATTTCACCATCTGCCACGGTGGGATTCGAACCCATGTCCCCAGAGCATTGTCTTTCACCACACTATTAACATACCGTTTGCCTTTGCTCCATGACCTTCTGGTCAGCTATTCTCTGTGACCCTCTGTCCTATCAACACCATCTCTTTTGTTATCTCTTGCCCCACCCCCGCTTTATTTGCTTAAAACCTATTTCGAACATTTGCCAGTTCTGATGAAGGGTCACTGACCTGAACCATTAACTCTGTTCCTCTCTCCGGACCTGCTGATTATTTCCAGCATTTCTTGTTTTTATTTCAGATTTCCATCAACTGCAGTATTTTGCTTTTATTTATCCCCAGAGCATTAGCCTGGGCTCTGGATTACTAGTCCAGCGACATTACCAATGTCTCCTTACAATAATTCTACATGCAACAGGACTTCTATAGAAAGTTAATAAGAGCATTCACTAGTCACTGAAGACTGCATCTGCTTTCCAAGAAATAAGTATTTCAGCACAAATGTGCTGCAACACTTCAGTTTACCTCTAGATGGCATCAGATTCTTCCATATAAAAAACAGCCTGAAATCACCCCCCAAAAAAAAATCGGTGAAAGCAGATCAAATTCATTTATTCAAATACAATTTAGTTACATTTCTGTTGGAAAACAATATTTTGGAATCCAGCATACAAGTAAATTAAGACATGGCATGCGATAAATGTAGCATGCTTGAGGGAACTAGCCAACACCTCCCCTCATGTCCGGGACTGCTGTAGACTAACTGTTAAGAGTTGTTGACTAAATATAGCAACCAATCTCTACTATCATTGCAGGATGTTAGAAGGCAAAGCAGATAGACCTTGTAGTTCCTATCTCCAAGGTAATCAAGTCTTGATAAAATGTTGAAGGAGGCTGCAGTGTAGGAGGAATACATGATCCCAACTCTATCCTTATGTTCATGTGCTGTTACACTTATTAGTATGTTAATTTGCCATTGCACCCATCCCACCTCCCCCTCCAAGCGCTACTGTCCATAGTCCGTAGTATGACCACAGAATCCTTACTGCAAATAGCCACAGAATCCTCTCAGCTTTCTGAAAATTAATTTTAAAAGTCACACAAGAAAGTTGTAAATGGTAGAATATTGGACTAACTTTTAGACAACCAATTAGCATCCACCAAGACAATTTAAAAGCAAGAGAGAGTCTGGTTTCAATTCGCAATGTCCAAACTTTCTTGTTACTCAGCATGCAATAGGTGATGCATGGGCTATAAACTGAGAGAGGGGAATATGCAGCGAGACCTGGGTGTTCTTGTACACCGCTCGCTGAAGGTAAGCATGCAGGTGCAACAGGCGGTAAAAAAGGCAAATGGTATGTTGGCCTTCATAGTGAGAGGATTCGAGTAAAGAAGCAGGGATGTCTTGCTGCAATTATACTGGGCCTTGGTGAGGCCACACCTGGAATATTGTGTGCAGTTTTGGTCTCCTTATCTGAGGAAGGATGTTCTTGCGATAGAGGGAGTGCATCGAAGGTTTACCAGACTGATTCCTGGGATGGTGGGACTGACGTATGGGGAGAGATTAAGTCAGTTAGGATTATATTTGCTGGAGTTCAGAAGAGTGAGGGGGGATCTCATAAAAACCTATAAAATTCTAACAGAACTTGACAGGGTAGATGCAGGAAGGATGTTCCCGATGGTGAAGGAGCCCAGAACCAGAGGTATTAGTCTAAGGATACAGGGTAAACCTTTCAGGACTGAGATGAGGAGAAATTTCTTCACCCAGAGTAGTGAGCCTGTGGAATTCGCTATCACAGAAAGCAGTTGAGGCCAAAACATTGAATGTTTTCAAAAAGGAGTTAGATATAGCTCTCGGGTCTAAAGGGATCAAAGGGTATGGGGCGAAAGCCGGAACAGGCTATTGAGTTGGATGATCAGCCATGATCATAATGAATGGCGGAGCAGGCTCGAAGGTCCAAGTGGTCTACTCCCGCTCCTATTTTCTATGTTTCATTCTCGCAGACCATGTAACTGGTTCACTGGCTTTCCTCAAACTTGCAGCAAGTTCCCGTGTTTGAACAGTTGCAGAGTTTAGTCTCCACTCACAATGTAACAGTGAGAATTACATTCAACCTGCAGATTTCCTTCCTCAACCTCCTGGCTTCTGACAGTTAACATTAAAACAGCTTCAAGGTCAATAAGAAGCTACATTTCTGGGTCTCTCAACAAGTTTCACGTTTGCAATGCAACAAATGGCAAGTTCATTTGTATTTTGGTTGTGTCGGCTGGAGGGAGACTGTACTGCTCCTCCTCAAATTAGAGCTGCTGATTTTAAAAATGAATGAATTTGCAATAAGTTATATTCACATTTTTTTAAAAAACTATTGTAACCTTTTGTTTGCAACATGGGACTTTAAAAATCCAGTTGACCCCAGGAACAGCGTGGAAAAGAGCAGCACTTCTAACATTGCTGCACTCCTTCAGCATTGTACTGGTGTGTCCGTCTAAAATCACATGCTGCAGGAGTGGTGTATCATTATCGGTCAGTCTGTTGGCTGTAGAAAAAGTATGGAGGCCTCACAATATGAAGCAGCTTTAAACAAAATTGACACAGGAGGATTTGTGGGGTCCAGTAATTTATACAATTCACATGTGGACCCGTCAATTAAAATCTACTGAAGGGTATTTCACGACATTAATTTCCCAGGCTCCCACATCCCTGCTTTGCCTTCTTGCTCATGTAATCGGCTGCATGCTTTGAACTCTTCCGATGCTTACTGTTCAGGACCAATAACTGAGACTTGCTGGTGATCGCAATAGCTGAAGCACATTTGGAAACTACCTTAAAGTCAAAGCTGTGCTTCTGCTGTTTTACCAACAGAGGGTAGTGTTTGATCAAGACTCATCAGATCCACATGCAGCTGTACCTGGAAACATACAGGCCAGAATTTACGTCCCCCACAGGAGCAGGATGGTGGTGGGGAGGGGGCGTAAAATTGATGGGGAGGTGGGGGAGTTGTTCCCGACACTTCCGCCCCCACTGCAATTTTACCAGGGGCAGCAGAGACGAGAATCGACCTGCCCACACCAGGCCAATCAAGGCCCTTAAATGGCCAATTAACTGTCACTTACGGGCCTCCTCCCACTGCCGCTGATATTTTACCCTTGGAGGGCAGACGGCAAAGGCCCCCAGAACACCGCCCAGGCTTCTTGCGGGCTTTGGAGTGGGGTGGGGGGGGGGGGGGGGCCCTCCTGATCGGGCAGCCTGTGCCCCACACAGAGGACCCCCCGAAGCCCCAACTGTCCCTACTGAAATAAAGACCCGCCCCCCCCCCTCCCCCAGCCTTGCCAGGTCCCAGCTGATTTTTGGGGCCTCACTGGGGACACTTACCTTTCTTCCTGGCTCTTGCTGCCGATACTGGGTGGAAGGCCCATCCAAGTCCAATCAAGGGTTTGGGGAGCGTAAAATCCTGGCATGGCGCCCAAGGCCCAGCGGAGGCGGGCTCACCCACAACGTTTTGGCTGGTGGGTTTGGCCTCCCATCCAACGTAAAATTCTGGCCACAATCATAGAATGGTTACAGCACAGAAGGAGGCCATTTGGCCCGACATGTCTGTGCCGGTTCTCTGCAAGAGCAACTCACCGAGTCCCACTCCCCTGCCCTTCCCCTGCAGCCCTGCAAATTTTCTCTCTTCAGGTGCTTATTCAGTTCCCTTTCGAAGGGCTCGATTGAATCTGCCTGCACCACACTCTCAGGCAGGGCTTTCCACATCCTAACCACTCGCTGCATAACAAGGTTTTTCCTCATGTCGCCATTGTTTCTTTTGCCAGTCACTTTAAATCGGTGTCCTCTGGTTCTCGATCCTTCCGTCAACAGGAACTGTTTCTCCCTATCTACTCTGTCCAGACCCTTCATGATTTTGAACACCTCGATCAAATCTCCTCTCAACCTTCTCGAAGAACCCCAACTTCTCCAATCTATCCACATGACTAAAGTCCCTCATCACTGGAACCATTCTGCACCCTCTCTAAATGCTTTTACATCCTTCCTATATTTGGGCACAATACTCCAGTTGAAGGCGAACTAGAGTGTTTTATAAAGGTTCATCATAACTTCCTTGCTTTTGTCCTCTATGCCCCTATTTATAAAGCCCAGGATCCCATATGCCTTCTTAACCACTTTCTCAATCTGCCCTGCCACCTTCAAAGATTTGTACACATATACCCCCAGATGTCTCTGTTCCTACACCCCCTTTAGAATTGTGCCTTTGCAGTTTATATTGCCTCTCCTCATTCTTCCTACCAAGATGTAACACTTCACACTTCTCTGCATTAACTTCTACCACGTGTCCACCCATTCCACCAACCTATGTCCTGTTGAAGTCTATCATTATCCCCCTCATAGTTCCAAGTTTTGTCGTATCTGTGTTTTGAAATTGTGCCCTTTACACCAAAGTCTAGGTCATTACTATAGAAGAAAAGCGGGATCCTAATACCGAGCCCAAAGGAACCCCACTGCATACCTTCCTCCAGTCCAAAGAACAACCATTCATCACTACTCTGTTTCCCATTACTCAACCAACTTTATATCCATGCTGCTACTGTCCCTTTTATTCCATGGGCTTCAACTTTGCTGGTGAGCCCATAATGTGGCACTTATTTAAAAGTCTTTTGTTAGTCCATATACCAACCTCATTACCCTCCAACTCTCTGTTACCTCATCAAAAATGCAAGTTAGTTAAACATGATTTGCTTTGAACAAATCCATGCTGGTTTTCCTTAATATTTATTGAAAGACTGGAAAGTGCAACAAGGATATTACAAGCAGTAAACTTAAGGTATTTTGTGAAGGCGTGGGGGGTTACTTTGGTTGTTATTTGTCTTACATAACAGAAAATACCAAGGTGCATTCCTTGAAGAGAGCTCCTATACTGTAGTGTGTGCATTAACTCAACTATCAGCATTCCTGGTTTTCAGGCACAATCCACTTGCCCACTGCTGAACCCAAATACTAGCCCCTAAAACGTGGGAAAATAATTTCCTGCAAAGCTTTGACTTCAAAATGGAATATCATTTTTAAAAATGTGAATGCACAGCTTCACTCCTAACACAAGTGCCTGTGCAAACTATAGGTTAAAACTTGCAGGAACCTGCATCCACGGACACACCCTCCTCATGCACCTCCTGACACATCAGCTAAGCATTTGAATACTAGGAAACCTGCCCAGTACCCCTACATCTCCAACCCTTCAAATAATTTGCCAGGCAGATAATGTTTTTTTTTTTATTTTGCAAAATGCACATGCAAAATGAATACTTTGTGAGAAGTGTCTGCATATCAGAGCTTTAGAAATGTTTGTTGCATTTCTCTGTGACACATCATACTCACTCAACAGACAGAAATCAATCAATCATTGAATGTTCTACATTTTTATTCCTTCCTGGGATGTGGGCATCACTGGCTAGGCCAGCATTTATTGCCCATCCCTAATTGCCCTTGAGAAGGTGGTGCTGAGCTGCCTTATTGAACCACTGCAGTCCATGTGGGGTAGGTACACCCACAGTGCTGTTAGGAAGGGAGTTCCAGTATTGTGACCCAGTGACAGTGAAGATATAGTTCCAAGTCAGGATGATGTGTGACTTGGAGGGGAACTTGCAGGTGGTGGTGTTTCCATGCATCTGCTGCCCTTGTCCTTCTAGGTAATAAAGGTTGTGGGTTTGGAAGGCACTGTCGAAGGAGCCTTGATAAATTGCTGCAGTGCATCTTGTAGATGGTACACAGTGCTGCCACTGTGCGTTGGTGGTGAAAGGAGTGAATGTTGAAAGTGATGGATGGAGTGCCAATCATGTGGGCTGCTTTGTCCTGGATGGTGTTGAGCTTCTTGAGAGTGTTGTTGGAGCTGCACCCATCCAGGCAAGTGGAGAGTATTCCATCACACTCCTGACTTGTGCCTTGTAGATGGTGGACAGACTTTGGGGAGACAAGAGGTGAGTTACTTGCCGCAGAATTCCCAGCCTCTGACCTGCTCTTGTAGACACGGCAATAATGTGGCTAGTCCAGTTTAGTTTCTGGTCAATGATGACCCCCAGGATGTTGATAATTTTAAATGGACTGACAGCGAGAAGAAGTTCACTTCCATTCATGCAGCAATTTCCCCATTTACAAGCTTCCTTCATCATCCTCTACTGCTTCATGGCCCAAGAAACTAGATCTTCATTCTTCCCAACAAAGGACATGAAAAATATGCAAAGGGCATGTAAATGCCATGCTCTATTCACTTTACTGATAGATAGAGATTTAATAAGAAGCCACAGGTGTACCTTCACAGATTAGGTAATGGGAAAGTTTCATGCAGGTGATTGGACAGATATCTTCACAATGCATTACAAAAAAAAAGAGATGGGCACCAGTCTGGACAGGGACTTTCAACCAGTCATCCAGAGCACCCAAGCATCATACAATTTCACAGCATAGAAAAAAAAATACTAGAATGCCTTTAAGATGGCCCTTTGTACAAACACTGTGAATGAAGGGTATACACATTACCTTTCAAACTGAACTTAATTAAAAGGTCAGATGAAGACGGTGACATAGCTGCCTGCAGTGGGAAGGAATGATGCAGTTTTGTTTTGTAGCCCTTGTGCTAATCGAAATCCACGATTAAAAAGTAACAGCTCGTAAGTGTATATGGTTCATGACTTTGATCCAATAGGCACATTTCCTGATGACAGTAACAAAAAGAGTCAGTGACCACAAAGTTGCTGGACTGCCATTCAAAACTCAACCGGTTCACTGATATCCTTGAGGGAAGAAAACCTACCATCCTTATCTGGTCTGGTCTAAGTGTGACTCCTGTCCCACACCAGTGTGGTTGACTCTCAACTGCCATCAGAAGTGGCCACTCTATTACATCAAAATCACTACATAAGTCACCACACATGACTATAGCAGTTTAACAAGACAATTCCCCATCACCTACTCAGGGCAACAAGGGACGGACAATAAATGCCAATCTTACTAGCGATGACCACATCCTAAGAATAAATAAGTACCAAAAAAATCCTTTATTTCAAGGGTGTCCAAACTTTCAGAATGGACACATTGCAATGCTGAGAGGGCTACATTTCATTGCATAAAAAACACAACATGCACAAAACAATCTTCCCCTAAACAGCAGCCAGCTGCCCACCCCTCAATTATTTTTTTGTTCTTCAGTTCTCAGCTCCCAGTTTAATCTCCTCTGTCACCAGCCAACATCTGAAAACTGTGGCGGAAGGATTGGTAAAAAGACAGGTTCCTGTTTGATGGATTTAGACCAGTGAGGATGCAAACTGCTTCCGCCATACAGGAATCAAACTGTACCAGCCTTCCAGGCCTGGACGGTTTGAAATGTGGAGACCGAAAATCAGTGAGAAACAACAGCACACAAATACAGAAAAAAAAAGGAGTTTGCGTAAGGTATCGAAGACACTCCCCTTTCATTCCAGACTCAACTTCTGAGTTTATTGAACAGAAGACAAAATGTTACGAGTAATTGTGGAAAATAAGGCATAAAAGCCTCAGTTTTCTGATCATATTACTTTAATGATGGGCAGAAAATCTAGGCTTAAGTCACTTGGTAACATCTGTCCAACTGCAGTGCCAGAGGAACATACAAACAGGCAGAGGTCATTCAGCCCCTCGAACCCGTTCTGCCACTCAATTAGATCATGGCTGATCTGTAAACCAATGCCATCTATCCATCTTCATTACGTGACCCTCAATGACTTTGGCCAAAAAAAAAAAACATCCATCAATCTCAGTTTTGACATTTTTAATTGACCTCGTGTTCATGGTCAGTTGCAGTTGTAACTCTGGCCCTGTGCAGGATGCATAGACTCTTGCATGCACTACCTTTGCCTCTGGTTCAATGTAGGAATGGGATAAACAGTCCAACTTCAGACTCACCTCTTTATTTACACCACCTGACCCCACACCCCCATCCCAATCCAGCTAAATCATCTGACAGCCATCTTTTCACCTAATTACTTGCCCCAATGCTAATCTTGTTTCTCTGCAATATTTTACCCAGATTTGGCTGATGGCTGCTAAAACAGCACAGCTTCTAATACAGTCACAGGTGGTGCTGCTATCGTTGGGCTCAGTGTCTCGCCTACAGAAATTGCTCCTTTTTTTTTTTGAACGTCATACCTTCAAAAACACAAAGGGTTACCAAAGCAGCACAACCATCAAGTCTCTGGTCTCAGTTACCATGGCAACAGTGCCCATACCAACCTCCCAAAGTTTTCAGGGAAATTAATTGCCCTCTGAGTGAAGGAATGTGACATTAAGCAACGGTTTGTTTAAACAAGTTGGAGATACAGACTGTAACCAGCTTGCCATTACAATTCGGTTTGCAAGTCAAATTAGGACAGCTTTTGGAAAAGGACCAATAAGGCTGGTACAAGTCCCTCTCCCATACCCAGTAAGTCTATTCATTTTACATGCAACCTACTTCCAATTTGAGTGAAGAGACACAGCATCATCACAACGACCCTTCCCCAACAGCTCCTAAGTTAAAGGTGTTTCCACTGGGCAGGGTCGAATAGCAGAAACAAAACGTGGCATTCATCCAAGTCGTATATGTAGCATGCAAATGGCCTTTTGAAAAAAAAATAAGAAAAAAACTCACATTTTATAATGCAAGTGACAGATCTCTACCATTTCAGTGTGTGAAGTTACTGCAACACCCCTCACTGGACCGAACACACACCAAGAGCCTCACGAGGAAGGAAGAAGAAGAAACCTTTTCCATGCTGTGACATACATTGCAAAGGGTAAAAAACTCCATCCATTTCCCACCCCCTCCCCTCTCCCAATTTGTTTTCTTAGTGCCGAGATTGATGGCGAGTTCGCAATTGTTTAAGATTTGCAGAATGGGCAACATTCAAGTGGGGACTTAAAAAAACAAACGAACAAACCCCACAGGATTCAGCGACAGGTAAGCGAGGGGAAAGGGTTCAAATGACACAGAGAGAGAGCGAATGCAGAAGTCAGCAGATTAGACTTGTTATCTGGAGCGGTTTACCGACAGCCCGTTGTTTGGTACAAGATAACATAGACGTTATCTCCTCCAGGAGTTGTAAATTCCTCTTGGGAGAGATACGGTGGTGTAACTATGTTATAGGCCCAATATAAGCAAGTGCGTGATACTGGTCATGTTACAGGCTATGAGACCCGGTTATTCCTGATTCTGCAAGTACATTAAACAAAAATATAGATTAGCATTTAGCATGCTGAAGTAAGTTCCACATCTATGTCCCAAAAGGGACAGACTTTCTTCTGAACTACCCTCCTCAATATTATGTGATGAGTGACATTCACCACTGCTGACTGCTACATAAAGTGACCAAACCAACATGAATGGACAGTCTACCCCATAGTGTTTAGCACGTCCTTTGATTGAGCTGGTGTGTAGGACTGACTGCATTGCTCCATAGAGAGCTGGCATGGACTCGATGGGCCAAATGGCCTCCTTCTGTCCCATAAATGACTATGACTCTTACTGTGGCCTGCAGACAATGAACCCAGGCAATCCTACCCACAAAACCCAACTCAGTTAACGTGGCTCAGTTGGTAACATTCTCACCTCTGAGTCAGAAGGTTTAGGTCCCACTCTAGGGACTTGAACTCAAAAATCAAAGCTGGCACTCCAATGCAGTATCGATGGAGTGCTGCACAGTCAGAGGTGTCGTCTTTGAGATGAGACGTTAAAAATCGAGGCCCAGTCTGCCCTCTTAGGTGGGGGTAAAAGATCCCATGGCAATACTCCAAAGAAAAGTCAGGGAATTATCCTTGATGTTGATTGAGGGATAAATATTGGCCAGGACATCACAAAAACACATTATCTGACCATTGTCACATTGCTGTTTGTGGAAGCTTGCTGTGCATAAATTGGCTGCTATGTTTCCTACATTACAGAAGTAACTCTACTTCAAAAGTTCTTCATTGGCTGTAAAGCACTTTGGGACATCCTGAGGTCATGAACAGAGCAATATAAATGCAAGTCTTTCTTTCCTTTCAATTCTATTTACAATTATTTTTTTATTGCGCACCTGATGTTTTGTGAAGAGTGGTCATTAGTACTGTTGTCTCATTGATTGATAAACAATAACTCAGAATACCCAGACCTGTTAATGTCAGTAGCATGAGATCTATGCAACTTTGAATGTTGATGTTAAACAGTATGTATTGTTGTAAAGCTTCGTGGTATCAACTTAACCCATGAAGATTATAAAGCATTACCCCACCCAGCCATAGCCAGTACAAACTTGAACCTCAGACAGGAGTAAAATACCACTTTTAAAATAAGTCTATTCTCTACAATATCACCACAAATTCTTTTCTACCTTCGGTACTTGCGTAAAATTATTTTTATATTGAGTGCTACAGACATGCCGAAGACTCTAATGTATATATGTTTGCCACATGACTTTTCCAAAAAAGGTAGAGTATAGCTTTGCTCCAGAAAGTAGGGATTGGATTTGTAACTGGATACAATAGGGCGGCACAGTGGCGCAGTGGTTAGCACCGCAGCCTCACAGCTCCAGCGACCCGGGTCAATTCTGGGTACTGCCTGTGTGGAGTTTGCAAGTTCTCCCTGTGTCTGCGTGGGTTTCCTCCGGGTGCTCCGGTTTCCTCCCACATGCCAAAGACTTGCAGGTTGATAGGTAAATTGGTCATTAGCAATTGCCCCTAGTATAGGTAGGTGGTAGGGAAATATAGGGACAGGTGGGGATGTGGTAGGAATATGGAATTAGTGTAGGATTAGTATAAATGGGTGGTTGATGGTCGGCACAGACTCGGTGGGCCGAAGGGCCTGTTTCAGTGCTGTATCTCTAAACAATTCTTGAGCTGATTTTTTTTTTAAAAACATGGAACTCAATTTCAAATTTATGCTCTGCTCAGTCAGCTGCACTAAAGGATACGGTATGTGAAAGAAGAGAGAATTTATGCTGGATTAGGGAACCTCAAGCTGGTTAGGGGAAGCAATTCCAGATTTACTCCAGTCTGTCCCTTACTGCAGCAAAGGACACAATCTCAGTACAGCCACAGTGAAAGGAGCAAAGATGTGTAACTCTACCAACTCCATGGTGTACTCTGAATACAACATAACGTTAAATGTGACGTAGCCCAAGAACAATTACATTTTAAAAGAAAAAAGTCATTTGCACAACATAGTAAACGATTTGAAGAAAGATATGGCGAGGAAATTATGTAAGCAACAGGTATCTCAACCACCGGCTGAAGAACCAGTGAGAGCCCCGTGTTGCCTCCTCTGGTGAAGGCCCGCCGCATTATGTGCCAATTAGCCACTGAAGTGGACAGCGGCAGCCTTCCCCAGGATTAAAAGGACCTCGGTGACAGAAGTTCCACCTGCTGACCAGAGGCCGGCAGCTCTTTTACTGAGCAGCAGCACCATAAAAGCGGTGGCTGTTTCAGGTAATGCACCCACTGGAGGCCCAGGAGTGCAGAGGGACCCAGACCACAGGTGAGTCATGGCGGGAGGGGTCGCGAGGGAGGGTGTTGTGGGGGTGGGGGGGGGGGTGGGTGGTGGTGACGGCAGCAAGGGCAGGGGTGGCTCTCAGCAGGCTTCCCCCCCCCCCCCCCCCCCACTTCCCAATGTAGGATCCCTTGATCAGGCACTATGCCTTTGAACATGGGAACCTGTCCCTAGAGCCAGCAAGCAACTCTATGGGTTTGCTTGGCCTGCTCCCCACATGGCAACAGGCCCACCTGCCACTGGGCTAATAGTGACGGAGGCAGGATGAGGTGTTCAATTGGGCATTAATTGCCGGTGGTGCGGGAAGGCCGTCAATGGGCCTTCTCGCCACAGACTTAATTGGGATGGAGGCAGGAAGGTGTGGGGTGTTCCAATCAAATGCTCTCCCCACCTCCAAACTTGCCACAGGGGAAAGCATAAAATCTGCATTCCCCCCCAATCCCACCACCCGCCCCACCCCCCCAACCCCAGTGAGGAGGGAGGGATGGAAGTGCATTGTATTCTGAAGGGTCAAGAACT
This sequence comes from Heterodontus francisci, assembly GCF_036365525.1. Lineage (NCBI taxonomy): Eukaryota > Metazoa > Chordata > Chondrichthyes > Heterodontiformes > Heterodontidae > Heterodontus > Heterodontus francisci. The sequence continues at coordinate 55,666,707 of NC_090396.1, read as the reverse complement.
GTTCTTTTTAACTGCATTACATCTACATACAGACATTTTTGTATCCCCAAATGTAAGTTCAAATTCAAACATCTACATGAAGAAACACACACACTTTAGTTTATAATGTTACCGATGTGACTATCCTTTTCACAAAATGAAAAAAAAAATCTAGCAGACTAGGACTAATTTAATAGACCACTGAAGTTCAGTCTAGTCACTGGTAAAGATTACAGAACAGCACTTGGTCAATTATTCATTGTGCCAAAAGTATCTTCAAAAGAAAAACTAATATGTTTGTTGATAAAGCAGAAATATTCATAAGCAAACAATCTCAAGACCAAAATAACAATTCTACATCTCTCTTCACATGTTTCAGATCAAACTAGCTCTCTTTGGCTGGATGTTTGTGAACGGAACTTGGTTTTTGGAATGAGTGTAGTTGATTCCATGCTCTGAAGTTCGTTGTTTCCAGTGTCTGAGAGTGGACAGTGGGGCTGGAGTATTCCCTATCCCGGTAAAGTATATGTATTGTTGTAAAAGTGTTTTACCTCAATTGGAGCCACAGATCACCTCTATTTACGATCTACAATCAATGACTTAGATGAAGAGACTGAAGGTACAGCTGCTAAATTTGCTGATGACACTAAGACAGGTAGGAGAGTAAGTTGTGAAGAGGACATAAGGAGTCTGCAAAAGGATATAGGTAGGTTAAGTGAGTGGGCAAAGATTTGGCAGATGGAGTATAAATGTGGGAAAGTGGGAAATTGTCCACTTTGGCTGGAAAAATGATAAAGCAACATATTATTTAAATGGAGAGAGATTGCAGAATTCAGATGCAGAGTGGTCTGGGTGTCCTAGTACACAAAACATGTTAGTTTGCAGGTACAGCAAGTGATTAAGAGGCAAATGCAATCTTGTTGTTTATTGCAAGGGGAATGGAATATAAAAGTAGAGATGTTTTGCTACAGTTGTACAGGACATAAGTAAGACCACATCTAGAGTATTGTGCACAGTTTTGGTCTCCTTACTTAAGAAAGGATATAATTGCATTGGAAGCAATTCAGAGAAGGTTCACTCGACTGATTCCTGGGATGAGAGGGTTATTTTATGAGGAAAGGTTGGACAGGTTGGGCCTGTATTCATTGGAGTTTAGAAGGATGAGAGGGGATCTTAATTAAAACCAAATCATAAAAAAAAAGATCCTGAGGGGGCTTGACAGGGTGGGTGTTGAAAGGATGTTTTCCCTTGTGGGAGAGACTAAAACTAGGTGGCACAGTTTAAAAATAAAAGGGATCTCCCATTTATGACAGAGAAGAAATTTCCCCTCATCTCTGAGGGTCGTAACTCTCTTCCCAAGAGAACGGCGGAGGCAAGGCCATTGAATGTTTTAAGGCACGGGTAGACAGATTCTTGACAAACAAGGGAGGTATTGGGGGTAGGCAGGAAAGTAGAGTTGAGTCCACAAACAGATCAACCATAATCTTAGAAAATGGTGGAGCTGCATTGAGGGGCCCGAATAGCCTCCTCCTGCTCAGAGTTCGTCTGTCTGTATGTTCATATGCCTCCATTCAGCTATCTGGAGCATTGGAACATGAAGCGAATTAAAATAATTATTTGCTGTTTGATGCGTAGTATTATGACCCATGACCCCAGTCACATTGTCATGAATACTAACAGATGTGATTCTGAATTGTAAACTGTTTTTATATTAGTGAATGAGGTGTTGCTGTCTGTTCTGGCTTCAGTACAGAGGCAGTTGATCACAAGGTGTAACTGAGTGCTAAAAATAGACACAGGTGTTCAAAAATACAGATAAAAGTGCACACCCGGAGTAGATTAACGCTTTGTCCCAGTTTAGTTTCCATTGCTGTGCACAATGGTTTTTGGATTCACGAAAAAAAAAAGGAAAATGTTTAGAGCCTGAACCATTAGAACTCATTTTATCATTACATGTGAAATAGTCTCTCCATTTCCACTCTTCTCATTCCCCTCAAAGACAACAATTATTCAGAAACAATTTCAAACCTATATTTATTTTTGTGCTGCTTTGTATGGACTCCTAAAGCATTTAGATGGGCAAAGACAGAAATATGTTAAATACAGTGGAGATCAACAGAAGTGAACGTGACTGATTGGTGTCAGTTTATTTAAAAAGTGTCCCACAAAACAAAAAAAGGTGCAGTCGAGATTGGAATGAAGACTTTTCTTCTTCAGTGGAACATAGCTTGAGAACATCATTTGCTTTAGAACAATCACATGTTCATATGGAAAGTGGGTAACAAATGGACTTGGATCCGACAACATATCAAAGAAGAGCAAGGCTGGAAAAAAAATAGCATCTCACTCATACAAAATAAAAGCCAATAAGTAATGAACACCCAAGCAGAAGGTGGTGGACTGAAGTCCCAGTGTTTCCTGCCATATGTTGCTAAAGGGAAGCCTTTCAGCTAGAATACCACAAAGAATTAAGGGTCTTTCATTCTGTGAACAGCACAGTAAGTAGTGTGCCCGTTAAAGCACGCCTGCTGCCCACTGATAATAAAGCAGTGTGTCAATCATGAAGATGTACAAGAAAGAATTGGCATTTATAAGGTGCCTTTCACGACCTCAGCACATCCCAGCCAATGAAGTACTGTTGAAGTGTTTTGCTGCTGTAATGCCGGAAACACAGCATCCAATTTGCACACAGCAAGCTCCCACAAAACAGCACCATGATAATGATCAGATATTCTGTCTTTGTGATGTTGGTGGAGGGGTAAACATGAGCCCGGACCTCTGCTCTTCTTCAGAATAGTGCCATGGGATCTTTCACGCCCACCCGAGAGGGCAGATGGGGCCACAGTTTAACGGCTCGTCTGCAAGATGGCACAAGACACAAACCAGCTGGAGGGGACAGCCAGGAAGGGAAAGAACGGAAATGGCGAGAGAAAAAAAAAAATCCACATATGCCAAAATAAATTTACTGTTAGTCATCTAAAAGTCTGGATCCCAAACTTGGAGCAGCCTCCAGTGAGTGCTTCATATATACATTTTTTTTTTGGAGGAACAGTGGGACTGGGAACATTGGCCTAAGGCTCAGAGTGTTGGGCCACCTGGCAAGAAAGATAGGAGCCTTGAAACAAAAGAAGTCTTTGTCCTTCAGATCCTCTTTGAGGACAGGGTACAGAAAAGGCTTAGGAAGAAATCAAAAGAAAAAATAATGATTTATGGTGATAATGATTAGGCTCAGCTAATACAGACAGGATAGGTAGGTCAGTGCACAGAGCTTGCTTTTGCCTCTATATATATTCAGCAGTTTCTCAGACACCCAGTCACCAGCTGTTTTTGTAACCGTGCCTCTAGGCAGTAGATATAATGTGCAGAATTTTGCCACTTAACTGAAGTCCCACCACTGGGGCTGAAAGCATGAGGTGACCCCACTTTGGCAGATGGCGAGACCACGGGGAGGCATATTGTCGATGGTGGCCAATCAAGAGGCCGTTGCTAGGGCTGCAGTCCAATGAAGAACGGCAACCCACCCCCAAAGGCTGCTGGCCCTCTGGGGCTCAGTACTGGGTACAGCCTGTGCGGAGTTTACAAGTTCTCCCTGTCACTGCATGGGTTTCCACAGGGTACTCCGGTTTACTTCCACAACCAAAGACTTGCAAGTTGATAGGTAAATATGCCATTGTAAATTGTCCCTACTGCAGGCAGGTGGTACTGCAACGTCACTGCTGGCAATGCCCGTTGTTGAGGCTGCAGCTCCAGAGCAGAGGGCACCTCAATGGTGGAGCATCATTGAAGGCCGGTGAATTGGGTTGGGGGAAGCCGAGGCCCGATAAGCAGGCCCCAGCGATCGTGTTGGGGGGAAATGGGTCATGGAGCACCCGTGGCACTGTTGCCGCGAAGGTAGCCTTTGCCGCCAGGGGCCCATCTGTGGGCCATAGAGTGCCCATAAAACGGGCTCCACCTAGAACCCACTGGAGATCGCCAGGGTTTACCTGCAAGTCTCCCAACGTGGGAAAAATGCCTGCAGAGGTGGCCCTTAATTGGCCACCCAGCAGGCAGCCAAGCTGCCAAGTTTCCCACTGCTGACAATATGGCATGGAGGAAGGAAGACATCAGGCTCCCTTCCTGACACCTCTCACCACCATTTTGCCAGCCCTCCAGTCTCCCAGCCCTTCACCAATGGCCTGGCAAAATTCAGCCCAATAATTCAGGATCTTAAAAAGGTGCCTCACCGATACTTCACCATGTTATTCCCTGCTAACATGGGCAGCTCAAATGCGAATTCAATATGTAAAACAAAATTTACGCAAGATGCTACTGTAGTCAGCAAGCAGCAGTGCAGGCTATCCCAGAAACAAAACCTGTCCACAAACTTAAAAGCATCCGCACTCCTTCTAGAGACCCGCAGACCAGAAACTTGCAGGTGGTTATGCTGTTATTCAATTTCAGCCAAAGTTGGGATCTACAACACAACAATGGACTTCATCCTGGGTTCCAGTTTGCCATTCGGTGATTCCTGTTGAAGTGTACATGGGCATTGAGCAAGGATAGCATTGAAATAGCTGTGATGCCTTATCAGTTTAATAGCGTGACAACATTCACTGTTTGCTATCATACAAGAAGAATAGTCACTGACAGTGTAGCGTCGTCTTTGTACCTGCTTGAACCTCACCTTTAGAAGAGGCAGAGAGAGAAAAAGAGAGAGAAAGAAAAAGAAAAAGAAAAAGAAAAAGAAAAAGAAAAAGAAAAAGAAAAGGAGAGAGAGAGATCTAGACTCCGCAACCAGGGGAAACATCTTACTTGCATCTATTCTGACTATTCCTTTTAGTATTTTGTAGGTTCAATGAGATCACCTCTCATTCTTTGAAGCTCTCGAGAATACAGACCCAGGTTCCCCAATAATAAAATAAAAGCAAAATACTGCGGATGCTGGAGATCTGAAATAAAAACAAGAAATGCTGGAACCACTCAGCAGGTCTGGCAGCATCTGGGAAAAGAGAAGTAGAGTTAACGTTTCGGGTCAGTAACCCTTCTTCGGAACTGAATCTCTCTTCATGGAACAGTCCCACCATCCCAGGAACAAGTCTGGTGAACATTTGTTGCACTCCCTCTATGGCAATAATATCCTTCCTAAAGGTACGGGGCCCAAAACTGCACACAGTACTCCAAGTGCGGTCTAATCAAGGTGCTATACAATTGAAGCAAGACTTCACTACTCCTGTCTTCAAATCCACTTGTGATAAAGGCCAACATACCATTAGCCTTCTTAATTGCTTGTTACACCTACATGTTAGCTTTCAGTGACTTATTGACGAGGACACCCAGGTCCCTTTGTACATCTACACTTTCTACTCTCTTACCATCAAGAAATACTCTGCACATCTATTCCTCCTAACAAAGTGGATAACCTCACCATTTTTCCACATTATATTCCATCTGCCACGTTCTTGCCCACTCACTAAGTCTTTCCAAATCCCCTCGAAGCTGCTTTGCATCTGCCTCACAACACATTCCCACCTAGTTTTGTGTCATTGCAAACTTGGAAATACTACATTTGGTCCCCACATCCAAATCATTGATAGATATTGTGAAGAGCTGGGCCCAAGTACTGATCCCTGCAGTATCCCACTAATCACAGCCCGGCAATGCAAGAATGACCCATTTATTCCTACTTTCTGCCTTCTGCTTGCTAACCAACCCTTAATCTATGCCAATATATTACCTCCTATCCATGTGCTTTAATATTGCTACCCAACCTCCTGTGGGGGACTTTATCAAAAGCCTACTGAAAATCCAAGTATGCCACATCGACTGACTCTCTTTTATCAATTCTGTTAATAAGAGTAAGACAGCGAGAGAGAGTGAGCCTTATAGAGTCACTCAGTAGCACAAGCAACGACATGTTTTGTCATTTGGCCAGAAGAATGTAAATTCAAGGTCATTCTCATCCTCAGTAAACAAACACTGTCCATTTACTGCAATGCTCAGCATATGAAGGGCCTTTATCCGTACAGATGATTGGTTAGACATAGTATGTTCCTCCAGGTCAGTGAAAGGAACATGCAGGATGTGGACTCAAAATGCTGTACACACACACACACACACACACACGCGCACACGCACACCTGCTGAAAGAGGGGCTGGTATCAGTGTGGGATTGTGACGTTAGACTGTTAAAATTGTTATATAGAATGGAAGGACCTATTACAAATGTAGTTTCACCGGCTACTTTTGAGCTACTTTTCGTCCACCTCTTCACAAAGATTCAATGCTTCATTAATATCATGGGCTGGATTTTACTGGGCCCCCGATGTCGGGCTCCATGGTGGGGGGGAGCCGGAAGATTCTTCCAGCAGAGGCTCACCATGGAGGGCCCAGCCTGATCCTCCAGCAGTGACGTGGCTCCATGGCAACCGCCCTGCTAGTGGGTGGCGGGACTTGAACTTCAATAGGTAAAATTAATAAAATAAATAAATTTAAATACACTCACTTCTAATCTACCAGGCCCACTGCAATCTTCAAGTGCAGCGGCCGGCAATCCCATGCCTTCACTTCCCCATCTGGGGAAAGCCGGGTCAAATAAGTGTAATGAAAGTAGGGGATGTTGGGAAGGGGTGAACTTTGTCTTGGGGGGGCAAAGGTCAGATTTCAAAAAGGTAAGTGTTTTGGGGGGGTGGGGAAGGGCAAATACTTAATGTAATGTTTATTGGGGTTGGGAAAGGGGCGTTAGGATTTCACTTGATACATTTTGGGGGTGGGGGGGTAGTGAAGAGGGTTGTCTTTAAAAATTTAAAATTTGCCAGCAGGACTGGCTGCCCTTTAAAAATAGCAGCTGACACCATTGCTGGCGGAAAGCCCGCCCCCTACATGTGATTGGGGGGGGGGGGGGGGGGGGGTGGTGGGCAGGCCGCCCCAGCTATTTAAATGAGCCACCATGCAGGAGATCGTGGCAGCTCTGCAGTGTGCGAGCCGCCATTTTTTCCGCCCACCGTTCTTAAAATCCAGCCTCAGGTGAAAGAAGCACTCCTTACCTGTATGCTGACTCTCCTGTGTACTGCATTATGACAGAAGAGATTCCATATCACAGATTAGGACAGCGCTGATGCGCAAACTGGGGTTCCTTCCCACTTGGTTTTACGGCATTACATTTTTTTTGTAATCCCTAGCTTTTGTTTAGCAGGTGGAAGTGGGACAGGAGGACAATTCGAGTGTTCTTGATTAATTTGTTTTATCAACCAACCAATGACGTGAATGACCGTATATCATAATCGCGCTCACTTTTTATACAATTATTTTATCAAGCAGAATTTCTCTACCTATTGCTTTCCTTGTCCCCTGCAAAATTCTCAACATTTTAAAATAAGTCAAAGGCTAATTAAATCAAACAATGTCAATTGGGTTTTGCCAACAGTACCACAACTCTGTCCAGTGGATCAATGAGTTGTATGGACGGGAAAGCACCATCCTTTAGCTCTTGGCCTCTGCATAGATTTGTAAGTGCTACAAGTATTCTGCGCGTCCCATGCCTGATCATTATCCAGTGACTCCTGCTGAATGTGTGCTTTAATGGTCCTCAGGTGAGGTCAGGATTTGACCTGGACCTAATGCTCTCCATGGCCAAATTACCTGGCATAGCTGACCATCAATGCTCACCTGTGAATAATGGTCACTCAGACAAGATATCAGGGGACAACCAGTGCTCATTGGAACCAGCAAAGAGTCAACACCTTTTAAAAGAGAAGGGACAGGGCAGAGGCAATTGACAAAACAGATTACAACATAAGGGAAACTTAGAAAGCAAAACCATTTCCCATTGTTTTTATCTATGTGATACAAGTTCAAAGCACCTCTGGAAATTAGATTATTTGGAAGGCATTGCTAAAAGGCTTTTCTGCCTATCAAGCATATTTCCTATGGACAAAAGTAAGTCATCACAGTAAGAGAATTTATAAAGAAGTAGTCTCTAAACAATCTTTCCAAGAGCAATTAAGAATGGGCAATAAATGCTGGTCTTGCCAGCAATGCCCACAACCCATGAATGAATGGGAAATAAAAAGGTTTTTGATCAGTTCATGCAAAGTAATATCTGTCTGCAGGAACACGAAAAGTAAGTAAATTGCTCCCTCACATCCCGCACTTTAATAAATAAACCTATCCAATATGGAATAGCAGCTCTTTCTCTTCAGTCCATCTCTTCGGGACATGACTTTTTATGGGAATGGTAAAAGAAATACGTTTTTTTTTAAAATCAGTTTAATCTTTTGATTAGCAACTTTCCTTCTTTAATTAAAACTAGTTGCAGAACTATGTGGTAAACAGAATCTTCTGGTAAAATATTTTAAATTCAGGGCTTTTATTCAGAACTTGCTGCGCATTTGTACAAAAAAATGCTTTTGGAGGACAGCTGTGAATAAAATAATGATAAGCATTTTGAATATATCCATTTTGAAATACTTTAAAAGATTGATCCTCCCACATATAACAGTGTAAACAACCCCTTAAATGTACATTTTTAAAATCAAGAAAATAACCAGTGAAAAATGTGAAGACTCTTACTTTATATATTTGATATTTTATCTAAAAATACATTTCTGTTACTTTTATTGTCCTTAAAAAGTCTTTGTTTGGGAGATTTGCGTTCTCAGTAATGCTCTATTGATACATCAAACTGGAATACAGGGCAGGGATTCAAAACAAGTGCTAGCATATACTGTTCTGCAATCAATCATAAAAGTTTCAACAAATTGTATGCACAGGTGCACTAAGCACCATAGCCTGTTCACAAACTCTTTTCAGCAAACAGTGATCAGCTGGGGAACCTGTCTGAAGTCAAGTCATAACCATTGGTCTCAGAGAAAGTGCTGAGGCAGTTCAAAACCCAGAAGTCACTATTGTAAAAAGGTAGGGTTAATAACTTTCCTGTTTTGAACCTTTTGAATGTCTTCACTTTGTTGCGAATCTTATTTTCAGTTGCAAGTGCTCAACTTAATGGAAAACCAAAATGGCAATCAAAAGAATATTTCCAACAAGTTTGGTTCCCCCGTTTTTTTTTAGATGATAGATTTTTGGTTATTGCTCCTGTTGAAAAGCCCTGTTTTTAATCTGGATGTTTCCCATTTCCTCATTTGGAATGCAATGACCTGCCTCCCTGATGTTTGATTGATACTTTGTATATCAAGACAGCCAGCTGGTATGACAACTGTTTTTTGACACACCCGGCACAGACACGATGGGCCGAAGGGCCTGTTTCTGTGCTGTATAACTCTATGACTCTAGATGCAATATTAGAAATGTTTGACTAATTTTCTCTATCAATTTTCTCTACTATACACAACTCTGGGCTGGCAGTGGATTCTCACAGTTCAATGTTTTAAATTCCAAAATCATCTTGCTCAAATTTTTTTCAAATTTTTCTGGTAAAGCTTTGATATATTGAAATGTTAACCCACAGTAGCTCGATGAATACAGGCATTACTGAAGTGGATTGTATCTCAGCTGGTCTGTGTTCGTATCACAATGCATAGATTTAAAGAGGGAGATTCCTCACTTTAAAAATACCAAACTGTAACAAAAAACACAGATTAAGTGGAATATCTTTAAGATGTTTATGCCGTTTTGGGTGGAATATTTTTCTTTCAATATCAGGCACTGAGAATATCATTGGAAGATGGGGAGGGGGTTGAATAAATATTCACAGCTGAAATAACACAACTGCTGAAGCAGCCTGGGTAAATGACAGTATCATCACTGATGTGAATCCAGCTCAAACATGGGCAACTCCAGTACCTCCTCCAAACCTGCAATCTCCTCTCCCCTACCCCAAACTCCCCATCAGGATTAATTGTCAATTAATTAGTGCCTCACCAAAACACAGGTAATCACATTTTCTTCAAAACAATGGCTGTTAATGAGATCACTCTCACGTTCTAGATAATTACTGGACAATTAGCTGTTTCACCATCTCCAAAACATAGCAGCGGTTGCATATTCCTACTGTAACAGAGCTGTCACTCAAACTTAAGGTGTTCAGGATTTGTTTTGTTTTAAAATGTGAAAGTCAACAAGAAATATTGCTCATGTAATGAACACGATAAGAGCAGTGAACACACAATGTTCAATAAAATATTGAACAGTGGCTATGTACAATTCAGTAAACCGATAAAACACGCACACACAAAAAAAGGTGTCCTGGTGGCTGAAGAGGTAAGGTTTTCACCTCTGAGGCAAGTAAGTGAACAAGTCCCAGGTTTGCTCCCCAATTTCAGCTGAAGAATGATAACACCCCTAACAGAAGTGCACATGCATAAATAAAGTTATGTTTAGTGGCAAAGACCTCGACAGTTGGATACTACTGTCCTTGTTATTTACAAGGTGCTTCCATTGCCTCTTCTTAATTGATCTATAAAGATGATGCTTGTTCTCCTGCATCAACAGAGAAACAAATATGCACATTGCCCCTTTGTATTAAGACACAAATGATAAAAGAATCAAGGTTCAAACATGAAGAATGATTACTTGGTCCATGATAACTTGTTACTTTTGCATTGTGCCTCAATCAAGCATTCTTGCTTCTTAAACCGATTACCTGCAAGACATTTCAAACAGGACAACGGGTAGGCCCGCCCAGCCTCCTGAAGATGGATTCATGGGGGCTCCTGCATGAACTGAAAAAGGAAGGGAGCGGCAAGAGGGGAGAAAAAGCCAAGAAGTAAACAATTAAATGATGGGTTTGGAGCTAGGCTTATTGCCTCTAGGTGCAATATAACATTTTGACTGTCTAATATTGCTCCATAGCCAAAACCGCTCTTCCCAAACATCATGGTTAGTATAACATGCAAACACAGCCAGGATTGTTCCTCTGCCCCCTTGCTATCAATAGTTTTTCTCATAGAGCTGAGAGGAAGGCATTTGCCTCCCATTCACCATTTTTGACAGAAAAAGTGTTTCACCATTTAAACACATCTAAAGATTAGGCAAATTCAGAAATCTTTTCTGCAACACTGTGTATGTGCCCCATGGTCATTGAGAATAAGGGTATTGGGATTCAAAAGAGGTATACACCCTCCTCAAAAGGAAACAAACACATGTCTGCCTGGTAGTAGAGAAATGGATATATAACAGTACCATTTCCTTCAACTAACTTTGGCTAATTGTTTTTTAATTTCTGTCCAGCATTACTGCACTTATCCTCACTGAGACAGAGTCATACAGCTTGGGAATTGTCAGTTTGAAACCTGAACCATCATTTCACTGCATTTATATGCACTGAGCACATCATCTTTGTAGGCTTGAGCAGTGAATGTGATGAAGCATTGACAGTCACCCATGTACATCAGCAACCCAGTCTCTACTATCTTGTGGTTTAGGAGATTGCCCAGATCTCGGTAACCATTGAAGGGCACCTTGAACCCAGGCCACCATATTTTTTGCTCATTTTTCTGTCAACTGTCTCCCCTCCCAATCAACAGAAAACCAAAAAGATACTCATCTCAGACAATACTAAACAGGTCAGAATATGGGCCAGCCTTGAGCTCATGTCAGCAAACGTCAAGGGAGATCACGCACAATGCAGCTTTTAAAAAGTCAGTCAACACAGCACTTACATACTGTAATTCAAAATGATCCCCTTCATAAAAACACCACTTCTACCCAGTAAGCACAAAGTTGAATAGTGTATCTTTTGAGAAATGTTCTGGACGGACCAGCCATTCTGACAGAAAAGAGGCTTCTGAAAAGAGTTAAGTGACATTATGCTTCAACTACCATTAAATAGCAACATCCTAACAAAGCCAACATCAACAGCAGCTAAATCCACAAATTCCTGATTAAATTAACTGGTTTCCTGTACAAAACTGTGGATCGCTTTCTAATCCACATGAACAGGGGAAGGCTGTGGGACTGAGAAGCTGCACTGACTTGCGATGGGGCAGAACGTAAGAAAGGCAATTTAAGCTTGGGTTACTTCCCAAACATTACAATTTTTTTTTACAATTTCTAGGCACAAAAAAAAAGTGATCAAGGAAACACAGCAGAAATTCTGTAAGCACCTACAACCATTGGATCCCTTCCCGAACAAACAGCAATTGAAGTAAATGTCAGTAGAATTGAAGTGTTGAAATGAAGTGTAGAAGACAAGAAATTGTTTGAAGAGACAATCTGAAAATTAACCTCTGCCTGTGATTGTAGGTGTTGCAGTGGTGGATTACTCCACTGATGTAGTTATCGAACAGTATCAGTATTAAAAGTTTATTGAACAAAACAAACATAACATTAGAGTAAGAAAGTAGTTATAGCTGATAATTTTTTACCACTTAAACAGAAGGCATTTAAAGAAGCAGTAACTCTTTAGTTGGCCTGAATAAAGTTCAAAGTGTTAAAAGGTTCAAAAAAAATCAAGGCAATGCAATATTCCCTTCCCTCTATCAAGCAATCAAAAAAAAATGAGGTGGTTTCCTGCCACCTCTTCACAGATGCGTACAAAATTTCATTGGGAGCATGAAAGCAGATGGAACGGTCTGACAGCCAATACACCATGTTTGGCTGTAACTCATGCTGGCCACTCTGATAAATCCACTTACTGCACTGGAGAGTTCCATGACCAGTTAAAAGGTTAGAAGGGAGAATCTTGAGTCATCTCATCTGGAATCCAAATGTAAAACAGTCCTTCCACTTAAGATACAAAGCTGTTCCTAGGCTCTTGTTGGAACAGATGAGTCAGCAGTTTAAATGGCACATACATTTGCTGGCATGCAAGTGTTTCATCTTCACAGCGCTGAAGGAGATTGGCGATTAAAGACTGATTTAATGGAATGAGAGGTCATGCCAAAACCATGGACGCAGACTCCTCAACACACTGTAGCTCAGCACGTTCATAAAAGATTCAACAGTTGCCTCCTAGAACAATCCTAATTTGATAGGGGAAGAGATTGAAAGAAATGGTCACTGGAAATGTATAAGATTTGTAGCAGGTGTGAACGAAATGGATTATGCAAGTGCATGATGCTTTGTCCATTTTGAAAATGCATTCTCCCTGCTATTTCTGGTCACAGAAATATCCCATGAATCAAGAGTCAATGGGATTGGACGTCAAGGAGCATTTCAAAAATGAAATACATCCCCAATTTGTGAAAAAGCAACTCATTCAGATTCTCAAGTCCACTCCACCCATCAGGCCAACTCTTCAGTTTAATTCAGTAAGCACTGGTGACAAATCCAGCAAGAAAACAAATATTGAAATGAACGACTAACCTCGAAAAGAAACAGAAGCACAAGTCCCAATATTCAAAAGTTGTACTGCATAGATGGTGCTCCCAGATCCCCAATAGAAGAGACCTATTGCTTCCTAGAGCTTGTGTGAGCAGAGAGTGAAATCCAGGAAGGAAATAACTTACACTTATCTAGCACCTTTCACATCCTCAGGGTATCCCAAAGTGAATAAGTGAAGCGTAGCCATTAGTAAACATGGCAATTTGCAAATAGCATTACCCCACAAATAGCAACAAGATTAATAACCATGTTTTGGCAGTGCTGATTGAGAGATAAATGTTGGCCAGGACAGGAGAATTCCCCCACTCTTCTTCAAATAGTGCCATGGGATCTTTTACATCCAAAGAATAAGCATTGGAACAGGAAGAGGCTATTCAGACATTCAAGCCTGTTCTGCCATTTTATTAGATGATGGCTGATTCCAATATAAATTTACCTGCCTTTTCTCCACATCCCCCAATAAACCTACTAAACAAAAATCTATTAAAAATCGCAGTCCAGAAATTTTCAATTGGCTCATCATCCACAGCCTTTTGGGGGAGATTTCCACTACCCTTTGACTGAAAATATGCCTCACAATTTCACTCCTAACTGGTTGTGCTATAAATCACAAATTTGTGCTCCTTTGTTCTGGATTCCCCCACCAGAGGAAGTTAATTTTCTCTCTATCTATCTAATGGAATCTCTTCATTATTTTAAACTTCTCGATTAGATCACACTTGACCTTCTAAGCTGAAGGGAACATAAACCACATTTATGCCATCAGTCTGCACAATTTTACCCTTTTAAGCCCTGATATCAGGCCTCAGCTGAACATCTCATTTGAAAGATGGCACCTCCAACAATGCAGCATTTCCTCAGTACTGCACTGAACTGTCAGACTAGATTAAGTGCTCAAGTCTCTGGAGTGGGGACAGGAATCCAGGGGTGAGAAGGCTGCCACAGAGCCATGGCTGACTCCCTAGTTTTGAATCACCAATGCATCACTTTGCTGTTTAGCATGGTTACTTTGAGAATTAAGATACCAAAAGGAACAAATGCATCACGTGCATGCTTATGAGTTTTCCCTAGTAGCCAACAAGCCATTAATGTGCAACTTTCTGAACCCAGTGCAGCATGATTTATACCCAGCTGAAAATGCAATAAAACATCAACACTTTTTTTTTTTAATTAAAATTTTTTTTCAAACTTTACTTTTTGTCCCTTCAGGCTGACACCTTGATGCAGTATTGAAGGAATGCAGCAAGTCTTACAGTTGAGACATTATGCCAAAGTGCCTTTTGCCTGTTCAGATACACATAAATGATCCCACAGAAGTTCTAAAAAGAGCAGTGAGTTCCCCCATATCCTGACCAAAATCACCAAAAACAGATCAATGAGTCATTCATCTCAGTGCTGTTTATTGTGCATAATAAGGTCCAAATTGACTGCCATATTTGCCTTTAAAAGAACGATTGCACTTTGAAGCTAATTCATTGGCTTGTTTGCTATGCGTTGTCCTGAGGTGGTGAAAGGTGCTATTGAAAAGCAAGTTCTCTTCTTTTTCCAATTTCTTCTCCTCCTCCTCTTGCACTCCCTCCCATCCCCTGCAGGTGACCTCACCTTCCAGTACCTCACCCAAGTGGCCATAATGAACATGGGAGCTGTTTATTTGAAAGCAATAGAGCCCAATTCAGTCTTTGCCCAGGGAGCACTTTCAGGCAAGAGTAACTGGCTGTGAGGAATGGGAAATCTGGCTAAGTTTATGGAGTGGATAAATAAGAGCTGTTGAGGTCAAGGTACATACCTAACTGCTATGCCAGCACAGACTAGGGATTTTGCTAGCATGTACAGCTCTGTTTCACAACAGACATCCAAATTTATTATCTAAGGCACCAGAAGAGTTTAATGTAACTGGCTAATTAAATCTTCTTGAAGTTAAGCAAAGACAGAAATACACGGCTGTTTTGGCAAGTACAGGAGCTAAACTCTACAATGCACCAAATCCAGCTTTCCTTTCAAACTCAGGAATAGAAAAAACTATTTTAAACGTTGATTCGCAATGCACATGTACTTATTTGAAAGCGTACATTATATAATAAAAGGCAGAGCCAGAACTTTTAAAAATTCCAAGTAGCAGTTTGTGTGTTAACTTTTCCCTCCTCAGACCCATGCAATGTTAGGCTTGCATTCTGTTCCAATTTCACCAACTAAAAGTCTCCATGCTCAAGAATGCAGGTTATTAGCTGGGAAACGCCCAGCATAGGCAGCCCTCCCTCAGCACAAACACCTCAGCAGTTCACTCTCGAAACAAAAGGTGCTTTTTTTCTTCCCAAGGGTCAGCATATTTTAATCAAATGTGTGCTTGTTTGCACATTGGACCCAGGCTCATTCTGGCTCTTTATGCTCTATGGGTGCTTATAACTCTCCAGACAAGCTCCACATTGTTTTGCTACACCAATAAATGACAACTCCCCACACTGACACACTTTAAAGTTGTTTAAATGGGCCTTTTCTTTTTTTATATAAAAAGCTTGTATTCTACTTGCTTTGTATGTTATAAGAAGGCTGAAACAGAGCATTGTTAGTGAACTATTTCACACAGGAGTGAGGTGAAATTACTGCCAAAAAAAGAGCAGTTAATTCAGCTAAAATCTCTTCGTACATGCCCTAAAGCTTAACCAACAGTGTATACTCAAATACACTTTCTAAAAGAGTGATTGTGGCATTCCACCCAAATGTATTTAGTAGATACAGAGTTTAAATGTGCACCTCTACAACACATTTGAGTTACTGTAGGTCATCCAACCAGCTCATGTTGAGAGTCAAGCACTCCATAATTTATAGCACATCCATGTGCAGACTATGGAAAACAATGGGTGGAAAAACACATTCCACAAAAGATTTGACTTCTCCGGTTCTATTTAACTGTCTGACTCATAAAATAAAGTTTATTTGAGTGCAACTGGTACTTGCACTGCTCAAAAGATTGGATATTTATTCATGTGAAATTAAACATAAAATGGTTGGGCAGAGTCAAACTGGTTCTTACTTGACAAGGGCCAACAGCACAAACCTACTGCTAAATTTTGGATTCATTGGCACTGATGGGCCACAGAAATGACTAATGTGGGAAGTATTAATAATGTTGCACATCAAAATAAAATGCAGTAGGATGTGCTATCTGTAGCACACTATTGCTTCAGTGTTCTTCTTCTTCTTTGGGCCTCCTTATCTCGAGAGACAATGGATACGCGCCTGGAGGTGGTCAGTGGTTTGTGAAGCAGCGCCTGGAGTGGCTGTAAAGGCCAATGCTTCAGTGTAGAGAGAGGATTACTCTGCATCTGACTGCTGTATCGGACCTCAAAATGTTTAACGGTGACACTCAATGACCAAAAAAAAAAGGGAAAAAAAGGCTCCACTCTCTAGTGCCAACATCCTTCGCCTCAAGGGACTCGCACACAAAAACTGTGAAAATCCTCACAAATGAACTGTGCTCACTGGTCAGTCAGTAGCACAGTGTAACCCAACATTTACAGATTCACTATAGATTCTATATGGTGACAACCCAAAAAACCCTCTCACCGTTCACTACTGTGGAGACTGTCAGAGGTGATGAAAGCCTGTGGCACTTATAAAATAAGGCTGTCAGATATTCAGTTAAAAATGTCCCTCGTCCATCGTCAGTAGTAGCACATCTTCAATTTTTTTGAAAGCACTGAAGCAGGCAGATAGCATGGCAAGATAACCCCCTCAGTGTCTGCATATTTTTATTGTAATTTTTCAAATTCTCATTTAAAAGGTTTTAAAATTATCTTGTTTGCAGACTTCAGGTGATTTTCTAATGATTTCATTTCAACTTTATAAATTTATAAAATTTAGCAGAAGATCATCTCCCTTAAAACAGATCCTTGATTTCAATTTTCATATCAGTAAGATCTGTCGACAATAGTTTCATATCTTCTCAGTCAGGCCATTGAGTGGAGCACTCAAGAGAAATTGGGCATCTTAGTTCTTAAGATTTGTTTTTCTCATAGTCTTTCCTGGTGGTATTGAGCCCCTCATGGGGTAGGTTTCCTGGGTGGTGTATAGCCTCCAGTACTTTGCCCAAGTGACCACCGTTCACATGCAAGCCTCAACAGTTAGTGGTAACTGGCTATATGACTGTTGGAGATCAGAGTTGAAGCCAATCCTGTCCTCACCTGGCTCGAACATGATCACACTTCCAGATTGTGGTCACTGCTTAGTTTTCAGGAGCAGGAGCCCAAAACCACTGTCCTTTGCCAATCCAGGAACGCTACAGCCAACTGAGGCAACCATAGCACTAGCCCAGTTGAGAATAGCTGACTCTGCACAGGCTGGAGGTCAAGCGCAAGAGTTTTCCTGGGTTGCATGATTGTGTGTTTCAGAAATTGAGACTTTACTGGAGCAGCTAACTCTCCTGGTTTTATTAATAAATCCATCTATCAACACAAGCATTTAGAGCTTGGGAAATTAACCATCTGCTTGATCGCTTGGCTTAAAGGATGATAAAGATTAGACCCCCCCCCATTAAGAAAAAAACCTATATCTACAAAATTTGAATGGGAATTGAATGATATTAAAACTTACAACATTTGCTCACAAACACATTTCTAACCTGCATTGTCTTTACAATCCTGTACATCATCAGTTCCCTATCTTTTTGACAACCCTGCTCCATAATATGTGAAGAGTAAGCAATTTGCTTTTCACAACCTAACCAGCAGCAAATACAAAAGCACACATTACAATAGTGATTGAGTTAATGTCACAGCCACATGGAAGCTAACTTTTTACTGTATTTAATTTTTTTTTAAACTTAATTTTTATCATCCACGTTTTTAAAATTGCCTTTATCTTGCATTAAGTAGAGCTAAACCAATACTTTATGTAATACACAAGTTATTCGCCACTAATACAGCAAAACAAGCAGGGACATTGCCAATTAGAGACAAGTTAGGGACAATTTCATATCCATTGGAACTCATCTCACTTTTATTGTGAAATAATTGTGGTGCTATTCACACTCAAACATGTTATCCCTCAAGACAGCCAATGGATAGACCAATTCCTTTAGTGTATCATGTTCCCATTATTCTGAACAGTATGTACAGCAGTGTGCTATAATGTAAAACATAAAATATTTTATAAAGGAATGTTGAACAGCAGTAATACTAACTAGACAAATGGAAAGAACAGATGAGCGTTGCAGGCCAATGAGTTTTTAGCCTTTTCATGGGAAAATTAACATTTACATTGCACAGACAACTACATTCTAGTGCAGTTATTTTATCTTGGATACTTAAAAAAAAAGTTTTTTCTCCAGTTCAGGGAAGGAATGGAGAAACAAAGTCTTTCAGTTCCAGATTTCACCAATATTCCCAACTTAACAAGAGGAATCATCCACAAGCCACCATGGATCATGTTGTAAAGATTGTGCTCACCTGGCTATTACATGGGATGACCTTGACAGAACACACTGTTGCATTGGTCAATAACTTTAATTATTCTTGATGAAAAGAAAACTGCAACAAAAAAATTTAAAGAATATAGACATATTGTTGCAAATCATATATTACCCAGTTTGGTGTTGATTTAACCCTGTACTGTACAAGAACCTCCACTTCTATCTGCTCCTTGCAGATAACTTCAGTCATCATCGATTTCACAGAGCCTGCATTGGATTGTGTGATTTTGAAATTACAAGCTATGGAGTGCATCTAAAGACAAGAAAAAGAATGCCTCCTCGAACTAAAGCACTGACCAAGTTAGATGGAGACACAGCACTGAGGGACTGGCTATCCAAAATGGTCCCAGTAATTAAGGGTACCCGTACCAGAGACCACACCAGTAACAAAATCAGTAATGAAAAACACAAAGCAAGAAATAACCACTTATTATGTGCTCTTAAATCTGCAACCCAATGAAAGTTTGTAGTGTTTTACATCCCTCATTTCAGGTGCTGCAATGTTTGATAATGTTGGGACAAGAGTTTGTCGTCAAAAATGTGAAGCAGACCAGGCCAGACACAAAATTAAGCATTTAAGACCACAATAATACTTAGTTTCTCCGAATGACACCAGTATCAATTACTTTCAGGAGGTACTGAACACAGAAATCAGTGCAATAATTCTATGCATCAATATTTGATATTGTTGTAACATCAGATATGGGCTTATTTTCCAAGCTCCAGCAGACAATGGAAGGAACATTTGGGTACAATACCATAAGGGAGAATATGAAAGGTGTAATCAGGACAGGTTTCCATAGTAGCACGAGCAATTTCTGGAAGTTGAAATGGGTTGTTATTGCAGCCACAATACTATTGCAATTATTGAAATTGTTCTGTTCTTTCCATTGTGCCAGAGTAGTCACTGGCATAGGACTAATGTTGCTCAACCCTTGTGTGGATTTCATTGGGAGGGTTGGGGGGGGCGGTGGGGGGGGGGGGGGGGGTGCGGTGCGGGGAAGAGAGGTGTGGGGGATGGAATTTGTTATTAACTGATTGCTGGAATGTCTCTCCTGCCCTTTACTCTCCATGGCAACAAATGCACCCACTTTGTGCACTCTAGAGAGAGTTAAGCCTTCTGCATCTTGTGCAGTGAACAACACATTTCTGAACCAGAGGAATCTTATCAGCCAACACAGGCTTGGTACCAGCACTATTACAGCTCCATTGTTCCATATAGGTCAAAATCTATTGAAGGCAAAGGGTTCATTCATTGTTACACACAGACTAGGCTGTCAGTATGTCTAAATGCAGTAGATAGTCCAGCTCATTTTTCAATCCCAAAATAGCTTCATTACATCATGTCATGGACACATTTAAAGTTCACTTTTCCCCCAGCGAGATTTCACTTCTCCTGGTCAACAAAGAAAAAGATGTTTTGTAACTATATCCATAGATCTTCAGCAGCCACACAGGAACTTTTCAAAATGGTTAATTTAACTAGAGTAATACAAAGCATGTTGTCTTCATGAATAATCATCAGCGAGCACTGAAGATTTTTTTTAAGTTGATATTTTTTGGCTGTTTATATACATGTTTAACTTACAGTGGTTATGGTATTTCTTCTTTTCCACAAGATAGAGTGCATCTTTGATTGATTGTCAGCCCGAAAGGGATTAATTTTCTCCCAGTTTCCACTTACAGTGGTGGGGAGCCGGGGATCATGGAAAACTGATGGGGTCAGTTAATGGCTCAAGTGGATCCCAGAGTTTATACAATGAGTAACAGAGGTCCCAGGTTTGATCTCCGTGCTGATCTCAGCTAGAGTAGCAGTGCTACAATTGGCCTCAGGGCCAGGATTATAGGATGGGAAGAACAGCACGGCCTCTTATTCCTGATCGCTATCCCCGACTCCCTGCTGGAGATCCACAGGATCAGATTCTGCTGTGCTGCATCCACTAACAAAAATAACCTGTCAAAACTCACTAGACTCACACATGAATAATACCCACTCAGGTGAGGTATCAGAGGGCACCTGTAGAACATGAATGTGTTAGTGAGGAGCAAATATCTTCAAAGAAAGAATGGGGGAAAGAGAAAGAAGGGGGAAAATGTAAAGAAAAAAAGCTGATAAAACTGGTGGTTATATGAAAGCAGTTAAAATAACCCAAGTGATTAGATGGAGACTGGCCAAAAGCACTCAGCTCCAGTAGCGAGCCCTCACACTGGACAAGAGCAGCGTGATTTAGAGTGCCCACCATCCTGCGTGAAATGCTGTTTTGTTAGAGCTTGCTCATAGACACAAAGTCTGCCTTTGTCTCCAGCGGAAAAAGGAATTTTTTGTCTTCAGGGCCTGACCGAGTTTACATGACACTCCAGTACTCTTTGTAAACTCACATTTTCAGAGTGTCGGACAATGAAAACAATCCAGATAGTCACTTGGCATTAGACAGTTGCCTCTCTTCAGCAGAAAAAAAAAGTGCTTGTTGGAAGAAATTTTAATGAGGGGTCAGTGAAGAGGGGAAGCTGAAGGAATACATTGCATCCTGACAGAGGGTCTCTGTCAGACTGCAAACTGAGAACTCTGAGTCAGTTACAAATGCTTCAAAATAGTTTTTTTTTTTTAAATGCCATGGAAAAACAGAGCGCCTATGTCTGCTTCACATGGGAAAGAAAAAAAAAACAGCCTTCCTACAGTCAGAAACTCATGGCAGCCAAAGGCATCCTGTACTGCCATTTATATTTGCCTCCCCTCATGCTTCGCCTTTGAAAATATACTTTGAGGTGGGTCTCAGCATCTTAAGACAGCATCATCTCATGTACTGTACATTACAGCACTTTCTCTAGTTTAGCTCCCTGTGAATTTATCTTCAGTCAAAAAAAAGTCAAGAATTTGGCTAGAGGGAAGTATTTAAACAAACAAAAAAAAAAAATCCCCATGACATTAAGGCAAATGACAAGAGTTTCAAAAATGCAATTTTCCCATCTGCAGTGTCATTGTATAAAAGAACGAATATGGGATTAATGTAGGAGTAGTATAAATGGGTGGTTGTTGGTCGGCACAGACTCGGTGGGCCGAAGGGCCTGTTTCAGTGCTGCATCTATCAGTCCAGAGACCCAAGTACCTGTGCTGTAGGTTTGTGTTGTGTTTGTACAGATTATGGGATTTGAGAGCCCAGATTTCAAACAGGAAAGTCTGGTTGCAAGATCCAACAAATGAGGTAATGATTATTTAAATTGAGTGTTTAAAACATCTAACTGGGACAAAATGGGTCTGTTCTATTTCCTTTTATATATAAAAAAAGTCATAAATATTTTTAGTTTTAAAAAGCAAAAGGGTTGCAGTAGAAATATCCCACAAGGTGATGATATGTCAGTCTGCTTACAGATTATTAGTCAGTAAATATGCTAGATGCAATGTGTGTTTTCTTCTTTCTGCTCAAGATTTATGACAGCTCCATGCAGCAGAAATGTATTCATAAAGCAATGTGTGTGGAAAAGTGTGTTTTTTTTTTAATAAAACTTTCGAGTTCCAATACACACTCAGTATCCAAGCAGTCAATATGACTGCTTGCCTGTCAACCCCCGCATGCCACAACAGAGCTCCTATTCTGCTGGTCTTAGTTAATCTGTTCTATGGACTAAAAGCATCTTTGTGTGATCACTGGCCCTTTATCCATTCTCCACTTCCAAAAACAGGATCTGTCCACAACCTCCAGACACAGCCACAGCTACCTGCTCAACCTTGTGTGAGAATGTTTAAAGGCTTAAAATTTACCTTGCAAATAACGGAAGTTTGGGAGGGGGGGGCAAATATGATTCAAAAGATAAAAAGGCGAAAGGGTTAGACATACATACATAGAAAAAAAAACAGGCAGTTGATTTTTTTTTTTGTGAGAATATTATTACGCTTGCAGTCATTTTAAATCCTGGCTGTACTCCGCTGGACTAATGTGCAAAGTATAGGTGGTAGCTGTTCAAGATTATGCACCTCTTTTGTGCTTTGTATACAAAATGTCACAGTAACCCCTTGGCCCTGATGACTGGGTTTAGAACTCTTTTTGATCTGATGGAAAGTGTATACACATCGAAAACAACAGCTGGAAACAAAAGCAGCTATTTTAAACATGAAACAAATCCTGAGTTGCCAAGGCAAGCCTTACTGAGCAAGTGGAGTTGAAAATAGTGAGTTAATGAAAAAAAGGAATTGTGAAATTGTATTTCTCCACTAGTCAATTTCTGGTGGCATTGCTCACAGACAAAAATGAAGCATTTCCCATATTCCTTTAACCTTTTCTTGACGTGTTTCCAGGGCTATGGGGGAGGGAAAAGGAGGGGTTTTTTTTTTAAGGGGAAAAAAAAAGACATAAAACTGGGAGTGGGTTTCGGGTGGGCTGGGCGAGTGTCAGACTTCCTTGCCTAGTATCAAAAATTTGATGCCTGGGCTATGTTAGCACACAGGCCTGATCTAAACCCTATTGGCCACACATCTGAAACCTAGTGGAAAGAGACAGTCAACTATCAGCAGGGGAAAAATTGGGCAGCTTCTGGGCTCCCCACTAGCACTCAGGTAAGTCACCTTGTGGGGTCGGCGGAGGGAATTTACAGATGGCTTTGGCAGGTTCAGACATTTCTTCCGGAGCCTGGAGTAACACTGCTGCTCCCTGGTCCCCCTAGGCAGAGTTGAGCATTTGCCTTCCAAGGCCTCTTCTTCCTTCAGACCAGATCTCACTGATCAGGCAGAGTGACCACAGTCTACCCAGTCAGCATTTAAAATGCCACTGGGCTCTTAAAGGACATCAGACCCCTAACGTGCAGATATTAATTAGGTTCCAGCCTGAGTCAAAGAGGTGCCACAGCCCCCCAAAAGATCGATGCTCAGTTAAGGTGGTCACTGGTAGGAATCAAGTGAGAAGGGGCAGCAAGTTTTGAGGCAATTTTAACTGTTCAACACAGTGGGTTAAAATCCTCCCCAGGCCTCTAAATCATCATCATCATCATCATTAAGAATAGAAATGTACTAGCTAAATCTGTTCAAATAAAAAGTACATTCAATTTTAATTTAAGTATGTATTGAATCACAAAGTTTTAAATTCAGTCAGTAAGTATATAGCTACTTATGGGAAATATGCCTATGGAGCACTACTTCAATAACATATATACAATTCAAACAAGCAGGACAGATGTTAACATCGAATATTATTTAACCCCTTGCCTAGAGCAGGAAAAAAGAAAAATTCCTTCAACCATTTTATGTGCCCATTTACATTAAATGGTAAGGTTTGTAAACACAGAAACCCTCTAAATGTGGACTGGAATTCCTCTCAAATTTTACCAGTATTTTTGGTTTAGCATTCAGATGCACATTTTCCAAATGTGTGATCACGGCACAGATCCTTGCCAGGAAATTATGGACATGCTCCCATGATTTTCCTTCCACTTCAAAATGTGAAAAAAAAAAACATGGATTGTGCACCTGTGATGACTTCCTGAAATGCACAGCCAGCAAGCCAAGCTCTGCACATGGAGCCCAGATTCAGAAAAATCAACCCTTATGATTTGTACTGGTAACACCTTCCAGATTTAACTTGGTGGACTATTGGGTTCTGTTCTGCCACAACACAAACTATCACCATCCAAGAGTGCAGACAAATCACTACCAATGCAGCTCTGTAATTGGCCACTAGGAAGCACACAAAATCTCCTATTCTCTGTCTCTGTGGAAGCTCCTGGTTTCCATCCTGGGCTTCCATGACAACTGAACCGAGATAAAGAATTTTCCACATAAGGAATCAGAGGTGGAAAGCCCATCCTACCACTCCCCAATAACACTGGTGAACTGCTGTTGCAGACTGCTTAGAACAATTGAAATGAATAGCATTCTGTTCTAGATTTTATTGCAGGAATGGGAATTCTATCTTACACAGCTTCATTGAGTCCACTCATTTACTTCCATTTTATTACCCCATACAAAAAAAATTAGGATCTAATAATACTTTAAAAAAATCTACAGTAATAAAATCTGATGCTACATATGTGGCACACATGCCTTTTATATCCCAAGGAACTGATTTTACTCACTCGTGATGTATGTGGCTAGGCTGCATAGTACATCATGGTATACGACTCAGGCACTGCTAAGTATCCTCTATAAAAAGCACTCTCTGTACAGATGCTATTTCTATTCATCTCTTGCAATGATATAAACCTTTCTGATGTCAAGAAGAGTTGGATTTTATCTGCATTATTTTAGGTCACACTTTAAGAACACCACACGAGATGCCATGAAGTGTGATTAATTGAGTGGGTACTTAGCCAATACACAGTGGCCTTGTTCTGCCCATAACAGAGGGGTATTCAATTCTCTAATCAGTAATGTCTGATGTCATTAGCAAAATAAGTCAACTTGAAATGTGTTGAGAAATTTCTGACATGCTATATAAATGCTTGCCTTTCTTCAGTGAAACAATGTGATTCTCAACATAAATGTTTTAACATGAATAAAATAGGTACAGATCTACAGTATCATGCCATGTGTTTCAAATTGTTTCAGTTTTAAACACCTTAGGGCACTTTTTAAGATATGAAATTGCTCAACGGCACAGCTACTCAGGGAGATGATAAATCACCCCAGGTAGGTGCAGGAAAAGATACATGGAAAATACGACTTGCTACGTTTCAACCATTTGTGTGTATATAAAAATGGCTGACACTTAGCAAGACACAACAGCCTTGAAATTCCAGGAGTTCACTCTTCCCTTGCACTTGAGGTGGCAAGAAACCCCCACTTACCCTAGCTCTAGGCCGGAGGCCCAATCCCAAATCCTGGGGCTGGAGTCATTTGAATTGTTGGGGTGGCCTGCAAGGGCACTTCAATGGTGCCCACCCCAATCTACTCTTGTAAGATGGAGGAACCCACAGCCACCCTGCCCCAGGTCCCACAAGGCTCAAAAGAAATTTAAAATTATATATTTTTCCGTTCCAGAAGGAGCCACTTGGACTCCAGATTTATATTTTGGTCTAGAAATTCTACCAGAGAGTTCTCATAGTTAAAGAATGTAATTTCTAGTAAAATGTAGTCATCCAAATATTTCTGTGCACACAAGGGTTTAAAGTATTGTGCAGGTGCTCCATACCTCAATGTCTGGCAATAAATGTTCCTTTAACAAGCAGTTCTTATATAATTCTCCACCCCCTCGGACTTCCTGTCAGAGAACTGGAGACCTCTTCAATAATTCTTTCCAAATCATGCTCTGTATCAGCCAAGTCCAGCTGAAGACAGCACTGTTTCAATGAATTAACCTCCAAAACATCATTCATTTAACCTCAACTTATACACAAATATTATGGGAAAGGAGATATCTAACAGCCCAATAGGAGACTCTGCCAAGACTGGACTGGGTGCATTAATGCAATGTGTTAAAATACTACAATAAATTAAAGTTTAAAAGTAGAGATTATCTGTATTGATGCAGAAAGATTAATGACTTCCAGACAAAACTGGAAAAACAGGCTTACCCCGGAATTGTATGACATTTGAAAATGTTTATTTACCCTGAATGTGTCAAAATAGATCTGCAATTGTTCTGAACTTTCTTGGATTAATCACAACCCTTCTTTCAAATAAATGCAAACTTGTGAAAGAAACAAATAGTCTGCTGCAAATAAGAGACTTCTACTGTTACTTGAATGCAACAGTCAATTTGGTAGTGCTTTTTAGGTAAGTGTGAACCTGTTGAATTGCAAATGTTGTCCAGAGCAAATAATGCTTTGAAATTTTGCTGTATTGTAATAATAGTTCATAATACTTTAATTACATTCAAGGTCATACAAATGAAAATGTATTCATTTGGAAGCTACTTGATTCTTGCAAATTATGCCCAACTCCCCCAACCAAAGAACCACCAATGTCACACTTATATTGTTCAACTCTCTAGTTGAAGAGGTTCCACAATATGCTGAGGTTGCTGTTTTGGAATCCACTCCATTTACACTTCAGCACAGACCTAAGTACGCCAGGGAAATAATTGTGCAATGGGAAAACTGTGACTTTCACTCAAAATTTCTAACCACAGGCTTTCTCCATCATCATGGAAGTCTGGACAGAACAGCAACACAAAACCAGGTGAACAAACTAGCGTCTCAACAGGGACTGGTTTAACAAAGCTGCTCCTCTGGCAGTACAGCCAGAAACTACCTTCGGCGTTTTGTCTCTGTGCCATTGCAGGCACGAGGACCATTTCAGCTATCTGCTGCTGTTGCTGCCTATGTTGAAGCTTGCTCTGGCACAGCACTATCATATAAAAGGCAGGCTTACAATCAATTGGATTGTTCAGTTTGGAACATCTTTGGATTCAGTGCAGCAATGCTATGTTCCACAACATTTACTTTGTGCTTAAACAGCAACACACAGGGGTGATTTTTAAAAATATTAAATTAAAACATTCTCTCAAATTTGTCACAGATACCTGTGGAAAATCATTAATCAAATGAAAGTTCCAGCTTCCGTATGAACATAGCACTTTAATGGACTCAATGATCCAAGCTAAAATTTGTCAGTGGCCCAGAGGACGATAATCTTTATTTTGGTTATTCTCTGGCAGCACTCACCAAGGACAGACATCTGCAAAATGTATTATCCATATGGAATAGCCAATACCAAAGATTATATTAGTTACGCTTAGGAGTGATTAGGATTTCACACCAGGCTCTGAACACAGTCCATTCATGTGAGCAGAGGGGTGTTTTGTTGGACAAAGTTTTGTTGGTCTACAGCAGATAACTGCTCTATTTAATTCCACAGTCCAGGATATATAGTGTTGTTGGTCAATATGACACGATCAAATTTGGAAATTTTATGAAACATAAAATTTACTAATGGTTGTTTGTACTTCTGCATTTTAGCTAATCACATAACTGAAGGTTATGTTAATTCACAGATGTGCAAAATATGTAGAGAAATTTGATTTAAGCAGCATAATTGTAAGAGTGATGAAAAAATACACCATGAACTTTGATGTGATGTAGATGAGGATTCTATTTATTGAAAGAGGAAATTAACCCTACTCTAGCCCCCCCCCCCCCCCCAACGAAAGTCACTTAGAGTGACCCAGCACCATGTGATGGTATACTGAACCTGGAATTTCAAGGAGAGAAGCAGGAGTCTGAGTGTTGTGTTACCAGACCAGAAGAGCAGAAAACTAAATTAAAAGCAAAGCACTGCAGATGCTGGAAATCTGAAATAAAAACAGAAAGTGCTGGAAATACTCAGCAGGTCTGGCAGCATTTGTGGAGAGAGAAGCAGAGTTAACGTTTCAGGTCTGTGACAAAAACGTTAACTTTGCTTCTCTCTCCACAGATGCTGCCTGACCTACTGAGAAAACGGAATTATCCAGGATCTCATTTACGATCCTGGAAAAAGCAGATGGCTGGACATTGGATGAGGACAAGATGTGAGTCAGCTGTGTTAAATCAACCTCTTCCTTCTCAAACAAAACAAGGAAAAAGGTTCACTACTCCACTGACACTTACTCTGCAACCTCAGACACGAAGCCTGGGTTCTTGAGAGACGTGCTCCAGGTATTATGGAACCACACAAACACAAGGAGGATTAAAAGGGCCATTTGAAAAGTCAAGTTGTGGGACACTCATCACTCGCCCTTTAGTAACTGTAATAAAAAAGTATTACAGAGCAGAAGACACATCAAAATCATTTCAGAATTGTTTCGGTCTCAAATGTATCAATTTAATTTTCCAAATTACAGTTTTGCTAAGGTAAAACACAACAGTGCTCTGGACGCAAACTTCGCACAGTTGTGGAAGGAAACCACTGATGTCAATTATTCTGCATTTTTCGGGACTGAATGCACCATTTGAATGGAAGGCAAAGTAACCATTTCCAGTGCCAATCTATGGTCTATTTTTGATAAAGTTTGACGTGTAAAAGCAGAATTAGCTAGGTCTCAGGGTGCAGAGCCCTTTTAAAACCTGGAGTGGAAAGTGCTGAATGAGATTACAACCGACTGGCGTTTGAAGCAGTCGCCTGGCTTCAGCGCCAATGGTGAGGAGACAAAAGCGCCAGGCCAGCTGTCGGTCGATTGGCTCTTGTTTGCGCAGTTGAACGGCTGAGGTTTTGATTTGCGATAGGGGAGCGCTGCTATCAGTCACTGACTTCGCCCAAGCTCAACGCTGACAGGTGCATGTGTGTGCGTCCTAGTCCATGGGAGGAGGTAGCTCCTGAGTCAACAGGGGAAATCTCTATCCCACACTTCGCATTACAAGCAGCGCAGATTGCAATTGGTATTACGGGGGCAGAGAGAAAGCAGCTCGTTTGATCCAAGTACCATAATAGAAACAACAGACCTTAAAGACAAAACCTACCCTGATCTGAGTGCGAAACAATCATGGAAGAAAGGCTGGACTTCAAACGAGAGATGCCAGCTCAGGTCAAAAAAGGATAACACTTAGAAAAGGATGAAGATTTATAAAACAAAAAAAAACCTTTCCAAAAATCCATGCTTTTATTTGCAGGAGATGCTGTTTGATATTTGGTATCTAGTCTGAAGAGAATTTTTGAAATTTACGATCCAAATACTGAAAAAATGTCACAATCTTAAGTGATCCAGTATTTTAATACCAACTCACAGCAAAGCACCTTTTAACGATTATACATACGAGATTAATACCTGATCCTAAAACATCCGTTTTTTCACAGGGTCCACCTGACCTATGTGCACAGGCTGCTCACATTTCGGGAACTAGTTAACTACGTCTATCTGACACGGTGAGGAAATAGTTAAAGGCAGGAACCCGCTAAAATCCAGTTTGAACAATCTCAGTAAAACATAGTACAATGTAACATATTGTATGTGTATGGAGCCATATACTGTCACAATACCTCACTGTAGTATTCACTATTTCAATTAAGCAGTGCTCTATCAAAGGGCCTTTGTAATCCAGTAATCTTGAAAGGCAGCAGATAAGGGGTTATTTTAATAAGACGTTGCCCACTTAGTGAGCAGCTCCGACAGTTTAGTGGGTTTGGAAAAAGAAAGTTATTGATTTCAACTATTAACGATTATTTACTAAATTGCCAATATACTTTTTGTACTGAAACACACTTACCTCTTACTCAGGCCATACCAAAATGTAGTAAAATCCAGATTAATATATTGAGATTAAATCCACATCGTATCCTCTATACATCCCAGGCTTTTCAATACATCATCTGGATATAATATCCTCGGAGTTGCATGCATCCCACTCAATGGCGATGTTAACCCAAATGGCAAGAACATTCCAAACGCTTCTAACATATTCCAGGTTTTTTGTGATCAGGAAAAATAACTTGTTAATAGCCATCCCCACAAATCCAGCTAGTGTACATCCCAACGGTTGATAGTCGTGGCCATGACATTTTCATTCTCTTGATGCAAACATACCCCCCTCAACACACACACACTCACACACACACCACCCTCTCCAAATGACTATGGTTCAGTTCCAATAATCCAAGGAAAGTCTCCCAATAATGAGTGAGGCATTTTTCCATAAACAGTGCCAATATTTCTCCTGGCTAAAATGACTCAATGATTCCAATAATCCTAAATACCGTATCAATGTGATCCCAACAGTGCTGATAACACTCAAATGTAAAATAAAAAGGTCAAAATAATCCATCATCTTGAAAAGGTGTAGGGATTCCCACATCCAGCAGTCCTGGGGAAAATTCCTTGGATCCAATAATTCTAGAAACCCCCCCAAAAAATCCATAAACGTCCAAATGTAAAGTAATCCTGGATATATTCATTATTGATGTCTGGCAGTCAGCAGCTGTTGCATTGTCTTTCTCTCTCTCTCTCTCCCTTTCTGCTCCAGTGAGTAGTTGTCCTTTTGGATGGAGCTCCATGCCCAGTGCTGTATGTACCTTGCCCGCTGCGCTGTCTGCAGCTACGATGCGTGAGAGTCAACCATACAGCGGCTATAAAGCAAGAGCTCAACCTACCCTGATGGGTTTCTGTGTGAGCGGCCACTCAGCACAAACCCTCTCCGCGTCCCCTCAACCAATCAGAAACAAACAAGGGGGCGGGACTCCGGCTGACCGCGGTGGGGGGAGGGGGAGGGGGAGAGGCCCGAGGCTTGCCCGCGGGGCCTGTCGGGAGATGTAGTGCTTATTTCCTTCGCCAGCGAGCGCTGGGGAGGCAGACAACTACAAGGACCAGCAGGCGCTGCGCGCGCGCGCGCAAGCGCATTGAGCCTGGCTTTTTTTTTTCAAAGAGCTACCCACCTCACCCCCCCCCCCTACCTCCCCGTTTCAAGTTGGGTTGCTCAGGCAGAATGACCAGGAGGTGCCGGTGTCCCCCTGCCTCTGATGGCATTATCATTGTTTGCAACTACGGCGATCTCGCCTATTCCCAAAGCCTCTGGACCACTTTGACAGTATTGAAGGAAACTGATCTCCCTTGCAATGTTTGTATTTTTTGGTGCTGTTTGGAAACTGTTTGGCAATGTAATTGTTACAGATTTTTATGAATAAAGTATATTTTGGAAATAAAAAAAAAACTTTGGCAAACGCTGGCATACTTCTCATTCCCGGGATTCACGCATATTCCCAAACTGGAGCAAATTTGTCACCAGAGAGGTGGGAAGGAAAGCACAAGGAAGGGAAAAAAAAAGTTTAGTTAAAATATAGCAAAAGTACCAGGAAGACTAAAACGAAACTTCTGATTCCGAACAGGAGACAAGGATACACATTCCTTGACCCCTTTAAAACTATAACCAGACTGCAACAGGATGAAGACATCTTCCCAGGAGAGTTTGTGAGATCCACAAGCCGGCCTTAAACATGCTAATTATCTTTTATTTCAAATTAACACCACTGATAACACAGCACGCGATCTGCAAATGTCTAGACATGAAATAAAACCATGTTAGGCCTATACAACCCTGATTGATTGCTTCTGTAAATTCATGTGGTGGCAATTCGTTTTGTGCTGAAGCCACAAACTGACGAAGCTTGTGGTCTCTTCCTACTGTCATGTTTTACATAGTTATGGGTTTCCCAGAAATTAAAAAAGACATATTTAAATATCCAGCTCAAAATACTGAATATTTCAAGATCATCCAAACGGAGGCAAAAGCAAAAAAAAAATGCAGAGCATTGATGATTATGGATTTGAAGTAAATTCAGGTTAAATTGACATTTTAGACAAGCAGCACTTTGCGACAAAAGTTTTATTTCCTTGGGTGGACTTTCAGTGCAGTAACACATTCAGCTAACATGTAAAACCCCATAGCATTCTCAAACATAATAACCGCTTGTTTAGAAATACAGACTTCAGTTTTAAAAATCCATCTAAATATTTTGAGGAATATACTCCAGCACTAAAATGATTAGATAACTGAGAACGACGTGTAAAACAAGACAATCTGATAGAGTCCCCAAAAAAACTGTCAATCTGCACGATTTAGGTTAAGGGAAATTAATGAGATTTTCTTAACTAAAATACAAAGTCTTCAGACAAAACCACTCCTACTAACCCAGCAATAATAATACGCTGGCTCATTTTCAGTCAAGGTAAATTGGAAATATTTATCCTCCGCTAAATTGCTTCAGATATATTTGTAAAGTCCACGGCTTCAAAAGCTACGAATGTATTTTTTAATAGATCCAGAAAATAAAATCACTTTCTTACAATGTTGGGCTGTAAAATAAAGGGTCTACTTCTCCCTGTTACATGTGAACATTAAATATTATTGTTTGGCAAGTAGGCTTTAATCGTGTTGCCCTAGGCAGTGCCTTAATAGTTTGAATAACACATGCACTAATCAGTATCATTCCTGTGGATCACCTTAGAATGAATGAACTTCTTGTTCAGCTACCTTACGTTCAATTCCTACTTGGCCCGGTATCTTTAAAGTGTTTAGCACGCAAAAATATCATCTCGGAAAACATGGGCTGGATTATTGGAGCGGATCTGCTTATTGTAACCACCTAAGGCTGCATCTCCGGCTAAAACGTTTTAGATTGTAACTAAATTGCTAGAAAAGTTCGTGTACAACGATTGTGGAGGACGTACTGTTAATTGTTACACAATTGGCAAGACAGCCGTCAGTCCTCAAACTAGCATCACTCAAATTATTGGGGCTGATGTTAACTTGGCCAGATGCAACATAATGAAAATGGATTGCTTCCCGGGCGTTTGGTGAAAGTTTCAGGGGTGCTCCAGGTTTCAGTTAAAGAAAGCAGCTGGCCTGCTTTTTGATGAAAGGCGGTTGGAAAATCCCGAGATTGTTAAAATCCAGTCCCGATGCTTCGAATGACACTGGCCCTGTGCCATACCGTCTAGTACCTGAGCTGCACGCGATCCTGTCAAATACCTGTATTCGATCACTTTATTGTCTAGTTACTGAAAAGTTTGTACACACAGGCTTGCGTGACTAGAGCTGGCTGCAAACACAAAGCAATTGTGTTCAGAGTTTTTCGCGTGCATTGTAAATCAAATCCACCTCGAATTCTTCCAGTCCCACTACTTTTTTAACACTTTCTCAGAAAATAGATTTGTATTTAGTAATTGCCATAATCCCGATTCATAAAAAATGAACTAAGCCTCAAAACGTTTACCAATTATCAGCAAGTGCAATTTCATCACTCAACATTATGTTGAATTGTGAGGAAAAATGTACGGGTTTAGAACATTTGAACTTCAACTATGTTAAAGCTGGAAAGTGACCTAAATTCTGCATTTTGAAAGCAACATTGTAAATGGAAATATATGATTTATATATCAGACCTTTGGACACAAGTGTTTAAAAAAGGTTAAGCAAATGTGGGGCCCACTATTATGCAATGGACAATTTTGATTTGCAAGAAGCCTTATTTGGTGTCTCCACAACGCCTCATTCAGACTCTGGCGAACAAGTGTGCCCTTATGCTGCATAAAATACCCACAGAGATCAGAATGAAAGACTGTTATAGTTACTCATTAACTGGGTCTGTGACAGAGATCGCCAAGGGCAGCAGGAAGAAAAACTTTCTTACTGGCAAAAAAAACTTTGAGGTCAGCTGGTGTTTTTTCTGAGACAGGTACATTCACAATTAGATTTTTCTCAAAATTGAACATCTGGACAATTTGCCCTATGAAATGCAGCAAAAACTCCAGTATGAAGGAACAGTGTATATGAGAAAGTCAAAATGCATGTAACTTGGAGGGCAGCTTTGAGGTGATGGTGTTCCCATGCTCTTGTCCTTCAAAGTTGGTGGAGGTCATGGGTCTGGGAGCTGCAGCAGAACAAGTCTTGGTAACGCTGTAGTGTGTGCTGTAAATAGCACATAATGCAGCCACAGTGGACCAGTGATTGAGGAAGTGGATGTTTAAGCAGGTGGACAGGCTGTCGATCAAGCAGGTTGCTTTGTCCTGGATGGTGTCGAGCTTCTTGAATGTTATTGCAGCTGCAACCATCCAGGCAATTAAGAGTATTCTATCATAGTCATGACTTGTGTCTTGCAGGTAGCGGCAAGGTTTTGGGGAATCAGGAGGTGAGCCACTTGCTACAGAATACCCAGTGTCTGACCTGCTAATAGCTACAGTGTTTATGTGGCTGTTCCAGTTAAGATTCTGGTCAATGGTAACCCCCCCCCCCCACCCCCCCAGGAAATTGATGGTAGGGGAATTGGCAATGGCAACGCCATTGAATGTCAAGGGGAGATGGTTAGACTCTCTTGTTGGAGATACTCATTGCTTGGCACTTGTGTGGCGTGAATCTTACTTGACACCTATGAGCTTAAGCTTGGATATTGTCCAGGTCTTGCTGCATGCGAGCACAGACTGCTTCATTATCTAAGAAATTATGAATGAAGCTGAAAACGGTGCAATCATCAGCAAACATCCCCACTTCTGGCCTTATGAAGAAGGGAAGGTCATTGATAAAGCAGCTGAAGATGGTTGGGTTGAGGGCGGCTCTGCCCTGAGGAACATCTGCAGCAATGTCTTGGGTTGAGGTCCAATAACTACAACCATCTTACTTTTTGCCAGGTATGACTCCAGCCAGCAGAGAGTTTCCCCCTGATTTCAGGTTTCACTAAGGCTCCTTGATAGCGCACTTGATCAAATGCCAACTTGATGTCAAGAGAAGTCATTGTCATGTCCTCTGGAATTCTGTTTATATGTCCATGTTTTGGCCAAGGCCGTAATGAGGTCTGGAGACATGTGGTCCTGGTGGAATTCAAACTGAGCATCAGTGAGCAGGTTACTGGTGAGTAACAATGTTGATGACTCATTCCCATCACCTTGCTGATGATTGGGGGTAAGTTGATGGGGTGGTAATTGAATGGGTGGGATTTGTCATATTTATTGTGGACAGGATATACCTGGGCAACTTTCCACATTGTCGAGTAGATGCTACTTTGTAGCTGTACTGGAACACTAGAAGTATGGCTAGTTCTGGAGCACAGGTCTTAACCACTACATTGGGGATGTGGTTGAGGCACAAAGCCTTTGCTGGGTCTACAGAACTCAGCTGTTAGTTGACATTATATGGAATGAATCATCATCATCCACTTTGCATTTTGGGTTGAAAATGGTTGCAAATGCTTCAGCCTTATAATTTTCTCGTGCTGGGCTCTGACATCGTTAAAGATACAAGATGCACTTCAGCAACGCACCAAGGTTCCTTAGATAGCACCTTCCAAACCCGTGAGCTCTACCACCTAGAAGAACAAAGGCAGCAAATGCATGGGAACACCACCACCTGCAAGTTCCCCTCCTTGCCATACACCATCTGACTTGGAACTATATCGCTGTTGCTTCACTGTTGCTGGGTCAAAATGCTGGAATTCCCTTCTTAACACCACTGTGGGTGTACCTACCTCACATGGACTGCAGGGATTCAAGAAGGCAGCTCACTACCACCTTCTCAAGGGCAATTAGGGATAGGCAATAAATGCTGGCCTAGCCAGTGACGCCCATATCCCATGAATGAATTAAAAAAACATTGTAACACATCCCATGAAACTTCACAGAGCGCAGTCAGTCAGAAATTGACACAGGTCCAAAGGAGGAGTCATTAGGAGAGATGTCCAAAAGCTTAGTCAAAGAGGTAGGGAGCATCTTAAAGAAGGAGAGAAGGATGAAGAGGCAGAGAGGTTTAGCAAGAGAATTCTGGAGCTTAGGGCCTGGGCACAGTCGTTGAAGAAAGTGGGAGATTGTCAAGAGGACAGAATTGAAGGACTACTGTGTTCTGAGGTTTGTAGAGTGGAGGGGATTACAGAGATAGGGGAAAGCAAGGCCATGGACGGATTTGAAGATGAGAATGAGTATCTTAAAGAGTGTGCAGGAACAGAGGGACCGGGGGGTGCATGTGCATCCATCTTTGAAGGTGTCAGGATGTATTGAGAGAGTAGTTAATGAAGCAAATGGGATCTTATGCTTTATAAACAGAGACATATAGTACAAAAGCAGGGAAGTTATGCTGAACCTTTATAAAGCTCTGGTTAGGCCCCAACTGGAGTATTACATCCAGTTCTTGTCACCACACTTTAGGAATGTTGTGAAGGTCCTTGAGAGGGTGCAGAGGAGATTTACCAAAATGCTTCCAGAGATCGGGGATTTTAGTTACAAGGTTAGGTTGGAAAAATAGGGTTGTTCTTCTTAGAACAAAGGAGATTGAGGGGAGACTTAATAGAAATGTACAAGATTGTGACAGGCTTAGATAAGTTAGACAAGGAAAAGCTGTTCCCATTAACTAATGGTACAAGGACTCGAGGACCCAGATTGAAGGTTTGGGGCAAGATATGCGGGAGGAATATGAGGAAAAACTTTTTTTATGTAATAGATGGTAATGACCTGGAACTTGTTGCCCACAAGGGTGGTGAAAGCAAAGACGATCAATGATTTCAAGGGGAAATTGGATGGCCGCTTGAAGGAAATAGACTTGCAGGGCTACAGGGATAGAGTGGAGGAGTGGAACTGACTAAATAGCTCCGTGGAGAGCCGGCATGGACTCGATGGGCCGAATGGCCTCCTTTTGTGCCGTCAATAACTCTGTGACTCTAAACTCCAAGCGTTGATAGACCAAGACCCAATGCAGGTCAGCAACGCAGGGCAGATCGATGAATGGGACTTGGTGTGTTTGGATACGGGCTGCAAAGATTTGGGTGAACTAAACTTTATGGAGGGTGCAACATTAGGAGACCAACCAGTCAAGTCTGGAGATAATAAAAGCATGGATGTGGTTTTCAACAGCAAATGAGCTGACGCAGGGAAGGAGATGGGCAATACGCACAACAGTGAAAGTAAGATGTCAGCTGTGGCTCAGTTGGTAATACTCTTGCCTCTGAGTCAGAATGTGTGGGTTCAAGTCCCACTTGAGCACAAAAATCTAAGCTGACACTCCAGGGGAGTGCAGCACTGTCTTTTGAATGAGATGTTAAACCAAGGGCTGCCTGCCCTCTGAGGTGAGCATATAAGATCCGACAGTACTATTTTGAAGAGCAGCAGGGGAGTTATCATCAGTGTCCTGGCCTCAATAAACATCACCAAAAAAACAACTATTTAGTCATTATCATATCACTGTTTGGGGGACTTTGCGATATGCAAATTGGCTGCCGTGCTTCCTATTCTACAACAGTGACAACACTTCAAAAGTACTTCATTAGATGTAAAGTGCTTTGAGGTCATGAAAAGCGCTATATAGATGCAAGTCTTTTTGTTTTCTGTTAAGCTGTCTTGGATACGGAAAGGATATGGGGTCGGATGCTCAGCTCAAGTCAAATATGACACTGAGGTTACAAAAAGTCTGGTTCAGACCAACACAGTGGCCAGGGATGGGGGTTAACATCAGCTAATCAAGATTGGATGCGGGAGGATTGCAGGTGCCTCTGCGAATCACCTTAGGATTTTTGTTTTCTACATTAGAGGCACAACATAAATGGAAATTGTTTTTGAGGAGTAAGGATCATTCTGTTGTCAGTTTGGAGCACTGAATGGCACACTGCAACAGGCCAGAAGATTTGATGTTCTGGCAACCTGACTTGGCAACCATAGCTCCAATGAAGCCAGCTTCATGTGTTCAAAACTATTTGTTAATGGTCAGTTAGCACCAACCAGTTGGGACCTCTAATTCTGACCCCTCATACCAACAACAATTTGTTGGGAAAGCAGAGTCAGAAATATGTATTGCTTTCCTGAACTCAAATATGTCTAAACTTATTTTATTTATATTTTTAATCATGGGAACATCAGATTTCACTGCACTATGAGGAACTCTACACATTCGCGACATTGTTGTCAGCTTTTCCCACTTGCCATTTGGTCAAGGCCAGCTGACTGCAGGACAAGGTGTAATATTTTCACTCTTTAAATCAGTCCACCACTCCAGAATATGAATAACTATGGTTAGCTGATCAGATGATCTGGCTGCATTGTATTTTGGGAAAAGTTGATTTAATTTCATTGATTTATTTCCAATTTCTTGACGCCACAGAGTTTTGCACCATGCACTCATCTCACATTGGGAGAGGAGGCAGTTGTCACCACAATGTACTAAATTCAAGGAAGGCACGAAAATGAAAGTGCCCCATAAAAAGCAATTGTCTATATTGGAAAATATTTAACATCATTCTGTCTCCTTCTCCTCCTGCCTCCATGAAGGAACAGGCTATTTTTGACTGAAATGCACACAATGGGTTGAATTTTATCAGCCCTCTAAGGAGAGGCTGTGGGAGGGGGTGGGGGGCATAAAATAGCAAGGGAAGGCAGGGGGGTGGAGTTCCCGTTGCCTTCCCAATGCCATTCAATTTTGTCGGGGGTAGGGAAAGCTGAAGATGGCTTTTCCGCCCAGAGGCGAATTGAAGCCCTTAACTGGCCAATTAATGTTCACTTATGGGCCTCTTCTCACTGCCGCTGGCATTTTACCAGTGGCAGGGTAGGTCCTCCACTATGTGGGGAGTCACCCAGTAAAACCAGGCGGCCGCCCCGTGGGCTGGCTGAGGGGGCCCTCCTCCATGGATAATCTGTGGCCCATGGAGAGCCTCCAGTGACAAAGGCGGCCCCTACACCAACAACCCCCCTACCCACCCTCAACTATCACCCTCCTTCAAACTCCCACTCCAGGGCCTCCCAGACTGGCCCTGGCGAACCCACCTCATTTACCTGAGGTCCGGGGCTCCAGCACTGCTCCTGGTCCTGGATCTCCTGTAATACCGACAGTGGCCACCACTCCCAGGGGTGCTGCTGATACTACTGAGCTGCCAGCCCTCTAATTGGCCAGTTGCTCTTGGGGGCGGAATCCCTGTTCTTCAAGGGATGGGGACCCTGATGGCAGGCAGTTAATTGGCTGCTTGCCGTGAAATTCGGCTGGGAGTCCAAAACAGGGCCGAGGTGGGGTTGAAAGAGGTAGCTATGGAGATAATGGATGCATTGGTGATCATCTTCCAAAATTCTATAGATTCTGGAGTGGTTCCTGCAGATGGGAAGGTCACAAATGGCACACCACTATTTACGAAGGGAGGGTGAGAGAAAACAGGGAATTACAGACCTGTTTGCCTTACATCAGTTGTTGGGAAAATGCTAGAATCTATTCGAAAGGATGTGATAAATGGACACTTGAATAATAATAATCTGATTGAGCATAATCAACATGCATTTCTGAATGGGAAATCATGTTTGACAAACCTTTGGGGTTTTTTGAGGATGATACCAACAGAATTGATAAAGGGGAGTCGGTGGACGTGGTATACTTGGATTTTCAGAAGGCTTTTGATAAAGTCCCCCACAGGAGGTTCGTTAGCAAAATTAAAGCACATGAGATAGAAAGTAATATACTGGCAGGGATTAAGGATTGGTTAACGGGCAGAAAGCAGAGAATAGGAACAAATGGGTCATTTCCGTGTTGGCAGGCTGTGATTAGTGAGGTACCACAGGGATCAGTGTTTGGGCCCAGTTGTTCACAATATATATCAATGATTTGGATGTGGGGACCAAATGTAGTATTTCCAAGTTCACAGATGACACAAAACTAGGTGGGGATGTGTTTTGTGAGGAAGATGCAAAGTGGCTTCAAGGGGATTTAGACAGACTTAGTGAATGGGCAAGAATGTGGCAGATGGAATATAATGTGGAAAAATGTGAGGTTATCCACTTTGGTAGGAGGAATAGATGTGCAGAGTATTTCTTAAATGGCAAGAAATTAGAAAGTGTAAGTTTACAAAGGGACCTGGGTGTCCTCGTCAATAAGTCAGTGAAAGCTAACATGCAGGTGCAGCAAACAATTGGGAAGGCTTATGGTA
The DNA here is from genome assembly GCF_036365525.1 of Heterodontus francisci. Classification (NCBI taxonomy): domain Eukaryota; kingdom Metazoa; phylum Chordata; class Chondrichthyes; order Heterodontiformes; family Heterodontidae; genus Heterodontus; species Heterodontus francisci. The sequence continues at coordinate 55,626,736 of NC_090396.1, read as the reverse complement.
TGTTAGCCTTTATCGCAAGAGAATTTGAGTACAGGAGTAATGAAGTCTTGCTTCAATTGTATAGAACCTTGATTAGACTGCAATTGGAGTACTGTGTGCAGTTTTGGTCCCCTCACCTTCGGAAGGATATTATTGCCATAGAGGGAGTGCAATGAAGGTTCAACAGACTTGTTCCTGGGATGGCGGGACTGTCCTATGAAGAGAGATTCGAGAAACTGGGCCTGTATTCTCTAGGGTTTTGAAGAATGAGAGGTGATCTCATTGAAATCTACAAAATACTAAAAGGGATAGATGCAGGTAAGATGTTTCCCCTGGTTGGGAAGTCTAGAACCAGGGGACACAATTTCAAAATAAGGGCGAAGCTACTTAGGATGGAGATGAGGAGAAATTTCTTTACTCAGGGGGTTGTGAATCTTTGGAATTCTCTACCCCAGAGGGCTGTGGAAGCTCCATCATTGAGTATGTTTAAAGCAGAGATTGACAGATTTCTAAATACAAATGACATAAGGGGATATGAGGATAGTGTGAGAAAAAAGCATTGAAGTGGATGATCAGCCATGATCGTATTGAATGGCAGGGCAGGCTCGATGGGCAGAACAGCCTACTCCTGCTCCTATGTTCCCCCACCCTCCAACCCGCCGCCAGAAACCATGCTGTTGGGGTCAAATCCAGCCCACGGCTCAGCAGTGTAGTGAAGAATCGAATGGCTCATTTCCGGGTGGTAATTTCTATGCATTTCTATGTATGTATTCCAACAAATGTGAAATAATTGTGAACTTCTTTCTCCCAATCGCCTTGCAGCCAACTAGCTCAAGATGAGGGAGTCATAATCAGACAAATTGTGGTAGTAAAGTCACTTATGCATCAATGGACTGCAGCACTTAACAAAAAATAATTTCAAATTTTCTTTTGAGTTAGTGAAAGTTTGCATTTCTGAGGAAAGCATCACATGGGAGGGAACCATCACTGATAATTGCATATGTTCTCATATGCTGGCAACTGATAATTCATGGCCAATCAGAAGCAATTGTAAGTAACAATGTTGTTGCCTGGCCACAAAGTACTAGTACTTGCCTTGTAAATCTGTCAGCTAACAGGAAGTTGAAGAAAGCATTTGTGGAATAAGAAACAACAACGGGAATTTTGAATCATATGAACTGAGATAGCAGATTGTGTCACATTGCCAATGTGCTGTTGGCTGGATTACAAAGTCGATAAACACTTTTTAGCTTTCTCCTGAAGTAACTGGACTCTCCTACGCTAAGATACTTATTACCTAACAGTGCCCCACAAGAAATAAGGCAAGCAATCTGCTCCCGCAATCAACGAATACAACCTTTTCCCGAATTTTCTGCCTTCCTTTACTGAGGACAATGAATCACTCTCCTCGGGAAAATTCCATAGACACTAAATGTCCCTTGCTTGCTTACCTAGTTGCTGTTCTTCATTTGTGATCCCAGGCAGGTTGTTTTGAAAGGCTATGCAAGTTGGGATCATCACAGCCAAAACTGATTCTGTCCTCACTCTTGACATTTCTTTGCGGATGAAGATTTTGGGAAGGTGGTAGTCATCGGTTGCAGGCCTGCTGGTGGCTAGTCAGGCATATCTGTGACTGGCAGATTCTCCCACAGCGGGTACAAGTGAAGGTGCAGTCACTGCTGGGGGCAATTGGATTTATCCTTCTCCTCCTTTTCTCTTTCATGCTGGTTCTTTGTTCAGTCTCCAGATTGTCTGTAGTCCTCCTGATGTAGCATCTCCAGGCATCATGATCTATGGCCTGCACTTCTGACTGGTGATAGTCAATGTGGCACACAGAGAGGGACTTCTTCAGGGAGTCCTTGAAACATTTGCACAGGACCCCTCTATTCCTTTTACCCATGGTCAGCTCTCCATACAACATGATCTTGGGCAGGCGACTGTTGTCCATCCGGGCAACGTGACCCGCCCAAAGCAGTTGGCTTTGTAGGAGGATGGCCTCAATGCTGGCTGTTTCCAGGTTTGAGATGCAGTCCTTCCAGTGGCTCTGTGGAGGCAGCACTGATGGAAGTGCTCGAGAAGGCATATATGACGGCGGTATAGGACCCATGACTCGGCGCCATACAGAAGGGTGGTGACTATGGCTTTGTACACTTTGAGTTTGGTCTGTGCTCTGAGACTGTGGCTGCTCCACACATGTTTGTAGACTCTGCTGAATGTACTGTTGGCTTTTGAGAGGCTATTGTCCACTTCCTTTTCTATGGTGGCATCAAACGAGATAACACTTCCAAAATAAGTAAATTGCTTGACGGCATTCAGCTCAGTTCCCTCGATGACAATGCTTGGTGGTCTATATTCTTCTTGGGGTGCAGGCTGATGCAGGACTTCAGTTTTCTTTAAACTAACTTTTAGTCGGAAGAGTTGTGCCGCTTCAGAAAAATGTGTTATATGTTGCAGGTCTGTGGGCCAGGAGAGCACAGTCATTGGCGAAAACAAGCTCACGGATGAGCTTTTCTTGTATCTTTGTGTGAGCCTGAAGATGCCTTAGGTTGGAAAGGCCTCCATCAGTCCGGAAGCGTAAATCAACTCCTTCCTTAAGGTCTTCCGTTGCCTGCTGCAGCATCATGCTGAGAAAGATGGTGAATAGGGACGGGGCTATCACACATCCTTGCTTCATGCCATTGGAGATATGGAAGGGACTTGAGAGGTCGCCGTTTTGCTTGACTTGTCTGTACTGATTTTCATGAAACTGCTTCACCCTGGCCAGGAATCTGAGGAAAACTCTGAATCCAAACCTACAGCTTGGCAACCTCGCTGCCACTGTCCCAATTCACTGGGCCATGACAGATGAGCTCCAGGCTTAAAGGGTGGGTTCAGTCAATGCAAACTGTACTCCAACTTAAAGCACTGCTGCGCAGGCAGGAAGAAAATCCATCCACCCCAACTATAACTTAATAAATAAGTCCTGTAGCGACGGGAAAGGGGCGAAAACTGCAGGCACAAGATGGCACTGGCAGCAGCAGCTCCAATCCTGCATGCAGGCAGCTCAGGATATTGTTCATTTTGATGATGACCTAGAGATGACATCATCACCCGGTAGCACCCTGAGCGACCGAGCAGCCTTTTTGAAGGACAGCACTGCTTGCTCCAAAATTGGAGAGGGGCCTAGAAAAGGTGGCCTAAACAAATGCTCGTCTCCCTACCACCCAGTTGGCTTGCCGCGGTCAACGGGCATCTCTTAATGCGGTCAAACTATGACAGAGAAGGAAACGTGAACTCCTAACCTTGCTTCAAAAGGTGGGAATAGAAAAATTCTGAAACTTGCCTGCTGGAACATGAGAACAATGCTCGACTCCGGTGACAACAGCCGCCTTCAATGACGTTCAGCCCTGGTGGCCCATGAGCTAGCCAGACTAGACATTGATATAGCTGCCCTGAGTGAGGTCCATTTCTCAGAGCAAGACATCCTAACAGAACACAACGTTGGCTACACCCTCTATTGGTCAGGTAGACCTCAAGGTGAACAACGCCTCTTCGGTGTCAGCTTCATGGTGAAGAAGACTATCGCCACTAAACTTTCAAGCCTGCCAATTGGCCATTCCGAACGCATCATGTCCCTATACCTGCCCCTCCAGCATGCAACCCTCATCAGTGTTTATGCTCCAACCCTGAAGGCTAACCCAGCTGACAAAGAGAAGTTCTACACAGATCTCCGTGAACTCATCCAGAATGCCCCTCTCAAGGGCAAAATTGTCGTCCTTGGCGATTTCAACACCAGAGCGGGCCGTGACAACCTGGCATGGAAGGGAATGCTCAGAAACCATGGATTTGAAAACTGTAATGAAAACAGATGTTTACTCTTGGAACTCTGTGCAGAAAAGAGCTGTCCATAACCAACACCTTCTTTCAACAAAAAGATTGCTTCAAGACCACATGGATGCATCCCCATTCTAAACACTGGCTGCTGATAGGTTACATCTTGGTGCGCCAGTGTGACCTAAAGGACGTCCTGCATACTGGAGTCATGCCCAGTGCTGACTGTCACACAGACTACCGGCTCATTAACTCAAAGCTGAACTTCCACTTCAAGACTAAGCCCCAGAACAGGCTTAGAGACAACCCATCAATGAAATTTCGAGTCAGCAACCTGCAAACCTCATCTTGCAGAGACAGATATCAAGCAACCTTACAGATTAGACTGGAATACTCTGATCTCACTGCTAATTCCACTCCAGAAGAACTTTGGGAACACATCAAAGCTGCAGTACTGGATACTTCCAACAAGATCATCTGACCCAGCACCAAGAAGAATAGGGACTGGTTTGATGAAAGTGACAAGGAAATTCAAGTTCTGCGAAAAATAAAAAGGTCAGCTCATTAGGCTCACCTGGCTCAGCTGACCAGCTAAGAGAAAAAGACAGCCTACCATCAAGCATGCAGAACCCCTCAATGTAAACTGAGGAACATCCAAAATGACTGGTGGATTGCACTTGCAGAAAAAACTCAACTGTAGGCTGATACTGGTGACTTAAGAAGTTCCTATGAAGCACTAAAATCTATCTATGGACCAGCATATCAAACCCCAAACCCCCTGAGCAGCGCCAATGGCAAGATCCTACAAACCAACAAGGAGTCAGTCCTGGATTTCTGGTCGGAGCACTTTGAAACTCTCTTCAGTGCCAAGAGCACAGTGCATGATATTGCCATCAATCACATCCAACAACAGCCTGTCAAAGAAGAACTGGATGAGAGCCCAACTCTGGAGGAAACTGTGACTGCCATCAACTAGATGAAGAACAACAAAGCCCCCGGAGCAGATGGAATTCCACCCGAAGCCTTGAAGCATGGTGGCCCTGCCCTATACACCAAGCTCCATGAGTTTTTCACAGCTAGCTGGGAACAGGGCAGGATTCCATGGGATTTTCATGATGCCATTATCATCACCTTGTACAAAAACAACGGAGAAAAATCAGACTGCTCCAACTAACGTGGGATCACCCTCCTTTCTATTGCTGGGAAGATCCTGGTTAGAATACATCTGAACAGGCTTGTGCCTATCATTGCAGAAGAAAACCTCCCAGAGAGGCAGTGTGGTTTCAGAGCAAACAGAGGCACCACAGACATGGTATTTGCACTCAGACAATTACAAGAAAAGTGTCATGAGCAAGACAAAGGCCTGTACATCACTTTCGTAGACCTCACCAAGGCAGTCGACACTGTGAGCAGAGATTGACTTTGGAAAATCTTTGAAAAACTTGGATGCCCACCCAGGTTCCTGTCCTCACTAGATTTCCAAAAATGCAGACTTTCACACAGAGTACACTAAACAGTGATCTGTTCAGGAACCCTGTCTATTTGGCTGCCTTCTGGGACATAGACAAATGTAAAGAAAAAGAGAGCTTGCATTTTAATGGTGCCTTTCACAACTTTAGGATGTCTTAAAGCACTTTATAGCCCATTGAGTACTTTTAAAGTGTATTCACTGTTATAATGTAGGGCAACGCTGCATCCAAATCGCACACAGTAAAGTACCACAAACGGCAATAAGATGACAACCAGACAATTTTTTTTTTTAAGTGATGTTGGTTGAAGGATAAATATTGGCCAGGACACCAGGGAGAACTTGTCTGCACTTCTTTGAACTGTACCATGGGATCTTTTATGTTCACCTGATTGGCCAGACAGGGCCTCAGTTTAATGCTTCAACTAAAAGATAGCACCTTTGACAATGCAACATTTGCTCGGTATGACATTAGCATGTCAGTCTCCATTTTTGTGCTCAAGTATCCAGAGTGGGACCTGAACTCATGACTTGTGACTCAGTGATGACAGTGCTGCCATTAAGCCAAGGCTGACACCTTATGTAACAACATCCCTCCCATGGTCATTTGGAGATCACCTAATAGCACAGACCAGAAATCAAACTTGGGACATGCCTGCTTCATATGGCTCAGCACTATACCATGCAATAGAATTAATCAACTGAACCATCAGCTAGGAGCAAAAGATCACAAGTTAGACATGGATGAGGAATGCCATTTGGCCCATCAAAGCTCATGTATCCAGAATCGAGATACTGGATGAGGTACAGAACAAGGGTTTACATGATATGGATGAGGGAACTAAAAAAAAACTGAATAGTTGGAAATCTGACACAAAAACAGCACATTGCAGGAAATACTTAGTAGGTCAGGCAATATCTGCAGAGGGAACAGAGGAATTACCAGGGGTAATTTTAACAATAGTGTAAATGGCGTGATATTGAATCGGCCTCAATGTGATATACCTCTCCTGATTTGTGTTTCCATTGATGTCAATAAAATGACCTTGACTGTCTGAGGTGTGATTTGACAGAGGGTCAACACCCAAAACATTAACTCGTCTGTTCCCTGCACAGATGCTGCCTGAACCATTGAAAGCTTTCAGCATTTACTGTTTTATCTTCCAAATTTAATTAGGCCTTATTGTGCAAAAATCCTGATTTTTGAATGAAGTTGTATCTTGATGTTCAAGGTCTTCTCTAACTACAACACAGGAGCCCTCAGCTCCCATTACTGGACAGCATTTCCACAATTAAACACTGTTACGACCAGGTGAGAAAGGCGTCTAGGGGTCTTTCTCAGCCTTCACCTGGTCTTATTGTAACAGGGTTTTAATTTTAAACACACCGTGTTTTGAGCTCCCCCTTGATGAATTCTTGTTCACTGCTTTCCAATTAAAAGGCAAAGGAATGAGCACAAACAGGCCTTCTTAGGTTTAAAGAAGAAAAGTGAAATTTATTAAAACTTAAACTCTAATTCAGTTAAAACCTAACCTGCCCCACGCTAGCATGCATTTACGATATGCACATGCAAATGGAGACAGAAAGGAGCAGAAGAAAAATAAAGTAGAGAGGTTTGAGGCAATTTCTGAAGAGGGGTATTAGTTACTGTGCTTCAAGCTCACTGCAGTCCTTGCTTGTAGGTAGTCTTGCTTTTTGTTGGGGCCCAGTATTCTTCTTTAACCTTGTTCACTGTAGGATTTCTCTCTCTCGGGGTTCATATGTCTTCAAAGGATTCCGAAGCTGCTGAGAATGTGATGAGAGCAGACAGGAGAAAGGTCTTTTTCAGTCTAGGAGCAAACAGCTTTCTGTTTTAGTTCAAAACTCTGTGGCAAGTTCAAATTCCTGCAGCAGCTAATTAGTCATGTGACTAAACTGGTCTGACCACATCGGTGTGTGTATTCAGCCATCTTAGCAGTTAACCACTTTGGTAGCATTATCCACTTTGGTAGCAAAAACAGGAAGGCAGATTATTATCTGAACGGCTATAAACTGAGAGAGGGGAATATGCAGTGAGACCTGGGTGTTCTCGTACACCAGTCGCTGAAGGTAAGCATGCAGGTGCAACAGGCGGTAAAAAAGGCAAATGGTATGTTGGCCTTCATAGCGAGAGGATTTGAGTACAGAAGCAGGGGTGTCTTGCTGCAATTATACTGGGCCTTGGTGAGGCCACACCTGGAATATTGCGTGCAGTTTTGGTCTCCTTATCTGAGGAAGGATGTTCTTGCTATAGAGGGAGTGCAGCGAAGGTTGATTCCTGGGATGGCGGGACTGACGTATGAGGAGAGATTGAGTCAGTTAGGATTGTATTCGCTGGAGTTCAGAAGAGTGGGGGGGGGGATCTCATAGAAACCTATAAAATTCTAACAGGACTTGACAGGGTAGATGCAGGAAGGATGTTCCCAATGGTGGGGGAGTCCAGAACCAGGGGTCATAGTCTAAGGATATGGGGTAAACCTTTCAGGACTGAGATGAGGAGAAATTTCTTCACCCAGAGAGTGGTGAGCCTCTGGAATTCGCTACCACAGAAAGCAATTGAGGCCAAAACATTGTATGTTTTCAAAAAGGGGTTAGATATAGCTCTTGGGTCTAAAGGGATCAAAGGGTATGGGGCGAAAGCCAGAACAGGCTACTGAGTTGGATGATCAGCCATGATCATAATGAATGGCGGAGCAGGCTTGAAGGGCCGAATGGCCTACTCCTGCTCCTATTTTCTATGTTTCTGTGTTAACCTGGAATGTTAGCTTCTCCACCTTCAACACCTAGTAATCAAAAGTCCATTGTGGATTAAATTGGAGCAGGGAGTGGCCCCTTTGTCCTTTCCAAGCAGTGTCTGTTACTATGCCAATGTCTTTCCAGACAAGGGTCTGGTGTTTTGTTTTGAAAAGCAAGTTCTTTCTTTACTCCAGTAACAGTTTAAAAATCAATGTTCACGTGGCGAAATATGTGTGCCTCATTCTTGGCAGGTGGGGGCCTGCATGACAACACCAAGGCTGTAAATAGACAGTTATGCCTTGAGGTATTGTCCTGATGAAAGATCCACACCAAATATGTGAAGCTATCTTTTACAGATACTGAGGCATCTGCAGTACATTTCCAGCATTTGCTTTGAATTCAAACAGTTCTCTTTTCAGAAAACAGTAATTGCTAATACTAAAATATATCCTTGCAATGCAAGAGTCAATGGAGTCACTGCTTGCCAACCAGCCAAGTCACTGCATTCTAATCAACTATTAATTTAAAATAAGTACAGATCTTTTTTGATGACTTGTTATTTGCTAAGCATGATCATGGTCACTCAGCGAACCAAGTGTTTACTCTGTGGTGCGTGCCCAACTTGAGATTTGGATGACAACCCTATAATTTGAGAAATGAAAGCTCAATTTATGCTGCCTTCGTGTTTCAGACATGAGACATAACTCAATACAATATGTGCCTTCTTTGGTAGACTAAGATGTAACAGTACAAAATAAACAACGCAGCCTTCCACTCAACAGAGAATAACAACTTTTTCTTTTGTTAGAATTTACTAGACCATATGCATTAGTGACTCTTGTACCCTTTGAAGATGATAAATGTTATCTCCCAAATGAAATGTGACACTTAAATAGAACAGTACATTGATCTTCCTGATTGCAATTATGTTGTTATGCGGTTTACTCATAGTCACAAATTTGAAGAACTGCTTTTGTGTCAGTCACAGTTACACCATGGGTGACAAATTGTTACTCACAACCCTGTGAGACACTGCTTTGCAGCAACAATTAAACATAATTTACTGGAACTAGCCCATGTACCCCCTCCCTGGCTCACCCACACATTAAGAATTTTTCTTCATTGAGAAAGACCCCTGCACCCCTGTGGCTAACTTGAACACCCTTACTCCCCTCTGGCTGACCCAAAAACCCAACGAATGGATGGCAGACTGCTACCACCATGACAGAGAAAAGATACTTGCTGGCCGAATGGTTTAACAATGCTTCTCTGCAGATTCTCCTCCAGGCTGCAATGGGAAGGCGGGAGGTGCTCTTCCCAACGGACAGCAAGAAGACACCAGCCCACCTGACCAAGCAAGCCTGGATAGAAATTGCAGAAGAGGTCAGCAGCTGTGGGGTCATGCCCCGAATGTGAGTGCAGTACCACAAAGGGGTCAATTACTTCCTTCGCTCCACCAGGGTGAGAATTCCATACCGCTCTTCTCTTTGGGGCTTGCATGTGGTAACATGGGACGGTGCACTGGATGAGGAGGAAGTTGGAACACAGGCAGAGGCAAGGGGGTGTGACAGCAGCATATCCTTTCAGAGGCATGGTGGCATCTCGGCAGCAGACAGCCATCTGTCTTTGCTTACCCTCACCACATTCCCTGGGAGTGGACGTACAGAGGAGGTATTTGGGAGACCCCATCATCAGCCAAAGGACAGCCACCTGCATAAGTGTTGTGCGAGTCTTTGTGGGAAAACTAACAGTGTTCTTCCTTCTGCGTGCAGGGGAAATGGGCCCACAATAACAAGGACCGGGCCAAGATTGCTGGAGGCATCCCCAATATCCATACTCTGACGCTGGCAGAGGAGGCAGCTCTGGAACTGGCTGAGTCGCAGGGCAGCCAAGCAATTGTAGATGGCGAGACAGGAGTGTCAACCCAAGACAGTGAGTGAAGGGGAGCAAAGGTGCATCTGGGATTAGGGCTAGTGCTCGTGGCCACCAATGCTCCACGTCAGGCATGGTTGGGATGAGGTGTGAAGCCCTGAACCCCTAAATATTTGTGTTCTCTCATGCAGGTCTCGGAATTCCAAAAGGACGCTCAGTCATTGAGACCAGGGGCCATCAGTCCACCTCTGAGGAGGAGGCAGGATCCTCAGAGGATGCACCATCACATCATTCCCCTGCACCCTCCACCAACGCAGATACTCTCACATCGCTGGGTTTGCACTCACAATTAGATTCAGGGTCTCAAGCTGGTGAACACACCACAACACTAGCTGGAGTTGCAGAGTGAGGTAAGGGAACATCTGGCGGAGCTGCCAGGGGCTATTGTGCACCCAGGTGCGGGTGATGGAGGAGACCATCCAGACCGTGATTGCTGCCATGTCTTAGGTGTGTGCACATGGCTTCCTCCATCGAGAGGTTGGTGACACTCATGGAAAGCCGGATCCAGCAGACCAGTCAGTGAATGCCAGAGATATGTGCAGACCTGCATACCATCATCTTGTCCCTGAGCTCCACACAACAGTGGCAAGTCGAGAGGGGAACGAGGCACTTGGAGTCTCTACCAGGTCCTTGTCCCTCTCAGGTGAGCAGGGAGGTACATGTGCCTTTCAAGGGAGGAGGGGGCGGCTGCCTTCTGCTTCTGGGGGCTCTTCTCAGGACACTCCAAGTGTGGACAGCGGCTCCTCAACCCCTCTGCCAGTGACCCCAGCTCCAGTAGCTGTGAGGACAGAGGAGGGTCCTGTACCTGTGCAGGAGCTCCTCAGAATTCCTGGAACTTCCACGCCTCAGGTAGCCAGAGGACGGCTGCCAATGTCATCCCAGGCCACGGGGCAGCCTGTTCAGCAGCCTGCCTCTATGCCAGCTGCAAGCACAGGGGTCGCACCTCATAGCATCTCACATAAACACATTAAGAAGAGCACCTAGATGCACTGGGGACTTATGGGTGTTTAGATGTTGCACATGTTAAGCCTTTATGCAGTAGTGCCAATACATTAATGTCACAAACTGTTGCTAGTTGTCCATGCATCTCTTGCTGCCTTGTCAGATGTCATCTACAGCCTTGCTCCCTCAAAGGGCTGTTAGTGTTGGGGTAGGCTGCATTTGGGCAACTCCTCAGCTTTGTCAGTGCGTTGGAGTGCGAAACGAATGAGGTGACAGCAGGTCAGCACTAAGGTGAGTCTTTAGCACACTGATATTGAAAGGGCATCAGGGTCACAAGAAACACACATGTATGAGATTGTCCTGAGCCTCCCTTGCTTGTCTCTCATTTCCCCTCACCTCTGGTGCAAGGGGTTCCTCAGCCTGGGTCGCCTGCTCAGCAGCCTTCTCCACATCCTCCTTGTTAGATGAGAAGTGGCGATCAATGATGTCCTCATTATGCAAGGTCTCCCCCCTCTGCAGTGCTGGATTGTGCAGAGCACAGCAGACCACCACACTACGCGAGACCCTTGCTGGTGCATACTGAAGGGCTCCACCCGTTTCGGTCGAGGCGCCTAAATCTCATCTTCAGCAGTCCAATGGCCTTCTCCATGGTCCCTCGAGTGGACCCATGGCAGGTGTTGTACCTCTCCTCTGATGCAGTGTGAGGGTTCCTCCCAGGTGTCTGTAGCCATGTCTTCAATGGATAGCCCTTGTCCCCACGATTCCATCCCTGAAGGCATGCAGGGGGCCCGAACACTTGTGGCACCTGCGACTGTCAAAGTATGTATGCATCATGGCTGCTACCCAGATCCACTTTCAGTGGTCTCAAACTAGTTGTACATTGATGAAATGGAAGCCCCTCCTGTTGATGAAGGTCATTGCCTGGACTGTGGAAGTCTTGATGGCCACATGCATGCAGTCGATGACTCCTTGGCCTTGGGGGAGTTCAGCAATTGCCCCGAAGCCAATGGACCTCTCCTGTTGACTGTCCGGGTTGGTTTGGTAGTGCACATAGTCACCAACTCTCTTGAACATGGCATTGGTCACCTCCTTGATGCACCGATGGGCCGCAGTCTGTGATATCCCACACATGTCCCCAGTGGATCCCTGAAAAGATCCAGATGCATAGAAGCCACGGTGATCTTCAGGGTCTTTGGCATTGGGTGGACACCAAATCCCCTGGGTCTGAGCTTGTCCTGCAACATGGCATATAAATCAGTGACGACCTCACTGAAGAGCCTCAGTCTGCGCTGATGCTGCCGCTCGGACATTTGCCGATAACTGAGCCGTGTCCAGTAGATTCTCTGCTGCAGATAGACCTCCCTTCGAGTGGCAGGCTGTTGGCACTCCCCTCTGCGCACTTCACCAGCGTGCCCACCCGGAGGATCGCCCTCTTGCTGCTGCTGCTGCTGTGGCTCCGTCCATGCCCATTCCTTCCTCCCTCTGTGACACTCCTCCTCCTGATCGAGGGCCACGAAGACTGGGTGGAACAGTCTCATGACAGATGGTGTCTCCCATCTCTTGCACTTTCTTTGCAGTCCACATCCCCTGAGACTTTCCTCTTGCTACTCCCTCGAGAGCAAGTGCCACTGTCCCTCTGTGTCACTTGCAAAATGCCATCCACCACTGTTACTGGCACCCTTAAACGACCCCCAGGTGTTGGTGATGGCACTCATAGAGGTCTTCCTCTGCTGGCCAGCAATGGCCTCCGTTCCCCATTCTCCTCCTTCCAACACACCTTACCTTTCAGAATGGCTGGCGGAGGCAGCACTGAATCCTTGCCCCATTATCGTCACCATTAACTGCTCAGGGCTCTGAGGGCCCAGCAATCTTATGCGCCACTGATAAAATACAAACTGCAGCGGAAAATTCCAGTCAAATTGCATTAAGATCATGTTAATTACCTTCTAAACTGGCTCAATTGATGTCCCGCCATGTCATAACGAGAAGTCTGCCTTCCATCTTTCCCACCACTCGTAAAATGCAGAAGCGACATCACGACATCAGATCTCTGTGCAAGCAAGTCCCATCTGCATTTTTCAAACCCCCATCCCCCACCTCCTACCCCATTCTTACAGGCCTGGTAAAATTCCAGCCTATATTTTCTATTACATCAATATCCTTCTTGTGTGGAACCTGAAACTGCACAATCTAATCCAACTGTGGTCTTACTATGATTTTATATATATTCACCTTTACATCTTGACTTTTACATTCTATAAATTGGGTTTGGGCAGTATTATTTAGCAGGTGATAGCGAATCAGCGAAATGTTTCGCACTGGGTCCAATTATCTATTCTACTGACTTCAATGTAGAAGGAAATTATGCGTCGTGTGAAACGGGCTGCCGATGGGCTATCGCCCATTTCCCGCTACTGCCCAATCGAAATACTTCAGACCAAGTATTTCATTAGCTGTGTTTATGGCAATATTTACTTGAGACTCTGTTTTTAATGTTTTTTAAACCTAAACCTCCAATTGCATCTGCTCTTCCACATCACACAGCCTTCCTCTATTCAAAGTATAATTATTAGTATTTTTAACCAAAGCTCATTTCACACTTACTGATATCAAACTCCATCTGCAGCTTTTTGGACCATTGGACCACCTTATCAATTGCAGCTGTATTTGGTCCTCAGAATTATTTATGATACCTCTTATTTGAATATCACCTGCACTCCTTCTAGCCCCATATCTAAGTCATTCATGTACACAGCAAACAGAAGCAGTCCTAGAACAGAACCTTGTGGGGCACTGTTACCCACTTCCAAACGCACTGAGAAACTGACCTCAATTCACACTCGGTCTCCTCCCTTATAAATAATTTCGTATAAATTGCTGCCTTTTCCCTTATTCTATAGACCTTAATCTTCTCCAATATTCTCCTGTGTGATACACCGGAACCACTTCACTCCCCTCATTCATCTTATCTGTCAACTCCTTAAAGAACGATCATATTTCACAAGCACCACGTTCCTTTTTGAAATTCATGTTGGTAGCTTCTAATTATTTTCTATTGATCTAAATATTTAATCATTTCAGCTTTAATGATTATACATTTTTCCCCACTACAGATGTTAAACTAACTGACCTGAAATTATTCAGGTTAGTTCTGTCTTTCTTAATGAAAATGGGTTCTGATCTGCAGTCTGATGAGGATTCTGAATAACTACTCTGAATATTTATTTTACAGCAACTATATTTTGTAGCCTTAAAAGGCTTCACCCTAACAATAAATCAGGATATTGCACAGAATATGGCATATACTAATAAAAGAATATGGTTCTATTTTTAGGAACATAGGAGCAGAAGTAGGCCATTCAGCCAATTGAGCATGCTCTGCCATTCAATTAGATCATGACTGCTCATCTACCTCAATGCCACTTTCTCACACTTTCCTTGAGGATTGAGCTAGAACTTTTCCTCATCCCAACACCACCATGACCCTGACTCATTTTGCTAGATCAGGGCTGTTTTTATATATATATGCCTGGCAGGCTCCTGCCATGATTCTGGGATCTAGATCATCAGTAAAGTCAGATGTATTAAAGCAAATAAATCAAAAATTGAAACTTTAAATGATAGAAGTGACATCCTGGGAAAAATTTCATAAGGTCTTCTGCTGTGCAGCATGGGCATTAAATTCATTGTTCAGCCTCATAACACTCAATTTACTGCCAGCTCCAAGTTTCAGTATTCAATTTCATTAATCCATTAAGGAAGGCTAACTCTGTAAGAAGGACACACCACCTGTGGCTAACTATGCAAGTTAAGGATGGTGTCAAATTGAAGGAAAAGGTGTACAATTCTGCAAAGATTAGTGGTAGGACAGAAGATTGGGAAAATTTTAGAAATCAGGATTGGTTGGCATCCTTCCATCTACAAAAGATTAGGGACATGCAGCAAACAATCCATTTAAGTGGGATGTCTTCTCTTGGTGCACCTCTGCTGATGGCTGTGAAGATTGGGAACATTTTAGAAATTAGCAAAGAATGGCTACAAAAAGCAAGGAGGAATTAAAGCATGAGAGTAAACTAGCAAGAAATTTAAAAACAGACAGTAAAAGCTTCAATAATATATAAAAAGAAAGAGAGTAGCTAAAGTAAGCATTGGTCCCTTAGAGGATAAAACTGGGGAATTAATAATGGGAAACAAGGAAATGGCAGAGACTTTGAACAAATATTTTGTAACTGTCTTCACAGTGGAAGACACCAAAAACATCCCAAGAATAGTAGAAAATCCAGAGGCAAAAAAGAGGGAGGAAATTAAAACAATCACTATCACAAGAGAAAAAGTATTAGGAAAACTAATGGGACTAAAGGCTGACAAGTCCCCTGGACCTGATGACCTGCATCCTTGAGTCCTAAAAGAAATGGCTGCAGAGATAATGGATGCATCGGTGGTAATCTTCCAAAATTCCCTAGATTCTGGAAAGGTCCCAGCAGATTGGAAAACCGCAAATGTAACACTTTTATTCAAGAAAGGAGGGAGACAGAAAGCAGGAAACTATTGGCCAGTTCGCCTAACATCTGACATTGGGAAAATGTTAGAATCCATTATTAAGGAAATAGTAGCAGGACATTTAGAAAATCAAAACGCAATCAGGCAGAGTCAACATGGTGTTTTGAAAGGGAAATCGTGTTTGACAAATTTATTAGAGTTCTTTGAGGATGCAACAAGTAGGATGGATAAAGGGGAACCAGTAGATGTAGTGCAGTTGGATTTCCAAAAGGCATTCAATAAGGTGCCACATAAAAGGTTCCCAAACAAGATAAGAGCTCCTGATGTTGGGGGATAATATATTAGTATAGATAGAGGATTGGTTAACTAACAGGAAACAAAGAGTCGAGATAAATGGTTCATTTTTAGGTTGACAAACTGTAATGAGATCAGCACCACAGGGATCAGTGCTGGGGCCTCAACTATTTACAATCTATATTAATGACTTGGCTGAAGGGACCGAGTGTACTGTAGCCATATTTGCTGACGATACAAAGATAGGTAGGAAAGCAAGTTGTAAGGACACAAAGAGTCTGCAAAGGGATATAGACAGGTTAAGTGAATGGGCAAAAATGGAGTATAATGTGGGAAAATGTGAGGTTGTCCACTTTGTGGGAATAGAAAAGCAGAATATTATTTAAATGGAGGGAGACTGCAGAATGCTGTAGTACAGAGGGATCTAGTAATTCATACATGAATCACTAAAAGTTAGCATGCAGGGACAGAAAGTAATTAGGAAGGCAAATGGAATGTTGGCCTTTATTGAGAGGGGAATGAAGTACATAAGTAGGGAATCTTGCTACAATAGTACAGGGCATTGGTGAATCCATATCAAAAGTACCGTGTATAGTTTCAATTAAAGGCCTGCACAGGTCTGCAAATGAGACCCGACCCGAGCCCGACAGAACCCCATCCAACCCCGTGCCCGACCCGGCCTGAATCCTTCCATTTTATCCCACGCCCGACCCGACCATCAGTTAACCTACCTTCCGTTTTTCACTTTCTTCCTTACCTGCACAAGCTTAAAATAACTGTAGAAAAATACTTTTAAAGTCCAAAAAGTAAATTAACATTAAAGTCACTTACCTGAGGTGATGATAGAGCGTGTCCGATCCAGGCCGACCCTACCCGAGCCTGAATGCCGGACCTGGAAGTGCGACCGATGCGACCCGAACCCAACACATGTCGTCGGATCCCATCGGATTCGGGTCAGGTAGCAGGCCTTTGGTTGCGATCTCCTTATTTGAGGGGTTTACTTGCATTGGAAGCAGTTCAGAGAAGGTTCACTAGGCTGATTCCTGGAATGAAGGGATTGTCTTATGAGGAAAGGTTGTCCAGGTTGGGCCTATACTCGGGATTTAGAAAAATGAGAGGTGGTCTTATTGAAACATGTAAGATTCTAAGGGGCCTTCACAGATGCAGAGGGAATCTAGAACTAGGGGGCACAATTTAAAAATAAGGGGTCTCCCATTTAAGAGGGTGATGAGGAGGAATTTCTTCTCTCACAGGGTCATTAATCTTTGGAATTTTCTTCTCCAGAGAAGAGTGGAGGCTGGGTCACTGAATATATTCAAGGCTGAGTTAGATAGATTTTTGAGCTACAAGGGAGTCGAGGTTTCGGGGGGCCAGTAAGAAAGTGGAGTTAATGCCACAATCAGATCAGCCATGATCTTATTGAATGGCGGAGCAAGCTCGAGGGGCTGAATGGCCTTCTCCTGCTCCTATTTCTTATGTTCTAATGTAGATGGCAGAATCAGATTGCACCACAGCCGAGCGTTAGCCTCATGAATATTGTATGTTTAGGAAAACCATAAGCTCCGTGCCAATCTTCATGACATCGGCAGAGGATATGCTGCCAGTGTGCAACTCGTCCACATTCAGTAGGCATCCTGTGACTTGGCATTTTCAAGTAGGTGGCCTATTCTTGAAAGCTTCTTAAAGAGAGATGATTGTTCAATTTGCTATTGTGTTTCTTTTCCACGTTTACAATTAACATTTACAATACATGTGGTGCATTTTGCATTGCTTATTTTTGCTGCATTGTCTGCCATTTTTAATCTCTCAGTAATTTCCTTCATTATTCTTGGTTGTTGCTGCAATTAAAATAGCACCATGCAAATTGGTGAGGATGGGCATTCCTTTCGCAAGGCAATCCCCAGAGTGCCACATGATTTAAATGAAGAAGTCATACAAGGGGCCTACAAGCACAGGTGTAAACACACTCAAGGTTTTGTATCTGTGCCCATGCGTACTCTGGAAACTACATTTAGAGGTCCCTGCATGTATACATGGACATTTTAGAGGATTCCTATCTTTGGTGTCTCCACTTTATAAGAGGTTGTCACAGAATTGGTGCATCATCTGCTGCAGGATAACCTGCAGACAGCAACCAGAAGAACAGTGTAGAAATGTAGGTTAACAAACACTTAAGTTTTCATGATACTCAATAGGCCAGTACAAGGGACATGATTAGATTTTAGATTAGATTAAAGATACAGCACTGAAACAGGCCCTTCGGCCCACCGAGTCTGTGCCGACCATCAACCACCCATTTATACTAATCCTACACTAATCCCATATTCCTACCAAACATCCCCACCTGTCCCTATATTTCCCTACCACCTACCTATGCTAGTGACAATTTATAATGGTCAATTTACCTACCAACCTGCAAGTCTTTTGGCTTGTGGGAGGAAACCGGAGCACCCGGAGAAAACCCACGCAGACACAGGGAGAACTTGCAAACTCCACACAGGCAGTACCCAGAATCGAACCCGGGTCCCTGGTGCTGTGAGGCTGCAGTGCTAACCACTGCGCCACTGTGCCGCCCATCTGCTGCAGTAGGCAGTAGGCAGTGTACAAATGTACCAAACAAATGACAGACACTATATCTGCAAGGGGCACAGCTTCATTGTTTTTCCACTGGTTAAGGAGGCAGTCACTGGGGCGGGGGTGGGGAGTGCAGATGTACAATTCTCAACCAATTACATGTGCTCTTGAGGGCAGGGTGTTGTAGCACCACTGCTGCTCATATCAATCCAATGGCAAACACAAACAGGAAGTGCTTCTACTCAATTACTTTCCAATGGTATCTAGTTACAGAAACATCATTAACTACGTCGAAGGCTGTTGGCCAGAAAGCAGCCAGGATACCTTCATTATATGGTGTCTGCATTATTTGAAGCGAGTGGCTTTTAGAAGAGCAAGTTTAAAGTCTACATGACAAAACTCCCATCAGCAGAGAAGAGCCTTGGGCTGGAGGCCTGAGAATCTGTCTGTAATTCCTTGACCAGCAGCCTCACCTGTCAGAAAAGTGTGCTATCCAGCTTTGGCACAATGTTGGAATATGTGCAAAAGGGTGTTTGTGTGCAACGCTTTAAACGATACCGCAAAGAGTCTGTGGTCGTTCCGAACCTGGTTCAGCATCATGCTTGAAAGGCCACACAAGAAATGTATGAAAAGTCAACAGCATACTTATTTTTTCCTTCCATCTGATACCAGTAAGCATCTTGATCATTTGAATCCAAGTAAAAAGAACTGTTCAGCAGAGGAGCAGTGTTGCCCATATGCCTCTGCTGTACCTTTCTTCACAACTAGTCCACATTTCCAAACTTCCCCTTTTATTGGAAAGCAGCCCTTTAAGAACAGCTCTTGCCAGATTTTATGCCCCGTGGATGAAATGTGTTTAGGGGCAAGCTCTCTGGGTAAGCTTTCCATATGGCAATAACCTACTTAAAATTTGACACAGCCTTCTGTCTGAACTACTGGTGCTCAACCCCATTTTTGTCATTTTCATAAAATCAGATCGTCAATATTTATTCAGCTGAACAATCTGAAATCCAGGAGTAAAATAAGAGATGATAAGTGTTATCTGAGTGTGTGCTGGCATTCTTGCTCAGTCCTTGAATAGTCAGCTGATGGTAATAATTTACTTTTTAAAGGACATTTATAAAGGATGTACGAACTCAGTCCCAAAAGGTTTTTTTATAATTAGTTCTTACCCAACGGTACTTCACTAAAATAATACAACACAAGGAGATTCACAAGTCAAGAAAGAAGCAATGCCATGGCTAATCATTTGATTTATAGCTGCCTTTCTTTCATTGTGAACTCTGATAATTACCCTACTCAAATGCAACTGGATTAATTTACTGTAGTGTCGTAGTGTTTTGAAATTGCAATGGCATTGTGCATTGTGTACACTAGATGCTGCTGTAGAACACACAAGCTGGCAAAGAGAAAGTGAAACTAAGACAGAATAAGGGAGAAGCCTTTATGTTCAGCTGCTACAGTCTTTGTCTCTCGCTCTTTGCCTCATATCCTATACCAAACTCAGCTAAACCTCAGTCAAGTCCAGAGGACATCACATTTACTGCCAAGGTTTTGAATGGTACTTCCACAGAACTCCAAGAAGTGGGTGAAGACTGGAGGAGGTAACAAGGGTAATGCACCAACAGTGCATATTTAAGGAGTTAAACAAAGGCAATTAATGGAGCAAGCAGATCCATTTGTCTTACATCTATATCTGGCAAAATAATGGAATCAATCATTGGAAACAGCTTTAAGATCATCAGTTTGAAAATAATTAAACAACTGACATGTGCTGATCAGCTTCCTTTTTTTTGTTGCTGAGTTGGGCACCTCTACTGAAGAGATATATTAACTCAGTGCAGCCAGAGATCAAAGCTAGGAGACTTTTGGTCTGTATGACTCAGCTGTTTGCAGGGTAAGCTCAGTGGGCCAAGGAAGACACGCTACTCTCAACCAACAGGGAACCGACTTTATCTACATAAGCAATCATCTTTACACATTTTAACAGAGACCACGTTATAGGTCACTTATGAACACAGTGCGGGCTGCATTTTGCGGAGCCACTGCGATATTAAACACAGCGGCTCATTGAAATGGCTGGGGCAGACCGCCCCTCCCCCCACTCCCCACCGATGACAGGGAGGGAGCGGGTGGTCTGTCCCCGGCAATGGCGTCAGGCCCCACTGCGCAGGCGCCAAAACCATTTTTAAAGAGCTTCAAGCCCTTACATTTAATCTAAATTTTTAAAGAGAGAGTGGGTTAAAATTTATTGAAAATTTAAATAAATGTTTCTAGCTCCTCTCCCACCCCACCAAGAACCATACAATTAATTCTTTGCCCTCTCCCCGCCAAAATACTTACCTTGTGTACCTGACCTTCCCCACCCACCCCCTGGCAGTCCATAAAATATGCACTTTACCCCTTCCCACCATCCCCTACACCAATCATATGGGTTTAACACCGCTCCACGCCCTCCCGCCACTGGCACCAATATCGCCCCAGAACAGATGGCGGGAGCGGGCAAGTCATTAATTCATTTATTTAAATAAATTTGCATATGTAAATTTTGGTCCCGTCGCCGGGGGCCGCCACGGAGCCTCGCTGCCGCCAGCACTATCGGGCCGGACCTTCCTGGCATTGTGATTAATGGCTTGCCTCTGCCGGAGGCATTTTCCAGCCGCACCCCCATCGTAACGACCTCTGATGTCGGGGGTGGGGTGCGGGGGCTGTAAAATTCCGCCCAGTAAGCCTTGCCCAGCATCCAAGTATATCAACAACACTTTTATTTATATAGCACCTTTAATGTAATAAAATGTCCCAAGGCGCTTCACAGAAGCATTATAAAACAAAATATGACACTGAGTCACCTAAGGAGATATTAGGTCACAAGCAGTGTTTTAAGGAGGAAAGCGAGCTGGGGTGCTGAAGGGAGGGTATTCCAGAGCTTAGGGCCTAATCAACTGAAGGTACAACCACCAATGGTGGAGCGATTAAAATCAGGGACGTTCAAAAGGCCAGAATTAGAGGACCGCAGGTATCTCTCAGAGGGTTGTGGGGCTGGAGGAGATTACAGAGATAGGGAAGGACAAGGCCATGGACAGATTTGAAAACAAGGATAAGAATTTTAAAATCTATATATTGCTTGACTGGGAGCCAATATAGGTCAGTGAGCACAGGGGTGACAGGAGAATGGGAAGGGTGTGAGTTAAGATGTGGGCAGCAGAATTTTGGATGACCTCAAGTTTACAGAGGGTAAAATGTGGGAGACCAGTCAGGTGTGCTTTGGAATAGTCAAGACTGGCGGTAATGAAGACATGATGAGGGTTTCAGCAGTAGATGATCAAAGGCAAGGGCAAAGTCAGGTGATGATACGGAGATGGAAATAGGCGGCCTTAGTGATGGTGAATTATGAGGTCAGAAGCTCATCTTGGGGCTAAATGTGATACCAAGGTTGAGATCAGACTGGCTTAATCTTAGCCTGTTGCCAGGGAAAGGGATGGAGTCAGTAGCTAGGGAACGGAGTTTGGAGTGGGGACCAAAATCGATGGCTTCTGTCTTCCCAATATTTAATTGGAGGAATTTTCTGCTCAACCAGTCTGATAAACAGACTGATAATTTATCAAGAGTGAAGAGTCGAGAACGATGGTGGTGAGGTAGAGTTGTGTTTTGTCAGCATACATGGAAAATTAAAACTGTGCTTTCAGATGATGTTGCTGAGGTGCAGCATGTAGATGAGAAATAGGGGAGGGCCAAGGATTGATCCTTGGGGTAGGGACCACCATAGCTAGTGGCGCAGGAACAGGAAGAGAAGCCATTGCAATTGATTCTCTGGCTATGATTAGATGGATAATAATGGAACCAGGTGAGAGCATTCCCACCCAGCTGGACAACAGTGGAGAGGTGTTGGAGTAGGATGGTGTGGTCAACATCAGGTTGAGAAGGCTGAGGAGTGTTATGATCACGTGATGTGATGTGGGTGGTTCCCACTGTTCAACTCCCAACCTGACCGCAGCAAGTGTATTTGTATTAGAGTTTAGCCCCTTTGTGTTTTATTTCTCAAATAAACAGACAGCGACAGGTTTCCTTGTAGGTTTTCAAAAAAAGAAAGTCATTGTTTATTGATCAATACGTCTTATCCTGAAATTGTCACAACTGCATTCACTTATGCATTCGTTCACAGACACACACACACACACACAAGGAAACAGATAGAGAAGGGATGGAGGAACATGGTTTTTAGTGGACGGAACGGTTACAATAAACCTGTTGAATTCTCTTGAGAATCAAGTTCTAAATGGATGTAGGCCTAAGATGATGGTAGATTTCTCTCTTGATGGAAGGTTCTGTTGAAGATGGTGGGTTACATCTCACTCTCACTGCTGTATACTGTAGATGTCAGATTTTTTTCAGCTGGGCACTGTGCTTCCTGGCTTGGCTGGAACTCAAGCTGTTACAAAAAGCTTCACCTTCTGGGTCAGTGTCTCTCTCTCTCTCTGGATGTCTTTTTTAAGGTAAAACTCTGTCTCCTCTCACCTCCTGGTAGGAGACATTCTCATCTCTTCCCCAGGGTGATTGCACAATGGTCCAGGACGTGGCTACTTCACACCTCCTTTGTTTCAGAAGAAGACATTCAATTCTGGAATGTTTTAGGATAGGTCTAAGATGCATTCCATTATCATCTCTTAGCTTTGAAGATTTGTCCTTTGTCTTTGTCAGACTGTTCGAATACACAAAAGGCCAATCCCCTTTTCTACAGTGGCTATTTTGGACCATTGTTCACTTTTAAAAATAAAGCTTCATTTTTTTAAAGTCAAAGTCCATTTTACATAACTCTTCAGAGTTGGTCCATGATTATTGTATCATCGCACTTCGAGTGTGCATGACAGGAGGGAAAGTTTACCTTTTTCACAGTCACATAGGATATCATTTGTTACTTTGATAAGAGCTATTTCAGTACTGTGGCAGGGGCGGAAACCTGACAGGAGGGATTCAAACATGGAGTTCCGGGAAATATGGGCACGGATTTGGGAAGCGACAACACGTTCAAGGACTTTAGAGAGGGAAGGGAAATTCGAGATGGGACGGTAGTTTGCAAGAACGGTGGAGTCAAGGGTTAGTTTTTTTGAGAGGGGCCATGACACCAGATTTAAAGGAGAGAGGGACAGCACCTGAAGGGAGAGAGCCATTAACAATGTCGGCTAACATGGGGACCAGGAGGGAAAGGTGGGTGATCAGCAGTTTAGTAGGAATAGGATTGAGGGAACAGGAGGTGGCTCTCATGGTTAAGACAAGCTCAGAGAGGGCAGGAGAGGAGATATGAGAGAAACTGGAGAAAGATGCGAGTTGAGGGCAACAAAGAACAAAGAACAGTACAGCACAGGAACAGGCCATTCGGCCCTCCAAGCCTGCGCCGATCTTGATGCCTGCCTAAACTAATACTCTGCACTTCCGGGGCCCATATCCCTCTATTCCCTTCCTATTCATATATTTGTCAAGATGTCTCTTAAACATCGCTATCGTATCTGCTTCCACCACCTCCCCTGGCAGCAAGTTCCAGGCACTCACCACCCTCTGTGTAAAAAACTTGCCTCGCACATCCCCTCTAAACTTTCCCCCACACACCTTAAACCTATGTCCCCACCCTGGGAAAAAGCTTCTGACTATCCACTCTGTCCATGCCGCTCATAACTTTGTAAACCTCTATCATGTTGCCCCTCCACCACCGTCGTTCCAGTGAAAACAATCCGAGTTTTTCCAACCTCTCCTCATAGCTAATGCCCTCCAGACCAGGCAACATCCTGGTAAACCTCCTCTGTACCCTCTCCAAAGCCTCCACGTCCTTCTGGTAGTGTGGCAACCAGAATTGCACGCAATATTCTAAGTGTGGCCTAACTAAGGTTCTGTGCAGCTGCAACATGACTTGCCAATTTTTATACTCTATGCCCCGACTGATGAAGGCAAGCATGCCGTATGCCTTCTTGACTACCTTATCCACCTGCGTTGCCACTTTCAGTGACCTGTGGACCTGTACGCCCAGATCTCTCTGCCTGTCAATACTCCTAAGGGTTCTGCCATTTATTGTATACCTCCCACCTGCATTAGACCTTCCAAAATGCATTACCTCACATTTGTCCGGATGAAACTCCATCTGCCACTTCTCCGCCCAAGTCTCCAACCGATCTATATCCTGCTGTATCCTCTGACAATCCTCATCATTATCCGCAACTCCACCAACCTTTGTGTCGTCCGCAAACTTACTAATCAGACCAGCTACATTTTCCTCCAAATCATTTATATATACTACAAACAGCAAAGGTCCCAGCACTGATCCCTGCAGAACACCACTAGTCACATCCCTCCATTCAGAAAAACACCCATCCACTGTTACCCTCTGTCTTCTGTGACCGAGCCAGTTCTGTATCCATCTTGCCAGCTCACCTCTGATCCCGTATGACTTCACCTTTTGTACCAGTCTGCCACGAGGGACCTTGTCAAAGGCTTTACTAAAGTCCATATAGATAACATCCACTGCCCTTCCTTCATCAATCATCTTCATCACTTCCTCAAAAAACTCAATCAAATTAGTAAGACACGACCTCCCCTTCACAAAACCATGCTGTCTCTCGCTAATAAGTTCATTTGTTTCCAAATGGGAGTAAATCCTGTCCTGAAGAATCCTCTCTAATAATTTCCCTACCACTGACGTAAGGCTCACCGGCCTATAATTTCCTGGATTATCCTTGCCACCCTTCTTAAACAAAGGCACAACATTGGCTATTCTCCAGTCCTCTGGGACCTCACCTGTAGCCAATGAGGATGCAAAGATTTCTGTCAAGGCCCCAGCAATTTCTTCCCTTGCCTCCCTCAGTATTCTAGGGTAGATCCCATCAGGCCTTGGGGACTTATCTACCTTAATGCTTTGCAAGACACCCAACACCTCCTCCTTTTTGATAATGAGATTACTGAGACTATCTGCACTCCCTTCCCTAGGCTCACCATCCACCAAGTCCTTCTCTTTGGTGAATACTGATGCAAAGTACTCATTTAGCACCTCGCCCATTTCCTCTGGCTCCACACATAGATTCCCATCTCTGTCCTTGAGTGGGCCAACCCTTTCCCTGGTTACCCTCTTGCTCTTTATATATGTATAAAAAGCCTTGGGATTTTCCTTAATCCTGTTTGCCAATGACTTTTCATGACCCCTTTTAGCCCTCCTAACTCCTTGCTTAAGTTCCTTCCTACTGTCTTTATATTCCTCAAGTGCTTCATCTGTTCCTAGCCTTCCAGCCCTTACAAATGCTTCCTTTTTCTTTTTGACTCGGCTCACAATATCCCGTGTTATCCAAGCTTCCCGAAACCTGCCAAACTTGTCTTTCTTCCTCACAGGAACATGCTGGTCCTGGATTCTAATCAGCAAGGGCCGAGGGGAGCATTAGAGGAAGTTTGGCCAGGTGGGCAAGTGGAAGGGAGGGACACAGTTATCAGTTAAGTAAATCCCTTATAAACTTGAGTAATTAGGTCTTTTACTACAACAAATACACAGACTTTCACTGCAAGCACTGTGAAATAGAAATAACAGTTCATGAAAATAATTTTAAAATCCCAAAGTTTTTTTCAATAGTTGCAATTTGTTGGGGTCTCTGAGACTTCTCATACATTGTAAACAAAATTACGATGCCTAGACTGTGTGACAGAGCAAACTAGCTCGGAGTGTAGATGGAAAATCTTCAAGAAAACTAATGGCATCTCATCCAGAATCCTATCTGCAATCTTATACCATACAGCATTTAGCAGAGGATATTTTAGAAAGGTCCTAGTGTGTTATCACCATTTATTGCTTCTGCATGTGTGGTCATAACTGTTTTACATGATAACTTACCATGATATTGAAATAAATAAATCCCTTGGAAGCTTCGTGGGTAAATGTACCATTCTGTATGGTACTAAGTTTTACACAGCAGGACGGTCCAAGCTTAATCTTCTGTCTATACTAATTTGATTGATCACTGCTGCAATACAGAAGGGTCACTGCAATTGACAGTTGGTTGAGGGTTGGGGGGGGGTGCGGAGGGGAAGGAAGAGTACATTATTCTGTGTGGTATTATTCTTTTAATTTTATATTATAATTAACTTATGCATGTCCAGTATAATAGAAAGAGCATTTAGTCTTAAAGCCATGAATGAAATTCAGTGCTCAGCGGGTTAAATACCATTGCCAAGAACTTAATTCTATCATCTCAATCAAAGCTGTGTGTAGAAATATCTTTCACCTGATTGCTGATACCTTGTGGGCAGATGTGTATTGTATATACACCATTCAGTCAGTTCCACTGGAAGCAATGACTGCATATTCTGAGCATTCTAACACCTGTATGCTTACACATTGCTTCATCTCCAACAAAATAAGCAACATATCTCCAATGCTCAGCCCAGCCTATACTCCTTACACTTCTTAGCTTCCACTCAGCCCATGACTGAAAATTCTCCTGACACTGGGCAGCATTGAACCCCTGATCTGAGGCGTAGCAGAAAAATGTGAAGTTGATAGAAGTCTCTCTGCAGATTACAAAAATTTGCTATTTCCAGATCAACTATATTCCTTATGGGAATTCAGTCTATGTTTTACGTTGGACAGGGCTGCTTTTACCTCGAAGTGGGGTCACTGCTGATTTTTTTGAAACAGCATTCGTCTAAATAGTATTTAGAAGGTAGTCCTGAATGAAATTTCAGTAAAAAAAAAAGGTAAGATTTGACTATTTCATGAGTTGGGTGGAGCTGTTCAAGTGTTCAATCCTGTTATGGTAATAATTAAGCACATTTCTTCAACCTGGTTACTGTCAACACTTCTCAATGATGTTGATAATTGATCCTGAATATAGGCACAGATAGCTCAGTTGGCCAAAAAAGCCGCAAAGCCATGACCCCGAAATTCATGGAGGTTCTATTGGTCTCCTGGCGAAGCAATGGCAGAACTCTGAGGGAAATATGTAGCAACAGGGACATGATAATTGATCTTAATTTACCTTGCTTAAGGAGAGAAAGACAGGCATGAACATTATCCAGTGACTCACAATGGGAAGTGCATTTGTGGATGTTAGTTAAGCGTAGGATGCGACTTGGTTACGATGCTCCTCGCAATCGAATAGCTGGATAATACTGAAAGGAAAGCTTTCCAACAGCATTATTAGCAGAGCAAGGATTAGCCTATGACAAATATTTAGCAATACTCCTTACTGCAGTCTTCAGCAAGCTCAAATTACTAACTTTTTCTGCACACATTAAAGTTTTCATACAAAAACAACAAAATGATTTCTTTACATTTCTAGGAACATAGGAACAGGAGTAAACCATTCAGCTCCTGGAACCTGTTCCATCATTTAATTTGATCATGGCTGATCTGTACCTTGACAACATTTACCCATCTTTGATTCATATCCCTTGGTATTCTTACTTACTAAAAGTCTGTTGATTTTTGTGTTGAAAATTGCAATTGGCCTGCTTCCGCAGCCTTTTGGGGACAGAATTCTAGATTTCCACCACGCTGTTAATGAAAAAGTGCTTCCTGATTTCATTCTTGAATGGCACAGTTCTAATTTTAAGGTGTGCCTCCTTATTCTAGATTCCTCAACAGTGAATATAGCTTCTCTGTGTCTACTCTATAAAATCCTATTAAAATTTTAAACACTTCATTCAGATCACCCATTAAACCTTCGATACATAAACAAATACAATCTAAGTTTAAGCAAGCTATCCTCATAATTTAACCGTTTTAGCCCAGTTTCATTTGATAAATCTGCACTTTGCCTGATCTAAGACCAACATATCCTTCCTGAAGAGCAGTGCACAGAACTGAACTGAACTGCAGTGCCTGCCTCCAACATAAAGATATTGACACAGACAGGGTAGAAAATCTGCAGCCCATTCTCTCGCCCTAGGAAGGTATGTGGCATTGGGAGAAGATACAATCAGGAAAATGGGAGAGAAAAATGAATAAATAACCAAAACAACCCCAAAATGATTTGAGACAGTCTCTATTTTTCTCATAAATAAAAACAGAAAGTGCTGAAAATATTCAGCAGGACTGGCAGCATCTGTGGAGACAGAAACAGAGTTAATGTTTCAGGTCTATGACCTTTCATCAGAACCGGCAAAGGTTAGAAATGTAATAGGCTTTGAACAACTGAAAGAGGGGAAGCGGGGTGGGTGGGTGGGTGGGGGGAGGGGGGGAGAAGAACAAAAGGGAAGGTGTGTGATAGGGCAGAGGGTGGGAGAGATTAAATGCCAGAGATGTTATGGAACAAAAGGCAAAGGGATGCTAATAGTTGTAGTAAAAGACAAAGCATTAGTCCAGAAAGAGTGTTAATGGCAGAATAATGAACAGTTCTGTCCAAATGAAAAAAAACAAGGAAACCAAATTTAAGACAGGCACATGGTTCAAACATAAAATAAAATAAAATAACATTTTTTAAAAATGGCAGTCATGCTCGGGAAGTGTTGAACTCAATGTTACGTCCAGAAGGCTGTAGAGTGCCTAATCGGAAAATGGGGTGCTGTTCCTTGAGCTTGTTAACCTTTGTCAGTTCTGATGAAAGGTCACAGACCTGAAATGTTAACTCTGTTTCCCTCGCCACAGATGCTGCCAGATCTGCTGAGTATTTTCAGCATTTTCTGTTTTTATTTCAGATTTCCAGCATCTGCAGTATTTTGCTTCTATTCTTTTCATGCTTTGTGAACACAATAAGCTCAGCACAAATCTATCTTGAATTTGTTCAGCATGGCCTTTCGTATATTTGTGATATTTTCTCCAGTGCCAGTTTATTTGATAAACAAGAATTAATAGACATTTAAAAAATAAAAAAGCATTAATTTCACATTGAATAAACAGCAAGTGGGTTAAGATCATATTGTGTAATATGTACCGAATGCAGAGGTGTAGCATTTTGTTGGAAGCTTCCAGAACTGAAAGCAGAAGATTAGATTTTTTTTAGATTAGATTAGAGATACACCACCGAGTCTGTGCCGAACATCAACCACCCATTTATACTAATCCTACACTAATCCCATATTCCTACCAAACATCCCCACCTGTCCCTATATTTCCCTACCACCTACCTATACTAGTGACAATTTATAATGGCCAATTTACCTATCAACCTGCAAGTCTTTTGGCTTGTGGGAGGAAACCGGAGCACCCGGAGAAAACCCACGCAGACACAGGGAGAACTTGCAAACTCCACACAGGCAGTACCCGGAATCGAACCCGGGTCCCTGGAGTTGTGAGGCTGCGGTGCTAACCACTGCGCCACTGTGCCGCCCACAGAAGTTCTCTGGCTGCTCACATACATATTCTTGGTTAACTGGGTGGTGAACTTGAATGACTAACTTTTGAGATTTTCAGAAACATGCATCCTGCTGTCTGTCCCGCTACTGATCTGAAATCTCAAACTAATTTAAATCTCAATAAAAGCCCAGATACGCAACCAAGGGAAAAACTGGTAACGCACTGTGAAAATAACCTTCTGATAAAATTACCTGTCCCTTCATAATATAATTACAAGCAGCACACAAAAGGAACTATGGAATGGTTGTCGTACATTTAACTTAAAACATCTGTCCGTTCTATTTGCATAATAGTTGCCATACTTATTTATTTTAAAAACCCACCTCAAAATTGTTCAATGTACAGTCAGACTTTTAATGCAACCTTTCACACCATTGCCAAGAGAACTAATTTCAGCAATGCTTTATCAGAAACCTTTCAATAAGATGCCCAAAACAGAAACATTAGACATGGATATGTATTCATATACAATCAACCATTCATACCTGAAGATGGTCTCATGCCAAAACAGTGCTTGCAAAGAATGTGAACCATATCACTTTGTACAACTTTGAATGGTTTCAGGTGCTTGTAATTCTGCAGAGTTCTGACTGAAGCTGGCTCTTCATGATAGCTGTGATACAGGTAGTCAAAATGTCATTTGGAGTAGGAATACACATTTCCTTTTTATTAGACTTGCAGATGTAATTAATCCGCATATACTTCCGAAGGCCAATGGCTGAAGAGAGCTATGTTGTTCCAAGTACTCATATATTTCTCATTCATTTTAAACATGTTCCTATTTCTTTCATTTCTCTATGATTATATCCACCTGACAACCTACTGGCATTTCAATTTGTGATTAAGGGTCTAAAAGACATTTTGGCACCAATCAGAGGTGAGGGAAACCACATCAAAATACTGCTACATCATCCAACAGAGACTATGGCGATAAATTGTCCAAGGCCAAAGAAATGGTCTAAGAAATTGCTTTAAGCATAATAGGAAGAAAGTAAGATTTGCATTTATATAGTGCCTGTCATGACCTCTGGAAACCCCAAAGCGCTTTACAGCCAATGAAGTACTTTTGAAGTGTAGTCACTGTTTAAATGTAGGAAATGTGGCAGCCAATTTGTGTACCGCATGTTCCCACAAACAGCAAAGAAATAAATGACCAGATAATGTGTTTTTTTTGTGATGTTGGTTGAGAGGTAAATATTGGCTAAGAGACTGGGGATAGTGCTAATGCTCATCTTCAAAATGTTGCCATGGGATCTTTAACATCCACCAGACAGGGCCTCAGTTTAATATCTCATCCAAAAGACAGCACCCTGACAGTGCAGCATTCCATCAGTACTGCACTGAAGTGTCAGCCTAGAGTTTGTGCTCAAGTTTCTTGAGTGGGGCTTAAACCCACAACCTTCTGATTCAGAATTAAAGAGCCATGGCTGACTTCATATGGTGTAATTAAATTGTCACTGTTCACCGTTTACAACAGAACATGGAATTAAACATAACTAGCTCTACAGATTATAATGTCACCACTGCAATGTGTAATGCTTCATGAAATTTGAAACAGTAGCCTGGAGTGTCAACTTTTTCCAGTACATACAGCATTTGTACAGACATCGAGGATATATTTAACCCTTTAAGTACAGAAAGACTATTTCTAAAGCTTTCAAAATTCACATCCATTTCAATGGCATAACCTTTGCCAGTCTGATCTGGGTGCAGCAGCTGAATCTCCACAGTGAGATGGAATATGGTTATCCTGCTCATAGTGCTGCCTAGTGCCATGAGGGTATTTTGTTTGGTGAGATAAGATAGTGTACATAAATGTAGAATACATGCCCATATAAATGAGAAGAAATGATGGATGGTGGTAAAATTGGAATTATAGCACAGGCCAATACAAAGCAGAATACAATTATATGGTTACAAGTTCACCAGCACTTTACTGACATGAAATCCACTCATGACGTGTTAAAGATTTATACGTGAACTGACCGGGAGTACATAATTCAACTGATTTTATAGTACTAAATATTGGTTCATTTCAAGATGAATATAGTATTTATTTGTCATTTTAAACCAAATTCCATTTCAGAAAGAGTTTAGTTCACAAACCTTAAACTGGTTAGATATTGAATTTGAGGTATTAAATATTTATTTAAATGAACATTCAGCAGACAAACATGGCAAAATTAAGAATGTGTTCTGGGAGTGACTTTAGCAGTTGATTCAGTAAGTTGGCTGGCATCAATTGTTACAATGCACTCAGACCCACAAGAACAACTTGCAGTTATACACCATATGGAAAATAGATACTAAGTCAGACATTAGGACTGGTGACCAAACAGTTGGTCAAAGAGGTAGATTTTAAACAGTATCTTAGAGGAAAAAGGAGAGATGGAGAGGGAAAGAGGTTTAGGAAGGGAATTCCAGGGCTTAAAGCCTAGGCGCCTGAAGGCACATCTGCCATTGGAGGGGTGAATCAATTGGGGGCTCTGACAGTACCTGTTCGGATTGGGTTTAGGGTGGCTTGTTTCAGACTGAGAAGGCAGTCAGTAAACAGGATTATGATGTAGAAACAAGTGTTCCTACTGAAATCACTCAATGTATTGGAGGAGTACACTTAGATCCATATGTTGCAACGTCACTGGAATCATGCACTATATATTGTGATGTTATTTCCATAACAAGTACACATTGCAATGGATCACCAAACTCAGGTCACTGTCCCAGAGTCAACCAGATCATTATCACTTGCTGTGTTCCAGACATCACTGGGCCAATTCTTGTCTAATGGCATAAGTCAGTTCTAAATGATTAAGAAGTGGTGCCAGAATTGCAATGTGGGTCAGCCCACTTGCACAGTTATCCACAGAACCAGGTACAGATTTAGGTGTGTTTCGGCAACAGCTGAAAATTGTTTGCAAGTGAACTTTAAAGGGATGAAGACAATTAAAGGGAACTATCAAGGTTTATAGCACAGGAGGAAGCCATTCAACCCACCCCACCTGCATCGACTCTTATTAGAGCAATCCAAAACTAATCCCACTGATCTACTTTTTCCCCATAGCCCTGCATCTTTCTCTGCCTCAAATGTTCAACTACTCTTCTCTTAAACGGCACATAAACATAATGAATTGACAAAAATTCTGAAAGCCTTTAGAAAGGCTCAAAAGCAAGGGTCAACAATGTGTCCGTACACAGACACCAGTGTCCATGGTAAAAAGTTTGAGATTGGTGGTAATTTTAAATGTCTTGCTCCAAGCCTTTAAACTTGGAGCAAGACATTTATAATTATCAGGAGTGAAAGTAATTACAAAGGATCGGGTCATTGGGGCATCGGCTTGGTCCTACAGCCCGCCAAAGGTTTGGATACAGCCCGCCAATCAAAAGCGCGAATGGTTTGCCAGCTCGAGGACAGGACCTCTGTCCAATCGGAACGCAGGGGAGGTGGGACTCGCTGGGAAGACTGGAGCCAATCAGCTGCTCCCTGGCCATGTCTGAACAGATAGGATAGTGCACAGGAACAAATGATAGAACTGGAAAGGCAAGACTTCTTTGAGCCAGTGCAAGCTGTTTTTCTAGGCAGATAGTCCACTTTCTCAGCTCTCCAAATGCCCTGGTTTCTCTGAGTGTGGGGCTGGTGCCCAGCAGCAATGTGTTTCCGCTCCTGCTTCATGGAGGGTGGGGGGATAGAGAGGGAGAGAGAGGGGAAAAGAGGGACAGAGGGGGGAAGGGAGAGAGGGGAGAGGGAGGGGAGAGGGAGGGAGGGGTTTGGAGGAGGGGAGGAGGAGGGGGAGAGAAAGGAAGGGAGGGAGGGGGAGAGAAAGGAAGGGAGGGAGGGGGAGAGAAAGGAAGGGAGGAGGGGGAGAGAAAGGATTGGAGGGAGGGGGAGAGAAAGGATTGGAGGGAGGGGGAGAGAAAGGATGGGAGGGAGGGGGAGAGAAAGGATGGGAGGGAGGGGGAGAGAAAGGAAGGGAGGGAGGGGGAGAGAAAGGAAGGGAGGGAGGGGGAGAGAAAGGAAGGGAGGGAGGGGGAGAGAAAGGAATGGAGGGGGAGAGAAAGGGAGGGTGGGGGTAGAGAAGGAAGGTGGGGGAGAGAAAGGGAGGGAGGGAGGGGGAGAGAAAGGGAGGGAGGGGGAGAGAAAGGGAGGGAGGGAGAGAGAAAGGGAGGGAGTGAGGAGGAAAGGGAGGGAGTGAGGGGGAGAGAAAGGGAGGGAGGGGGAGAGGGAGGGAGGGAGGGGGAGAGAAAGGGAGGGAGGGAGGGGGAGAGAAAGGGAGGGAGGGAGGGGGAGAGAAAGGGAGGGAGGGAAAGGAAGGGAGGGAAAGGAAGGGAGGGAGGGAGAGAGAAAGGAAGGGAGGGGAGAGAAAGGGAGGGAGGGAGGGGGAGAGAAAGGGAGGGAGGGAGGGGGAGAGAAAGGGAGGGAGGGAGGGGGAGAGAAAGGGATGGAGGGGGAGAAAGAGGGAGGGGTGAGAGAGGGAGTAAAGAGAGGGACGAGGGGGACAGAAGGAGAGTGGAAAGGGGTGGGGGGAGAGAGGGTAAAGAGGGGGGAGGGGGCAGAGCGAGGGATAGAGGGGGCGGGGGAGAGGGAGGGGGACACAGAGGGGAGAGGGATGGACAGAGAGCAAAGAGGAAGAAGGGAGAGAGATGGAGACAGAGAGGAGAGAGGGAGAGGAAAGAGGGATGGCGAGAGAGAGAGAGAGAAAGAGATCGAGATCACTCCTGACAGATGGACATCTATCCGAATTCTCTGCATCGGTCATCAAGTGTGCGGGCAGACATTGGCTAATTATGCAAGTATAAACAATGCCAGGTATCTCACCAAATAGGGAGAAATGTGTTTTAAATCTGTGTTTTGATGGCATTAAGTTGGCTATACACTTTATATACGCCCCAATAAACATGGCTGAGTCAATAATTTTGTCAAATGCCAGTGGTGCGACATGTCGATATCCCTGCTCATAAGACAACTAAACCCATGAACAATCTTTTTTCATGCCTGAAGGGGAAGGAGATTTATGATGGAATTTGAAAAATGAAGGGAAAAGAAACCCACAGTGCAGACAAGTGACAGAGCAATCCAACATTTGGGGCGGCACAGTGGCGCAGTGGTTAGCACCGCAGCCTCACAGCCCCAGGGACCCAGGTTCGATTCTGGGTACTGCCTGTGTGGAGTTTGCAAGTTCTCCCTGTGTCTGCGTGGGTTTTCCCCGGGTGCTCCGGTTTCCTCCCACAGCCAAAGACTTGCAGGTGATAGGTAAATTGGCCATTGTACATTGCCCCTAGTGTAGGTAGGTGATAGGGAATATGGGATTACTGTAGGGTTAGTATAAATGGGTGGTTGTTGGTCGGCACGGACTCGGTGGGCCGAAGGGCCTGTTTCAATGCTGTATCTCTAAAAAAAAAGCATCTGACCTGCTATTTGAAAGATGGATGTGGCACTGCATGAGATGGTTGCAAGGTGGATTGTCCTCTGTCGATGATACAATTTCCTTAAATCCACATTGCAACATCCATGGAAGGAGGCAGACTTGAGGCAACAGCTGAATGGTGCTTTTGCTGGCTGTGCCAGCCTCAAGGTGCATATTAACAGCAGCTGTCATTGCAAGCTCTGTATCTTGGCTATCTTCTGACTCAGACTCTGTGAAATCCTTGCAGTCAATGTCAGGTTGGTGTGGTAATGTCTGCGAATATGTTTGATGGAATTCTGGTTGGTATAGACAACCAGTTTTGCCAGCTGACAATTACCGTGATATTCCCACTTTTGTACAGCATCATGTTAAGCATCACACTGGGGGGCTTATGAAGTCAGGCCTTTACATATATCTATGTCATTGAGCCAGATGCCACAATCTGGTTTGCACAGAATGTTCTTTAGAAGGGGACTTCAGTGCTTCGGTAGCACCACAACTGACAGAGCTGGCCGAGTCCTAAAAGACATAGCTGCTAGACTGGGTCTGCGGCAGGTGGTGAGGAAACCAACAAGAGGGAAAAACCTACTTGACCTCATCCTCACCAATCGACCTGTCACAGATGCATCTGTCGATGACAGTATTGATAGGAGTGACCACCACACAGTCCTTGTGGAGAAATGTGCTTTAAATTGGACTGTGTTTTGATGGCATTAGGTTGGCTATACATAATTTATATTAATTGCCCCGATGTCCATGCTGTTGTGTGGCACTACAACCGTGTTAAATGGGATAGATTTCAAACAGACCTAGAAACTCAAAACTGGGCATCCATGAGGCACTGCAGGCCATCAGCAGCAGGATTGTATTCAAGCACCATCAAGCTAGGGGACCAACCCTGGTACAATGAAGACTGCAGGAGGGCTGCCAGGAGCAGCACCAGGCATGCCTCAAAATGAGGTGTCAGCACGGTGAAGCTACAACACAGGACTACTTGCGGGCCAAACAGTGGAAGCAGCATGCGATAGACAGGGATAAGTGATCCCACAACCAACAGATCAGATCTAAGCTCTGCAGTCCTGCCACATCCAGTCGTGATTGGTGGTGGACAATTAATCAACTAACTGGAGGAGGTGGTTCCACAAATATCCCCATCCTCAATGATGGAGGAGCCCAGCACATCAGCGCGAAAGATAAGGCTGAAGCATTTGCATCCATCTTCAGGCAGAAGTGGATGATCCGTCTCGGCCTCCTCCTGAGGTCGCAGCATCACAGATGCCAGTCTTCAGCCAATTCTATTCACTCCACATCATATCAAGAAATGGCTGAAGGCATTGGATACTGCAAAGGCTATGGGCCCTGAAAACATACCAGCAATAGCACTGAAGACATGTGCTCCAGAACTATCTGCACTCCTAGCCAAGCTGTTCCAGTACAGCTACAACACTGACATCTACCAGATAATGTGGAAAATTACCCAGGTATCTCCTGTCCACAAAAAAAAGGACAAATTCCAACCTGGCCAATTACTGCCCTATCAGTCTACTCTTGATCATCAGCAAAGAGGTGGAAGGGGTCGCTGACCGTGCTATCAAGCGGCACTTGCTCACTGGTGCTCAGTTTGGGTTCCGCCAGGGCTACTCAGCTCCTGACCTCATTACAGCCTTGGTCCAAACATGGACAAAAGAGCTGAAGTCAAGAAGTGAGGTGAGAGTGACTGCCCTTGACATCAAAGCAGCATTTGACCGAGTATGTCATCGAGGAGCCTGAGCAAAACTGGAATCAATGGGAACCAGGGGGAAAATTCTCCCCTGGTTGGAATCATACCTAGCATAAAGGAAGATGATTGTGGTTGTTGAAGGTCAATCATCTCAGTCCCAGGACATCACTGCAGGAGTTCCTCAGAGTAGTGTCCTAGGCCCAACCACCTTCAGCTGCTTCATCAATGACCTTCCTTCCATCATAAAGTCAGAAGTGGGGATGTTCACTGATGATTGCGCAATGTTCAGCACCATTCATGACTCCGCAGATACTGAAGCAGCTGTGTCCAGGTGAAACAAGACATGGACAACATTCAGGCAATGACCGTCTCCAACAAGACAGAATCCAACCATTTCCCCTTGACTTTCAATGGCATCACCATTGCTGAATCCCCCACTATCAACATCTTGGGGGTTATCATTGACCAGAAACTGAACTGGACCAGCCACATAAATGCTGTGGCTCCAAGAGCAGGTCAAAGGCTGGGAATTCTGTGGTGAGTAGCTCACCTTCTGTCTGTCCAATGCCTGCCCACCATCTACAAGGCACAAGCCAGGAGTGTGATGGAATACTCTCCACTTGCCTGGATGGTTGCATCTCCAACAACACTCAAGAAGTTCAACACCATCCAGGACAAAGCAGTCCACTTGATTGGCACTCCATCCACCACATTCACTCCCTTAACCACAGTGGCAGCAGTGGCAGCAGTGTGTACCATCTACAAGACGCACTGCAGCAACTCAACAAGGCTGCTTCGACAGCACCTTCCAAACCTGCCACCTCTATCACCTAGAAGGACAAGGGCAGCAGATGCATGGGAACAGCACCACCTGCAAGTTCCTCTCCAAGACACACACCATCCTGATTTGGAACTATATTGCCGTTCCTTCACTGTCGCTGGGTCAAAATCCTGCAACTTCCTTCCTAACAGCACGGTTGGTGTACCTACACCCCATGGACTGCAGAGGTTCAAGAAGGCAGCTCACCACCACCTTCTCAAGGGCAATTAGGGATGGGCAATAAATGTTGGCCTAATCAGTGATGCCCACATCCCATGTAGGAATTTTTAAAAAACTGTTGTAATGTAGGAAACACAGCAAGCTCCCACAAATAGCAGTGACCAGATAATCTGTTTTTAATGTATTGATTGAGAGATAAATATTGCCCAGCACACAGGGAATAAATTCACTGCTCCTCTTCAACATAGTGCCATAGGATCTTTATCACTCACCTGAGGGGGCAGATAGGGCCTCAGTATAACATCCCATTTGAAAGATAGCGGGCTGGAATTTACAGCCCCACCACCCACCCCCAATTTCAGGGGTCGTGGCGGGGGGGCCAGAAAATGCCTATAGAAGAGGCCCACCACGGGCCTTGATGCCGGGAAGGCCCTGCGGATATTGCCGGCGGCGACGAGGCCTTGTGGCGCGCCACCCCCCAACCCCACCCCACCCCCGACACTGGTGAGGAGGGGGGAGCAGGTAAGTATTTCAGTGCAGGGGGTGGAGGGAGCGGGTTCAAACTAATCTGATTGGTGTAGGGGATGGTGGGAAGGGGGGAAGCTAAAAGTTTGTGAACTTTGGGAGGAGGAAGGTCAGGGGAGGTGGGAGAGGGGCTAGAAACATTTATTTAATTTTTAAAAATAAAATGTAATGAAATATCTCTTTAAAACTTTAAATTGTAATGTAGGGCTCAAAGCCCTTTAAAAATGGAGTAGGCGCCTGACGCCATTGGCGGGAACAGACAGCTCGCCTCCTCCACATCATCAGGGACCACCACATTTAATATTATGGCAGCTCCGCGAAGCTCGGCCCACACATGCACATAAATTTCAGCCCAGCCTCTCTGACAGCGCAGCACTCCCTTGGAGTGCCAGCCTTGATTTTTGTACTCAAATCCTGGAGTGGGATTTTAACCCAGAAGCTTCTGACTCAGAGGCAAGAGTGCTACCAACTGAGCCACAATTCAAACTCAAACATTGTAGCAGATTCACATGATAATCAAATCACATGCAACAGCCTAATGTAATGTCTTACATCTTTGTTTTGTCAAGAACAAAAGTACTAAAACTACAAAGTTCTGATGTACATTTTCAGATAGGTTTCTGGCTCATTGGGTGGAAATGTCACCTCCGACTCAGTAAGCTGTCACGTTCAAGTTTACTCAGGAATATAAACTAGACTGACATTCCAGTGCTGTACTGAGTGACTTCTGTATTGTCGGAGGTATAATTCCTCAGATGAAATTTTCAGCTGAGGCTCCACCTGCCTGTTCTGATGGTTGAAGGTCCCAAAGACCTATTGAGGAAATTACTGTTTTGTTTACTTACATAACAACAGTCATCACAGTTCAAAAGTGATCCATCCTATTTGTCAAGGACAAATTAATTCTCACTTGGAGAAGCATAGGTTAGTAAGGGTCAGCCAGCATGGATTTGTTAAAAGCAATCATGTCTGACTAACCTGATTGAGTTTTTTGATGAAATAATAGAGGATTGATGAAGGTAGTGCAGTAGATTTGATAAAGTAGCACATAACAGACAATCAGAAAATAGAAGCACATAGGATTAAATGAATGGTGGTGACTTGGATAGGTAATTGGCTAAGTGACAGAGTCAGAGAGTGGTGGTGAATGGATGTTTTCTGACTGGAGAGAAGTATGCACTGGCGTTCCTTAGGAATAAATCTGAGGACCATTGCTTTTCTTGTTATATGTAAATGACCTGAACTTAGGTATAGGGAGTACAATTTTGAAGTTAGCAGATGGTACAAAACTTGGCAATTTAGTAAATAGCGAGTATAGTACAGACGTCAGGAAGACACAGACAGACTGGGCAGCCACACATGGCAGATGCAATTTAATACTGATAAATATGAAGTGATGCACTTTAGGAGAAACAACATGGGAAGCAGTGGGATCTAAATGGTACCATTGTGAGGGGGTGCAAGAGCAGAGGAACATGGAGGTGCATATTCATAAATCTTGGAAGGTGGCATGGCAAGTTGTAAAGGCAGTTAAGAAAGCATAGGGGATACTTGACTTTGTAAATAGAGGATTGAATATGAAAACAAGGAAGTCATGTTAAACCTTTATAAATCACTGGCTAAGCCTCAGCTGGGGTATTGTATACAATCTGGGAACCAGACTTTGGAAGGACGTCAAAGCCCTAGAGAAGGTACTGAGGAGGTTTAAAGAACAAAGAACAAAGAAAATTACAGCACAGGAACAGGCCCTTCGGCCCTCCAAGCCTACGCCGATCCAGATCCTCTATCTAAACCTGTCGCCTATTTTCTAAGGGTCTGTATCTCTTTACTTCCTGCCTATTCATGTATCTGTCTAGAGACATCTTAAAAGACACTATCGTGCCCGCGTCTACCACCTCCGCTGGCAACGCGTTCCAGGC
Source organism: Heterodontus francisci (assembly GCF_036365525.1). NCBI lineage: Eukaryota > Metazoa > Chordata > Chondrichthyes > Heterodontiformes > Heterodontidae > Heterodontus > Heterodontus francisci. The sequence goes on along the minus strand of NC_090396.1, from coordinate 55,586,594 downwards.
ACCCACCACCCTCTGCGTAAAGAACTTTCCACACATATCCCCCCTAAACTTTTCCCCTTTCACCTTGAACTCGTGTCCCCTAGTAATTGAATCCCCACTCTGGGAAAAAGCTTCTTGCTATCCAACCTGTCTATACCTCTCATGATTTTGTACACCTCAATCAGGTCCCCCCTCAACCTCCGTCTTTCTAATGAAAATAATCCTAATCTACTCAACCTCTCTTCATAGCTAGCACCCTCCATACCAGGCAACATCCTGGTGAACCTCCTCTGCACCCTCTCCAAAGCATCCACATCCTTTTGGTAATGTGGCGACCAGAACTGCACGCAGTATTCCAAATGTGGCCGAACCAAAGTCCTATACAACTGTAACATGACCTGCCAACTCTTGTACTCAATACCCCGTCCGATGAAGGAAAGCATGCCGTATGCCTTCTTGACCACTCTATTGACCTGCGTTGCCACCTTCAGGGAACAATGGACCTGAACACCCAAATCTCTCTGTACATCAATTTTCCCCAGGACTTTTCCATTTACTGGATAGTTCACTCTTGAATTGGATCTTCCAAAATGCATCACCTCGCATTTGCCCTGATTGAACGCCATCTGCCATTTCTCTGCCCAACTCTCCAATCTATCTATATTCTGCTGTATTCTCTGACAGTCCCCTTCACTATCTGCTACTCCACCAATCTTAGTGTCGTCTGCAAACTTGCTAATCAGACCACCTATACTTTCCTCCAAATCATTTATGTATATCACAAACAACAGTGGTCCCAGCACGGATCCCTGTGGAACACCACTGGTCACACGTCTCCATTTTGAGAAACTCCCTTCCACTGCTACTCTCTGTCTCCTGTTGCCCAGCCAGTTCTTTATCTATCTAGCTAGTACACCTTGGACCCCATGCGCCTTCACTTTCTCCATCAGCCTACCATGGGGAACCTTATCAAACGCCTTATTGAAGTCCATGTATATGACATCTACAGCCCTTCCCTCATCAATCAACTTTGTCACTTCCTCAAAGAATTCTATTAAGTTGGTAAGACATGACCTTCCCTGCACAAAACCATGTTGCCTATCACTGATAAGCCCATTTTCTTCCAAATGGGAATAGATCCTATCCCTCAGTATCTTCTCCAGCAGCTTCCCTACCTCTAACGTCAGGCTCACCAGTCTATAATTACCTGGATTATTCCTGCTACCCTTCTTAAACAAGGGGACAACATTAGCAATTCTCCAGTCCTCCGGGACCTCACCCGTGTTTAAGGATGTTGCAAAGATATCTGTTAAGCCCCCAGCTATTTCCTCTCTCGCTTCCCTCAGTAACCTGGGATAGATCCCATCCGGACCTGGGGACTTGTCCACCTTAATGCCTTTTAGAATACCCAACACTTCCTCCCTCCTTATGCCGACTTGACCGAGAGTAATCAAACGTCTGTCTCTAACCTCAACATCCGTCATGTCCCTCTCCTCAGTGAATACCGATGCAAAGTACTCGTTTAGAATCTCACCCATTTTCTTTGACTCCACGCATAACTTTCCTCCTTTATCCTTGAGTGGGCCAATCCTTTTTCTAGTTACCCTCTTGCTCCTTATATATGAATAAAAGGCTTTGGGATTTTCCTTAACCCTGTTTGCTAAAGATATTTCATGACCCCTTTTAGCAGGACGATACTAGGGATAATGGGACTTCAGATATGTGGAAAGATTGGAGAAGCTGGGATTGTTCTCCTAAGAGCAGAGGAAGTTAGGGGGAGACCTAAAAGAGGTATTCAAAATTATGAGCGGTTTTAATAGTGCACGTGCGTCTGTAACCAGAGGTCATCGATTTAAAATAATTGGCAATAGAAGTAGAGGGGAAATTAGGAGAATTTTTTTCATACAGTAAACTGTTAAGCTCTTGAACTTGCTACCTGAAAGAGTGGTGGAAGCAGATTCCATTGGAAATTTCAAAGGCAATTGGACATGTACATGAAGAGGACTAATTTGCACGCTTATGGGAAAAATCTGGGGTTTGGAACTAAGTTGGATAGCTCTTTCAAAAAGCCAGTACAGGCACAATGGCTAAATGGCCTACTTCTATGTTTTAAGATTCTACGTGAAGTTATTTGAGATGTGACCTTTAATAAAAAGTTAGGAGAGATTGTTGAAGATCGTTCTATGCAAAAACTATCATGGATTCAGTCCTCAATTATATTTTGGATGTTAAATTTTAATGGCTGATCCACTACTGATCTTGCATAAATGCTGATCTTTAAAAAATTTTAGTGCAGACAGGATTTGAGTGTAAGGAGCAGAAATAAAAAGAGCTTTTCCCTTTAGTTTTCCTACATTTCTTTGCAAAAACTTTCATTTCCAAGCAGATTGTGTCAAGTGGCAGGACAGCTGAGACTTCATCGCCATTTCAACTTGTATTGGATCTGCATCCATTGGCTATTTGGCATATTGTATGCAGAGTGAAATCATCAGTTCTTGTACTCCCCGTGGTATATCAAATCACCTTTGGCAATTCAGTCAACAACTAATCTCATATCATTTCTTTTTGATTGAATTGGGAACAGAATAGGATCGAAGAATTGACTGGAATAGTCAAACAATGTACTGATCAAAAAAAGGGATGGGGACATATTGTGAAACAAATAATTATTGAAACCATCATCCCAGTGCATGGCTACACTAAAAAAAAAGGCAAATCAGTGCTAGGTTGCCTAGCAGAGGCATAGTACATTCAATCAAATGGGACAATGTTGTGACTTTATACAGTAGGGACTAGACACCATCTTTAGTACTGAATGCTGAACTGGTCACCATAATATTGGAAGCATATCATTGACTTTGAGAAGGCAACACTTGGCTCAACCAAAATGGTACCAGGTCTCAGGAACCTAAGTTGAGGCACGGTTAAGGAAATTGGGCTTGTTCTCATAGGAAAAAAGGAGACTTCAAAGTGACCAACTAAAAGTTTCAAAATTACAAAAGAGATTGAGAAAGTTGATCAAAACAAATTGTTCACACTAAAAAATGGTTTCAAAAACTAGGGGAAGTCATTTTACAAAAAAGAAGGAAATTAACATTAAGTAAGGAATTTAAGCAGAACGACTTCACACAAAAATTGACAGGCATCTGGAATAGGCTACCAGAGAAGACCATTTAAAGCAAATTGTATCAATAAGTTCACGAGGCATCGGGGTTTAGACTGATGCTACGCTTTTCGCTCGTCTTGACAAAAAGATAGATTCAAGTAGAGACCAGTAGAAGAAAAGAGAATTGGGAGGAAGTGTTAACTACTGATCTGTCTGTGTTTATTGGTGCTGTAAGTAATCCTACTCCTCAAAGAAAGGAGTAAAAAGGCCAATCTAACTTGATAACAACAAACAAATTGCATGTATATCTGGGTGTATGTACATGCAGCACTTTCAATGTACAAAACAGCCCAACACGCTTTCATCCTTCAGTCCCTCTACTACCTACCTTTCCCTCTACATCTCCTTCTCTTCCCTCCTCTCATGCCGTATCCTCCTGCCATTCTGTCCCTTCTTTCTTCCATTCCCCCCGTCCTTTGCTCCCATTCTCCCCCAACCTCCACCCCACACCCTCCAAAAGGTTGGATCATCCCAGGCCTGGAGTACTGGTCAAGATAGATTTCTGCAGAAAGGCTGCCCCGATTAGTTAAAATCCAGCAAGGAAGGAGCATTTTTTCTGGTCCTCAATCCAAAGAAGTTAAAAGAGTTGAAGTCAAAGTTAGTTTTGTGTTCAAGCCTACAAAGAAGAAAGGAACTGGGAAAGGCTTCAAAGGCTGGGTCTAAAGAGTTTGTATGCCATATTTTGCCTATGGCAACGTCTTGAACATGCCTACTCCAATAAAGTCTCAAATGCTGTATCAGTGAAGCCCTACATCTTCCACGCCAGTCAAAGCAGGGTATTCCTGTCAAATCATGGGCAAGGTGACAATAGTGGTCCCTGAGAAATCCCAAATAGTAGCAATCCTGTCCTTTATAAACAGGTCGCTCTGCATCAGGTACAGTTACACAAGAATATTTGTGCATCCTGTGCTATGCAAGCCCTGTTGTTTGCCTCAGTCTACTGTTACTGCGTGTAGGACAGACTCTTCACATCCACTGTCAGTGCACGACCAGGAGTCTTGTATCTTACGGCTTCACTTGGTCTGCCTGACTGAACTGCAGTACCTGTTGTGGACCAACAGTTGGCTGCTTTGGGGCCCACTTGCCACATTTAAAATACTAAACTCTCTACCATCATCCTTCTGTGATTTGCACAGGTGCACTGACACAGGCTCAGAGCGTACAAGTCCATCAGCTGATTCTGTTCATTAAATGGTCAGCGTGGAGCATTTGAGTTCTCATTCACGTGGCAGTTTCCCTGGCTCTTGTGAGGCCACTAAACATTTGGCTCATTCCCCCATTGCTTCAGCGTCTCACACTCACGTCAGGCAACCGTATTTTTAAATTGTCTGTAACCACTTCTGAAAATGATCCCTTAATATTAGTTTTTGTTCATTATAGTATGTTACATTCTCCCCATCCAGCCACAATTTCTAAATATCCTCCAGCTGCATGACTAATTCTCTAGTAAACATCATGTGGAGCTGTGTGCAATTTTTCGACTTTTGCCTGTCTGCTTCTGGTGTCATAACACAAAAGGTAAAAATTGTATTGTTGTGGTCAAGTGAGGAGGGGTTGAAGGGCTTCCCTCTTTTATTTATTTATTTAGAGATACAGCCCTTCGGCCCACCGAGTCTGTGCCAACCAACAACCACCCATTTATACTAACCCTACGGTAATCCCATATTCCCTATCACCTACCTATACTAGGAGCAATTTACAACGGCCAATTTACCTATCACCTGCAAGTCTTTTGGATGTGGGAGGAAACCGGAGCACCCAGCGAAAACCCATGCAGACACAGGGAGAACTTGCAAACTCTGCACAGGCAGTACCCAGAATCGAACTCGGGTCCCTGGAGATGTGAGGCTGCGGTGCTAACCACTGCGCCACTGTGCCGCCCATCTACCTCTTTTCCCTCTCTTTGTTAGACCACAACAGGTTTAATTCTTTCCTAAAGTGCATGTACAGGCCAATTCAGTACGTGTTTGATTACTTACTTGCTATGACCAGAACAAGAACCAATCAGACAGGTTTTCTTGAGTTAACAAAGAAAGAGATTAACTTTATTGTACCTAAACCAAACTAATAAAATAATAAACAACACGACAGCTTTCACTCTCACACACATACTAGTGGTTTACACACACACGAATAGTTTACAGAGTTGGAAAAGGTAGATTGGTTCAGTTAGAGTCCATAAAACAAAAGGTATACAGTCTGTGAAGTTTGGTGATTCGGCTGGCTTCTAGCTGAATTCAGTGATCCTGAGGCTTTTAGTTTGAAGAGGTAGGTGATGGTTCGGTGAGTCTTTTAGAGATAGTGATGCTTTATGGTATTGTAGTCCACACTGTCCAATGGATCAAAGTATGAAAATGCAGTGAGTGCTTTAACACTATTTAATGGCACTAGCATTTCTGCCCCTTTGTCCCAAATATGGCTGCCTGCTAACATCTGAAATACCCGTGAGAATCCATTTATTTCATTTTTTTAAGATTTTGTACTAGATACAGTAAGATTACCTTGTACGAAGTGATGGGCTAGATCAAAGGTTCCCTCATTTGCTGAGCTTGCTAACATATCTTTCTTTACCAGTTCAAATAATCAAGAATTCTGTTTAATCTTTTCCTCTGGCCCATGTTTGTGTAGAAACTCGATGTGATCCCTACCTTTTCTCCACATCAACCTCGAATTTCCACTGACATTCCTTCTCCTCAGGATTTTATCAGACCATTAAGCCATGTTATAAACTTATTTATAACTACTGATTATTGAAGTACATCTAGCTGTGACAAGTTTGAAATAAAATGTATTGGCATAAGGAAAATCTCCTTTCTGTTCAATTGAATGTGAAAGCCATGAATCTCATCACCTGTGGATTGCACACTTTCAGCTGGACACTGGTTAGGGCACTAATCAACATTCAAAGTGACTGGCAGTTCCTTATACATAAATGTTAAAAAAGCAAGGACTTATGATTAGAATTGTGACTGCTTGAGAGAAACTATTTGTTCATAACAGTCATTAATTTGGAACTTGTATGGCAAGAAGAGGCTCAGACTCACCACGGAGGCTGTGAAAGAAGTGTGGTACCTTGTCCACAAGGAACTGTAGGAAAGTTCAACCAACAACACCAGAGACTAGTGGCATCCGGTGCTTAAGGAGATGGGGATGTTGGATGACCTCTTTATGGATCTGCTCCAGGGCCTGGCCGAGGCAGCCATCTATAGGTCCAGGGTGGATATGTCCTAAAAGGGATGGTCACTCTGCCTCTGCCTCTCTCTGTCATCTTGTCCATGCCTGGGTACCTCTGGAAAAGGAGGATGCAGTATTCGCTGATGCGTTTGAAGCTTTCTGTGACTGGTGGGCACTGCAGGGACCGGAGTGTAATATTATCATTTAGTTTGATGAGTTTCCTTTCTGGTTAAGTTCTTTATTAGTTGTGTCACTTTAAAAAGGGTAGCACATTTATTTGCTTTTTGATGCTTGATGCTTGGCCATGTTAGCCGCATGGAAGATGGCAGGATCCCCAAGGACACATTGTACAGTGAGCTCGTCACTGGTACCAGACCCACCGGCCGTCCATGGCTCCACTTTAAAGACGTCTGCAAATGCGACATGAAGTCCTGTGACATTGATCACAAGTCGTGGGAGTCAGTTGCCAGCGATCGCCAGAGCTGGCGGGCAACCAAAAAGGCGGGGCTAAAGCATGGCGAGTCGAAGAGACTTAGCAGTTGGCAGGAAAAAAGACAGAAGCGCAAGGAGAGAGCCAACTGTGTAACAGCCGCAACAACCAATTTTATCTGCAGCACCTGTGGAAGAGTCTGTCACTCTAGAATTGGCCTTTATAGCCACTCCAGGCGCTGCTTCACAAACCACTGACCACCTCCAGGCGCTTACCCATTGTCTCCCGAGACAAGGAGGCCAAAAGAAAGAAAAAGAAAGATGTTGCATCCTTATTGGTTATTTTAGAAAATGCATACCAGGGTCATTAAAAGTTGCATAATGCTCTCCGCTATTATATGCTACGGTGATCTGTCAGACTTCCAGATGGGCTTGAAATACCCAGCAGCTCTGGCAGCATCTGTGGAGAGATTTCTTTGAGAGATTTCAAAGAGAGAAACTTTGTCAGTTCTGATGAAAGGTCACTAACCTGAAACATTAACTCTGCTTCTCTCTCCACCGATGCTGCCAGACCTGAGTATTTCCAGCAGTTTTTGTTTTTATTTCAGATTTCCAGCATCTGCACTATTTTGCTTTTATTATCCAGATGGGCTTTATGAGTGTCAGCCAATTTGTCCTGTATTGCTACTATGGAGAGGTAAGAGGTATTTCTACATGCCCCTCAACAAGACTAAGCAACAAACTAACCATTGCAGATAGAGAAGCAAGTGTGTGAGGGTTGCATTGCTTAGATTTCCCAGCCAGTTTTGCACTACAAGATACTTTTATAGCTATTTAGGAACTCATAGAACTCCTTTTGCCATCCCTGTTTAGTCTTTGCTGCATGTTGAATATTGTTAGTTTGTTTGTCTTTTGGACAAGCGGCACTTCATTTTCTGCACAATAAAAAAGCATTAATTCTGTTGAGTTGGGAGGTGCTTGTGATGCACATGTCTCATGAGTACAGTTGCCATGTTTGCCACATGTATGTCATCAGCCTCCCTGTACTGACTCTGGATTGTGGAGGACTCCTAGTCAAGTGTGCAGCCCCAGTGAACGCCAGCTGCTCCATAGACAACTAGTGAAATGGAAGGCCCTCACCTTGTATCTTCAGGGTGATGGATGTTGAGATTAAACAAATGTTGAGTTTTTTGGACTAATACTAAGATTACCTGCCTTGTTATGTCTTGGTCATTCCTTTGTTAAAAGTTATTCTGGGAAATCATTTGGGTTTTTTTGGTCATAAAATCATCAGGATTGGTTCCCATTTGACCTCCTAATCCCACTGTGCCTAATGGTCCAAACCTGCACAGTAGCTCAGTTTCAAACCTATGTCATGCTAGGCCTCCACCTGCCAAGAATGAGGCACATTAATGTTGTCATGAACATTGAAAGGACTTGTTAAACAGATCAACCATGGCTGGAAAAGACATTTGCATATTAACAGATGGTGATTGGAAGGACAAAGGACCATTCTCTGACACATTCAACCCACAATGGACCTTGATCACAAGGTATTGTGTGTAAGAGGAGCTTTCCAGAGACAGCTAAGGTGATACAATCCCAAGACATGGTCAGACCAGTTAGTCACATGACTAACCTGCTTGGCAACCTGGGGTTTTTCAAATTGTACAAACAAGTTTGCAAATATGGAGCTAGCACAATTTTAAAACTAAAGTATTGCAATGGTCCAAATACAACCACGGATCACCAAAATGTCCCTGTGTGGTAAATACTTTAAGTAAAAAAAAAAATCAGGAAAATAAAATGTTTCAAAACAGAGTTCAAAATGTAGGCATCTTCCCTTTGCTTGGCATCAGCCCATTGTGAAACGGTCCACTGTCGGAAGGGATGATTGTTTGAGTCTTTTCTACAGGCTCTGCCGACAGTCCTGTTTGCTCTTGGACTGAGAAGATCTCTTCTGTCTGCTCTCATCTCTTTCTCACAAGCCTCTGAATCCACTAAAGAAAGAAAAGTCTTCTACAGCAAACAAGAAGAATACTGGGCCCCAACGAAATGCAAGATCTACCTACAATCAAGGACTCTACAGTGAGCTCGAAGAACCGTAACAAAAACCCTCTTCAGAGATTGCCTCAAACTTTTCACTTTATTTTTTCTTCTGCTCTTTTCTGTCTCTATTTTGTATGCGTATGGCGTATGCACGCTAGCGTGGGCGCGTCGTGTATCCGTAGACATCAACCGAATTAGAGTTTAAGTTTAATACGTTTAAAGAAGAAAGATTGAAATTTAAGAAAATCTGTTTGTGCTGGTTTCTTTGCCTTATAATTGGAAAGCGTGAACAAGGATTCACCAAGGGGGAGCTAAAAACAGAGTGTGTTTCAAATTAAACCCTGTTATATTAAGACCAGCTGAAGGCTGAAAGGGAATCCTAGACACCTTTCTCACCGGGTTGTAACACCTAAAAACAAATTCCATAAAAACTCCATTAAAAAAAATCCTAGCACTGCCTGAGTGGAAGGTCGGGAGAGATTGAGGTGCATGACAGGACATTATTAGTCCAACAATGAAGACAGCCCTACAACGTAGGTAATCTTGATTTCATCATCATTCAGGCATTTTTCACACATTGCAGGAGCCATGTTAAAACAGCACTGATTTATGAGGATGCAGACTCATCACTGCTCCCAAAACAGACATGCTGAAATTTTTTTTATCCTGGGTCAGGTTCTGAACAATAAAATGAAGACCTCACACAGATAGTGTGCTGAAAATCTTATTGTTAAGAATAATTTTTGGCACAATAGCATTAGACATCAAAATGATTTAAGTTGGCTATGATGTATTCCATAGTCATATAGTTTGCCAACACTCACAGTTAAGAATCAAAATTGAATAGCAGCCATTTGGGCAAGACTTTGGAAGGCCCTCAATCTTTTCAAGCAAACAGGAGTAATTAAAAGCATCCTGTTGCATTGGGCTATCTGTCCCAGTACAAATCAGCTTCCTATTCAACAGTAAAGCTCAGTGGAACGTAAAATCAGGCAGGGTGTAAAACAGAAACATGTTTTAGTTAACAGCCCTACTCCCATTGGGAATTAAAGATATACAATGTAGGAATAAAAATGTTGAAGAAGAGTGAAGCTTGATGTATTAGTTTTCTAACATTTGATCCCAAGAGTTTAAACAAAAGTTTTTTTTTTAAAACTCCTGATTGGAAACTTTTTGTACAAGGATCATTGAGAAGGAGTTTCAAAGATTACACCTAGAGCAGCCTGAATGACCTGAAGTGATGTTACAGTACTTTCTGCTGCTATTCGTTTCATGTAATGAACTTCCAGGCCAACACACAAGTCATTTTCATCTGTGGCAGGAAATGGCAGATTTACATAGAGACCAGTTCCAACAGATAGATGTAAATCTCTGACTCACTTTAAGTTTAGCATCCAGACTTGTGTTGCTAATTCTGAATTAAAAGCAAGAAAATACAATAGCACCGCTTATACAGGGGTTCTTTTATTTGTCTGGAAATAATCTGGAAATATGCAGCAATAATTGTGTGAATAAATTCAGGAGAGCCAAAGCAGTAGTTAATATAACTGTACGGTCTCCATATGTGATTAAATATGTTGGAAGTGAAAATATGAATTAAGTAAACAGCAACAGAATTACCAGAGACAATGTCTACCTACACACCTTGTATTAATTCTTATTAAATGAACACTTTCAGCTGCTCGCTCCCCTTAAAAAAGCTTTCTCCCCCTTCAGAATCTTTTGCCTTGGCCAAGTTCACAGCAGTATTCAGCCACAGTCACATTCTCCATCACATCCTCAGTGAGTGCTGTGGTAATTATGTTACAAAAGCCTAGAAATTACTGTTACTGATGTTAGCATATGACCTTCCTTTACTATTTTAGCTGAGGCACATTTGAAATAAATGAGGTAACGCTGGTGTTAAAATAGTAGACAAAGGAATGTCACATGACTGCATTACTCGCCCACTAATATCAGCAACAGTCAGAACGGGCTAAAGCACAGTCTATGTAGAATAAACAACAGGAGTTATTAAAAAATAAATCAATGAGTAATTTGGTGCATCGCTCGCAAACATTTTGCAAATCATTGTGCCACATAAGACAACAGTTTTAGATATTTAAGGTGAGTAGATTTTTATAACTGTTCTTTTTTTATTGTACATGTCATATAAATGTGGATTGGATAGCCTTCGGTACATTCTGAGCGTATGTTTAGCTGTTTGAAGCAACGTACACTACTGCTCCTGGAATCTGCACAGGAAGAACAGGTGTGAAATAAAAGATGGAGACCCCAGTTCACAAAAAGCAGGTATATGGGCAAGCAATAAAAAAACATGAGCAGAACAGAGAGAGGCACCGTAGGGACAATGGTGGCAAGTAGAGTAGTGATAAAGTTTGTAGACACGGGTACGAATATGCAACAAAAGAGACGTAGAAAGATAGGAGTGAAAAAGTGAAAGAACCAGAAATGATTCAATCATAGAAAATTAAAAAGAATGCAAAAAGGAGATGGTTAAAAATGTTGTGAAGATTAGTGATTGTTTCCATTGGGGAGGCCCTCCAATTCTAATTCTAGTGTTATTGCATGTCATTTGTGCATGGTTTTGTGTTTCTCATTGTTGTCTCCTCTCTTCTACTCTAATTATCTCAACTAGGGAATAAAACTATTTTTTGCAACGAGGCAGGTTTAATTCGTAATCACTTTGTAAAAGATCCTCCGGGAAGAAATTATCCTAATACAATTGAATTCCATATTAGTTTGAAAGCGTCATACTCCAGTCTAAAACAAGAACCTTAAACTTAAACAAAGCCAATTACGTAGGTATGAGGGGAAAGCTGGCTAAGGTTGATTGGAATAGACTGAAAGATATGGCGGTAAATAAACAAACAGTCAGAAGCATTTAAAGAAACAATTCAAAATATTCAGCTAAAATACATTCCATTAAAAACAAAAACTCAGGAAGAAAGATCCATCCATGGCTTACCAGGGAAGTTAAGGATAGTATTAGATTAAAAGAAGAGCTTATAATGTTACAAAGAATAGTAGTAAACCTGAGGATTGGGAGTGCTTTAGAAACCAGCTAAGGGTGACCAAAAAGCTAATAGAAAGGGGAAAAATAGAATGTGAGAGTAGACTAGCGAGGAATATAAAAACAGATTGCAAGAGCATTATATACATATATATAATTTACATTATATAAAAAGGAGGAAAGTGCTAAAGTAAACATTGGTCCCTAGAGATAGAGACAGTAGAAATTATCACGGGGAATGAAGAATTGGCAGAGACACTGAACAAATATTTTGTGTCTGTCTTCACAGTAGAAGACACAAATTACATACCAGAAATAGAGAGTAACCAAGGGACTAATAAGAGTGAGGAACTTAAGGTAATTAATATTAGCATAGCGAAAGTATTGAAGAAACTTAAGGGACTAAAAGCTGACAAATCCCCAGGACCTGATAGCCTACATCCTAGGGTTCTAAAAGTGGTAGCTACAGAGAGAGTGGATGCACTGGTTATGATTTTCCAAAATTACCTAGATTCTAGAACGATACCAGCAGATTGGAAGTTAGTGAATGCGACACCAGTATCCACGAAAGGAGCAAAAGAGAAACCAAGGAACTACAGACCAGTTAGCCTGATATCAGCTGTCAGGAAAAGGCTGGAATCTATTGTTAAGGAAGTCATAACAATGCACTTAGAAAATCATAGTATGATAGAACAACTTCAACTTGGCTTTATGAAAGGAAAATTATGTTTAACAAAACTATCAGTTTTTATTTACAGTTGTAACTAGTATGGTAGATAAAGGGGAACCAGTAGATGTAGTAAACTTGGATTGCCTAAAGGCATGCGATAAGGTGCTACACAAAAGACTAATCAGCAACATAAGGGGTCATGGAGTCAGGGATAATATATTAGCATGGATGGAGGCTTGGTTAACAGACAAGAGGCAAAGAGTAGGGATAAATGGGGCATTTTCAAGTTGGCAGGCTGTAACTAGCGGAGTGCCGCAAGGATCAGCTGATGCCTCAACTTTTTGCAATCTACGATATTGATTTAGACAAACAGACAAAGAGTAATGTATTTAAGTTTGCTGACGATACAAAATTAAGTGGGAATATAATCTGAGGAGACAAAGAGAGTGCAAAGTGATACAGACAGTTTAAGTGAGAGGGCAACAAGGTCGCAAATGGAGTATAATGTGGGAAAGTGTGAAGTTATTCACTTTGGTAGTAAGAATAGAAAAGCTGAATATTTTTATATTTTTTAAAAGGCATGAAACTTTTAAATGTTGATGCTCAGAGTCAGGTGTACTTGTATAAGGAACACAAAATGTTAGCATGCAGGTACAGCAAGCAATTAGGAAGGCAACTGGCATGTTGGCCTTTTTTGCAAGGGGATTGGAGCACAAGAATAAAGAAGTCTTGCCACAATTGTACAGGGCTTTGGCGAGACCACACCTGAAGTACTGTGTGCAGCTTTGGTCTCCATATCAAAGGAAGGATATACTTGCCTTGGAGGTGGTACAGTGAAGGTTCATTAGATTGGTTCCTGGGATGAGAGGATTGTCCTATGATGAGAAGCTGAGTAATTTGGGCCGATACTCTCTGGCATTTAGAAGGATGAGAGGTGATCTCATTGAAACATGCAAGATTCTGAAGGGGCTTGACAGGGAGGTTGTTTCTCCTGGCTGGCAAATCTGGAACACAGGGGGCATAGCTTGAGAACAAGGAGTTGATCATTTAGGACTGAGATGAAGAGAAATATCTTCACTCAGAGAAATTGTGAATCTTTGAGATTGTCTAACCTTGAGGGTTGTGGATGCTCCATTGTTGAGTGTATTTAAGATTGACATCGATAGATTTTTGATCTCAGGAAATCAAAGGATATGTAAAGTGGGCAGGAAAGTGAAGTTGAGGTAAAAGATCAGTTCTGATGGTATTGAATGGCAGAGCAGGCTTATTTTATTTTATTTAGAGATACAGCACAAAAACAGGCCCTTTGGCCCACCAAGTCTGTGCCGACCAACAACCACCCATTTATACTAATCCTACATTAACCCCATATTCTTACCACATCCCCACAATTCCCCTACCACCTACCTATACTAGGGGCAATTTAGAATGGCCAATTTACCTATCAACCTGCAAGTCTTTGGCTGTGGGAGGAAACCAGAGCACCTGGCGAAAACCCACGCAGTCACAGGGAGAACTTGCAAACTCCGCACAGGCAGTACCCAGAATCAAATCCGGGTCGCGGGAGCTGTGAGGCTGCGATGCACCACTTAGGCTTGAGGGGCTGAATGGTCTACTCCTGCTCCTATTTCTTATGTTCTTATCTCCATTACACTATTTGGTATTACATCCCATCTCTTCATGTTATTTTATACATACATCTTGTATTTGGTATGTAGGCTGTGAAGAAAACATGTCAAATGGCCTTGTAAGTGCAGCTGGTGAACAGCTCAGCCATGTAGACCATGAAGATTCCAGTTTCCATTTTGATCTCTGGTTTGTGTTGAGCTACCTGATCTCAACTGGGTGGCAGTCTGAGCACTGCAACTGGCATCAGCGCACCAGGTTAAAGAAAGGAAAAATTGGTCAAAGTTCCAACTCCTGATTCTTAGCCAGCAGTATAGTCTGTGAAGTGCATGCGTCTGGATGCCACCTGAGAATAAGATTGGGCTTGGCTATGATGTTTTCTATGGTTGAATCGTTCGCTGACTCTATTTGCCAAGGCGCACAAGCTTTGTGCCTGTACTACACCCTAAAAACAGACACAACACATACCAATTTCTACCCCATTGTTTCTTCTTTCCCACCGAAATTTCAACTTTGAGGAACAAAGTGACAATAAATGTTGCAATACTTTTGGAGCATAATGAACAGTGGACAAATAAATCTCCTGATTTCAGATGTGTGTAAACCATACATACAGTTTGTCATTGAAGGGAACAAGCTGCTTTTTTTTAAAATATATAAATCAAAGAAGCCATATGCTCATTCTGGAGTTCAGTGCTAATTCCAGTTAAGTGAACAATGTTTCTAGTCAAATAGCCTCATAAAAGTTTGTCAGTTGATCCACCAAATACACATTATCCTTTGAAGCCAAAGTCAGTGATTAAAGCAGTTTATTTTACAGTCTGAGCTGTACCAAATCTCAGGAAATTAATGCTTAGTGAATAAACAGTTGGCTGTAGTACCCATAACATTGCATTACTGCTCTCTTTCATAAGTGTGAAAGACCATAAGACACAAATGCCACAGGCCTGATTGAGTTCTACAAGTGTTTTGAATGAATCTAAGCTAGTAGCAGAGTCTGATTCCCTCTGGCTACACATTTTATTATTTCAGAACAGGTCAGATGATTGTGCTATTCAAGTGAATGGGAACTCATGTGACCCTTGGAACCTTCAGGTTATTATAGCCATGATGTTGGACCAAGCCCTTATCCACCATATTCCAAAGCGTTTTACAGCCAACAAAGTACTTTTGATGTGTAGATACTGTTGTAATGCAGGAAACATAGCAGCCAGCATGCACACAGCAAACTCCCTTAACAACAATGTGATAATGACCAGATAATCTGTTTTTGTGATGTTGATTGAGAGATAAATATGGGCCAGACACCAGGGATAACTCCCCTGCTCTTCTTCAAGATAGTGCCAAGGGATCTTTTATGTCCACCTGAGAGGGCAGATGGGGCCTTATCCAAAGGGCACCTTTGACATGAAGCACTCCCTCAGTACTACAGTGGAGTGTCAGCCTGGATTTTTGTGTTCAGGTCTCTGGAGTGGAAAGCAATATAAACAGTATCAGCAGTAAAACAAACAGCCTGATTGAAAGTGAGGAGTCATAGGTCCTGCACTGAAGTTACAGAGCATCATGATTTGTACTACAAGTTCCAGTGTAGCTTGTGTTTGGTACAGGTGATGAACGTTCAAAGTATTCAGAGCATTCCAAACCTAGCCTTATATCTTACACAGGTCAAAGGTCAAAATAAAATGACTTATTACAATGGACAATTCAAAAACATAAACTTGGTTGTCAAAGTCCGCCATAAAGCATCACCAACTGTTAAAAGCTTTCTCAATTTATTTTTAAAAATCTTGCTCTTTACTGTTCTGGGTCTTATATAAATCCTTGGTCCCTTGCAACAAAAACAGAAGTGTGGTCTATTAAACAACATATCACAGAATGACATTCCAAAGTCTGACAGTATTTTCACTGGTCAGCAAGGTAACATGAACAGAATAGCAGTTGATCTCCTGAGGGATTGCATTTGGGGAGTCAGCACCAAGTGTCGTCTTTAGGTGGGGGTTAGAAGTAGAAATAATTGGCCCAATTCAGTCATAATGTAGTCTCCATTGTAATGTCATAAATTCTGCCCTCATTTTTATATAATACTTTGGTTTGATATAATTATTTATAATCAACAGCAAAATGGACAGCAATTTGGAGGGTCAAGTTGATTGGAGCGTAAAAAGTCTCTCTGTGGTATAGGCTGAGAAACTGGGAGATGTAAACTGAGGCACTTATAGTGCCACCACTGACAAATGGGTGAAAATATAGTTTTTTTATTCTTTCATGGGATGTGAGCACGCCTGGCAAGGCGTTGCCAAGGAAGTTGGCCCAGTTGCCCCACCCTAATTGTCCTGGAGAAGGTGGTGGTGAGCCAACTTTTTGAACTGCTATAGTCCATGTGGTGTAGGTACACCCACAGTTTTTTTAGGGAGGGTGTTCCAGGATTTTGGCACAGTGACAGTTAAGGAACAGCGATATAGTTCCAAGTCAGGATGGTGTGTGACTTGGAGCGGAACTCGCATGTGGTGGTGTTCCCATGCATCTGCTGCCCTTGTCCTTTTAGGTGGTAGAGGTCTTGGATTTCGAAGGTGCTGTCAGAAGAGGCTTGACGAGTTGCTGCAATGCGTCTTGTTGATGGTACATTCTGCTATCATTGTGCGTCGGTGTTGAAGGGAGTGAATATTTAAGTTGGAGGATTGGGATGCCAATCAAGCAGGCTGCTTTGTCCTGGATGGTGTCAAGCTTTGCGAGTGTTATTGGAGCTGCACTCCTCCACACAAGTAGAGAGTATTCCATCACACTCCTGATTTGTACCTTGTAGATGGGGGGCAGGCTTTGGGGAGTCAGGACATGAGTTACTTGCTGCAGGATTCCCAGGCTTTAACCTGTTCTTGTCACCACAGTTAAGTTTCTGGTTGTTGAATGTGGAGGATTCAGCAATGGTAATGCCATTCAATGCCATGGGGAGATGGTTAAATTCTTTCTTGTTGGAGAAGGTCATTGCCTGGCACTTGTGTGGGGTGAACGTTACTTGCCATTTATCAGCCCTAGCCTGAATAACACGTTTACATAGGCAGTTTCCATTATAATGGGAAATAGGTAAGACAGAAGTGTGACAAAAATATGACAATAGAAAGTCTAAAAGTAGAATAGAATTGCATACAGAAGTAACATTTTTAATATATAAATAGTATGCTGCTACAGCACACAATTACACTGAGTTGTAAGAGACCAATAATTGTCAGCACTGAGTGTAAGGTCCTTGTTGCAAATAAACATATTGACTAATAAACGACTACAGATGCAGCTATACATTCTTTGTATATTTATAGTTTAAAGAAGACTGGAGCAGAATTCCCTAGACATTTTTTCTTTGAATTGGCCTAAGGTTTTTTCACCTCTCCCAGAAAATATGGGGCTGAGAGAGCAGATGGAGCCTCCCTTGAACGTCTCACCCAAAAAACTGTGTGACTCCCTCAGTAATTGTAACAAATTTATATAGTATTTAGTCTCATTGTCCACTTAAATAGGGCCCCACAAGGCAAAAAATTCTCTGGGAGGATCAGTCAAGTTTCCTGGTCTTGATCACTAGCCAGTAATCCTGTTGGACAGCACACATGTGGATGATGGATGAAAACAAGCTTCGGCTTGGCTGTGATATCCTTCATGGTCAAATCACTTGACCACACACAGAGAGTGGACTACCAGAACACAAGAACAAAAGAAATAGGAGCAGGAGTAGACCATATGAACCATAGAGCCTGCTCCGCCATTCAACTCCACTTTCCCACCCGCTCGCCATATCCCTGGATTCCCTGACAGGCCAAAATCTTTCTATCCCAGCCTTAAATGTATTTAACAATGGAGCATCCACAACCCTCTGGGGGAGAGAATTCCAAAGATTCACAACTCGTTGAGAGAAGTAATTTCTCCTCATCTCAGTCCTAAATGATCGGCCCCTTATCCTGAGACTGCTTCCCTGTGTTTTAGATTCCTGGTTCAGCAGAAACCATCTCTCAGCGTCTATCCTATCCAGCCCCTTCAGAATCTTGTATATTTCAGTGAGAGGGCAGATGGCTTATTATCAGGCCATAAAAAGCACAATGAGTTAAACTGACTTTTTAAACAAGCCTCTGCATCCATTTCCATGCACATTACATAAGACCCAACACCCACTTTTTCTTTTCAGTCAGTTCCATACCCTGCTTCTTCTCAAATCCCATTTTTTCAACTAAGCTTGCAGTCGCCTCCTAATCTCTCTCTCCGTGGCTTGCCATCCATTCCTTGTCTAGTCTTATCGATATTTTCCTTCCCTCTCTGTAAAAGTATAGGGAAATGTTTCTATGTTAATTGTGCTATATAAGTACAAGTTGTGTGTTCTGAAGAGACAAATAACTACTTTTGCGGGATTCAGCAATGCAATTGTTAATGTTAACATTTTCAGTTTTATTAGAGTTAAGATTAAATTTCAGGTACTTTTGATATGAGAAAATGAACAGAGCAGATCAGCTGGACTGTAGTTTCTTCCAGCACATAGCGTGACTCATGTAAAATTCACCTGCATCAGCTCCTCACGAAGATCTCCAAGAAATGACTGGGCTTGGAAAGGGAACGAGCTGGAACCTGCAGAGCTAACAATAATCTCTATTGTATCCACCAACAACAGCACCTCCATTCAGTGCAATGGCACAAAGTCAATCAGTCACTGAGTGTCAGCACACAATACAAACCGCAAGCCGCAGGCGAGAGATCAGGCGTAATCACAACTCCAAATCCTCACTGCTCTTTACACGCAATGTGTCAATCACAGCACCGCCACTTGAAGTTTAACGGACAATTCAGCCAACCAAACAAATGCACATCTGTCACAGACAATACCAATCAGGATAGCATAAAGGTGGGACTTGAACTGCACAAGTAACATGAATTAACTCCTTAAAGTTGCATAATTTGTTTTAAACAATTTTTAATTTCCAGTTCAGTTTAATGAAACCTGAACCAGTCTGCTGCAGATTAGCTCAGGGAGATATTTTATGAATACACAAATATACAGAAAAAGGGAGAGGAAGGGTAATTGCAATAAAGTAACTGCAGGAAATTCTAACAATTTCACTTTTGAATCCAGGTCAATGTTGTGGCATTTAACTAACAAACTCAATGTAGTGAGGCAATATCACTGCTTTCTTAACCCTGAAACCACTCATCGCTGCACCTATGATGCAAACATGTGGAATTCCCGTTTACTTGACAGGGTTATGTCCTTAATTGTAACATTTAATATTTTTAAGAGTAGTCTAAAAGGATCTGATGCTAAACAGTCCACCTCCCAGTGTATCACTCCATCTGGAATAATTTAATCTTAAGTATTGCTGAAAATAGAGATATGTTGTCCAAGTTTTTTGTCTTGCACTCATCAGGACAAACCTCAAGAATACTAATGTAAAGTAAAACAACAACTTTATACTGTATGAGAAGAGAGTGCTGATTGGTTGGCAAATGAACTCTGATTGGTAGAGGCGTTGCCATGGAGAATGCACCAGTTTATGGTGACTGACAGTTAACTGCCAAGCTTTGTTTGAAATTTAAACCAGGCAGCTTGACTCTTAATTGGTCAAGGCATTGCCCTGAGGAATGAACCAGCGAATGGCTGTCACTTCTTTTGTTTAGCTGAAACAGGTGCAATGTGTGTACATGTTCTTTCTATCTGCAAAGAACAGGGCCCTGTGTATTAATATCTGTAGCTTCCAGTATGCACAAATGTGCCTCACTGCGAGCCCTACTGACAATCTTAAATTGGTTGTCAGCGTAATTCTTAGCTCGCTGAGGATTACTTAGCAAACGTTGTCAAAATGTGGAATCACATTTAGTGTTGGACACTGTGTTTTGAGTTTTGCAAGCACAGGCTGGTTGGGTACGGCCTGTACCTTGCCCATTGCAAACAGCGGAAGGGACATGTTGTTTGATACGATCTGCCAGTCTTTGGGATGTGCAGCCTATATACCTAGCATCACACTGGCATTGAAATTCATATATCACATTAGTCATTTGTGTGATAGGCAGGACGTCTTTTTGGCTTGACGGCAGCATCCTGTTAGTGGCGAACACTACACGTGTTTCTACTGCATAGTAGCAGCATGAAACAGCTAGCTTCACCTGTTGTTCAAATTTTGGCGATACATTACCCTTCCAGGGTAATTTGAGGTAGACTGGGCACTTTTTAGGGCCAAAAATGATGGCCTTAGGCCCGTTCATAAGATGGGCGATATAGGGCGAGAAATGATCTGATCAGGGTAGCCATTGTCACACAGGATGTCTTTGATTTGCCCTATTTCAGCATCAAGTTTGCATGATGAGAAAATGGCTCAGGCCCTATTTACGAGATTGCCGATAAGGCCAATCTTATAGCGCATGGAACTGTAAGATTCCCAACACATGTATTGACCAGTGAAAGTAGGTTTGTGGTAAACCGTGGTAGAGAACCCCTTAGCAGATTTCTCAACTAGTACATCAAGGAAAGGGAACTCATTTGACTGCTCCATTTCAAAGGTGAATTTGAGCACAGGATGGAGCCCATTAAGACATGTAAGGAAATTATTGCATGCAGCTGCAGATTCAAATATAGCAAAGGTATCATCTACATATCGGAAATATGCAAGAGGTAGGAGGCTTGGTGTCATTCCCTCAAAGACACGTTTCTCATGGAACCCAACAAAGATGTTTGTGTGAGCTGGGCCTAGAAGGGATCCCATGGCAACACCACCTATTTAGACATACATGGTGTTGTTAAAACTGAACTCAACTGCGTGAGTTGCTGAGTTCATAAGTTCAATGAATACTGATTCATGCAATGGTGGCATGTCTAGATCACCATGATATAGTGCTGTAGTGCAAATATCTATGGCTTCCATAAGTGGTACATTGGTGAAGTCCCCCAGCCACAGTACATTCTGCGCCCTTGCTACCTTCAGTGTTTCTTCCAATTGGTATTCAACATGGAGAAGCACAGATTCATCAGCCGAGGGGGGAACGATATGTAGAAATCAGCAGGAGGTTTCCTTACCCCTGTTTGACCTGATACCATGAGACTTCATGGGGTCTGGAGTCAATGTTGAGGACTCCCAGGGAAACTCCCTCCCAGCTGTATACCACTGTGCCACCACCTCTAGTGGGTCTGTCCTGCCAGTGGGACAGGATATACCCAGGGATGGTGATGGTGGTGTCAGAGACACTATCTGTGTGTAAGGTATGATTCCATGAGTATGACTATGTCAGGCTGTTGCCTGACTATTCTGTGGGACAGCTCTCCCAATTTTGGCACAAGCCCCCAAATGTTAGTAAGGAAGACTTTGCAGGGGCGACACTGGGTTTTCCATTGTTGTTTACAGTGCCAAGGTCAATACCAGGTAGTCAGCCTGGTTTCATTCCTTTTCTTAGATTTTGTATCAGATTGATACATCTGAATGGCTTGCTGGGCCATTTCAGAGGGCATTTAAGAGTCAACCACATTGCTGTGGATCTGGAGTCACATGTAGGCCAGACCAGGTAAGGACAGCAGATTTCCTTCCCTAAAGTACATTAGTGAACCACGTGTTGTTTCATGGTCAGCACCAGACTAGTTTTTTTTTAATTCTAGATTTATTAATTGAATTCAAATTCCACCATCTGCTCTGGTGAGATTTGAACTCTTGTCCCCAGAGCATTAGCCTGGGGCTCTGGGGTACTAGGCTAGTGACATTACCACTACACCACCTCGTGATTCACTTGTAAGATCCACTTGCAAGAGTAACTGGTGAGGCTGACCTCCAAGAATATCAACTGCAGACCCAAAATTTGTAACAAAGTTTCACAGATAGTCATGTGGAAATGGATGCCAAGCCAGGAATGGAGAGAAAAGGCAGGGTGACTAAAGTAAAAGCAAAATACTGCAGATACTGGAAATCTGCAATGAAAACAGAAAATGCTGGAAATACTCAGCAGGTCAGGCAGCATTTGTGGAGAAAGAAATGGAGTTTACATTTCAAATCATTAACCTTTCATCGGAACTGGGAAAAGTTAGCAATGTAATAGGTTTTAAGCAGATGAAATGGGGGAGGGTGAAGAAAGAACTAAAGAGAAAGTCTGTGATTGGGCGAAAGATGGGAGACGTTAAATGACAAAAGAGTTGGTGGATCAGAGCCAAAAGGAGTGGTAATGGGGCAAGTAAAGAAACAAAAGATGTGTCTATGGGAGGTGTGAATGGCAGAATGACGAACAGCTGCCATCTGAAAGCAAAAACCAAAGAAAAACAAGGGGAAGACCAAAACATGTAAAGAAAAGGAAACAAAATGCGGCAAAGATTATGGTCTGAAATTGTTGAACTCAATGTTGAGTCAAGAAGGTTATAAAGTACATAATCAAAAGATGACATGCTGTTCCTCAAGCTTGTATTGAGCTTCATTGGAACACTGCAATAAGCCAAGGACAGAGAGGTTAGCGTGAGAGCAAGGTGGAGAATTAAAATGGCAGGCCACCAGAAGCTCAGGGTCATTGCTTGTGGACTGAATGGAGATATTCCGCAAATCAATCGCCCAGTGTAGATCAGACCATATTTTGAGCAGTGAATATAGTGTACTAAATTGAAAGAAATACGTGGAAATCACTCTTTCACCTGGAAGGAGTGTTTGGGGCCTTGGACGGTGAGGAGAAAGGAGGCAAAAAAGCAAACCCATCATAGAACTTCCCTTTTGTTCTTTTTCCATCCAACCCCATTTTTCCTGCTTAAAACCTATTAAGTTTCTAACTTTTCTCAGTTCTGATAAAAGATTATTAACTTGAAATGTTAACTCTCTTTCTGTCTCCACAGATGCTGCCTGCCCTGCTAAGTATTTCCAGCATTTTCTGTTTTTATTAGGGGTGAATGAAGGCTTGCTGGAAGAGATGGTTTTGAGGAGGTTGTTAAGCAAGAAGACAGAGGTCGATGTGATTTAGGGGAGATGTCCCTGTATTTGTCTATCTTAAGTGGTGACATGCTGGAATCCCCGAGGAGCAGCACTAGATGGTGATAGAATTTTGCCCAAAATTTGCACCAACATTCCAACATTAAATTCTATAGTTGGGTAATCTTGTATTTTAAAATAACACGGTTAATGATTAAGTCATTTCAAGACCTGTCTATTAATTTGAGGGGAACTTGGACATCCAATAATTCCCATTAATTGCTTGACAAAGTGGAGTTACATAGACAGAATCATCTTTGCCTCTCTTTATTTGTTATAAACAGTGCTTCATTTTGATAAATTGAGCATTGTTTAAAGCTGTCATATTTCCAATTTATTTCTATTTGTTTAATCATATTTTCTCACTGATCTATGACCCTCAGTATGCGAAAACCTTGCCAAAAAACTGATCACTGACATTTCATAGGCAGAAAGCCAATAAGTAACAGAGGGCATTCATTGGGGAACTGTGGAAAACATCATTTACTCCATGAGAGAAATATCTCAAGAACTTATGAGGTCTTTTCATAAGTGCATTAAATTCTGTGTTTCAATTCCCTTCTGAGTATTCCCTTTACACCACTTATGCATATATTTATTTTAATTTTTGTGAACGTTTTTATTACTTATGGATGTTGTATAATTCTCAATAAGTCATTTAACTTGCCTTGAATGGTTGCCACCTTGAAAATCCAGGTATGGATGATGAATTAAATTCATTGAAACAGCTTATACCAGAACACAATATGTTTCAGCATGAGGCACACAATTAAACTCTACTTCTAGGGATTAGACTGAACCAAATATGTATCTCCATAGTCTAATGAGGTTTGTTGGGTCTGCTCATAACTATTTAAATTGGAACCAAAGTTAAATTACTCTCAGCTCGGAATATTTTAAATGTAAAATGTGTAAAATGGACACGAGGGCAAAATCAGTCCTTTATTGATTTGAGCACACTCCCTTTCATGGTACCTAGCGCCTATGACTTATTCAGTTTTTGTAACTCACATTCCAATGATATCTATATTTTCGGATCAAGCAATCAATTGGTTGGGAGGCAGTGACGTAGTGGTAATGTCACTGGGTTCGAGTCCCACCACGGCAGATGGTGACATTTGAATTCAATTAATAAATCTGGAATTAAAACCTAGTCTAATGGTGACCATGAAACCATTGTCAATTGTTATAAAAATCTATCTGGTTCACTAATATTTTACCCTCTGGGGAAGGAAACCTGCTGTCGTTACCTGGTCTGGCCTACATGTGACTCCAGACCGACAGCAATGTGGCTGACTCTTAAATGCCTTCAGTGGGCAATTAGGGATGGGTAATAAATGCTGGCCTAGCCAGTAACTCCCACGTCCCATGACTGAATAAAAAAAGGGAAAGTACATGAATTCTTGGCTGTATCTGATGACAGACAGTCCAGTTTGGAGAGGTGGGAAGTAAAAGCCTGCTCAGGTCACAAAAAAAAACCCAACCCGAACCCGATATAACCACATCATCCCAAGCCCGACCCGGCCTGAGTCCATCCATTTTTCACCGTGCCCAACCTGACCCAAGTCCAACCCCGACCGAACACCAGAATGTTCCCTTTACCTATCTTACGACTCCGAATCTTCAGGATGCTGCAGCATGAGCGTGATGAGGTCATAGAGACGCTCATTCGCTCACTGCACAGACTCAGAGTTTCCCTCTTCGACGTCCCGGACTCCCAGCTCAGGTAGGTTTTGTACTTTTAACACTTCTTGCTGTGTGTGTCTGATCTGGACCCGGTCTGACCCGAGCCCAAAAGCCGGACCCAGAAGAGTGACCCGACCCGAACCCGACACGAGTCATAATTTGCTGTGGTGAGGCACCTAACCGTATTTGCTGTTAGTTAGACTTGGTCTTGCACAATAAAGCCTGGCTACCTGATCCGAACCGGACTAGACCCAATTACATGTGTCGGGTTCAGGTGGAGTCGGGTCGATATTCTGAGTCCAGCATTCAGGCTCAGGTCGGGTTGGGCTGGACAGTGCTGTTTCCGGGAACTCCCGGGATCAGGCTTACCCATTCCCCACAACTCCATCTGCAGGAATAGCCTGCTGCCGGAACGGATGAACAATACTGGTGTCGTGTCGGGTCGGGCGTGAAAAAAATTAAAGGGCTCAAGCCCGAGTTGGCTGTGGTTGGGCCGGACCCGGGTCGGGTTTCAATTTTATACCCGAGCAGGCCTTTATTGCACAGTTAGGTTTTTACATTTTTTGTGTGGCAAATTGCTGAAAGTGCAAGCTGATAATGGTGCAGAGAGGGAAACGGCATCTGGCACCTGAGTGACTAAGGCAAGCAACTGCGTATATCCTTGACAAATCAAGGATTGTGAAACAAACAGTGTAAAGATTGAGAAGGAAGTGTAATTTAGAATGGGTGAAATCAATGTCAAATCAAGTTCAGTAAGACAAATAAAGAGAAAAAAGGAAATGTTTTTTTGAAATATATTTTACATTCTTAAAATCTCCAACAAGTAAAACCTGAAGGAATGAGATTCCATATTTGAAATAGTTCATTTTCAGTGTCAGAGAGGTATATTGACAGTAATTAACATTTAGCATGTTAAAATAGTAATTAGACTTAGATGACAACTTTCTGTGGTGAGTTTAGTTTCTATCTACCGTGCAAATACAGCAACTTCATGCCATTTGATGCATTTCAATGGTGAGGTAGACAGTGAGGTGCCATTTTCGTGAAGTTAATGGAGGAATTGTGCAACTCAGACAATAACTTTTGAGCATCCATGTTTAACGATGCATGAAGCTGCTGTAAAAGTTGCGTGCAAATAACGGCCTTGGGCCTTACTGTTATTTTGACAGCAAATTTTGTTCCCTTAAGATGGCTGTCTCCACAGGTTCTAGAGAGCTTTAACACTGGTTTGCATTACTGAAATTGGTCTTCTAATTATTATATTAAAACTCTTACTTCAGAATATCTGAGAAATCCTGAGTACTTACCTGAGCCTGAATTTCACTACATTGCAACAAAGCAAAATACTTCACATCAGAATGTGGTTCGTGGGCAGAATATTAAAAATGGCAGTTAGCGCTTGTGGAAAAGAAGTACTTGTTAAGTTTATTATGGCTAAACTCCAATTTCAAACATTTTTAATATTTTCACTTTTGTATAAAGCGAAAGCCTCATCCTGGTGACAGAGTACATTCAATTTGTAGTCAACTCAGTCATATAAATTCTATTTCTCAAATACTTACCAACCTGTCTTAATTCGATGCATTTTAAGTAAAAACCAAAATGTAAGAGTTATTTTATAGCCATAGGCTTTTAAATTGCCCAACATGAAAATTCATACACAAAATCTTGCTGAATTTGTGTGAGTTCCTTTTTAAATTTAGGTATAAAGTCATTTAACAGAGTTATTAAAATAATGGACAAAGGGATTGCATACAAACGCACTGAGCCTTTGTACCCTGATATTTGCCCAACTTAATTTGACAGCAACACGTTTTTCACTTTATCTCTCTGCTATTTACGTGGAGGCGTAACCTTTTAAAGTGGGGCAACACCTCTTCCAGAATAGCGGAGGGAGGAATTTCAGATGAATGCATTGAGCATCCGTATCAATTATCCCACAGCATCATTTCAAGGGTAATAAACTCACTTCTAAGAGTTTTTCTATAGCTCACATTCCAATAATGTGTAAATTTCGGCTTAGACGAACATTCTGAATTATATTTTTGAATAAAACAATGTAAGGTATACTTTAGACTAATGATCATCACAAGGTGCAGCTCTGCGTCAATGCCAAGGCAAACAAACTTCAAACTTCCTTTTTCTCCACCCCCATCCCTCTTCTAAATCGAGTTGTGGCTTTGGAAATCTACAAAGTGCCTTTAACAGCATTACGGGGCATGTCGAATCGACACCAGGTAGAGTTTTAATTGCCTGTTTGTCTATTGAAGTGTTTTCCATTAGCTGGCTGGCCCAGGTTGTGGAAGAAGGGAAGTATTGTTTGAAAGGGCCCCTTGTTTAATGTGCGTGCGAAGGCTGGCTGCTCCCTGCGTCCCCCCCGCCCACTCGCTGAAACCGCAGGCCGCTCTGCTGCACCTTTCCCTGGGACAGTAAACAAGTCCTCTCCGCACGCAATCTCACCTCATGCATTCCCAGCCTGTGACTCAATCCGACCCGGAACACTAGCAACACGCAACAGAAATCACCTTTCTCTTTCTCACACTCACTTCCCCCTCCCCACCCCCCCGCTTCATCCCCCTTTTTAATCTTTCATTTTTCTTTTTGATCTCTGCCTGTTGTGCCATTCCAGTGAGCCGACATCCTAGTGACACACTGTACACTACAGGCACCGTCAATCTCCAGTTCAGCAGAACCTCTTCACCTGTCAATTTTGGGAAAATCGGATTTTTTTTTCAAAAAAAAGTAAATCACGATATAATTACAACAAAGTATTACCAAAGTTCAATATTAATGTATTTAGAATATATATATATAAAAATTAGAATATGCAAAAAAAATTGATGCATTTCTTCTCTTTCTCTCTTAGGCAGTCCCTCGGGAATGAGGATGACTTTCACTCCAGGGTTGTGGGCCCTTAGGTTACTGAATAATTCAATTCTGGATCTGCACAGTTTGCCACAGGTGGGGCACGTGGTGTTTGATGAGGCAAGTGAATGGGATGCTCGAATTTCTGAACATTCCTTCCGTGTTGGTGAATTTCTCCTCAGCTCTGTCCTAAAAGGGTGAGCCCTAATTTTAAAACAGTGCCCCCTCATTCTGGACTCATCCACAAGAGGAAACATCCTCCCCACATCCACCTTGTCAAGGTCATTCAGGATCTTATAAACTACAATCAAGTCTCCCCTCACTCTTCTCAACTCCAGTGAAAACAAGCCCAGTCTGTCCAACCTTTCCTCACAAGCCAACCCGCTCATTCCAGGTATCAATCTAGTAAACCTCCTCTGAACCGCCTCCAATGCAGTTACATCCTTCCTCAAATAAGGAGACCAAAACTGCACACAGTATTCGAGATGTGGTCTCACCAATGCCCTGTATGACTGAAGCATAACATACTTATTTTTATTTTCTATTCCTCTCGTAATCTTTGTGCCTCCTTATCTCGAGAGACAATGGATACGCGCCTGGAGGTGGTCAGTGGTTTGGATAGCATTCCATTAGTCTACTTTATTACCTGCTGTACCTGCATACTAACTTTTTGTGACTCATGCACTGCAACACCTAGATCCCTCTGCATTTCGGAATTCTACAGTCGTTCTCCATTTAAGTAATACTCTGCTTTTTTATTCTTCCTGCCAAACTGAACAACTTCACATTTTCCCACATTATACTCCATCTGCCAGATTTTTGCCCACTTACTCAACCTATCTATATCGGTCTGCAATCTCTTTATGTCCTCTTCACAACATACTTTCCTACCTATCTTTGTGTCATCTGCAAATTTAGCTACCATGCCATCGCTCCCCTCATCTAAGTCATTGATATAAATTATTAAAAGTTGAGGCCCGGGCACAGACCCCTGTGGGACTCCACTCATCACATCCTGCCACATCAGAAAAGGATGCATTTATGCCTACTCTCTGTTTACTACCAGCCAGCCAGCCAATCTTCTGTCCATGCAAATATGTTACCTCAACACCAGGAGCTCCTACTTTGCGCAATAACCTTTTATGTGGCACCTTGTCAAATGCTTTCTGGAAATCCAACTACAGTACGTCAACGGGTTCGCCTTTATCTACAGCACATGTCACTCCTTCAAAGAACTCCAACAAACTGGTTAAACATGATTGCCCTTTCACAAAACCATGCTGACTATTCCCGATTACCTTGCGTTTTTCTATGTGCCCAACTACAACCTCCTTAATGATCGATTCTAACACCTTCCCCATGACAGATGTCAAGCTAACTGGCCTATAGTTAACTGTTTACAGCCTCCCCCACTTGAATAGAGGGGTTATATCTGCTACTTTCCAATCTGATGGAACCTTACCAGAATCTGGCGAATTTTGAAAAATTAACACCAACGCATCTACTACCCCATCAGCCACCTCTTTAAAGACTCTAGGATGCCTGGGCAGGTCAACGTTGTTCGAACCTGCTGGCACCATCGCGGATGCTTCTTCTCCATTTTGGGCAGTCTCGGGCAAGAGATTCCCACGCATCAGTGGAGATATCTCATATTTTCAGGGAGGCTTTAAGGACACCCTTGTAACATTTCCTCTGCCCTCCTGGTAACCTCTTTCATGACGGAGGTTGGAGTAGAAAGCTTGTTTTGGGAGTCTTGTGTTCGGCATGCGGACGATGTGGCCCATCCAGCATAACTGACTAGCCATGACCAGTGTCTCCATACAGGGGATGTTTATAAAATGGCGGCACTGTCATCTCTGGGTCAGTTTTGTATTCACCAATCCAGAGTTTTAATGGGTAAACCAGGACTGCATTCACACTACCTGCAGTGGTTTTACATTGTCCCAATGCAGCAGTTACAGTGTAAATGGGGCTTGAATTTGGAGTTCAGAAGCACTTCACACCAACGCTAAATTTGTTGGGGGTAAGTTTGACCATGATCGATGGTGTAAAATTGATGCTATCAAGTCAGATGCCTGTTAAATTTTCTTGCAATTTTCATTTTCATTGACTTCAATCGACAAGGATGTATATCGGGCGGCTGATCCAAAATCACATGTTTTCCACAATTGTTCAAAGCCAAAATTGACCCCCTAGTGTGAATGCCCCATAGTTTGACACGGCATTGCATTGTACTGAGGCAGTCAGAACATTAAACAAAGCTTCATTTTCCTTATCAGGTGGACATTAAGGGAACTTTAACCCCCCTGCCCCCTCCCTCCACTGGATGGGCAAATTCCGAAAAATGGGGAAACCAACCACAAACACACCTATTTCTGGTTTAACCGGGGCAGATTTGGGGTGGGGTGAGTATCCTGTCCTGAAGAGCAGGTCAAGAATTATATCAATGAGGCTGCATGCCTCAGATTTTAGTAACCATTTGAATTTAATGGGGCCAGGTTTCCCAGGACTCTGACATCCAGCAGCAGACGGGCCATAAGAACTGCTGGATCCAGCAGCTAAGTGTTTTTCCAGCACTGCTTGTGGGCTGGGAGGAGCAGAAATGCTTCCCCTAGGCCCTCCAAGCTAATCTGCTGTGATTGACCCACCTTCCCCTGATATCCCGATCCCCTCCCCTTGATCTGCTGTCCCACTACCGCCCCATCCCCACCCACACACTGTATGCTCTCCCTCTCTGATCCCTGGTTACTCCTTTGTACAGCAGGCTTTCCCACCTGGCAGCCTCTCAATCTTGCTGGCTACCATGGGGGAAACTGAGTAAAAAGAATTTAAAATGACAGGACTTCTGCCTTTCCCATATTTCCATGTTTGACAGCTGCTGACAGTCATCCTGCTTCCTGCTATATACTGGAGCCTAAAGATTCCTACAAAATATTGAGTGAAGAGAAGGGAGTTGCTGTCTTGGCAACATTGCTCCCTTCACCATCACCACTAAACACAGAGAGAAAGACTCGTTTAAAGAGTCAGCACAGGCCAAATGGCCGCCTTTTCTGTACATTTCTAAGATTCCAACGATAGCATCCTGTAATCTGATTCGGTTTTGATTCCAGAAATGAAAGGACAGCTCTTGAATCTATTGTACCATAACATTCCCTCGAAATAATTCTCCCCCCACCCCCCCCCCACCTCCAAAATATTCTTCAACTTTACACTGCCTAGAAAGCTTCCAAGACTTATCTATTTCTGTAAACATTATAAACTTAATTTAGTTGAGAAATACAGAAAGCATTTTGTAATTCACAGCATTCCATTAACAATTTACAGCTTTGGTTTGATCATTTTCAAATTTGCTGCAGAAACCTTTATACTGTCAATGCAGTTTAATTCCTACAATCAGCAGTGATTAATTCCATGCCAATTTTCAAGAACAATAAAGCAAAATGTTTCTTCAATAAAGTAATTCTCTAAATAAATGTTCTTACATTATTTGGCCCTGAATTTATGATTTGACCACATTTCCAGAATGACTTGAATGAGTTGCATAAAGAAACAGCCAAGAAATGTTGAGGGGAACAGGGTATTTCTTTATATGAAGTATTCTGTGACTAGATTTATGTACCCCAGCCGAACAAACCCCCCCATGAGTAACCAGGAGGGATTTCTGAGCCCAACGAATGTGAAACAACTTGTGTGCACTATGGGTATGCAAGAACATACCCAAGGACTAGGACTAGCAAGGACACCTGGTGATGTAAGCAACACCCAACTTTAAAATGGGTGTAAATATTGCTTCAATTAGGGTGCGTAGCGTTAAATCCACTACGCGATGTGTTTAAATGTTGGACTACCTCGCCAAGGTCAAAGCCGACCTGCTATTTCTGCAGGAGTGTGGAATTCCGCACCTCAGCACCTACAGGCAATGGTCTTGATAGTGGTCACATGGTACATCAATCTGGTCAGGGGGCAATGATTCCCGTTCCTCTGACCTGGGTATTCTGCTGCGGGGAGGTAACTTCACCATCTCCAAAGTTAAGGAGGTGGTGGGCGGTCACCTCCTTCTAGCAGATGTAATGTACAACAATGCTCCGCTCCGGTTGATCAATGTGTACGCCCCGGTTCAACGCAGCGAGCGGCTGACCGTCTTCCAGCAGCTCTCACTGCTGCTGGTGACATCCAAGCCGGTCATTCTAGCTGGTGACTTCAACTGCGTCATTGATGCAGCTGGACAATCCAGCAGTGATGACAGCAAACTGGGCGCTACGTCCAGATTCCTGATGGAAACAGTAAAAGATGCCAAGCTGCACGACATCTTCAGCAAAGCTGCAGACGGAGCACAGCGTAGATACACCTGATCAAGATCAGATGGGTCTGCCCATTCCAGGATTGACTTCCTGTTTGTGTCTCGTGCTTTCACAGTCAGATCCACCGATGGCAAGCCGGTATTCTTCTCTGACCACTGCCTCTTACTGGCCGACTGTCACTTACAGGATGACCAGCGGGTTGGCAGAGGGACATGGAAGCTGAATGTTACACTGCTAACCCCGGAGAACATTGAGGAACTCAAAAGGGATTACAAAGGTTGGAGAACCGTGAGACCCCTCTTTGAGTCTCCGGTGCACTGGTTGGAAACGATCAAGGCGAACATCAAGAGGTTCTTTATCCTCAAAGGTGTTCAGAGGGCAAGAGAGAGACAGAAGGAAATGTCCCAACTCCAGAAAAGAATGCAAAATCTGCTGCGGCTACTGTCGATGGGGGTCGAGGTCAAGGAGGATCTCCAAGAGGTGAAGAGCCAGCAGGCCTCGCTCTTTGCCATGGAGGCCTCTAAGATCATCTTCTGGTCCAGGGTCCGCTCCATTGAGCAGGATGAGAAGTGCTCACGTTTCCTCTTCCAAAAGCCACACAGAGAGAGGTCTGTGATTGGCAGCCCGAAGGAAGAGGATGGCTTGGTAATGTCTTCACGGTCTGACATAAGGATTAGCAAATCCTTTTATGCTGGGCTGTATGACGTGAAGTCCACAGCATGGCTTCGCAGTCCTTCCTGTCATCTATCACAGAGGTCTTAGATGACAGCATGCAAGACAGTCTGAACAAACTGCTGACTCTGGACGAGCTGACAAAGGCCGTCAGGTCCTTTGAGACGAGTAAAACTCCCGGAAGCGATGGCTTACTGGTTGAGTTGTATTCGGCCCTGTGGGGCTGGATCGGCCCAGACCTGCTAGAAGTGTATGAGAGTATGCTTCTGGCCGGCAGCATGTCAGAATCTATGAGGAAAGGCATCATCACCCTCATCTACAAGTGGAGGGAGGAGAGGGCGGAAATCAAAAATTGGTGGCCCAACTCACTGCTTCATGTAGATTACAAGATTCTGTCCAAAGTCATCGCCAGTTGGGTCAAGTCTGCTCTGGAGTTGGTGATCCACCTTGATCAGACTTGTACTGTACCCGGCAGGAAGATCTCTGATAGCCTCCCACTACTCTGGGATACGATCGCCCATGTATGGAACAGGGCGGGTGGGGGAGGGAATTCGCAATTGGATCAAACTGCTCTGCACAAACATCAGTAGCGCAGTCTCAATCAATGGGTGGGAATCAGAAAGTTTCCTGATCAAATCTGGAGTCAGACAGGGCTGTCCCTCTCTCCCCTGTCTTATTTGTTTGCTGTATCGAACCTTTTGCTGAGTCCATTAGGAAGGATGCGGGCATAAGAGGGGTGACAATCCCAGGCAGCGGAGGCACTCAGGTCACTGCCTCCCTCCACATGGATGGCGTCGCCATCTTCTGCTCGGATATGTTGTCTGTTCGCAGACTGATGAGCATCTGCAACCAGTTCGAACTGGCCTCAGGAGCCAAAGTAAATCGCGGCAAGAGTGAGGCCATGTTCTTTGGGAACTGGGCCAACTGATCCTTTGTCCCCTTCACCGTCAGGTAAGACTAACTGAAGGTGCTGGGGATATGGTTCAGAAGGGCTGGGGCCTGCACCAAAACCTGGAAGGAGCGAGTAGCCATGGTACACCATAAATTGAGCATGTGGGAGCAGCGTTCCCTCTCCATTGTGGGTAAAAACCTGGTCATCAGGTGCGAGGCACTCACGTTGTTGCTGTAGGTGGCAGAGGTCTGGCCCATACCCCACTCCTGTGCAGTGACGGTCACTCGAGCCACTTTCTGCTTTATCTGGAGATCCAAAACGGACTGGGTACAGAGGGACACTATGTTCAAACCTCTGGATAAAGACGAAAAAACATACCCAATGTCGCCCTCATCCTGATGACCACCTTCGTGTGCTGCTGCATCAAGCTGTGCATAGAGCCCCAGTATGCAAACAAGAAGTGTCATTACATGCTGAGGTTCTATCTGTCCCCGGTGTTGCGAAGGATGGGTCTGGTCACATTGCCACGGAACGCTCCATCCAGTTGAACCGTGCCATACCACCTATGTTTCGTGAAAATGTTTTTGCAGAAAAAGACCTTTGACCACCAATCCATCAGGCAGTGGTCTGCACGGAATGTCCTCAAGGCCCTACGGGAAAAGGAGATGGTGGATCGTGTCGGAAGGTTCCCCGAGCAGATTGCCAAAGTCATTTGGTGGAGCGCCTCATCACCAGAACTTTCAAACAAGCACCAAGATGTGGCTTGGCTGGTGGTGAGAAGGGCCCTCCCCATCAGATCCTTCCTGCAAGCCTGGAATCTCACCACCTCTGCATGTGGGCCTCGAGATTGCTGTGGTGGGGAAGAGACAGTTACCCACCTCCTTCGGGAATGTGCCTTTGCAAAGCAGGTGTGGAAAGAGATGCAGTGGTTTTTGTTGAGGTTCATCCCGAGGAGCTCTGTAACACAGGAGTCTGTGCTCTACGGGCTGTTCCCAGGGACGCACACCATGATAAACATCAACTGCTGCTGGAGGACCATCAACTCGGTAAAAGACACTCTTTGGTCTGCCTGAAACCTGCTGGTCTTCCAGTGCAAAGAGTTGTCCACAATGAGTTGCAGACTGGCACATTCCAAGGTCCAGGACTATGTGCTGAGGGACGCAGTAAAGCTTGGGGCAGCCGCCACAAAGGCTCAATGGGGAAAAACCACTGTGTAAGGTCCTCCCGCCATAGTGAACCGAGGGGCTGGTACCATGGAAAACCCCTCGGGCTGTATACACCAAAATATCGTTCTGCTGTAAAATGTACATTGCCTGTAAAATGGAATGGAGGGTTGTGAGGCTTCTGTATTGAAGAAAACTGATTTCCTTTGCACTTTCTAGAATGTCAACTTGTAGCTGTTTTGAACTTTTGTAATGTATTTTTTTTTACAGAGTTTTATGAATAAAGTATATTTTTGGGAAAAAAAGTGTTTAAATGCTACCCTGACCTCAAAGGATTGCTTTGGTACAATGAAGTCTGCTTCCAATTATCTTCAATAAGATCATTTTATCCTGCAAATTTTTTTTTATGGATGCCCCAAGGTATGGTACCTTCAATGCAGTTTAATTCTTGGTAAGATTATTTTCCTTTTGAAAGGAGTCAGGTTGGTGCAGGGGGAGATGCTTTATCACAGAAAATTGGAATGCAAGTCTCCCAACACTCCCTTCCCATGTCACTAACAGAATGGCATTCACAGCTGGCTCCTGAATTAGGGCAGAAGCATCTTTTTAAAATAGTGAAAGTAATAGTGGGCGGTGCAGTGGTTAGCACCGCAGCCTCACAGCTCCAGTGACCCGGGTTCAGTTCTGGGTACTGCCTGTGCGGAGTTTGCAAGTTCTTCCTGTGACCACGTGGGTTTCTGCCGGGTGCTCCGGTTTCCTCCCACAGCCAAAGACTTGCAGGTTGATAGGTAAATTGGCCCTAGTGTAGGTAGGTGGTAGAAGAATGGTGGGGATGTGGTAGGGAATATGGGATTAATGTAGGATTAGTATAAATGGGTGGTTGTTGGTCGGCACAGACTCGGTGGGCCGAAGGGCCTGTTTCAGTGCTGTATCTCTAAATAAATAAAATAAATTTTAAAAAAACAAAGTACACATCAAGCTTTTCCACTCAGAAAAAAAGGTATTTGCTGAATATCTTAATGAATTGAAAATGTGAAACTGTATTCATCATTTGTTACCACTTTCTTGCAAAAGTTGCACCTTATTCAAATGGCTTTTTATATCAGTCCTCACTCCTCTTTAAACACAGCTTAACATACAAACACTGTTGTGTAATTTTGCATAATTTCAGGTTAACTGTAGACAGAGTCACACCAAGATGGAAGTTTATTCACTTAGCTAAGTACTTTTTAGGCATTTTGATGATGCACGTGTTGTTCATTCATTACTGAAACACCACAGCAAGTCAGAGGTTAGGTTTTGTATTTTTATCTCTCGGGGTCACTGTTTAAAAATAAGGGGCCGCCCATTTAAAACAGAGATTAAGGAGAATATTTTTCTCTCAGTGGGTCATGGGTCTTTGGAACTCTCTTCCTCAAAAGGCGGTGGAAGCAGAGTCTTTGAATATTTTTAAGGCAAAGGTAGATACATTCTTGATAAGCAAAGGGGTGGAAGGTTATCAGGGGTATGCAGGAATGTGGAGTTGAGGTTACAATCAGTTCAGCCATGATCTTGTTGAATGGCGGAGCAGACTCGAGGAGTCGAGTGACCTACTCCTGCTCCTAATTCGAATGTTTGAGAGCCGTATTGAGTTGATTCGTATTGAGAGTAGGGATCAATGGGTCTTTTTCAGGTTAGAAAGCCGTAACTAGTGGGGTGCCAGAAGGATCGGTCCTAGGGCCTCAACTGTTTACGATCTGTATCAATGACTTGGAGGAAGGGACAGAGCGCAGTGTATCCAAATTTGCTGATGATACAAAAATAGGTGGGAAGGCATGTTGTGATGAGGACACAAAGAATCTGCAAAGGGATATAGATAGGTTAAGTGAGTGGGCAAAAACTTGGCAGATGGAGTTCAATGTGGGAAAGTGTGAGGTCATCCACTTTGGTAGGAAGAATAAAAAGGCAGATTCTTATTTAGATGGAGAAAGACTACAAAATACTGCAATACAGAGGGATCTGGGTGTTCTTGTGCATGAAACACAAAATGTTAGCATGTAGGTGCAGCAAGTAATTAGGAAGGCAAATGGAATTTTGGCCTTTATTGCTAGGGGGATAGAGTTTAAAAATAGGGAAGTCTTGTTACAACTGTACAGGGTGTTGGTGAGGCCACACCTGGAGTACTGCGTACAATTTTGTTCCCCGTATTTAAGGAAGGATATACTAGCATTGGAGGCAGTTCAGAAAAGATTCACTCAGCTGATTCCTGGGATGAAGGGGTTGTCTTATCAAGAACGACTGAACAGGTTAGGCCTTTATTCATTGGAGTTTAGAAGAATGAGAGGTGATCTGATTGAATCATATAGGATTTTAAGGGAGTGTGACAGGGTAGGTGTTGAGAATATGTTTCCACTGATGGGGGAATCTCGAACTAGGGGACATAGTTGCAGAATAAGGGGGCACACATTTAAAACTGAGATGCGAAGGAATTTCTTCTCTCCGTGGGTGGTGAATCTCTGGAATTCTCTACCTCAGAGTTGTGGAGGCTAGGTCACTAAATGTATTTAAGGAGGAGTTAGATAGATTTTTGAAATCTCGGGGAGTCGGGTTTGCGGAGCGGGCCCAGAAGTGTTGAAGCCTGGGACAGATCAGCCAAGATGTTATTGAATGGCGGGGCAGGCTTGAGGGGCTGAATGGCCTACTCCTGCTCCTATTTCTTATGTTCTTATGTTTGTATGTTAATTTCTGACTGTTGTATTTATGCATTGAACAAATCAGCATATTTTTTGTTGGTTCAATTCCTGCAGTTTAACCAGATGTGTTTACAGCTCTAAAAGTTGGAGAAACACTCCTAAATCACCCAAGTGATCCCAACTTCCCAGAAGAGCCTCAGTTGTAAAGGAGAAAAATGATTATGTGGCATTTTTTTAGTATCAAGTGTCTTCATAAACTTAAGCTTGGCTTATGCAAGTAGTCCACATTGCAACAAAGCTCGATTATCATCGCTTTTTTTTCATCCACCAAATTGTATGTGACAATGAAAGGCTACAAACAATAGTGGATATTCACTGTAGAACAAGCATATTTAAAACTGACCTATAAAAGGGCGTGACTATATGACTTGGTGCTGATTTATCTGAGTGCTAGAAAGATGATGCTGTTGCATATATTTGCATGGGAGAATTTTGAAGGCATGATGGTCATTGAATTTATGATGCAGTACCTGATGGATGCTCATGATCCTTTCTTGCTTGTAACTGTAGTCTTTATTCGTAACTTTAAGAACCTTCTCAGATAGCAAAGGTGCAGAAAGTGCTGTGTAAAGCTACCTCTGGCATCAAGATTCACTGGGCTCGGGTGACAGGGAAGCAGAGGGATTTGCAAAATCTTTCACTAGTTCAAATCCATGTCATATTTTGCAGTGAAGGCGGTTGAGGCTCTGAGAGAAGCTCAACCTCATTAGAAGTTTCAAAACTGTGCAGATCATCATGGATGGCGTCCCTGTTTGCCCATCACCTCCCAGCATACAAGGTACTCTGTTGTTCTCTGACGATACAACAATGTGACTTGAAGTGCCACAAAGGACAAACCTTTTTCCCACGTCAAGCAGTATTACATCCACCTTGCATGAAAAGTTTTGATGGGAGGTGGTTTCTCTTTGTGATTCTTTCTAGACAGTGCGTCTCAATGGAAACTTCAGTGGTGTGTGGACCTGTGGCAGACTGTTTGCTTCCACCCTGCTTCAAATCAGTGGTTTTTAAAGTGAGGACGGACTGAGACATTGACACGTGCTGCTAGCAATTAATTCCTTTAGAACTATGTGATTAATTAGTAGAATCTACTTTTTATCATCTACCATTTATCAATGCATGAGCAGAATAGCCTGACTTTGGTAAATTTGGGCACTTGAAAGACTACAATTGTCATCAGTCAGGATTCAATATGGTTTTAATAAAACTTAACATTTATTAGTGAGAATGAGCTGTTATAATAACATCTTTGCTCTTTCACATAGTGTTGGTGTGTTAAGTAGGCATTAATAGGTTGCATGTGATGGCAATTCCTTCCCTAAATCTCTCTGCCTCTCCTCTTTTCAGACACTACTTAAAACTTACCTCTTTGATGACATTTTTAGTTCATCTGCCTTAATATCTTCCTCTTTGGCTCAGTGCCAATTTTTGTCTGCAAACGCTCCATTGAAGTGCCTTGGGATGTAATACTAAGTTAAAGGCTCCACATAAATGCAAATTGTTGTTGTGTGCCCTGATGCAGGGGTGTAGCTAGACAAATACATAGGTGTCACAAGTTTTTCCTGTTGTTGCCGTCCCACGGCTCTATTGGGAGATTGCCATAGAGGCTACGTACATTAATATTTCACGTAATCAAATTAAATTTCAAAGGCAGACTTCTTTTTGTCAGAAAAATTTGCGAGGCTGCCAGATTGTAAGGTCAACCATAGGTCTCAGGTGTCTGCGCAAAGTTTACCACCAATAATATCCATTTAATAATATCACTTAACTGAACCAGCTTGATACATACTGTGGCTACAGGAACAGGACAGAGGCTGGGAATTCTGCAGTGAGTAACTCATCTTCTGATTCCCCAAAACCTGTCCACCTTCTACAAGGCACAAGCCAGGATTATGAAGGAATACTCTCCACTTGCCTGGATGAGTGCAGCTCCACCCACACTCAAGAAGCTCGACACTCAAGAAGCTTGACATCACAAAGCAGCCCGCTTGATTGGTACCCCATCCACCAGCTTAAACAGTCATTCCTGCACCACAGTGATATCATCAGTGGCAGTGTGTACCATCTACAAGATGCACTGCAGCAACTCGCCAAGGCTCCTTAGACAGCACTTTCTAAACCTGTGACCTCTACCACCTAGAAGAACAAGGGCAGCAGATGCATGGGAACCTGCAAGTTCGCCTCCAAGTCACACATCATCCTGTCTTGGAACGATATCACCGTTCCTTCACTGTCGCTAGGTCAAAATCCTGAACTCCCTCCCGAACAGCACTGTGGGTGTACCTACACCACCTGGACTGCAGCGGTTCAAGAAGGCAGCTCACCACCAACTTCTCAAGGGCAATCAGGGATGGGGAATAAATGCTGGCTTTGCCAAAGATGCTCACATCCCATGAATGAATAAAAAAAATGGTGATCTGGAAATCTAGGGAGAAAAGGCTATGTGAAGAGGGATCAGACCAGAAGAGGTGAAGCCTCCGTGGTGAGCAGTGGCACAATACAACCTGATCAAGCAAGTGCAACAACATTTTCTTTAAATTAAGTTTTCATTCTTGATCCTCATTATTTAATATTACAATTAACTAAAAGGGTTCATATCAATTTTATGATTCTCATTAAATATCTAGTTACTTAAGCACAAGAGAATGTTATATCGTGGAAGAATGAGACGGAACGAAATGGCTATGAATACAAAACAGCAAAATCTCCCTCATGAACTGGTTCTCTTTCACAACTTCTAGTGCTGAATACCCATGTAGACAATCTATCTGCGGCCATTCTTAGATGTTCTATAGCTGTATTGACTCCATGACAACAACAAGGGTGATATATAAAAACAGGTTAACGTAATAAAATATCCCAAAACACTTCACTGAAGCTTTATAAAACAAAATTTGACACCAAAGCACAAAGAGAGATATTCAAATAAGTGATCAAAAGCTTGGTCAAAGAGATAGGTTTTCAGGAGTGTCTTAAAGGAGGAAAGAGAGGTGGAGAGATTTAGGAAGGGAATTCCAGAGCAAAGGGTCTCAGCAGCTGAAGGCACGGTCACCAATGGCAGAGAAGTTAAAATTGGAGATGCTCAAGAGACCAGAAGTAGAGAAGCACAGATATCTCATCAGGTTGCAGAGACAGGGAGCAGTGAAGCCATGGAGGACTGTGAAAACAAGGATGAGAATTTTACAATCAAATCATTGCCTAACCAGGAGGCAATGTAGCTCAGCGAGAGCAGGGGTGATGGGGAAATGGGACTTAGTTTGAGTTAACACGGGCAGCAGAGTTTTGGATGACCTCATGTTTATGGAGGGTAGAATGTAGGAAGCTGGCCAGGAGTTCATTGGAATAGTCAAGTCTAGAGGTAACATTGGGTATGGATGATAGTTTCAGCAGAGATGAGCTGAGGCAGGAGCAGAGTCGGGCGATGTTATGGAGGTGGAAATAGACGGTGTTAGTGATGGTGTGGATGTGTGGTAGAATTTCCCTATCACCATCATTACCAGAAATTACTGTTATATCATCTATAACTGTGGAAAGTTACTGGAATTTCAGCAGAAACAGAGTAACTGAGCACTTGGACATGTATCAGGTGCTGAAAGAGCTGTGAAGGATAGGCCCTGTCTGACCAATCTAGTTGAATTTTTTGAAGCAGTCGCTAGCATGGTGTATAGGTGAGTATCTATGGATCCTGTATAGTTAGACTTCCAGAAAGCAATTGGTAAGTTTCTGCACAAGTGATTATTAGAAAAAATGAAAGTGCACGGAATTGGAGGTAACTTTGTGATATGGGTTGTTAATGGGTTGGGGCGATAGGAAACAGAGAGTAGGGTTAAAGTTGTTCTCTGATTGGTGGGATGTGACAAATGCTTTTTGCCAGGCCTTAGGCCTCCTTTTCACCACATATATTAATGACTTGAATGAAAAATTAGAAATTTATATATCTATATTTGCACTTGACATTAAGTTAGGAGGTAGTGTGTTGTGTGGATATGAGGGTAAAGTTACAAAGGAATGTACAGACTAAGTAGGCAGAAAATCTATGGCAGACGATGTTCAACATAGAGAAGTGTAAGATCATGCACTTTGGATCGAAGGAAGACAAATCAGAATATTTTCTTAATGGTGAGTGACTAGGAGCTGCGGTGGAGCTGTACACAAATCACTAAAAGCTAATGCACAGGTATAAACTTTTTTGATGACTCTTAATCAGATGTTGGCCTTTATAGAGACATTATGGCACAGAAGGAGGCCATTCTGCCCGTCAAGCTTGAATATTGTAGAGCAATCCAGTCAGTCCCATTGCTCCACTATCATAAGCAGATTAGAATTCAACAGTGAGGAAGTGATACTTCAGTTACACAGAGCCTTAATAGACCCATTTGGAGTACTGTGTTCAGTTTTGGGCACCGAACCTAAGGAAAGATACATTGGGCTTGGAAAGGTGCAGTGCAGATTCATCAGAATGAAAGCAGG
Source organism: Heterodontus francisci (assembly GCF_036365525.1). NCBI lineage: Eukaryota > Metazoa > Chordata > Chondrichthyes > Heterodontiformes > Heterodontidae > Heterodontus > Heterodontus francisci. The sequence continues at coordinate 55,544,753 of NC_090396.1, read as the reverse complement.
ACTTAAACGGTTAAATTATGAGTATTCCTGTGAGGTTAGATGATTAAGAGATGAAACAACTGAGGTGTTTAAAAAGATAAAAGGATTTGATCGGGCATATACAAAGAAACTTTTTGCTCAGGTTGGGAAATCCAGAACAAGAGTACGTAATCAAAATTAGAGCTAAGCCATTTCGGAGTGAAATCAGGAAGCACTTTTTCATGCAAAGGGTGGTGGAAATCTTAAACCTGCTCCTCCAAAAGTTGGTGGATGCTGGGTTAGTTGAAATTTTCAAAATTATGACCAATAGCTTTTTGTTCTCAAGAGAAATGGAACAATGATGGGTATATGAAGTTGAGGTACAGATTAGCCAATGATTTTTTAATGCAAGCATGAGCTTGAGGGGCTGAATGGCCTACTCCTGTTGTTGTGCCTCTGACGATGATACCAGGATTTCTGTAATTTATCATTGTCTGTTACAATGTTGAATACTGTATTGAACAATTAAGGCAAGTAGTGTACAACCTCACCTCATCCCATCATTTGTTTAAAGTCAGTTGTTGAATCTGCTGCCTATGAATATGTACTGTATATAAAGCTCTTCAATTAGGCTGTCAAAACCTCCTATTATTATTCTAAACAGAGGCTTTTGCCAGACTGAATCCAAGGTTTGCTTACAGTCAATAACATTGATAAAGATTACAACTGTCTTCAAACTGTACTTTTCATCAGGTTGTCACAAAATGAATAATTGATCATATTGTCCTTGTTCCACTCCCAGGATTGCTTTCACTTTGTTTACTGACCTTCACTGAACAGACAAGAGAGAACAATTTTACTTATTTGGTTGCTGAAGCTCATTCCTTGCTAACTGATGCAGCTCATTTTGTCTTTTCTTGCACAGTCTGTGTGATCTTTATGATGAAGAAATAAAGAATTAGTTTTATTATACAGACTCTTGCAGACGAAGTCCCTTTTTCTTCTCTCCTGCCCAAAGCTTTGTTGATGGCTATTTCTACCCTTTTCAAAATACAAGAATGAATTTCCATAATGGGCCAAATATTTTTTTCTATACATTATTTTCCATTGCAATTGGACTTCGATTCAAGATTTGAGACATCAACATACATACACAACCAACAGTAACTTTCAGGTGACTGGCCACAATGTGATAAGGTTACATCCGGATAATATTTAGCAATGTTTGATGTTGTACTTCAAACAGGACAACAGCCTCCTCTCAACATGTGTTTGAACACAATCCTGTAGACGAATATTTATTCCAGACTGCACTTTTAAGGAGAGATCCAGGACGCTTTACCATATATAAAACACCTTTATAGCTTCAGACACAAGGATCACGTGACTAACTATTCACCAAGCAGCAGTTGGTCAGAATATTCAGCAGGTCAAACCAATTCCCTCAAATTTTGAATTGTGCCAGAGCTGGCTGACACCTTGGTTTCTAAAAGAGTACAGAGCATAGCCTGACACTTGGTTACATTACATTTTAAACATATAGAAAGCCAGAATGTAACATAGCTTCAATTCTCATCACAGCCCATTTAAGTTTAAATGTGTTCCTGCATTCATCAAAGCTATCAGAATTTATCAAATGCCAAAATGTACCATTTCTCTGCTCAATCTAAAATTGCCAATAATGATCCCTTTAACTATAGTTTTAGACAATACATCAGATTAATTGCTTCTATTTGTATCTTTATGAATTCTAACTTATTAAATTTATCCAAGTGGTCAGTTCAACATCTCATTATCGATTAACCCTTGTAAATGTCAAATTGTCTTTATGAAACCATTGTATTGTAACTACATGGAGCAACATTTTTCTACATAAATTTATATATTTTTATAATATACTTTATCAGCACTGTTCTCAAGAATCTAAAATTAGGAGAGTTCATTGTATGCCTTAAATAAGTATGCTGTTTATTTATATAATTACTGTCTTTGAATGTGACAAAATCATTCAGTGGCTTCAATGTAGAAGAAGTCTCAAGATGCTTTATAGGGGTGGAAAAAGAAATTAAAATAAGTAAAGGAAGAGTAAAGCCATGATGCAAGAGTTTGTAGAGAAGACTGAAAACTTACATGACAGAAATGGGCCATGAGAATGTTTATATAAGGTTGAAAGAAAAGTAAGAGAGGCAGAGGAATTCAGGGAGGCAATTCCACAAAATAGGGCCAAGGTGGGAAAAGGTTCTGCAACTAAAGTGGAATAAAAGGAGGGGAAGATACAAAAGAGGCTAAAGTCGAGGATTGAAAAGTGCAATGCTGAAGGAGGTTGCAAGAACAGGGTGGTGGATGAGAAGCCATGGAGGATTTTAAAGGTGAGGATGAGGATTTTAAATTCAATGTATTGGGAATGTGGAGCCTCTGTAGATCAGCGAGAACTTAAGTGACGAGCGTGAGACTTTGTGTAGGACAGGATACGAAAGACAGAGTTTTGAACAAGTTGGAGTTTCTTTCTCTTTGGCTTCCTTGTCTCGAGAGACAATGGGTAAGAGCCTAGAGGTGGTCAATGGTTTGTGGAGCAGTGCCTGGAGTGGCTATAAAGGCCAATTCTGGAGTGACAGACTCTTCCACATGCGCTGCAGATAAAATTGGTTGTCGGGGCTGCTACACAGTTGGCTCTCTCCTTACACTTCTGTCTCTTTTCCTGCCAACTGCTAAGTCTCTTCAACGCGCCTATCTTTAGCCCCGCCTTTATAGCTGTCCGCCAGCTCTGGCGATCGCTGGCAACAGACTTCCATGACTTGTGGTCAATGTCGCAGGACTTCATGTCACTTTCTCAGACGTCTTTAAAGCGGAGACATGGGTGGCCGGTGAGTCTGATACCAGTGACGCTGTACAATGTGTCCTTGGGGATCCTGCCATCTTCCATGTGGCTCACATAGCCAAGCCATCTCAAGCGCCGCTGGCTCAGTAGGGCGTATATACTGGGGATGTTGGCCACCTCGAGGACTTCTGCATTGGAGATACGGTCCTGCCACCTGATGCCAAGGATTCCCCAGAGTCAGCGAAGATGGAATGCGTTGAGACGTCGCTCTTGGCTGACATACATTGTCCAGGCTTCGCTGCCGTAGAGCAAGGTACTGAGGACATGGGCTTGAAACACTCAGACTTTTGTGTTCCGTGTCAGTGTGCCATTTTCCCACACCATCTTGGCCAGTCTGGACATAGCAGCAGACGCCTTTCCCATGCGCTTGTTGATTTCTGCATCAAGAGACAGGTTACTGATGGTAGTTGAGCCTAGTTGGGGGAACTCTTGAACCACTTCCAGAGTGTGATCGCCGATATTGATGGATGGAGCATTTCTGATGTCCTGTCCCATGATATTCGTTTTCTTGAGGCTGATGGTTAGGCCAAATTCGTTGCAGGCAGCCGCAATCCTGTCGAAGAGTCTCTGCAGACACTCTTCCGTGTGGGATGTTAATGCAGCGTTGTCAGCCAAGAGTAGCTCCCTGATGAGGATTTTCTGTACTTTGGTCTTCACTCTAAGACGGGCAAGGTTGAACAACCTGCTATCAGATCTTGTGTGGAGGAAAATTCCTTCTTCTGAAGACTTAAACGCATGTGAGAGCAGCAGTGAGAAGAAGATCCCAAACAGTGTAGGTGCGAGAACACAGCCCTGTTTCACGCCACTTAGGATAGGAAAGGGGTCTGATGTGGCTCCACTTTGCTGAATTGTGCCTTTCATATTGTCATGGAATGAGGTGATGATACTTAGTAGCTTTGGTGGACATCCGATCTTTGCTAATAGTCTGAAGAGACCACATCTGCTGACGAGGTCAAAGGCTTTGGTGAGATCTATGAAGGCAACGTAGAGGGGCATCTGTTGTTCGTGGCATTTCTCCTGTAGCCGACAAAGGGAGAACAGCATGTCAATGGTGGATCTCTCTGCTCGAAAGCCGCACTGTGCCTCAGGGTAGACACGCTCATCCTGCTTCTGGAGTCTGTTTAAAATGACTTGAGTGAAGGCTTTCCTCACTATGCTGAGCAGGGAGATTCCACGGTAGTTGTTGCAATCACCGCGGTCACCCTTGTTCTTGGAGGGTGATGATATTGGCATCGCGCATGTCCTGTGATACTACTCCCTCGTCCCAGCACAGGCAAAGCAGTTCATGGAGTGCTGAGAGTATAGCAGGCTTGGCACTCTTGATTATTTCAGGGGTAATCCTTTCCAGGGGCTTTTCCACTGGCGAGAGAATTGATGGCTTTACTGAGTTCGATTTTGTTGGCTGTTCATCCAGCTCATCCATGACTGGCAGAGACTGGGCTGCATTGAGGGCGGTATCAGTGACAACATTTTCCCTGGAGTACAGTTCTAGGTAGTGCACCACCCAGCGGTCCATTTGCTTGCGTTGGTCAGTGATCGTTTCCCTTGATTTAGACTTGAGGGAGGTGATCCTCTTGATGGTTGGCCCAAAAGCTCTCTTAATGCCATCATACATTCTTCTGATATTTCCGGTGACGGAGGCCAGCTGAATACGACTACATAGGAGTTGCCAGTAGTCATTTGCACAGCGCCTGGCTGTTCTTTGTGCTTTGCTTGTGGCTACTTCAAGTGCTAAGGATGTTAACTCGCTGGGGGCTTTCTTGTAGTTCAGCAGTGCAGTGCGCTTAGCGGCTATGACAGGTTCCAGCTCTTCAGAGTGAGATTGAAACCAGTCTGCATTCCGCTTCACACGTTTGCCATAGGTGGTCATTGCTGAGTCATAGATGGCGTCTCTGATGTGGGCCCACTTGGTCTCTGCATTCCCTGCAGGAGTGTTTTGAAGGGCTTTTTCAAGTGAATTAAGAAACTTTTGTGACAGCTGTGGGTAATAAATTCTGTTCGTGTTGATGCGCGGGCAGCCCTTCTGCTTGGAGTGATGTAACTTCTTTGGTTTGAGTTTAACTTTGCTGCACACCAGGGAGTGGTCAGTGTTGCAGAGTTTATGGAGGGTAGAAGATGGAAAGCCAGCAAGAAAAGCATTACAGAACTGGAGCCTAAAGCTGAAGAAAGTGCGTATAAGGGTTTTGCTATTAGTAAGGGTGAGGTGAGGGAAGTAAATGTTCTTGGTGATGGAAATTAAAACAGTTAGAAATGAATGCATTCCTCCTAAAATCAGTGTGGTGGGTGTTGGTCCATTCCACCTGTTCCAGTTCTATTGAAATCTATAGCTATTCAAAGTTCTACATTTTCAAGAACAGTCTTTTCAAGTTTATGCTGGTAGATTTATTTTTAAACTGTTTTGTGTTTTAATTTGAACGTATATTAAGATCCTTGTACACAGCTTTGCAAACACAAACAGCTATAATGTAAATATCCCACTTAATTCATTTTAGAATGTACGATCTAAGCAGAGTAGATAGAGTCAGAGTCGTACAGCATAGAAACAGGCCCTTCAGCCCACCGCGTCCATGCTGACCATAATGCCTATTTATACTAATCCCACCTGCCTGCATTAATTCCATATCCCTCTATGCCTTGCTCATTCAAGTACCTGTCCAGATGCCTCTTAAATGTTGCTACTGTTCCTGCCTCCACCACCTCCTCTGGCAGCTCATTCCAGATACCCACTATTCTTTGTGTGAACAATTTACCCCTTTGATCCCCTTTAAACCTCCTCCCTCTCACCTTAAATCTATACCCTCTAGTTTTAGTAGATATCTTGCTTCATGTTTCTGTTTTCTACACTTTTATTAAAATACTGATATTATAAAATACCGATGAAGCTCAACTTGGGGTTAAATACGACACCAAGGTTGCAAACAGTCTGGTCCCGCCTCAGGTAGCTGCCAGGGAGAAGGATGGAGTCTTTATTGTCCACGTTAACATGTTACAGTCAGGGCTACACACCATCGTCTGTTAATATATATTCAGTTGCTGTCCTGTTTGAATACTGCTTCGACTCCCAATTTCCAGCTCAAATCCCATCAGTTCCTGAAAAAATAAAGTATTATTTATTAAAGTTGGTGGCTGATGAAAAACTTTTAGACTTCAATAACCTTTTTTCCCAACCATTATTTTTCCAATACATTCTTTTGTGAGGGCTGCATTTGAAGTTGCGCTGGAAATAGAAATGGAATTTTAAACATAACATTAAACGCGGTAAGTACAAAAGTACAAGGCTGTAGCATAAAACTAATGGTTGAGAAAAAAGTTTGCAAATTGTTCCCCTGTCAGTGATTCTGGCTGAAAGAAAAAATATTTATCCAGGAGCAACTTCAAAAATTGCTTCACCGACTGGGTGTAGACATTGCATTAAAAACCAAGCAACAACTGTAGCTTAACTGTACTTTGACACACTTCATCTGAAACACAGCAAAATGAGCAGGACGAACATATTCGTCGTTATTTACTTAAACATTTTTATTCATCGGGCTAGAGTTCTGCCAATTGATAGGAAATAGTGAAGAATTTGACATTGCCAAAATACTTCATAAAAATGTAAGGTATATATCCAGAGGGAGATAATCCTGAAATGACAACTTTTCGGGTATGTCTACAGACATTATGTGTATAGTCTGAATGAGTCACCATCTTAATTTGTTAAAACATAGCAACTAAAAGTCAGCATTCCAAGCATATTATTACCTATCATCCTTTGTGGATGGAGTACCATCATGCCCAAGTAAGCGAGCATTGATTGTTTTTGACGGTGAAATAAAACACAGCTGAATAAAAATCACAGTGGGTAAACTTGGAAAACAGTAATGATTTTGTGAAAGGAGCAGTGGTGCCACTGGACTTTGGCAGTTCTTTAGTGAACCAGAAATGTCCCTGAACTATATAGTATATAGCTGAGATAAAATAACATCATGAACACACCATAAGAATGTATAGCACCTGGAAAAGGTCATCACATAGCAAGGGACATAAGACCCAGAGTAGGCCACTCAGTCCCTTGAGCCTGTTCCACTATTCAATTGGATCATGGCTGATTTGTATCTTAATTCCATCTACCCACCTTGGTTCCGTAACCCTTAATACATCTGCCTAATGTTACGGTACGACCACTCAAGACAAAACCCCCAATCAAAATATATGATTCTGATTGCGGTGGGAGCAACGCACTGTCAATTCAATCCCGCCGCTCCACAGGTCACATCATACATGCCTTTAAGCTTTCCCAAACCAAAGAAAGCAGCAGCCGAATTGAACAATCTAATAACCCTGCCGAATGAGGCCAACCAAACCAGGTATCCTTAGATATCAACAAATTAACTATTTATTTAAAAAAACGAAAATCTTAAACACTACTAAGATTAAAGCAATATCTAAAGACCTTACAACTAATTTTAAAAATCGAACTCCCGCATTCGCATATATATATCCAAACTAATGGTAGTTTGGTGTTTAATTAGCTGCCGAAAAAATAGAAATAACAATAAAGTCTTTGCAGACTACGCTTCCTGACGAACGGCCCTCTGATACAACACAGTCAAGATCCACTTGCAGTCTTCCAAGGTCCGATGAATCTGAAGATAGGAATTTGGCAGTTCAATTCAGCGTTAAACTCTTCTGTCTTCCAGCGATGAACACAGCAGATCAATAATTGGTCATTTTATTCAAAGAATTAATCTGGCTTTAAGTTTTTAGAACCTTGAGAGAGAAGCTACACAAATTGTCTTAGAGAGCTCTCCTTTCTCCCTTCAGTACATGCTGGCACAGCATGTCTGTCTGACCAAACCTGTTAGCCAGTTTTTCAAAAGGCAATCGGCAACATTGTATCTTGTCTCTTCTTGATTTGTATGGTTGTTGCCAGGTAACCAGAATGCACTTTGGCTTACAGTCCCTGGAGCTTGTTGCCTTAAAGCAATACTGATCTTTTAAAGGCGTACTGCAATATTTCTCAAGGAGAAAAAAAACCAGGATCATGACACTAACAAAAGTCCATCAACCTCAGTTTTGAAATTTTCAATTGATCTAACCTCAACAGCTTTTTGGGGGACGAATGTTTCAGATTTCCACGAGCATTTGTGCAAAGGAGTACTTTCCGGCATCACTACTAAATAACCTAGCTCCAATTTTAAGGTTATGTACCCTTGTTCTGGACTTCCCCACTTGAGTAAATAGTTACACCCTTTCTCCATCAAATTCTTTAATCATCCAAATTGCCTCAATTAGATCACCTCTTAATCTTGTACATTCAAGGAAATACAAGCCTTCTCTATGCAACCCGACCTCACTGGACCCAATACACCTTTTCCCATTTTGAGAGGTCTCAATCCCACTTGCCTGTCTTGCCGTATTATTTCCTAATCCCTTCTCTTCCCAGAAATTGATTTCTATACTTCTTCAACCCATTTTTCTGCTGGATTCCTGATAGTGCATTGCAGAACTCTGTTATGCTTCGCGCAGAAAAGTTCCACCTGAGTTTCATTTTTACTCCTAACTTACTCATTTTTATCATATTTCCTAGCATTTGAACCTTTCACCACAACGAGCAACTTACCTGAATTAATTTTATCCATTTCCTTTCTAATCTTGAAGACTATCACTCAGGATACCTTGAAGTGTTGTTTTTCCTTCTAATTTTTTTAACCTTTCCTCATAACTTAAATTCTCGATATGCAGAACAATTCTTGTTGTTTTGGTTTTGGGCCCTCTCAAGGGCAAAAAGATCCTGGAACTAATGGCCTGGATTTTGCAGTGGTAATGATGGTGAAATAATGGTTAGTCCTCATTATTGAAACTGACAGCAACTTCTGGAGTCTGCACACGTGCTGAATAACATGGAAATCCAGAGTTGTCAGTACTTCTAAGCTCATCTGGAGGGTGCGCTATTGAGACACCTCACAAACTGCAATCAATGGGAGATCAATTGAATTATTTATTTATTTAGAGATACAGCACTGAAACAGGCTCTTCGGCCCACTGAGTGTGTGCCGACCAACAACCACCCATTTATACTAACCCTGCAGTAATCCCATATTCCCTACCACCTACCTACACTAGGGGCAATTTACAATGGCCAATTTACCTATCAACCTACAAGTTTTTGGCTGTGGGAGGAAACCGGAGCACCCGGCGAAAACCCACGCGGTCACAGGGAGAACTTGCAAACTCCGCACAGACAGTACCCAGAATCGAACCCAGGTCCCTAGAGCTGTGAGGCTGCGGTGCGAACCACTGTGCCACTGTGCTGCCCAAAATTATAGAATGATTATAGCGTAGAAGGAAGACATTCAGCCCTTTGTGTCCATGCCTGCTCTCTCAAGATCAACTCAGCTAGTCCCACTTCCCCACCTTTTCTCCATTACTCTGCAAAATTTTTTTCTTCAGATAATTATCGAATTCTCTTTTGAAAGCCATGATTAAATCTGTCTCCACCACAGTCTCAGGCAATGCATTCCAGATCCTAACCACACACTGCTTAAAAAAACTTTTCCTCATGTTGCCTTTGGTGCTTTTGCCATTTACCTTAAATATGTGTTCTCTGGTTCTTGACCCTTCCACCAATGGGAACAGTTTCTCCCTATTTACTCTGTCCAGACCCCTCATGATTTTGAACACCTCGATCAAATCTCCTCTCAATCTTCTCTTCTCCAATCTATCCATGTAACTGAACTGATGACAACTTCCACTGATGCTGTTAGTCTCACTGTAAAGTTCTTGAAAAGGTTACACCTTGTTGAATGTGGTGGAACTGGATTTTTATGGTGTATTACTTCATAATTACTGCTAAAGACCCTCACTGGCCCCGGGAAGCTCATTTTATTTTTGCAGAATGTCGACCTTTCTCCAGAATGATAAATTCCACACATTTTTAAAAATTAGTTTGTTTATTTTAGCTTCCATCTTAATCCAATCATAATAATTTATTTTGTTCTCTGAAAATTTAAATTAGAAGTGAAGGCTATAAGTGCTTTTAGCTTCCTGGTTTACTGTGGGTGAATGGTTCAATGCGATTGGCTGTTTAGCTGCTTGTTGACATTACTGCTGCTGATGCAGGGAGATCCCCTTGACTTGGCGCCAGATTTAAATTGCCATCGGGAAAGGAGAAAATCACACCACAGATATTGCTAGATTTTTGTGGGCAGCTTTCTTCGAGGTCAGCGGCGAGCATCTTTGTTTCGCCACTGACAGCAAAATATGGGCTACTATCACTATTTTCTTTTCTGGTTAAAAATCCAATATTGAAAAACATTACAAGGGTGCATAACATTGGTTTAATCAGGGATTATGGGCTGAATTTTTTGTCCTTGCTGAGGTTGGGAACGGAGGTGGACAGGACCCGAAAATAACGATGCTGGCTGGCGTGACAGTTTCCCTACCCCATTCCCAGCATTGGCCACAAGGTTGGCAGCCAATTAGGTTCATTAAGGGCACTGATAGAAGGTTCACTAAGATTTTCCACTTGACTTCCAGTTTTCCAACATGACGGAGCTGTTTGACTGCCTAGAGATGGGCATCCAGTGGCAGGCCTTCCCTGCCTGCCTAGGTGGGGGTGCAGCCAAAGTAGAGGGATTCCTCCCAACACCACAAAGTGGTGACCTGGCTGCTTTTTCTATTCTTTAATTCATTTTTTAAAAAAGTTGCTGAGAGGGCACCTTATGTTGAAGCACCCTCACAGTTACTTACCTTTTCCTGCAGCTGGCTGCTCCTCTGAAGCTGGAAGGCTTCTGATTGGCCCGCCAGCTTTGAGAGCCCACCCACTGCCCTTAATTGGACAGGAAACGTGTCTCTATGTCTCAATTAAGTGGGTGCCCTGGTCAAAAGCCCAACAAATCACTGTTTTCCCCTGGGGGGCGGGTTTGGGACCAGAAACAAACCCAACACCTGTTTCCAATTCAGCCCAATGACTTTATATTAATATATAGTCCATTTAATCTCGATTGGCAATGGAGCCCTTGCAGCATTTTGTTATTTCTTGACTGAGCATAACTTAGGTTTGCGTTGCTTTTGTATCCTTACACTTTTCTCTTGTAGATTCGTGTGAATTATTGGAAGGATTTGCAGGCTGACAGGCCATGACGTGAATGTTCCTTCCATGAATTAGCCATCTTTGTACCAACCGATAGGATGGTTCGTCCTAAACGGGAGGAGGCTTTTATGGGTTCCTATGACCATACAATGAAGGAAGGCATGGAGGAGACACACCTATGCTTACTGGATCATTGCATCTCAATGGAAGCTCCAGTCTGCACTCACTGGGACTTCTTGCGTGGGTTTCAAAACCTTCAGACTAAGAGGCAGGAATGCTCCCAAGAATGGGTGGGGGGGGGGGGCCTGAAGGGGAGAGTGATTTAAATTGTGAAAATCCCTCCACTGATTCCTGTCACCTAACGGGATTCATTCCTTTTTTTTAATTTATTCATTTCATGGGATGTGGGTGTCGCTGGCCAGGTCAGCATTTATTGCCCATCCCTAATTACCCTTGAGAAGGTGGTGGTAAGCTGCCTTCTTGAACCACTGCAGTTCATGTGGGGTAGGTACATCCACAGTGCTGTTAAGGAAGGGAGTTCCAGGATTTTGAGCCAGTGACAGTGAAGGAACGGCGATATAGTTCCAAGTCAGGGTGGTGTCTGGCAAGGAGGGGAACTTGCAGGTGGTGGTGTTTCCATGCATGTGCTACCCTTGTCCTTCTTGGTGGTAGAGGTCGTGGGTTTGAAAGGTACTCTCGAAAGAGCCTTGATGCATTGCTGAAGTGCATCTTGTAGATGGTACACATTGCTGCCACTGTGCATCGGTGGTGGAGGGAGTGAATGTTTGTGGATGGGGTGCCAATCAAGCGGGCTGCTTTGTCCTGGATGGTGTCGAGCTTCTTGAGTGTTGTTGGAGCTGCACCCATCCAGGCAAGTGGAGAGTATTCCATCACACTCCTGACTTGTGCCTTGTAGATGGTGGACAGGCTTTGGGGAGTCAGGAGGTGAGTTACTCGCTGCAGGATTCCTAGCCTCTGACCTGCTCTTGTAGCCATGGTATTTATTTGGCTACTTCCGTTGAGTTTCTGGTCAATGGTAACCCCCAGGATGTTGATAGTGGGGGATTCAGCGATTGTAATGCCTTGAATGCCAAGGGGAGATGGTTAGATTCTGTCCTATTAGAGATGGTCATTGCTTGGCACTTGTGTGGCACGGCACGTATGTTACTTGCCACTTATCAGCCCAAGCCTGGATTTTGTCCAGGTCTTGCTGCATTTCTACACGGACTGCTTCGGTATCTGTGGAGTCACAAATGGTGCTGAACATTGTGCAATCATCAGTGAACATCCCCACCTCTGACCTTATGATTGAAGGAAGGTCATTGACGAAGCAGCTGAAGATGGTTGGACCTAGGACACTACCCTGAGGAACTCCTGCAGTGATGTCCTGGAGCAGAGATGATTGACCTTGAGCAACCACAACCATCTTCCTTTGTGCTAGGTACAACTCTAACCAGTGGAAAGTTTTCCGCCTGATTCCCATTGACTCCAGTTTTGCTCGGGCTCCTTGATGTCAAGGGCAGTCACGCACACCTCACCTCCTTCATCTTATCTCTGCAGATGGCGGCACAGACACAAGGGCCTTTTATTTAACTAATGAGCCATCAAGTTTTTTTTTAAAGAATGCTTGAGTTACAACTCATCCAAAGGATAGCATACAGTTGAAGCAAAGGTTTTGCTCAACTCAGGTTGTGAAATCATGAGAATGGTTGCAGCTGAGAAATTGCGGGGTACTAGTTGTTGATAGTGTCTGTGGTAGGAATGACTCCTGGCTTTATATTTTCAGAGCCTCGCCTGCCAGTGTTTCTTAAATAATCTTAATTTTGTAATTGTGGCTCCAGTGAACACATGAAAATTCTTGCCCTTAACATCCCTGATAATCATCCAGCGATGATCAGAATAACTGTGAATGCTGGAAATCTGAAATGGAAACACAAATGCTGTAAACACCATCAAAATGTCAATTGATTTTTCTCTGATTTTTCCCACCTGATTGGCTGTGCTATTCCAGTATTTTCTGTTTCAATTTTATAATGAATGATGTAGTAATTGGGCTTTCCCAACCATATACTACCTCCTACAGTCGACAGCCCATGTCAGCTTTGCTGCAGTTTTTATGCATTCAATCCCACCAGGTCCAGTGGCAGTGTATTGAATGAAGGAAAACCCTTATCTAAATGTGGGTCTTCATAATTTAAAGGGCAAAGGGTTATTGTATATAACACGACCAAGATAGGAAAAAAAGACAAGTTAGATCAGGAAAGTGATGGTTAAGGCAGTGCCAAGTTTGGGTATTAAAAATCTAAGGATTGTAGGCAGAAAAGAAAACTTGAGGAAGTTAAGAGGTTCGCTAAGTTTTATGATCTAGAGTTAAGAGTAGGAGGCAAACTTTGACTTCAGTAGTGCAAAATGGGCAAGAGAGATTCGGCAGCCCATTTTTACACCTCGCTTGATTTTCTTTTGCAATGGCTTCAGTGGATGGGCTGCTGATGCGCTATCGCCAAAATTGAATCCCTACAATAAGTTGTCATAAGGTTTATCTTCCAGCTTAACTACTTTCCACCGGCACTCTGGAGTAGATTGCCTTTGGTTTTTGTGTCTGGGAGGGTCTGTAAAGTCACGGTGCTCCAAAGGCTTTGGTTAGCGAACAAGATCTTGAAAGTGCTCTTTTCAGGGTTAGATGCCCAGTTCAGGAGAGTAGAGCACAAAATAACTGCTGTCTCCATATCATGAAAATGCATGAAGTACAAGCAGTGGCGGAGATGGGTAGAGTTGGGGGGGAAGGAGATGACAAGATCTTGGGCGTTTGCAGTCATAAATCCCTCATTTAAAAAATATGGCTTAATTGCCAAATTGAACATGTTCCCCACAACCACAGATCTAAGCAATCAGTTATTACAATTGCTTTTCAAACTTAAAATGACTTTTGCAGAATCGGTCTGGATCTTACTGTTTCAATGAATGATTGCCTGTCTCCCCAAGAATACCTGTTTGGCCAGTAGAAGTCAAATCACACTCTACCGGTGGATTGTTGTAACTCAAGGTTCAGAAGCCGATTCCTTCAAATATTATCACATACCCACACTGCAGATATTTACTGCTAAACAACATGTGCCTATTAATGAATAGCAGCATTGCCTTGGTCAGAAAACCATCCTTACACCACAACGCAGACATGTTGACAACAAAATTAAAAGTACAGATCAAATCCTGCACGTTAATCGGCATTTGTGTTTTCTCCTTCCTTTTAATACAATTATATGTTTTAGTTAATCAACATTTCTTAACCTCAGGATTTAAAAATGCTGCAGATGGACATTGCATGAAAATACCATCATTCTTGTATAGAATTACATAGAAATTCTATCATTCTAACATAGAATTTACAGTATAGAAACAGGCCATTCAGCCCAACTGATCGATGCTGCTTTTTATGCTACTCACAATCCTCCCTCACTCTATTTACTCCATCTCAGCCCATCAAGATATCCTTCTATTCCTTTCTTCCTCTTGTAGCTATATATCTTCCATGATGTACCTATGCCATTTGCCTCAACTACTCCCTGTGGTAACGCGTTCCACATTCTCACTGCTCTCTGGCTTCTCTTGAATTTCTTATTGGATTTATTAGTGACTATCTTATATTTATGGCCCTTAATTTTGTACTGTTACCACCCCAGCACAAGTGGAAACATTTTCTCTCACAAAGTTCAGAAAATCACAATAAGCAATTTCACATTAAGCCCTGATTGTGAATTTAATCCCAGCTTTTTTTTCCTCAAATCTTTCTGTTCAAGATAACAATTTTTTTTTAAGTGCTCGAGCCCAACCCAAAAAAGAGAAAATGTGAGTATGTTGAAAGGTAATTTACCACTGTGGTTAACTATGTATGTGCAGTTGGTGCAATACAGCACTGCAGTGTTTGAGAAGTGGGCCAGATTTACAGCCACTTCTTTGGAAGCAAATACATTTCTTTTTTGTTGGATTTAGATCCCCCCCCTCCCCCCCCCCCCCCCCTCCCCCGGTCCAATTGATCTGTTGTACTTACACAGTTCTCAGTGTAACTCCTTGTTTTGTTTTGTGGTCTCTGAATGCTGTATTTGCAATTTAAAAGAACCATTTTAATTTCTCATCAATCAAGGTCGCAAGTTTACTCTTTTCAGTGAAAAATGGACACAATTGTAGAGTGCAATTCCAAAACACGCCAAAAAATAAAATTACAGAATTCATACCAGTAAAACAGAATTTCACTTGTTCAGTCATCATAAACCAGTAGGCCCTGGACATAGGGATGGAGGGAAATACTGATAGGAGGGAACAAGACAGGGGAAGGGTGGAGAGTAGTCAGTTAACACAACTTTTATGCGTCTTCTAATGACTGGCTGAAGAATGGCACTGGCAGAAAGCTTGAAACAGTTTGCCTGTGTACCATCTTTGCCAGTGCAAACAAGGACCAACCCCGAGCAGACTCATTCGGCGGAACGCCTCATCACCAGAACTTTCAAACAAGCACCAAGATATAGCTTGGCTGGTGGTGAGAAGAACCCTCCCCGTCAGATCCTTCCTGCACGCCTGGAGTCTCACACCCTCCGCACAATGCCCTCGAGGTGGCTGTGGTGGGGAAGAGACGGTTGCCCACCTCTTTCTGGAATGTGTCTTTGCAAAGCAGGTGTGGAAAGAGATGCAGTGGTTTTTGTCGAGGTTCATCCCAAGCAGCTCTGTAACACAGGAGTCTGTGCTCTACGGGCTGTTCCCAAGGACACACAGCGTGATAAACATCAACTGCTGCTGGAGGACTATCAATTCGGTGAAAGACACCCTTTGGTCTGCCCGAAACCTCCTGGTCTTCCAGCGCAAAGAGTTGTCCATGATCGAATGTTGCAGACTGGCACATTCCAAGGTCCAGGACTACGTGCTAAGGGACGCACTTAAGCTTGGGGCAGCCGCGGCAAAGGCTCAATCAGGAAATACCACTGTGTAAGGTCCCCCTACCAAGGTGAACTGAGAGGCTGGATCCATGGAAAACCCCTCGGGCTGTATCCAGAAAATATTTGTTTGCTGCAAAAAGTACATGGCAGGTAAAATGAAATGGAAAGGTTGTGAGGCAACTCACTCCTGTATTGAAGGAAACTGATCTCCTTTGCACTCTTAGTATTGTTGATTTGGTGCTGTTTTTGAACTGTTTTGTTATGTATTTTTTTTTATAGTTTTTTACGAATAAAGTATATTTTGGAAATAACAAAACAGTACAAGGACCAACCAGTGAACATTGAGGAACTGAAAAGGGATTACAAAGTTTGGAGAGCTGTGAAACCCCTCTTTGAGTCTCCAGTGCACTGATGGGAAGCGATCAAGGCAAACATCAAGAGGTTCTTTATCCTCAAAGGTGTTTACAGGGCAAGAGAGAGACAGAGGGAAATGTCCCAACTCCAGAAAATAATGTAACATCTGCACCGACTGCAGTCGATGGGGGTCGACGTCAAGGAGGACCTCGAAGAGTTGAAGAGCCAGCAGGCCTCGCTCTTTGCCGCAGAGGCCTCCAAGATCATCTTCTGGTCCAGAGTCCGCTCTGTTGAGCAGGACGAGACGTGCTCGTGTTTCTTCTTCCAAAAGGTACAGAGAGAGAGCTCTGTGATCAGCAGCCTGAAGGAAGAGGATGGCTCGGTAATGTCTTCGCAGTCTGACTTACTAAAGATCAGCAAATCCTTTTATGCTGGGCTGTATGGCAGCATGGCCTCCTAGTCCATCCTGTCATCTATCAAGGGACAGACTGGACAAACCGCTAACTCTGGACGAGCTGACAAAGGCCGTCAGGTCCTTTGAGACAAGTAAAACGGCCAGAAGCAACGGCTTACCAGTTGAGTTGTATTCGGCTCTGTGGGACTGGATCGGCCCAGACCTGCTGGAAGTATATGAGAGTATGCTTCTGGCCGGCAGCATGTCAGAATCTACGAGGAAAGGCATCATCACCCCCATCTACAAGCGGAAGGGGGAAGCGGGCAGAAATCAGAAATTGGCAGCCCATCTCACTGCTTAATGTAGAGTACAAGATTCTGTCCAAAGTCATCGCTAGTCGGGTCAAGTCTGCTCTGGAGTTGGTGATTCACCCTGATCAGACCAGTACTGTACCCGGCAGGAAGATCTCTGATAGTCTCGCGCTACTCAGGGATACGTTTGCCTATGTACAGGACAGGGGGGGCGGACACCTGCCCCATCAGCTTGGACCAAGAGAAGGCTTTTGACAGGATATTGCACACATACATGATGGACGTGCTCTCCAAAATGGGGTTTGGGGAGGGAATCTGCAATTGGATCAAACTGCTCTACACAAACATCAGTAGCGCAGTCTCAATCAATGGGTGGGAATCAGAAAGTTTCCCGATCAAATCTGGAGTCAGACAGGGCTGTCCTCTCTCTCCTGCCTTGTTTGTATGCTGTATCGAACCGTTTGCTGAGTCCATTAGGAAGGAAGCGGGCATAAGAGGGGTGACAATCCCAGGCAGCGGAGGCACTCAGGTGAAAGCCTCCCTGTACATGGACAATGTCTGCTGTCCATTCGCAGACTGATGAGCACCTGCGACCAGTTTGAACTGACCTTGGGGAACAAAGTAAATCATGGCAAGAACGAGGCCATGTTCTTTGGGAACTGGGCCGACCGATCCCTTGTCCCCTTCACCGTCACGTCAGACTAACTGAAGGTGCTGGGGATATGGTTCGGAAGGGCTGGGGCATGCACCAAAACCTGGAAGGCGTGAGTAGCCATGGTACACCATAAACTGAGCATGTGGGAGCAGCGTTTTCTCTCCATTGTGGGTAAGAACCTGGTCATCAAGTGCAAGACGCTTGCGTTGTTGCTGTATGTGGCACAGGTCTGGCCCATACCCCACTCCTGCACCATGGCAGTCACCCGAGCCATTTTCCCTTATCTGGAGATGCAAAATGGACGGGGTCCGGAGGGACATGATGTTCAAACCTCTGGATAAAGGCAGAAAAAATGTACCCAATGTCACCCTCATCCCTATGACCCCCTTCGTGTGCAGCTGCATCAAGCTGCGTGTAGAGCCCCAGTAAGCAAACACCAAGTGTCACTATGTGCTGAGGTTCTATCTGTCCCCAGTGTTGCGAAGGATGGGTCTAGCCACATTGCCGTGGAACACTCCATCCAGTTGGACCGTGCCTTACCACCTATCCTTTGTGGAAAAGTTTGTGCAGAAAAACAACTTTGACCACCAATCCATCAGGCAGTGGCCTGCACGGAATATCCTCAAGGCCCTACAGGAAAAGGAGATGGTGGATCCTGTCTGTTGGTTCCCCGAGCAGACTTCCAAATTCATTTGGCAGAATGCCTCATCACCAGAACTTTTAAACAAGCATCAAGACGTAGCTTGGCTGGTGGTGAGAAGGGCCCTCCCCGTCAGTTCTTTCCTGCACGCCTGGAATCTCACCGCCTCTGCACACTGCCCTTGAGGTGGCTGTGGTGGGGAAGAGACTGTTGCCCACCTCCTTCTGGAATGTGCCTTTGCAAAGCAGGTGTGGAAAGAGATGCAATGGTTTTTGTCAAGGTTCATCCCAAGCAGCTCTGTACAGAGAAGTCTGTGCTCTGCAGGCTGTTCCCAGGGACGCACAGCTAGATAAACATCAACTGCTGCTGGAGGGCCATCAATTCGGTGAAAGACGCTCTTTGGTCTGCCCGAAACTTGCTGGTCTTCCAGTACAAAGAGTTGTCCACGACCGAGTGTTGCAGAACTGGCACATTCCAAGGTCCAGGAATATGTGCTGAGGGACACACTGAAGCTTGGGGCAGCTACCTCAAAGGCTCAATGGGGAAATACAACTGTGTAAGGTCCTCCCGCCATAGTGAACCGAGGGACTGGACCCATGGAAAATCCCTCGTGCTGTATACACCAAATATGGTTTTGCTGTAAAATGTACATTGTATGTTAAATGGAATGGAAGGGTTGTGAGGAACTCAGTTCTGTATTGAAGAAAACTGATTTCCTTTGCACTTTCTGGAACATCAACTTGGTGCGATTTTGAACTGTTTTGTATTTTTTTTTACAGATTTTTATGAATAAAGTATATTTTTGAGAAAAAAAAAGTACAGGGGCCAAACTAGGGAGAAAAATAATACATTTTAAGTTTCTACACAAAATAAAACATGACAGAATACAAAATAGACCTCTGTTGTGAATAGATCTTTTCCCTACCCTTAAAAGCCCTGAAGCTGTAATTAGAATGAATTGGAACATGGTACATTTTTTGTGCCAATTTTTGCTGTACTGCATTTCAGCTGATTTTTTTCCAAGACTGCAAACATTATGAAACTAGCAAGTTTAAAATTCAAAATTACTCAGAAAATCATTTTTTAAAAATGATAATACCTTTTTTTTAAAAAAGCTCAATTTTTAACTACCTAAGGACATTTATGTGAAGAACAATTTCAGAACAGGACTTGTTTGAATTAATTGAGTGTCATGAATTGAGTAAATTGAATAGAATGAATTGAGTGGCTCAGTTGGTAGCACTGTGGCTTCTGAGTCAGAAGGTTGTGGATTCAAGTTCTACTTTAGAGACTTGAGCACAAAAATCTAGGCTAACGCTCCAGTGCAGTACTGAGGGAGTCCTGCACTGTCAGAGGTTCCATTTTTTGGTTGAGAGATTAAACCAAGGCCCCATCTGCTCTCTAAGGTTGATATAAAAGATCACTTGGCACTATTTTGAAAACGAGCAGGGGAATTGTCCTGATGAACATTTATCCTTTAGCAACATCACAAGATGATTATCCGGTCATCACCACATTGCTGTTTGTGGGAGCTTGCTGGGTGCAAATTGGCTTCCAAGTTTCTGACATTACAACTGTGACTACACTTCAAAAGTACTCTATGGCTGTAAAGCACTTTGAGACATCCTGAGGTTGTGAAAGGAACTATATAAATGCAAGTCTTTCTTTTTTTAAATATGCAGTCTGTTATTTTGCCTCATATAAGATGGGTGAGATTGCTTCAGTGCACCATATGAGACAAAATATTCAGGAAGAACATGAGAAGAATTTCACATCATCAGTAATTTCACATAATAACCAGCATAACTTTCAAAAATTAAATCAACTTATATTAATCGTGTTTGCATGTAAATAGCACTTTCATACATCAAAATGTCTCCAGGTCTTTCATACATTAAATATTGCTGAAGTGTGGTAACTGTTCTTATGTAGGCATTTGAAACTACTTAAATATTTAGGTGCAGCTATAGTTAACGCCCTTCACGTAACAAGAAGTGACCCATCATTGTTTTAACACATGCTCACATGTTCATGCTTGAACAGTATTATATAAACTGCCTTTTACATCATATTTACTTTGGTAATCAGGAAGATTTCAGTGTATTTGCATAAATCTAAGCTGGTTCTGCATTAAAAAAACTCAATCAATAGGGTACATTTTTATTGCAGAAGCAATTTGCAATCATTGCAATATTTGGTGGATTTGTCACTGAATTGACCTTTCCAGCAGTAAGCCCTGTAAAATGTTATATTAGTCTATTTCTGATATCATTAGTTATATCACATACAAGCAAGACAATCACTTCACAACTCTTACGTTTATTTCTATCTGTCATCTTAAGGCATCATCATTCAAATTGGTAAGTTTACGGGTGGAAAAAAACCAGCTTCCAGTTCAGTTTGTATGGGGAATGAAAAGTTGATTGAAATCAACATAATCAATCTCATTTCACTGCTTACAGGCTGAGATTGACCTTGGATTCCAGCATAACACAAGGGACACAGATGCACACAAATGTGTCACTATGTCAATCTCCCCCTGCTCCTGACACAAAGGGTCTAGTGTTGCTGGGGGTAGCCTGTACACAGCTGTTGATTCTATATTGAAACTGAAGCCAATCCAGCCAATATTTGAATACTTTAGACTGCATCCCACTGAGATTGTCAGAAGCTGTCTGACTCTTGAACCCAAACTGTTCTGGAGGCACATTTGGCAACAATGGTTTAAACTGCTCGACAAGACATTGTTTTCAGGTGAAAAGATTTTCATTATTACTGGTGCTCTCAAGGAATGGATTAGTTTCACTTTGATGCATCATTAAAATAACAGCACCTCTAATAAAGTCCTCATGGTCTTGTCAATATTTGAGTGTGGATGGAGTTGGAGATGCCCTGCGAGAAAAGTGGGCAATTCCATTCAGTTTGGGTTTGAATTTTCAGTACTTAACTTAGAAGTCTACAAATGGCAGAGTCTCAGAGTCACTACAGTTTCTTTCCAAGGACACACAGTACTGGAGTACTGGACCAGGATGGTGACTGAATAAGTCAAGTGACATATGTAGTTTCAAAAAAAGACAGCAGCATTACAAGGATTTCAATAAAGTGATTTATTCCCACAATATTTTCCCAACAAAATTGTGTTAGAATTAGTACCAGGCCCTGTTAAATCATTAAGGCATGACTGCACAGAAATATTATTACATACACACCAGGGTGGTGGACTACAGTAGATACAAGGCTTTCGACTGAACTGTAAGCTGCTGGCAACCTAGATGCCAAATCTATTACAGCTCATAACAACCTGCCAATAACTGCTTCAGTAAAATGGAGAATGTGATTATAAGTGACCTTCTTCGGACATTGGGAAATAAAACTTTAGTTTGGCACATAGATTTGGGAAGTGATCTGTAGCTGCAGAGCAAGCGTAACATTTAGGTTTTGACACGCTTGGGTTCTACTGGGGTGAAACACAAAAAGTGCACATGCTCGACATTTTTGATCCCTTTTCTGGAATGGTGGGAAAGTATTGGAAGGTTGGGCAGTGCAGGGAAATACAAGGAAGTGTGATTTTACCTCACCCAAAGACCAAACTCAGTGTTATCTGTCCATACACGTGTTTCAAGTTTAGATAAGTTTTAATAAAGCAGACTCATGTCTCCTGTCACAGCAGCTTTGTGAGGTTTTAAGAAAAAGCGAGGCACAAGGAATGATCCTCCACTTTAACGGGACTGCTTTCATTTATCCTTCTTACTACTGAAAATCAGTCTGAGTGTTGAACGTAGTTATGCAGTCAGATCAATTACACAGATTGCCATGGAATTTTAAGCCTACTTTTATTCAGTCCAGTGTCTAAGCCAGGTCCACAGGATAGAATTCAAGATTGACCAACATGCTCACCAATTGATGGGACCTGGAGGGTTAGACCTTTCAATGGGGCCTCTGGATTCTTCTTACTCAGCTCCATAGAACGCTGCAAGGCAATGCTGGAATATGTAGGGTGATTCTCACAGACAAGCAGCAGGAACCTTATCAGTGGTGCATTTTGGTAAACTGCTAGGTTTTAGTTAATTCAGTTCCAGCAGAAATCTGATACACACTTGTGGTGGGGTGGGTCCCTAAACGTCTTCAATAGGAGAGATTGTGCTATTCATATCAGGCAAAAAGAAACTTTACTAGTGTGGATTTCACAGTAGTTTGGTTTAGAGATTCTTAAGAATGGTGATGGGTTTCTTTGTCAGATCCCTGGCTGTAAAAAAAAACATAATTACTGTGGATTTGATTTTTATATAAAAATAGAACGTGTTGAAGAAGAAACTCGCAGCCAATAGAGGAATGGGCTGAATTATTTAATTAACTGCCACTTCCAGCCAAAGTATTCTGTGCATGGGAATAATTTAGACATAGACTGAAAGGATTTTCAATTTCTCATGAACAGATTAGGGTTGATTTTCTAAATGTGCATTCCTGGCCCAAAGAGTCACCCATTGAAAGCCATGTGTGGAAAAATTGCGGGTGTGCTCCCTGTGATTTTCCATCCAAATAAACAGAAAGGAGGTTGTGCCAAGATGCACTCACAGCGGGTGAGGCCCTCTGCCAGCAGCATACATTTGGAAAATTAGTCCTATTATCTAAATAGCTATTGAATAGAAGGGGGAACTCCAGCACTGGCTGAAGATTCTACCTTGTACCTTTCGCACCCACCATCCCTTGGGTTGACAGTGACCTTTTTGGTCTCACAAATCAAACAATAGTAAAAACAATCAGTATACAGTACTTTTATTCTTTTTACTCAGTGAGAACTTTTTTTTACTTTTTGTGTTGTTAGTTTACATAAACCCTCACCTATGGTGTGACGGTTACTGTTTAGTGCATGTCTTTTGGTCTGGCACCTGGCCAGGGCAGCTATCTGTTTACCTTCATATTCGCCTGGAGGGATAAACCTTCAAGCATGGGTTCTTCTGCTGCATTACAAATATAATTACTTAAAATTGTGTGTAATAAAAAGTATTAACTTGCATCCAGGTTACAATATTTCATCACACACGTGCAAACAACAAAGAAGTGGAAGGTTAGGGAGCATCAGAAGGTGACACTGCAAGCCAATGATCGCAGGCCAGGAGCAATTAAGATAAACACATTTCACATTCAAAGAGTGAGGGATAATTCAGTAGAAAACACAGAGGTTACTTTCACTGCAGAACATAGATGAGAAAACTAGTACACTCATGAGTAGGGCTACTGGTCTGTGGTCACAAATAAATTAAATTTCATTTTTAAGAGATTCTGAGATTTTTATTGTTGTTGTGCAGGGCCATGTTCGGTGATTCCAAAATGTTTCCAAGAAAGTGGCCTTGTCCACAATTTACAAAGGACAACTATTAATTTTAATTACATGGGATTCTAACCAGTGTTTGGGGGATTGCATTCTGTGTTTGTCGATTTTTCCAATGAAAACTGCAAACCAGTTTCCTTATGCATGAGCTTTTGACACTTTCAACATTTCATCACAACTAGTAAATAAGGTTCATATCTTCGAAAGTAAAAATGCAATGTGCACACAACTCATCCAACCTGAGCACCAAACTCCACTTCAGGTTTGGCATATTTGATCTTAAACTGGAACTATGAGGGGCTCACAATTATTTATTTCATGGGTCAATATAGGTCAACTCATTTCATTCTAAATCCATGTATCAGCTGATCTTCTGTGTATCACATTACTACCTTCAAAATGCATAGAACTAGGCCACTGCTCTGTCAATCCACAAGGAAAGTGAAAGCTTTGGTGGGGTATCAGGAGGACTAACTTGCTTTTAATTACTAGAATTAGAATGGCAAATGCTACAGCCAACAGCATGCCAAAGTCTAGTACTTTGTATGCACAAATGCCATGCATTAGCTCCATAGCATTTGAGGCAACATCAGTGTTATTATGGCTTAGTGGTGTTAGCTAGTTCATTTCCCCTTCAAGCATTCTTGCTCCTTCAGCTGCTGATGAGAGGATTCAGGTTAGACTTTCTCTCAACTGCACTGGTAGTGAAATCTGTGCATTGTTCAGCTGGATGAAAGAGTAATCCTCCCTCACCACCAGTCAAAGAAGGTGTAGATATGCATCTTGCTTCCAGTATTCTTCTAACAGTGCAGAAGGAAACACACTAGGGAAACTAACTTGCCAATTTTCCATCAATCTTACGTGGCTTGTACTTGGTAGCTTGTCCAACA
Organism: Heterodontus francisci; assembly: GCF_036365525.1. Taxonomy (NCBI): domain Eukaryota; kingdom Metazoa; phylum Chordata; class Chondrichthyes; order Heterodontiformes; family Heterodontidae; genus Heterodontus; species Heterodontus francisci. Next base: position 55,520,336 of record NC_090396.1, on the reverse strand, counting down.
AGGCGAGGTCAAAACTAATTTTGTGCGAAATAGTGAAAAGAGGCCTGTGTTCGTTCCACTGCCTTCTGGAATAATGTATTGGAACATCACCAGACAAACTCTCGGGAAACCACCCAAGACAAGCTTACACTAAATGATATTTAAGCGGTTTTCCTTCAGGATGGTGGGGGATTTGAAAGAAAGAAATCCTGAGGTAAAAAAAACTAGGAAAGTTTTAATTTAGCTTTGCAGTTTTGCACACTCTTTAATTTCCCCCACACTCTTCACAAATTTGCAGGGGAGACAGAAAGAAGGGGAGAGAGGTTACTGACAGAATTTACTTTCTCCACCCATCCTATCCAATTAAACAGGGTCATTAGAAACAAACTAGATATTGAATCATTTGAGCTGGGGATACCTGCACTGTTTAATATTGCAAATAAAGTTCAGATTTCCATGTTAAATTTGCTGAATCCAATGTCTGTTTGGAATACTAAACGTAACTCAATTTCTGAGTTTCACATTGATTGGAGCCCACCCTCTCACAGCTACTTGCAGCCCCCTGCAATCATTTTTTCCTTTATTTACCCAGTCACTGAATAAGGACCAGAAGTAAAAAAAAAAGGTATTTAAAAACAGGAGCTAATAAAAGTATACTGTGCACCCGGAAGCACTGGGATAATCAGCACCAGACTGTAGACTTCATGTAATAAGACAAAAAAAGGAAGTGCAGCTTTAAACTTGTATTCGTGGACCAGGTGCCCAAGGTTTAGAAGGCTTCTAGCCCGAGTACATCCGTTCTGAGTAGCAATGCCATTCCATTTCATTCACCCATGAATCAGCTAGAGTTTAAGGAAATATGCTGCAAACAGCACAGACAGATCAAGTAATAGAGATGCAATTGTGATGAGGACAGTCTTGGGCCACTCTGGATTCTTCCAAATATTGCTTCCACCCCCCAACTTGCAGGGGGACAGCACAGTTTTATTAATTTGGCCCTTCTTTGTCCCTGCTTATTAATGACTAGAACCAAACCCAAAAGGGTTCATGGATAGCTGTTGGGATAAACTTAAGGTTTATATGAGGCAGGGGCATTTTGATTTTGTATGAATTTTTCTGCCTTTGTCATTGCTTCTGAGATCATTAACAACTAAAGAGTCCCACAATTCTATCCCTGCATCCTGTCCGTTTAATCATCAAATAAAATTTGAATTCGCCCATACACTGCTATGAAGGTCTACTGCAAACCAGCATTGAAGCCCTTAAGATACTGTGTAGTCAGAGAGTTATTCATTAAAGAATAAATTAATAACAATCGTTCTCTGGACAAAAACCGAGCCAAATCAAAGTATGATGCGGTGCAAGTCCAACAGCGATATAAAGGTATCCTGGTTTTAGAATATTGCTCAACTTATAGAAATCGAAAACCCTTTGTTCCCTAGTGTAACTGACATCAAAATTCCTGTTCATCTGATTTATTTCCTTCATTTGGTCACTGATGAATTTAGTGCGGAAACTTCAGTGCTACTTTGGAAGAATACACAAGAAAGGGATGCCTACAAATGGAGCAGCACATGATGATACTGGTTGCTGATTGAATCTAAATGGTACAAGCTTATTGGCTTTAATATAATTTGAGATAAAAACACACAAACCCTTCAATTTAAAAGGCTGTGCTAAAGGACCACACTCTATGTAGTAGCTGAAGAAGCTCTTAAGAACAAGCTATTTCAGAGTCCAATCCCTTAAGGGAGCTCCAAGGAATCAATACCTTCCCTTTAAAATAAGGTACCCCCAAAACTCTGGCAGTACAACTTTAGATCTCCAGCGGCGATTGACATTCCCATTGGCTTGAGCCTTTAGGCAGGTTATCTGCATTGCTAAATGTTCTTCATCTCAAAGGTATAGTAAAGCTGAGAAGACTGGTGTCCCCCCAACCCCGATGCAACTGAATCGTCTCCCTGCTCAGCCAGTCATGGAGTTGCACTGACAGCATCAAAAGCAAGCTTCATGTTCAGTTTCACAGCAACCAGAATTCAGAGCCGTAGCTGGTTGAAGAGACTTTGAAGGCAGCTTCACAATTACCTAATGGCTTTAAGTTGGTGATAAACATGAAACAGATTCCAAGAAATATGTATCTGAGGCATTTCATAGCTAGATACAGCAATTGAGCTTTGGTATCTGAAATCAGAAGTATCGCTGTTTAGAAAAACAATGCCAGGCCTGCCAATTAGAAAGACGATAATTTTTAGTGAGGCATCGAGATAGGAAGCAATACTGCAAGAATGACAGGAGCAAAATTAGTCAATAAGGAGGAAGCTGAACCTTGGAAGCCTTCCTAAGCTTAAACCATCAGAAGGGCTTGTTAGAGTTAAAGGGTTCAACCATTATAAATTTAGCCAAAGTCTGCAACAAGTTTTTTTTTCTTTTTTGTTTTGTTACAGTGCCAACAATGTTGTGCCAGAACAATATCTTTCAATAACCTTTTTATAATTTACCTCATAACAGTAGTTATATATTTACTTCAAAACAAACATGACATTGTGTGCCGAAGTTCTGTTTAAAGTGAGCAACTGGCCAAAAGAACACTGATGTCAAGTTCTGTAAATGGGTGTGTGTATGGCACAAATACAGTTAACCTCTCAATACACTGGCCTATTGTGTTCAATGGGAAATGTTCAGAACAGCAACTAGGTTCTGGCTGACGTGAAGTTGTATTTGAAGTTTACTTTCATTTGTGTGAGCATGGGAAAGACTCAGTTGCAAAATTTATTGCCCCCTTCTAAATTCCTGGACATCCGATATCGTTAGATTGTTTTATTAGCTGCTCTTAAGATATTCCCTGCCCCTGTTTGTTTGCTACCTGACATATTAAAAAGGATAAAAAGAAACACAGTCATTATATTCACACTGATCCTACATCATTCCACCAGCCATTTGTTCAGTGTCTGGTAAGTGGTTGCAAAGGTCATTTACAGCCAGCTGCAGTCTCTCTTTGGAACCACACATTTATACCAGCTGATGGCGTTTCTACAGTATCCAATGATGCTGACATCTCATTGAGTACATTCTGGTTCCAGTTTGAAACTCGTTTGGCACCTAGTTGGCTGGAGATTGCTTCTTGCTGCCTCAGATATGTGGTGAGCTCTAAACTAATCTTGTTTCAGGCCTGATTTCTTATTTAGACATCTTGCATTATTGTTTATTACAACCCAACTTTAGATTCTGCTGTTGAGGTAAATTCCCTTGGAGTTGCTTGCAATTCACTTCTGTGAGAACAAAGCCAGACGTTTATAAGGGAGGGATGCAACAACCTAGAAGTAGCCCCTATAAATCTCTAGGTATCATTTGAGGTTTTTCTTCATTAAGAAAACAACAGGCTGTAAATCCAAAATGACATATTTAAGTAGGCCAATATCTGGATACTGTAACTGCAAACAACCCAGAATGTTCCAAATCATTTCAGACATCACACACTGACTGATAATGACTGGCTAGATGATGAAGACTATTGGACGGCTGGTGTGAATGAGACTGTTTGTTGAATTTAACATCAGAAGAATGGGGCATAAAATGTTCCAGTTTCATTTTTCGTCAAAAATACACATAAAAATATATGTTCAATATTCTACAGTGAAAATAACTTATTATTCAAGGTCATCATGTCTGTTCTGTTCTTAACACAGTGTCCCTTTGACATCATAAAGTTTTCCGGTATTCGGTGACGTACCACAACTGTGAGCATCTTTCAACAGGTGATCATTGAAGAACTACATAGTTATTTATGGAATGAACAGATTACACAGTGGGCAGTAATGGAATATCGAGTTTATTCCACTCCTGAGTTTATGTTGATGAATGTCCAACGTTGAGACTTTTCACTGAGGTAAAAGGGACTGAATCACCAAAAGCCTGGGACTGAAACAAAACCTCATCATAAACAGATTGTGGGATTTCAACAATGGGGAAACCTGCAAACCAGGAACAAATGTAAAACGATCAATGACCCTGGGGCAGTCAAGTGATAGCAATAACCCCAGACCGGAAGCTGCCAAAACATTTCGCTGAGTCAATATAATTTCTTAATGGGAGGAAGTTATCTGCATCAACCTTGAAATTAATATTCTGTATGATGATGTTTGTCATATATTATATATATATATATATATATATATATATATATATATATGATGAAAATGCAACTTTTTTAAAAATGAAGGACATGAAAATATTGTTCCCTAACTAATTTCTTCAGTAAAATAGAGATTAGCCGAGGCCAACATCGAGCGACATCATCAAGACGAACCCTACGATGGAGGTCCAGGATGCCAGCTTGCCATTTCCACTGAAAGCAAAAGCAATTCTGTCAGTTTTTCTTAAGAGTGTTTCAGCTGTCGTTATATTCACTGACCCTTAGAATGATTAATTAAATTGGAATAATTCGCAGTACTTGCCTTCACCTGTATTGTGGCATTACTCAGTCAACAGAATATGATATACCAGACACGTATGCATAAGTTGCCTCTCTATATAACTTGGACTGTTGTTTTAAGTTGCTTTATGTGGATATAAAACAGCTGCATGAAGGTCCAAGTTACACATAAGATGTTGCATCGATGATATGACAACCTTTAACCATCCATCTGTTGTTGAACTAAAATATTCAATTCTAAAAGTATCATCATCAGTAAGATTATCCCACAGGAGCAGGTCTTACTGCAAATCGGGAGAATCAGGATCAAAATCCCCAACACTCTTACTCTCCCCTACTGGAGCCACTACTTGATACTACACAAAATAAAATGGTCAAATCACAAATAATATTTGCATATCTACTTTAACATAGTAAAAATCTTAAAGCGCCTCAAATAGGAGAGAGGAATTAGGAGGGATGACTGAAGGCACAATCAGAAAGGTAGACCTCAAGGAGCTTTCTAAATGGAGGAATGGAAGTAGCAAGGGTCTGAGGATGGGACTAAGGTGGCTGAAACTGCTGCTACTATGGAGGAATTCTAGCGAGGGAGGAGATACACAGAAGTAGAGGGCCATAAGTATGGGTTAGGAAATAGGACTGGAGGAAGTAAAAATGCACATTACCTAGACACAAAGCTCTCCTTATGTTTACTGCAAATATGTAGTCTGTTTTCATGTGCTCGTATTTTGTCTACAATTGAGCAGAATAATCATGGAAATTGCCAGCAGAAATAAAAAGCTCTTTGAATTTGAACACAGAGCTTGGATTATGGCAACAGCTTGTACCACATAAGCTGCCTGTATTAGGGTGGTTCAGGTATTTTCAGTTGCAGTGTCTACCTCAAGGCTCTAGGGCCTGTATCTATGACCTCATTTTAAATGGCTGCAGTGTAGTATTTGTTATATTGCTGTAGGATTTCCATTCTTTAATGACTTGGTCATTTGTGAAGAGTTGATGCATTATGGTCCCCAAGCCCATATGAACAGGCCATTTCGCATCTGTTTTCAGGCTTAAAAAGCAATTGCTCCTTGACTAATTCTGTACTGGAGTCTGATTCCTCAACTTTACTAATTCACTCTGTTAAATTAGAGAAGAATTCTGTTAAACGCATGGAGGTCGGGATGGAAAAAACTGACATCTCAGAATCAGACTAGCAGACAACTGGAATGGCAATAAGTGTACTGCCAAAATCAGGAATTAACTGTGACTGGCTAAAGATCTGGCTGTGTTGATAATTTGAGTAACAATGCATGACTGCATGTTTTCCACTCAGGAACTGAAGACAGGCTGATTGAAGAAAGGAAGAAAGAAAAGCCTGCAGGTTGAGTTGCTCAATCTATGAACCATCTAACCTCAATTGTCCAACACAGGCCAGACTCCATTATTATTATCCATCGCTTACGGCTAATGTTAGAGCGTGACCTGCCTTTCTTTCTGGTTCTTTGCAGCTTTTAGACATTACTTGCCCAGCGCAGTTGGAAACTGCTCCACTGCCATGATGACACACCCCAAAGAGAGACTGACACCAGATTCACATGTGAGACTTTCGCATTTGAAAGTATGATAATGAGTCAATCACAATGTTGATTAAACACTGCTTGGAGTGCTTCTACATTGGATCCTCTTAACACTGCAATGCAGGCACCAGCCTCAGACAGTGGACAGTACACATGAACAATTTATCCCAACATGCAAATCCTGTAGAAGGAATGGAAATGAAGCAGCAGCTTTTTAAAGGAAATTTGCTATTAATAGTGTGACCTTTAACCCACTGGCACAAAATTAGCTCTGCAAATCTCCAGGTGTCCCGGGGGAATAAGAACTCTAAGTGTGTCAATCATGCCCCATGTGGAAGTTCCTGAACATAGTGTTCTCTGCTTTCTGCCTCCCTTGATAGCATAGCAGGGAGCGGGTTGGTCAGAAAGTCGTGGGAACACGCAATTTGGGATTCTCCAACACACTTTAACTCAGTGCATTATGGTCTCCAAGCCCATGTGAACAGTCCATGTTGCACCTGTTTTCAGGCTTAAAAAGCAATTGCTCCTTGACAAATTCTGTACTGAAGTCTGATTCCTCAACTTTACTACTTCACTCTGTTAAATTAGAGAAGAATTCTGTTAAACGCATGGAGGTCGGGAAGGAAAAAAACGGACACCTCAGTAGCTTTAACTCCACAGCGTTTCACTGACATTGCGGATTGGCTCCCTGCCTGGAGGCCAGCCTGACTGAAACAACAGGTCAGGCCGTGCCAGAAAGGGGGTGTCGACCAGAAAGGAAAACGATCGGAGTGGGGTGGGGGTTCAATAGGGTGGGCTGCCAATCCTGGGTGTGGGGTGGGGAGTGAAGGAGGGGGAGGAAGACGGAGGCCTCATGGTGGGCGGGGGTGGAAACAGAGGCCTGGGGAAGGAGGGTGACCTTGGCAGGGCAATGTCATGGGAGCGGGGCCCAGATTGTGGAGGCTCCTCAGGCAGGCACCTGGTGCTCACCTCCTGAATGCACCAAGTCCTCACCTCAATGAAGCTGATGGGCTACCCGACACTTGGGAAACCTGGCCAACCAGAGTTAAAGTTGAAAACCTGAATGACAATGAGACTTGTAGCCTCATTATCATATATAAAGCTGCAATCCGCTTCCTTGGAGTGGGCTGGCTGTCCGCCCAACGTCTGGCATCAAATAAAGCTGGAAATGTGTGGGCTGGAGGCGGGTAAGGGCTGCGAAACAGATCCTTGAGACTTTAACACTCCCTCACCCCACACTGAACCTGTCCAATATTTTAGGCTAAAATTCAGCTCTAATAGTCACCCACACAGTACTCTATACCTGTTGTAAAGTGTTTAAGAGTGTCCTTAATCCTTAATGGAGGCCTGCAGCTGAGAATAGTTTGCCCACATAGACATCTGGCAGGAAATGGCCTTTCATGTGGCAAAGCTCAAAGGAGAGAATACAACAAAATAGAAGTTTCTCAAAAACATACACTATTAACAATTGAGACCCAAGAGACAATTACAGAGAACTCTGAGCAAGGGGAGAAATAACTTTACACTTTGTACCCACTTATCCAGAATGGGAACCTAAAAGCAGCAGATAGTTGTCACTGAGTAAAGTCATCTTGCATCAGGCTTATAACTTGTGCTGATGACAAAGAAGCTAAATATAGTGGAACTCCTGAAGATCACAACATTTAAATGGTACAAAATTACTTCCATTCAGCGCAATCTACTCAACACCTCCACACAATATTATGGATAAGGCTTGGAAATCATTAGCAAGTGCCTCGGATCGCTCCGTCTCACTGTCGTCCTGTGTTCCATACCAGCCATCACTCTGTTGCTTAGCTTGCCAGAGCTTTAAAATAATTCAAATTTAAATAATTCAAAGCTCGTGTATGTTACAGATACCAACAAAAAATTGGCAGGGAGTTAGAGGTAATAATTCAATCTTGAGTTCTGTTAATGCTTATAAAACAATTGAGCTTTGCTTATGATGTGAGACAGCAACAGAACAGCTTTATTACATTTCTGCCTGACTGCCAGATGTTCATTTGTCTGCATTCATCTGACAAAAGGGTGAAACAGTAATCCTTTATTTCTTTTTTCACATATTGATGGACCTCAGAGTCAGCCCTCACAGAAGGAGGCCTTTCGGCCCATTGTGCCTGTGCCAGCTCTTTGAAAGAGCTATCCAATTAGTTCCACTCCCTTGCTCTTCCCCCATGGCCCTGCAATCTTTTTCCTTTGAGGAGACGGAGGCATAGCGGTCATGTCACTCAGCTAGTATTCCAGAGGCCAGGGCTAATGCCCTGGGGGCCAAGGTTCAAATCCCACCACGGCACTGGTAGAATTTGAATTCAATTAATTAAGAAAAAAATCTGGAATTGAAAGCTAGTCTCAGAAATGGTGCCATGAAACTATCGATTGTTGTAAAAACTCATCTAGTTCACTTATATCCTTGAGGGAAAGAAATCTGCCATCCTTACCTGGTCTGACCTATATGTGACACCAGACCCACAGCAATGTGGTTGACTCTCAACTGCCCTCTGAAATGGACTAGCAAGCCACACAGTTGTCAAGGGCAATTCTGAATGGGCAACAAATGCTGGCCTTACCAGCGACGCCCACATCTCATGAAAGAATGGTTTGATTAGAGACAGTCAGCATGGCTTTGTGAGGGGCAGGTCATGCCTCACAAGCCTTATTGAATTCTTTGAAGATGTGACAAAACACGTTGATGAAGGAAGAGCAGTGGATGTGGTGTATATGGATTTTAGCAAGGCGTTTGATAAGGTTCCCCATGGTAGGCTCATTCAGAAAGTAAGGAGGCACGGGATTCAGGGAAAGTTGGCTGTCTGGATACAGAATTGGCTGGCCCATAGAAGTCAGAGGGTGGTAGTAGATGGAAAGTATTCAGCATGGAGCTCGGTGACCAGTGGATCTGTTCTGGGACCTCTGCTCTTTGTGATTTTTATAAATGACTTGGATGAGGAAGTGGAAGGCTGGGTTAGCAAGTTTGCCGATGACACGAAGGTTGCTGGAGTTGTGGATAGTGTGGAAGGCTGTTGTAGGTTGCAACGGGACATTGACAGGATGCAGAGCTGGGCTAAGAAGTGGCAGATGGAGTTCAACCTGGAAAAGTGTGAAGTTCGAATTTGAATGCGGAATACAGGGTTCTTGGTAGTGTGGAGGAACAGAGGGATCTTGGGGTCCATGTCCATAGATCGCTCAAAGTTGCCACCCAAGTTGATAGGGTTGTTAAGAAGGCGTATGGTGTGTTGGCTTTCATTAACAGGGGGATTGAGTTTAAGAGCCGCGAGATTATGCTGCAACTCTATAAGGCCCTGGTTCGACCACACTTGGAATATTGTGTTCAGTTCTGGTCGCCTCATTATAGGAAGGATGTGGAAGCTTTAGAGAGGGTGCAGAGGAGATTTACCAGGATGCTGCCTGGACTGGAGGGCATGTCCTACGAAGAAAGATTGAGGGAGCTAGGGCTTTTCTCATTGGAGCGAAGAAGGATGAGAGGAGACTTGATAGAGGGGTACAAGATGATGAGAGGAATAGATAGAGTGGATAGTCAGAGACTTTTTCCCAGGGTGGAAAGGGCTATCACCAGGGGGCATAATTTTAAGTTGATTGGAGGAAGGTTTCGGGGAGATGTCAGAGGTAGGTTCTTTACACAGAGAGTGGTGGGTGCGTGGAATGTGCTGCCAGCGGTGGTAGTAGAAGCAGATACATTAGGGGCATTTAAGCGACTCTTGGATAGGTACATGGATGATAGTAGAATGAAGGGTAGGTAGTTAGTTTGATCTTAGAGTAGGTTAAAGGTTTGGCACAACATCGTGGGCCGAAGGGCCTGTACTGTGCTGTACTGTTCTATGTTCTATGAATAAAAAAAATCCAGTTCTCTTCTGAAAGTTATTATTGAATCTGTTTCCATCACCCTTTCAGGCAGTGCACTCCAGATCATAACAGCTTGCTGTGTGAAAAGGTTTTTCCTCATCTCACCTCTGTCCCTTCTGTTAATTATGTTAAATCTGTGGTTACTGCCATGCTGCCAGTGGAAACAGTTTCTCCTTATTTACTCTATCAAAACCCTTCATAATTTTGAACACCTCTATTAAATTTCCCCTTAACCTTCTCTGCTTTGAAGAGAGCAATCCCAGCTTCTCTAGTCTCTCCATGTTATTGAAGTTCCTCATCCCTGGTGTCATTCGAGTAAATCTCCTCTGCACACTCTCCAATGCCTGACATCTTTGTATTCTAGACCTGCTGTGGGTACTTCCAGCATTATTTGTTATTATTTCAGACTTGCAGTTTTTTTTAACCAGTCTATATTTACTTACTAATAAAAGTCCGCATTGTAACAGACTGCTTACACTGGTTAACTTGCAAATTCAACACTCATCATCTTTGTTCCCAAGTGAAGTTACAGAGAATTATTGTTTTATTCAGTGCTCACCTGAGTTGTGCTTCAGGAATGATGTCATCAATTACAACGTAAACCATGGCGCCGGCAGCAAAAGCCAAGGCGTAGGGCAGGAGCGGCTCAGCAAGAACTACAGCAAAGGCACCAAATATTCCCGCCACTGGCTCAACCATACCGCTTAACTGACCATACCTTTATGACAGGAGAAAATCATTATAAACACAGAAATAATACCTAACGAAAATGAATGGGCATGGATGCAACTGGTGTTAATTGCATATCAATTGGGGTTTAATTGTATTCAGGTGGTGGGCATTAACTGGGGATTCACCTGTGCCCATACATATTGGAGCAGATTGCAGGCTGAATTTTGTGCCCATGGTGGGGCTCCCAGTGCTGGGCCGAAAAGGCAAGGGGAATACTACCTCGGCCAGCTGGAGCACCTGCGCCCCCACCCACCCCAGGACGATTGAATGCCGCTTGGCCAGTTAACGGCCGGTGCCAGAACCTCTGTCCCTTTAATGACAGGGAACCTGCCTCAAAGAGCTGCCAGCTGATCACAGGGCCAGCAGCGCCGCAGTATTGGCAGCATCACCAGGAGCAGTGGCCACTGCCAGTACAGCAAGGGGCCTTGGACCCAGGCCCAGCGTTGGAGCCTGGATCCGAGATGAGGTGGGGTCGCTAGGGTCAGACCAGCGGACCCTGGCAACGGTGGGCATTTCGTGCAGGTGGAGGTTGCTTCAGCAAGGTGCAGGTTTTCCTGGCGGGGACCCTCCATGGGCCACAGATTGCCCATAGAGGAGGGGCCCCCCCCTCAAGCCCGCAGGGAGGTTGCCTTGTTTTACTGGGTGACCTCCTAGCTTGTCGGAACCCCCCCACTGCAGCTGGTTAAATCCTGCCTTCCTTTACCCCATTACTGGTAAGCTGCCTGGGTCCTACTCTCTGGAATTCACGCTTTAAACCTTTCAGTCTCTCCCTTCTCCTTGAAAACCTTCTCAAAACCCATCTTTGCAATGAAGCATTCAATCAACAATCCTAATTGTTCCCTTTCTTATCTGTTGGTAACTGTGTTTGGGGGCTTGCTGGTTCACTTTGTGGTCAGCTGCAACCAGAAGCTGTAATGTGAGCTGGGAGAGGCACTCCTGCTTCCACCAGCTCCACATTGAGGTAAAACAAAACATTTCAAACTCACATTTCCAGTGGCAGTCTTCAACGGAGCCCTTAAGGACTGCAAGTTTGGCTGGCTAGCATCTGAAGAAACCAACTACAGCGCAGCTCCCCCACTGCATATGCAAAGGACCTAATGCCTGTTTTTTTGGGACACCTACAGAGACGCCTTTATGAATATGTCAGGCAGGACGCAGAATGAGTGTGCACACCCTGCTCACCATATTGAAACATTAGGCCCCCGTTATAAGCCTGTAAAATGGGTGCAGAGCGATCTAATTTCCAGGTCACTGATTTTATAGTATTTCCAATGGAACTGTTTGTTGAATGTCCTGTTAACAGTATCAGTAAAAGTGCGGCCTTCTATGTGTGGAAAAGGCATAAAATAACTGGGGACTGAGAAATGGAAGAAGGAAGTGATGAGGGGTTAAAGTAAGATGGAAGTAATAGGTTTTGAAGAAGGGTGTAAAAGACACAGGGCAGAGAGGCTAAGGAAAAATATTCCAAAATGCCAGGCCATAACAGCTGAAGGCTTCACAGCTGAAAGTGGAGAGAGAAAAAGTGGGATGCAAAGGAAGTCCAAATCAGAGGAGCAGTGGGCACTTACAGGTACATAGGGCTGACTAGGTTATAGAGATTGGGAGGGATGAGGCTATGGAGGGATTTGTAATTAAGAATAAGGGTTTTGACTGATTGATGCATAGACAGATAGGACACCAATGAAGCTCAGCAAGCTCAAAGGTATTAGGAAACAGGGTTAGTGTGAGTTAGAAACAACCATTGAAATCTGGCAATAACCAACAAACAGAAGACAGAAATAGGGAAATACGTTAATGGATGGAATGTTTCTGAAAAAGACAAGGATTAACTTGAAGCCCGAGAATACTGAGGGGAAACCTCTGTCCCCATCTGCACAAACTAAAGCTTGTCCCCACAAGAGCAGAGATTTAATCATAGAAGAAGTACTCCAGATACAAGTGTATACATGTGCTAGTTGGCTAGACCAGACCTCTCACGCTATGCAGTATCACAACACCGTGAGAAGCAGTGTCTGATAGGAATTATCAGGAAGTTCAGGATCTGCAGATAACACTAAGTATCTGCAGAGAAACCTGCTTTCTATTGCTGTACAAACCACTCAAATGTGATGACATGTAGGTATGTGATCAAAGCAGGCTGTACTGAAAAGAAAACATTTTATCTCTCCAATGAAGACAGGTTTGGCTGGGAAGGAGACAAAAGGCTAACTGCCAATAAGATAAGATGAAGAACAGCCAATAAGGAGGCTTGTGACTTCTTAAAAAAACCACACTGTTAGTTTTTCATAGCGACGATCTCTGCTGTGAAATCTCCCAATGCAATGTATGTAATGTTGCCATTGTCATCTTTTGTACACTGGCATGTATTCTTTTCCAATGCACCGCTCAAGAACGGTAACCCTTTCAGGGACTTGTATGCTGTACTGGACTTGTAAGAAGATTTGTCTTTTCTAAGTTTATTTAGCAAATACAAGACACAATTATGCAAATATGTGGGGAGCTTTGCACAGCGGCCATACACACACTGCTGAATCTGGGTCATACTGCCTATGGTTGCCTGGCATAGGTGGCTGGAGGACAAGTTAACCTGCCAATGGCACCCAATTGTAGAATCAGTCTTTGTATAGACAGCTGTGTCCTTCTGTAAGACACTGTCAAACTCTCTTCTGGAATGTACTTTTGAGCTGCTCTGTCTGCGAAGCTGGTCAATCCAGAAAGCAATGCTGTGCAATTGCCTTAAGTAGAACTGTTTGGTTCCTAAAACCCCTGAGACTCTTCCTGTGTAATTCTTATTTATTTGCTCTCAGTACTGAATTGTCAGACAAACATCCTGATAATTTAGAGAGTGTAAGGGGTGGAGAGAAGTGGTGGTGAGGTAGAGCCAGGTGCTGTCAATGTACGTGTGAAAACATACACTGTGTTTTTAGATGATATCACCAACGGGCAGCGTGTAGGTGAAAAACAAGAGGGGCCAAGGATAGATGCATGGGGGAACGCCAGAAGTAACAGTGCGGGAGTGGGAATAGAAGCAACTGTAGGTGATTCTCTGGCCACAAATAGTAAGAATGGAACCAGGCGAGTGCAGTCCCACCCAGCTGGACAATGGTGGAGAGACAACTGGTCTCTCTGAGTTAGATAAGTATTCTGCTACCAGTAGAACACTTTGCATAACAGGTTGCTATTAAGGCTTTCATTTAAAATTCACATTCAGACTTTCAAATGAATTAAATCCGATTTAAAATACTACATCAAGTATATCAGCTCCAGCTAATTAACTTTCACTCACCAGAATGCTTTCCATGTGGACACTCCTGCACCTCGCAATGGCAAACTGACAGCAAGACCTTCTGGGAAATTCTGCAGCCCAATTCCAATGGCTAAGTTCCTATTAACAAGGAATAAAAATGATTTAAATGTATGCACAGCTGATGCCAACTGAGTAGTGTGAGGTAAAAGTTGCACATTGAACATATTTTGCAGTGAGTAATGGGATTCAAAGGAAAACTGTAATCTTTATTTAGCTGTCTTCCCTCTGCCAGTCTATAATGCTGGGCGGTAATGAGATGAGATCTTGAATTTTTCCTTGTGATTTTACTCTTTATGTTAGGATGCCCTCATAATCCAGAAAGAATGATATATGAGTTACAAGGTGCTCCTCCTTCCAGGAATAAACACTGTAGTCCACAAATCTGACAAACTTTGCTTGAAAAATACATTTCCATTAGTTTTTGTTACCTGCACCTAAAATGAACAGCCAGCCAATAACACTGCTCATGTAACTCTTGTGAGACAGCTCTCTCACAGATACAGCATTGACATTATCTAGGAAAGAGGAACTTAACATTTTTATGGCCACTCATGATGTTGCTGACATTTCTGAACTGGAATTCCCAATGACGAAAGCAACTGGTCTGACTGACTGCCAAATTCACCATAGCCACCTTCTGTGGACAAGTGCTTTAAGTCTGAGTTGTTCAGTCTTGGGATTGCTGTTCAAATGCCTATGGCTGGCATTTAAGACAGGGTTAATTGTATAGGCTTCACTATGTTATGGCATATGCATGGAATTACTTCAACCAGAATGATGAATACAGAACTTTGGAACTGTGGCATGCAAACGAATCCAATACCTGTTCCATGGACCTTATATATCACTTGTGCCGATCAGCAAAAGTATTTTTCCATTGTGAAGTTTGTGTGAGCATAACTTTATATACTCTTTCACTGCCATAATCCTGTGTGCTGATCTAAACAATATTTCTTCAGAATATCCTTCAAATGAAAGTTTCCAGCCTTAGTAAGCATAGTAACATAAAGTTCAATATTAATCAGATGTAACTGATCAGGAAATGAATGTGAAAACAGTATCATTATCTCTCACACTTTGGATTTCCAGGTATGTTTGATGAAACACAAGAAGTGACTTTGGCTGGAATTTCTACTCATTGCAGTGTTGCACTTGTACAGCAATGCATTTTAAAAGAATGCTGGGGATCAAATGTGCACCATACCTGGAGACTGATCTTATTCGATGTTTTTTGTTGTTATGGTATTCTGCTACTCCTACAATCTTTTGAGAACTCAATCCCCCCCAGCAACATTCTTCCTATTGTGTAATAACCACTGAAGTTCATATCCTGTGTTTTCTTTCTACACGCATTACAAAGATGAGGCAAACATCTGAGGGGACATGATATGCATTGGGAGCCATACTGTTCTAGAATAAACACCCACAAATGGTAAATTAAAACAAAAATAAAGCTTTTTAAAATTACATTGATATAAATGTAGCAAAGCACAGCGACTGTAGCTCCTGAAACTTAAATAAATGATGGACAGCGGTAATATATGGGTAAGTATTTGCTGTTTTACAGCTTCCTGGAGCTTAGGTTAGTTGTAAATGGAATTTTCTAGCTATGGGTAAAATTGAGATGTGGTCAAAATGCATAGCACTACTTTTGGGAACGACTGGCCTAATACAAGAGACACTCCACTGTTGCTGTGTATAACATATCCATATAGTGTATTAAGAATACAGCACATAAAATAAAAAACAAAAACAATCATCTAGTGAACAGGACATCGGACTGTTATAGTTGGCTGCTGTGCCATGGACTGGCATGAGACGGGTATATACTTGTAGGTTTGCACATACTATCCTCCAAATCTCGGCCAAGGTTTTGGGAGAGGCTTTTCTTCATGTCACACTCATTGAAGAAACATCTAGAAGCTGTAATAAAATGAGAGTTGTGCAATGTAGATATCCTGGAGGGTTGAGACTAAATGGGACCACAAGACTTCTTCATTCAACTGCATCGGAAAATAAACAGGAACGAAGGCCATCTTCACATGTTACACGACCCACTATGCCGCATGACAGGCAGAATCCTGGGAACAGAAGTGTACTTACCCGCTTACAAAGTGGAGAGTAAATGGGATCATTTTGAGGTACTGACAGACGGTGCAGTGGTATCCACCACAGTTCCATGATTCGGTCTATATACGAAGGTCTGTTTGATAAAAGTTCAGTCTGAACTGTGTTGAATGAAGTTATCCATCAAATCCAATAAAACATGTGGTCCGTCTGGGATAAATAATGGTAAGCTGCGTTTCATCAGAAAATTCCATGGCTCTGTTCCAACCCTGCCCCCACCCCTTGTGACAGTGGTAACATCAACAGTGAGATGTTTTATGTGGGCCTTTTGTCACAAAGTACATTTATTTTTCCCTGGCTCATCAGTAGTGTTTTTAGAAAAAATCATCTCCTTTCTAGAGCAGATGGAATAATTTTAAATAATTTCTCCTCTCTCTTTAGGTTTTTCCAGAGTTGGGAACCATCATCTCACTGAAGAGTTGGGTAGTTGCCATTATTGTTCTTCCCAGCCGGGTGATGACAGGGTTTTGCTGGGCTAGGGAGTGCCAGAAAAAAAAAATCATGAGGATTTCTGCTTCTGATCACTACACAGTGAGTCCAGAGATTACAGAAACCATAAGATCTTGGTTGTCGTAATCCCCCTATGTAGATGATAGTCCACTGATAATCATTGCCCAAGCTCACAAATAATGTTTACTTATAGGATCCTGAGGGGGACCTGCTGTTGATTTTTCCCTTCATCCCACTTTTGGTGAATCACCAAAGGCCTTTGCTTTGTGCTTCTCCCCGAAATGTAGCCACAAGCCTGCGCCCCATATATTCAGGGGCTTCAAGCAGGTTCCCAAAAAAAGTTGCATCCATCTTTCACGTTACATTAAACCGAGGCTCCGTCTGCCCTCTCATGGCACTATTTCAAAGAAGAGCAGGGGGATTCTCCCCGTGTCCTGGCCAATACTTATTGCTAAACCGACAGCTAATAACAGATTATCTGGTCATTATCACATCTCTGTTGTGAAGATATTGGCTGCCGCATTCTCTACCTTAAAATAGTGACTACACTTCAAAAGAAATTCATTGGCTATAAAGCACTGTGGGATGTCCTGAGTTCAGGAAAGGCTCTATATAAATGCAGGTCTTTTTTTTTAATCACACAACAGAAACAACATTTGAGTTGTTCCGAGGTGGGACTGGCGGTGGGGTGTAGCGGTGGGGTTGGGTATGGAATTATCCAGGTCCAAGCTTTATTTTTCAGTTCAAAATGAATTCCCAATAACAATGTAAGCAACAGCTTCAAAACTATTAAGCTGAAACAAAATTGGTGACGACAGTTACAGATTTTTAAAAACAAATCATATTTGGCTCCAACAACTTAAGGACACTCCAGACAACCCTTTGTAACTGAACTCTTGAGGGCAAGAAGCTGTGAAAAAGGCATGGGCTGCAGATGATTTCAAATAATGAAAAGCTGCTTTGCTTTGCGTTCTTTGGCTTGCTTTGCCTGCCATTGGCTTGGCTTCAAGATCCTGCCCCAGAATGAAACAGATAAATTGGAGCTAGTCACGGAAAGACTGCTGCAGCCTGCATGCATTCTTCTTATTGTGCAAGCCGAGCCAACACCTACTGGCACTTTGAATATCATTCCTGTGCTGCCAGGCTTTTGGACACCAGAACTCAGTACTGTAATAAAAGTAATATGTTTCCATTAGTCTTTGTCCTGTTTCCCAGTGAACTCCATGTCTCACAGTTCGAGACATCCATACATTTCTCCAGAACACACATGTACCTCTGCATACATTTCAATAGTTCAGGCACAAAAATAATGATACAATGTCTTCTTTAACACAACATCCACTCACTTAGTTCAAGCTTTGTCAGTTGGCTGAATCAAAGAGGTGACCTACGGCATTTAAAATAAATTATTCTAATGACTGGTTCTTTCGTGCTCTTCTGGGACGTACTCAGGAATGCTGATTTGGGGGCTTCCAGCACACTGTCGGAGAGGTTTTTCTTTGAAAGGGCTGTGGTAGATTGAGCAGTACAAGTTTATTTTTGTGAGTGCTTTTCTCAGCACAGCCTGTGTGGTCCCCACATAAAAAGGGAAGCTGTCTTTTTCAACTTTTTGTGCTTTCAATCTTACAGTTAGTACAGTTGTCAATATCAATTTTGAGCTGATTTTCCAGCAACAGCCTAACTGGTTTAATGTACTGCCCATTCATTACGCACATATTTTTTGTTTTGCACTAACGATATTTATTAGCAGCTCCACCTGACTGATGAAAGGTAGCTCAGCCACCAGAATAGTGCCGAGCTGCCTAAATTGTTAGAGTAACTACAGTAGCCATTAGGCTCCCTCAATGGCTCAATAAATAAGTGCATCACTGTGTGGTATACTGAAGCACATCGATCACAAAGAGGCCAAGTTCAATACCTGACCATTTACAGTGTTAACTGATCTCAACTGAGTGAAGGTGGGACTGCAACTATTGGCCTTGGTCTCCTGGATGAGGTAACAATGAAATCAGGCAGAGTTCTCTTGCCTTGCTGATATCTGGTGATGCCTGCAGGGAAGTGAGGAAGTTTGGATAAGGACAGGATCAGCTGAGCTGGGATGCCCTCCACACCCTGTTGACTGTCCAGAATCATTTGAAAACAGACACACAGTTAGCCAACAACAACCACACTAAGTTGCATGTTCCACAGGTTCAGCTAAATGGCCCATAATACGACTGCTGTGTTTGAATGCAGTGGTTCCCTGTTGGAATAGAGAGACCATCAAATCATAAGGCAACAGGATGGGCGCAACATGTTTAGGCACTGTTGCCATTGCAGCTGGTTTGAATTTTAATTGGATTGCCATATTGCTGGTTTAAACTGCCTTTAGATTGCAGAACTTTACTCATTTATACTTACTGGTTCACCAATCAAAATACTACCTTTTAATAAATTATGAAATACAGTGACTCAGCCTCTGTCAGTATTTCCTGAGCTGCTCAGTTATCTCCATGACCCAGTAAACTGATGCAACGTCAGCTCTTAGTTGCATACTTGACAGTCAGTTTGTCATATACTCACTCTGTCTCAGTTGATTTATGATGACTACAAAGAAGGTAATTAAATTAGCAAACATCCCTTTCCCTTTGTAGGTGAAGTCATTTTGGGCAGTGCAGTCTTGTCAACACATGAAAATCAAATTGGTACAGGGATTGGTTAGGCTGAGTTCTCTCCTTTATTCTGGCAAAGGAGCCACGTGTGATGCATACCAAGTCAGCAGGTTCGTAATTCTAATCTCCTCAATCAGAATCTTAAATCACATTTCCTAAGTACAATGCAAAATTGAACAAGAGCATTCATTAGACTGGCAGAGATTTGGATGCATTGTATCCCTCTCAAACCAGCAAGTGCTTGAATGCACTCTTACACCTAAACTTAAAAGGGCTCATACGCACACATTCCCATATTAGACCCTCAAAAGCACACTACTCCATCATTTGCAAGGACATGATACTAGCAAGTTTTGAGTGTAGCCTGGATGTTGCTTGCCTATGTTCTCAGTTCCAGTGACTGACACTTGTGAAAACATTGAGAAGATGAGGTTGGGGTATAAATACGGAAAAATTGGCGTTTGAGTAAAGAACAAACAATAAAAAGACTTCTGGGACAATTAACGTTACAGATCAATTTGAAATTTTCAAATGAAATCAGAGGGGGAATTTCTGAATCAGTGTGACTTAACTGTGAAAGATCTTTATGGTAAGACTATCGATTGCACAACCCAATCGCCATGGTAGTGCCAGTCGATGAGTTATCACGTTACGCTCTCACCTCTGGAATCCGAGTTTAATTTCAGTCCAAACTAATGAGATAACAGTCTCTCTTTGCCAACTATGAAAGCCCTGTTTAACATGAGTTTGGGCATTCTCAACCCAGTGTGGGCCCACAGTAGAAAACTGCTGATAATTAAGTTAAAATGAGGCAATATCCCCGGCGGCTATCCTATCAGGGTCACCATTTCTCAAGGTTGTGGGGCTTTACAGATTGCGAGTGAGCCTGACACCCTTTTTCAGGCAAAAATTGGCCGTGTTAGAGCAGGAGGGGGGAAGGAATGGGCAGTAAAGAGCAATAGAAACTTAGTGGGTTAGTGGTGGACAACTACTGTATGCTGGTTTTAGCATGTTTGTAAATAGGGTGAACAACATATGTCAAATGTTATACAACTCAAGTGAATTCCACAAATTCCACCCTTTTCTGGAGGGAATTTTATGCTTTCCCCCGTGGCTGGTTTGGAGGCGGGGAGAGCGTAACATCGGGTGGGATGTTGGTGGGGCTGGGGTTGGGGGGGGGGGGGTGGGGTGGTCCCACCACCATCCTGCCTCCGTTAAATTTTAGTCTGGGCTGGGAAGGGGTGGCTCTGTTGCCACACGGGAAGCACGGCACAGAAAAACGTGTGGGCTGCTTCCCAGCTCCGGGGGAGGTGGGGGTGGGGGGCATGCCTCGTTAAAAGGCACAGTGCCTGAACAAGGACCAGGCATCGGGAAGGGTGGGGGCCTGCTGAGAGCCACGCCCCCTGCCCTTGCTGCTGTCCCCCCTCCCCCATCTCCCCCCATGACCCCTATCCCACGAGACTCCTCCCTACCCTGGCTTACCTGTGGACGCTCCTTGGTCTCCGGTTTGTGCTCCTCCAGGAGCAGCCATCGCCTCCGCAGTGGCGCTGCAGCTGCCGGCCTCTGATTGGCTGGCAGCTCTCCAAGGGACAGACTTCAGACGATGGGGTCCTTGATCCTGTGGAGGACCTGCTGCTGCCCATTTAAGTGCCTGATTGGCACTAGATTCAGCAGACCTTCCGGAGAAGAGGCGATGTGGGGATCTCGGCGTCACTTTTTCCGGTCGTCGAGACCCCCCCCACCGGAATAAAATTCTCCCCTAGGGATATCCTGCCCAAAGGCAGGCAAGTATAGTAACATCATCAGTCAAAGTACATCGGACCCTTGTCATCTCCAGCACAAGCAATCCTTGGTAACTAAGGCCAAACAAATTAGTCTGAGCTTTAAATGCACATCCATCCCAGTTGCTGCCAACAACCCAATACACTGTTCCTCAAGTATGGCGTGTGAAAGACATTCAATGGCTTTACAGAGTATCTGTTTTCAAGGTTTTAAAATCAATTTTAAAAAAAGGTTTCTGCGCACCATATGCACAACATGATTAATGACCCATTCTCACTACTGCAATGCTAATCTGTTCACTGTTCATCTAACATCTCATTATTCACATTGCTGCCAGCCAAACACTGAGCATGCAATGTTCAAAACCTGGTCAGACCATACTGCTTAATACTGCAAATCACCTTATAATGGGAAGACGTGGCTGATAATTTCTTGGAGCTATTCTCATCTAATTACTGTAAATGTAAATCAGATTTTTTCTGAATAATTCACTTTGACATATTATACCAAACCACTGCAGGTAAACGGTGGAAAGTCAGTAATGGAACATGGATTTCAAAGCACTGTGAAGCGCCCCAAATACCATAGTCCACAGTCCAGTTTCAAAGCCTTTACTGTGCTTTTTAAGTATTACGTTTAAAATATGGCAGATCTGTTTTGCCCAGATGGTTCCTATATACAATACAAACATGATGCTACGCAATTTGTGAGCTGTTAGAACCTGCTGTGAGGGGAAGAAGCAACCACTGCAAGACCTAATAACGGGAAACTGGAGCAGCCAAGTACAAAAGTCTATCTGTTCACAGCACAGAACTGCCTCCACATCTGCAAGTCAGTCTCCAGTACACACTCAAGGCCGATCTAGCTGGAACCTCCGGCCTAAGGAAATATAATAGGACATCATGTGCAAAGTTCTTTCCAAGTTTCCAGCATCGTATCATTCTACAGTGCAAGTCTAGGCTAATAATGTGGACTTTCCAAGATTGCGTCCTGAGCTGCCAAAACGTCACCTTGTGATGTATGGCTATCAGGTCATTTGTACAATTCTCTCTGAAGGTCTGCACTGAGTGCTGCTGGAGGGTACAGAGTATGAAGAAGGGAGTTTGGTAAGTGAGTGGATTTTAAGGGTTAATCTCTCTAAAGTCTAGTTTTTGTTTTGTTTACATTTAGCAATTAACTGAAATTACTGTGTACGTTAAGAGGCAAGTTAAGTTTCTTACAGTTTTAAACAGAGTAATACAAGCTCTCGGAGAGTAACTGTAGCTAGTTAATTAGATAGCTCGTTTCTGAGCTCGAGCAGAGCTCTAACAAGGGTGACACATCATTGTTTCCAGAGAGTATAAATTCAGGGGACTCTCAGTGCTGCTTGTCATCACTGAGTGCTGCTGGAAGAAAGAGTGTGAAGAAGAGAGTTTGGTAAGTGAGGGAGTTTGGTAAGGAGAGGAACTATAAATTAATTAAGAAAAAATAAATGTCATTAAATTAACACAATAAAGATGGCAGAACAGGTGATGCGTCACAGCTGCAGTATGTGGGAGCTCCTGGATGCTACAGCAATTCATGGCAACCACGTCTGTATTAAGTGTCTGTGGCTTGAGGAGCTTCGGCTCAGAGTCACTGACCTGGAGGCCGAGCTGCAGACACTGCAATGCATCAGGGAGGGGGGAAAGTTACACTTTGTTCCAGATGGCAGTCACACCTCTTAGGATAGGGTCATCTGTTTTGGTCAGTGGTCAGGGACAGGAAGGTGTGACTGCGAGTCAGGCAGGTAAGGGGATCGAGAAGGAGGAGCCTCAGCCCTTACAACTGAGCAACAAGTTCGAGATTCTTGCAGCTTGCATGGACAAGAGCGAGGGCTGTAGTGAGGATGAGCAGACTGACCATGGCACCATGATACAGGAAGCCATTCAAGTGGGACGAGCAAAAAGGAAAGTAGTGGTAGTAGGGGACAGCAGAGTGAGGGGGATTGACACTGTTCTTTGCAGCAAAGAGCGAGAGTCCAGAAGGCTGTGTTGCTTGCCTGGTGCCAGGGTGAAGGACATCTGCTCAGGGCTGGAGAGGAACTTACAGTGATAGGGGGAGGATACAGTCGTCGTGGTCCATGTAGGTACCAACGACATAGGCAGGACAAGGAAAGTGATTCTGCATAGTCAGTATGAGGAGCAGGGCACCAAATTAAGAAGCAGAACTGCAATGGTAATAATCTCTGGATTATTATCTGAGCCAAGTGCAAATTGGAGTTGGGCAAATAAGGTTAGAGAACTGAATGGGAGGCTCAAAGACTGGTGTGGTAGAAGTGGGTTTCAGTTTGTGGGGCACTGGCACCAGTACTGGGGAAAGTGGGGGGGGTGTACTGTTGGGACGATCTATACCTGAACCGTGATGGGACCAGTGTTCTAGCAAGCCACATAACTAGGGAAGCAGAGAGGGTTTCAAACCAAATAGTGGGGGCAAGGGACCAAATTTGGGAAGATGTGGTAAATCAAAAAGTAGAGACAAGGCAAGAGAGAAAGGTATTAACATAGGAAATGATAAACAGGCCGTGACAAGAAAGGACAGTGAGTACGATCAACAGGCTAGAGGTTACAAAAGTAATAAAAGGACAAAACTAAGGGCTCTCTATCTGAATGCATGTTTCATTTGAAACAAATGAACTGAAAGTGCAAATGGAAATAAATAAGTACGATCTGATAGCCATTACAGCGACATGGCTGCAGGATGACATAGATTGGGATCTGAATATTGAAGGGTACATGACATTTAAGAAGGAGAGGAAGAAAAGGTGGAGGGCTGGCTCTGTTAATTAATGATGGTATTAGCACAATAGAAAGGGATGACTGAAGCTCAGGAAACCAAGATGTAGAAGCCGTTTGGGTCGAGATGAGAAATGATAAAGGCAAGACATCACTTGTGGGAGTGTTGTACAGGCCCCCTAACAATAACCACACGGGCGGACAGGGCACAAAGGAAGGAATAATGGAGCTTGTCAGAAAGGTACGACGATAATAATGGGGGATTTTAATCACATATAGACTGGAAAAATCAGATGGGCAAGAGTAGCCTAGATGAGGAGTTCATAGAATGTTTTGGGGATAGTTTTTAAGAACAGCACATTCTGGAGCCAACCAGTGAGCAGGCTGTACTAGACCTGGTATTGTGCAACAAGATAGGATTAATTCATGACCTCATAGTGAAGGTGCCCCTAGGCAGCAGTGCTCATAATATGATTGAATTTTACATTCAGTTTGAGGGAGAGAAGAGTGGGTCTAAGGCTAGTATTTTAAACTTAAATAATGGCAATTGTGAGGGCATGAAAGCAGAGCTAGCAAAAGTGAACTGGCAAAGTAGGTTCAGGGATAAGTCAATAGAGATGCATTGGCAGACATTTAAGGGGATATTTCAGAATACACAGAATAGACACATTCCAACGAGAAATAAATATTCCAAGGGGAGGACCCACCATCAGCGGTTAACTAAAA
The DNA here is from genome assembly GCF_036365525.1 of Heterodontus francisci. Taxonomy (NCBI): domain Eukaryota; kingdom Metazoa; phylum Chordata; class Chondrichthyes; order Heterodontiformes; family Heterodontidae; genus Heterodontus; species Heterodontus francisci. The sequence goes on along the minus strand of NC_090396.1, from coordinate 55,495,959 downwards.
AAGTTATAGATAGTATCCAACTTAAAGAAAAGGTATATAATTGCGCAGAGCTGGATGGCAGGTCAGAAGATTGGACAGAATATAAAAAACAGCAAAGAATGACTAAAAGATTGATAAGGAAGGTAAAATTAGAGTGCAAGAGAAAGCCAGCCAGAAATATAAAGACAGATAGTAAGAGCTTCTATAGATATTTAAAAAAGAAAAGTTAACAAAGTGAGCGTTGATCCTATAGAAAGTGAGTCTGGTGAATTAATGAGATAGCAGATGAATTGAACAAATATTTTGCATCGGTCTTCACCAAAGAGGATACAAGTAACATCCCAGGAATCGCTGTAAATCAGGTAAAGGGAGGGAGGAACTCAAGAAAATTGCAATCACCAGGGATGTAGTACTGAGAAAATTGTCGGAGCTGCGGGCTGACAAGTCCCGGGGTCCTGATGGACTTCATCCTAGGGTCTTAAAAGAAGTGGCTAGTGAGATACTTGATGCATTGGTTTTAATTTTCCAATATTCCCTACATTCAGGGAAGGTTCTGTTAGATTGGAAAATAGCGAATGTAACACCATTATTCAAAAAGGGAGGGAGACAGAAAGCATGCAGTTACAGGCCAGTTAGCTTAACATCTGTTAGAGGGAAAATGTTGGAAGCTATTATTAATTATAGCAGGGCACTTAGAAAAATTCACAGTAATCAGGCAGAGTCAACATGGTTTTGTGAAAGGGAAATCATGTTTAATCAATTTATTGGAGTTCTTTGAAGAAGTTACATGTGCTGTGGATAAAGGGTGGATGTACTGTACTTAGATTTTCAGAAGGCATTTGATAAGGTGCTACATCAAAGATTATTGTGGAAAATAAAAGCTCATGGTGTAGGGGTAACATTTTGGCAAGGATAGAGGTTTGGCTAGCTAACAGGAGAGTAGGCATAAGTGGGTCACTTTCTGGTTGACAAGATGTAATAAGTGGTGTGCCGCAGGGATCAGTGCTGGGGCCTCAACTTTTTACAATGTATATAAATGACTAGGATGAAGGGTTGCTATGGATGTATGGTTGCTAAATTTGCTGATGACAAAGATAGATTTGATTTTGATTTATTGATTTAGAGATACAGCACTGAAACAGGCCCTTCGGCCCACCGAGTCTGTGCCGACCATTAACAACCCATTTATACTAATCCTACACTAATCCCATATTCCTACCACATCCTCACCTGTCCCTATACTCCCCTACCACCTACCTATACTAGGGGCAATTTATAATGGCCAATTGACCTATCAACCTGCAAGTCTTTTGGCTGTGGGAGGAAACCAGAGCACCCGGAGGAAACCCACGCAGACACAGGGAGAACTTGCAAACTCCACACAGGCAGTACCCAGAATTGAACCCGGGTCGCTGGAGCTGTGAGGCTGCGGTGCTAACCACTGCACCGCCCGAGGAAAGTAAGTTGTGAAGAGGATATAAGGAGGCTACAAAGGGATATAGATAAGTTAAGTGAGTGGGAAAAGATCTGACAAATGGAGTATATTGTGGGAAAATGTGAAATTGTGAAAGGTTTACTAGACTAATACCTGGAATGGGTGGGTTGTCTTATGAGGAAAGGTTGGACAGGCTAGGCTTTTATCCGCTAGATTTTGGAAGAGTAAGAGGTGACTTGATTGAAACATATAAGATTCTGAGGGGTCTTGACAGGGTGGATGTGGAAAGTATGTTTCCTCTTGTGGGTGAATCTAGAACTACGGGTCACTGTTTAAAACTAAGGGGATGCCCATTTAAGACAGATGAGGAGAAGTTTTTTCTTTCAGGGTCGCAAGTCTTTGGAACTGTCTTCCTCAAAAGGCGGTGGAAGCAGAGTCTTTGAATATTTTTTAAGGCAAAGGTAGACAGATTCTTGATAAGCAAGGGGGAGAAAGGTTATTGGGGGTAGGTGGGTATATGAAGTTGAGGTGACAATCAGATCAGCCATGATCTTGTTGCGTGGCGGAGGAGGCTCGAGTGGCCTACTCCTGCTCCTAATTCTTATGTTTGTATGTTTGCAAGCTGCTATTTGGAGGGAATCATGGAAAAAAATGAGAAAATGACTACAGAATTTCAAGTGTGCCTTATATCGAGCATCAAGGAGTTATCTGCCTCATTCCTCCTAGCTGATGAAATTGTTGAGTATTAAAGACTGTTAATAAAGGAAAAATTGAGAAATGCCAACTACAAAATAAATGACATACACAAACATATACATGTAGAAACAGCTATCATATGCTACCCTTTTTATACTGGAAATGGATTGTTGTGGCTTTTACCACGAGTGATTGTAACACTCATGAAGCAAGGAGCAGTCACGCTAATACAGACTAGTGTATAAAAATCTCAAGACCACAAAGAAGCAAAGGTACATCCTTTCCGCTTCCATCGTCCCCATCCACAAATATTTGCCTGCGGGCACAGACTCATGCTGGCTACAGTTCCATCAATGCTGAGCACCATTCAGTATCCAGTCTAGAGGGCAATTTTGCCTTCAATCTAGTTAGCAGGTGACACTGGCTATTCAACAGTGAACAGGAAAAGTCTTCACATGGGGGTTGAATTTCTACAGAATTCTCTTGATTTCACCCTGTCACTTCAATGCAAAGCTATTCCCCTCCCCCCCCAAATATACTTTATTCATAAAAATCTGTATAAAATACATTACAAAACAGTTCAAATTTTACATTTCAGAAAGTGCAATTAAACAAAGAATCCCCATTGTAATTCTAGGCACTGTCAATAGTACAAGTGCCCTTTTCAGTAAGGGTGGCTTGATAGCAAACAACAATGGGTTTCCTGGTTAATTTTTCCCATCCAAGCTTCGGGCACTGAGGCCAATTCTAATGCATGTTGCTGTCCCAAGTGATAGCAGCAAACTCAGCATGGACTAGGATTAGATTTGGGATCTTCCTGCTCTGTATAACCCAGTACCCCATCAGATGATGCATTTAACTGCTGAGCCATCAAGGCTGCCCAATCTAATTTTAGTGTTACCCTTCAGTGGGCAAGGAACATAGACTGCCAGGGAAAGAGAAACTGACAAATTCTGGGCTTCCATTTTATATGTGGTTGATTTCATTTTATTGAACTTTTCTCTCTGGGCATTGAAATCAAAGTTTGTAACAAAGAACAAAGATCAAAGAAAATTACAGCACAGGAACAGGCCCTTCGGCCCTCCAAGCCTACGCCGATCCAAATCCTCTATCTAAACCTGTCGCCTATTTTCTAAGGGTCTGTATCTCTTTACTTCCTGCCCATTCATGTATCTGTCTAGATACATCTTAAAAGACGCTATCGTGCCCGCATCTACCACCTCCGCTGGTAATGCGTTCCATGCATCCACCACCCTCTGCGTAAAGAACTTTCCACGCATATCCCCCCTAAACTTTTCCCCTTTCACTTTGAACTCGTGTCCCCTTGTAATTGAATCCCCCACTCTGGGAAAAAGCTTCTTGCTATCCACCCTGTCTATACCTCTCATGATTTTGTACACCTCAATCAGGTCCCCCCTCAACCTCCGTCTTTCTAATGAAAATAATCCTAATCTACTCAACCTCTCTTCATAGCTAGCGCCCTCCATACCAGGCAACATCCTGGTGAACCTCCTCTGCACCCTCTCCAAAGCATCCACATCCTTTTGGTAATGTGGCGACCAGAACTGCACGCAGTATTCCAAATGTGGCCGAACCAAAGTCCTATACAACTGTAACATGACCTGCCAACTCTTGTACTCAATACCCCGTCCGATGAAGGAAAGCATGCCGTATGCCTTCTTGACCACTCTATTGACCTGCGTTGCCACCTTCAGGGAACAATGGACCTGAACACCCAAATCTCTCAGGACATGAATTTTCCCCAGAACTTTTCCATTTACTGTACAGTTCACTCTTGAATTGGATCTTCCAAAATGCATCACCTCGCATTTGCCCTGATTTAACTCCATCTGCCATTTCTCTGCCCAACTCTCCAGTCTATCCATATTCTGCTGTATTCTCTGACAGTCCCCTTCAGTATCTGCTACTCCACCAATCTTAGTGTCGTCTGCAAACTTGCTAATCAGACCACCTATACTTTCCTCCAAATCATTTATGTATATCACAAACAACAGTGGTCCCAGCACGGATCCCTGTGGAACACCACTGGTCACACGTCTCCATTTTGAGAAACTCCCTTCCACTGCTACTCTCTGTCTCCTGTTGCCCAGCCAGTTCTTTATCCATCTAGCTAGTACACCTTGGACCCCATGCGCCTTCACTTTCTCCATCAGCCTATCATGGGGAACCTTATCAAACGCCTTACTGAAGTCCATGTATATGACATCTACAGCCCTTCCCTCATCAATCAACTTTGTCACTTCCTCAAAGAATTCTATTAAGATGGTAAGACATGACCTTCCCTGCACAAAACCATGTTGCCTATCACTGATAAGCCCATTTTCTTCCAGATGGGAATAGATCCTATCCCTCAGTATCTTCTCCAGCAGCTTCCCTACCACTGATGTCAGGCTCACCGGTCTATAATTACCTGGATTTTCCCTGCTACCCTTCTTAAACAAGGGGACAACATTAGCAATTCTCCAGTCCTCCGGGACCTCACCCGTGTTTAAGGATGTTGCAAAGATATCTGTTAAGGCCCCAACTATTTCCTCTCCCGCTTCCCACAGTAACCTGGGATAGATCCCATCCGGACCTGGGGACTTGTCCACCTTAATGCCTTTTAGAATACCCAACACTTCCTCCCTCCTTATGCCGACTTGACCTAGAGTAATCAACCATCTGTCCCGAACCTCAACATCCGTCATGTCCCTCTCCTCGGTGAATACCGATGCAAAGTACTCGTTTAGAATCTCACCCATTTTCTCTGACTCCACGCATAACTTTCCTCCTTTGTCCTTGAGTGGGCCAATCCTTTCTCTAGTTACCCTCTTGCTCCTTATATATGAATAAAAGGCTTTGGGATTTTCCTTAACCCTGTTTGCTAAAGATATTTCATGACCCCTTTTAGCCCTCTTAATTCCTCGTTTCAGATTGCGCCTACAATCCCGATATTCTTTCAAAGCTTCGTCTTTCTTCAGCCGCCTAGACCTTATGTGTGCTTCCTTTTTCCTCTTAGCTAGTCTCACAATTTCACCTGTCATCCATGGTTCCCTAATCTTGCCATTTCTACCCCTCATTTTCACAGGAACATGTCTCTCCTGCACGCTAATCAACCTCTCTTTAAAAGCCTCCCACATATCAAAAGTGGATTTACCTTCAAACAGCTGCTCCCAATCGACATTCCCCAGCTCCTGCCGAATTTTGGTATAGTTGGCCTTCCCCCAATTTAGCACTCTTCCTTTAGGACCACTCTCGTCTTTGTCCATGAGTATTCTAAAACTTACGGAATTGTGATCACTATTCCCAAAGTAGTCCCCTACTGAAACGTCAACCACCTGGCCCGGCTCATTTCCCAACACCAGGTCCAGTATGGCCCCTTCCCGAGTTGGACTATTTACATACTGCTCTAGAAAACCCTCCTGGATGCTCCTTACAAATTCTGCTCCATCTAGACCTCTAACGTTAAGTGAATCCCAGTCAATGTTGGGAAAATTGAAATCTCCTATCACCACCACCCTGTTGCTCCTACAGCTGTCCATAATCTGTTTACATATTTGTACCTCTATCTCACGCTCGCTGTTGGGAGGCCTGTAGTACAGCCCCAACATTGTTACCGCACCCTTCCTATTTCTGAGTTCTGCCCATATTGCCTCACAGCTCGAGTCCTCCATAGTGCCTTCCTTCAGCACAGCTGTGATATCTTCTTTGACCAGTAATGCAACTCCTCCACCCCTTTTACCTCCCTCTCTATCCCGCCCGAAGCATCGGTATCCTGGGATATTTAGTTGCCAATCATGCCCTTCCCTTAACCAAGTCTCAGTAATAGCAATATCATACTCCCAGGTACTAATCCAAGCCCTAAGTTCATCTGCCTTACCTACTACACTTCTTGCATTAAAACAAATACACCTCAGACCACCAGTCCCTTTGCTTTCATCATCTGCTCCCTGCCTACTCTTTCCCTTAGTCACGCTGACTTCATTATCTAGTTCCTTACAGGCTTTAGTTACTACATCCTTTCTCTCCACTGACCTCATTTGGTTCCCATCCCCCTGCCACATTAGTTTAAACCCTCCCCAACAGCGTTAGCAAAAGCACCCCCAAGGACATTGGTTCCAGTCCGGCCCAGGTGTAGACCGTCCAATTTGTAATAGTCCCACCTCCCCCAGAACCGGTCCCAATGTCCCAAAAATCTGAACCCCTCCCTCCTGCACCATCTCTCAAGCCACGCATTTATCCTGACTATTCTTTCATTTCTACTCTGACTATCACGTGGCACTGGTAGCAATCCTGAGATTACTACCTCTGAGGTCCTACTTTTTAACTTGGCTCCGAACTCCCTAAATTCTGCTTGTAGGACCTCATCCCGTTTTTTACCTATATCATTGGTGCCTATGTGCACAACGACAACTGGCTGTTCACCCTCCCCCTTCAGAATGTTATGCAACCGATCTGAGACATCCCTGACCCGTGCACCTGGGAGGCAACATACCATTCGGGAGCCTCGTTTTCAACCACAGAACCGCCTATCTACTCCCCTTACAATCGAATCCCTGATGACTATAGCCCTTCCACTCTTTTTCCCGCCCTTCCGAACAGCAGAGCCAGCCACGGTGCCATGAACCTGGCTACTGCTGCCTTCCCCTGGTGAGCCATCTCCCTCAACAGTATCCAAAACGGTATACCTGTTGTGGAGGGAGATGACCGCAGGGGACACCTGCGCTGCCTTCCTGCTCTTTCTCTGCCTTTTGGTCACCCATTCCCTTTCTCCCTCAGCAATCCTAATCTGCGGTGTGACCAATTCACTAAACGTGCTATCCACGACCTCCTCAGCATCGCGGATGCTCCAAAGTGAGTCCATCCGCAGCTCCAGAGCCGTCATGCGGTCTAACAAGAGCTGCAGCTGGACATACTTCCTGCACGTGAAGGAGTCAGGGACATCAGCCATGTCCCTGAGCTCCCACATTGAGCAAGAGGAGCATGTCACGGGTCTGAGATCTCCTGCCATTTTTAATCTTAAGCTTAAACTTAGTTAAATGAAAAAGGAACGAAAAGTTTTTTACCAATCACACGATAAAAAAAAAAGAGAAATAGAAAAAGCCTTACCTTATCTACACACCACCGAGTCCTTTTTTTTGGTTAGAGGAGGAGGGCGGGTGGGAGACACTACAGGTGTAGTGTCTCAGGTTCAGAAACGGCCCAAATATATAGGGTTTTACTTACCCAGCAGCCCCCTGGTCTCCGCCAAAAACATAACTGAGGTTGGTTTAAATTTTATTTTTCACAAAGAATACCTATGGATAATGGTTATCCCACAAGTGATTTGGCCTAATTCACAAATGATGAAATTGGAAGATTGGAAATTACAATCAGCCGCACAAACAGAATATAGATCATAGCCCATTGCTCTTTGTAGTTGGCTTTGTTTATTCCACATGCTATATTTAACCTGGTAATGCATTAAAGATGATGATTTTAATACTGCACTGTATATCTGAAGGGGAAAAAATTTCAGGGGCAATGAATAAAGAGCAGGGGTGTGGGATTAATTGGATAACACTTTCAAATAGTCAGCATAGGCACGATGGGTGGAATGGCCTCTTTCTGTGCTGTGTGATTCTATAATTTCTTCATTCAGTGCAGCTGTGGGCTGTGATGTGAGTTTAGAATGTTTATGATCTGAATATTTTCTTCAAATAAAGCTTCAACAGGAAGCATTCTGATGTAATAGACTTATAGTATAAAAACATTTTGGGACATTCATATTGTTATTTATGCTGTAAGTGAACTAAACAAAAATAATATGGATTTGAGATGATTTTTAAAACTATTTTATTTTGCTCAATTTTTTCACCTCACAAATACATCTTGCTGCAGTCTGGCTCAATTGGGTATGGGTTGGTCTCCAATGACTGGCCATTCCCCTTGAGTGAGCCTTGACAGGCTGATTGAGATGGGGGCAAAAGTACCAGGTCCCATTTGTCTGCACATGACATGCATGCCCATTTAAGATGGAGCCTATCTATAACATTTACCTTTCTTGAACAACAGTAGCCTGCCCCCATGAGACAAACATCACCAAGTAACAGCTCTGGAATCAGTAGCACCACTTTTTTCTGGTATCAGCTTGCCCCTGAACTGTACCTGCCAATGGCAGAGGAAATTTGAGTGCGAAAGCCTAAGACATTCATTTGTCTGAAATTTACTTTGTTGAGCCCTCATTCAGACACAGTCAGATAGAGATAACAGAAACACCATGGAAAAATGTGTACGCTCGAAATGGTAGCAAATGATTAAATGCAGAGAGGCAGTTTCCCCCGGCTGAAGAGTCTAAAACTGAGCGTCAGAGTCTCAGGCTGAAGGGTTGGCCAGTTAGAACGGAGATGAGAAGAGGTTTCTTCAATCAGAGGGTTGGGCTTCTCTGGAATTCTCTACCCCAGAGGGCTGTGGATACTGTGATGGAGTCTTTGTGTGTAGACTGTGTTCTATACAGTGCTTTTTTTCCTGAGATTGTCATTCACTGGAAATGAAACTGGAAGTTATACAGAGTTCTACGAAAACAAAGATAGTCCTAACCAGTTTTAAACAGTCTTATGAAGGACAAGCTGGGAGCTGCAGGTTTTTGTGCTTCCAGAGAAGCTGCTTGGAATTGAAACAGAAAACAAAGCGGCATGTTGCAGCAGTTTTTCTGGCTGCAGGTAGAGAAGCCTGTACTGAGGGCTGACCACTGGTGAATGACTTACAGCAGTTGTCTTCAGTGACTTAAACAGTTATCAGTGGAACCACACCATCAGGACGGTTGTAAGCGAGGCCAAGGTTGTTCGAGAGGCGACAAGACTGAACCGTTAAAGGGAAGAGTGCATCTCTCGCTATCGATGGGACATCATTACTTCTGTATTTGCATCCTGGAGGAACAAACCTGGAAAACTCCCTGAGGAAGTTCCTGATTTTGTTGTACCGTGGGACTGTTTGGCACCATCTTGCTGGTTGGACTGTTCAGAGAATTCATAAGGACTATTTTGTGACATCCAATAGTTAACGTGTAACCTTTATGATACATATATTGATCATAATTTAACTGTTAATTCATGTTTAATTTATGTTGGTTTCGGTTTGACTGTTAAAACAAAATTTATAAAAGTGAAATCCTGTCCGTTTCTTTTTTGTTTTCTAAATTGGGGTCAGTCGGTTTCAATTCTTTTGGTTTGTTGGTGATCTTCACGGGGATCATAATGACACTCAGCCATTGAGTATATTCAAGACAGAGATTGCTGGATTTTTTGACATAAAGGGAACAAAGATATGGAGATAGGGCAGGAAAGTGGAGTTGATGTGAGATCAGCCATGATTTTACTGAATGGTGGAGCAGGCTCAAGGGGCCATATAGCCTATTCCTGCTCCTGTTTCTCATGTTCTTACCTACTTTTTATACACTTTTTGGGAGCGTGATGAATATCCCATTCTGATAGCAGGACAGTATTGTGAACAAAATCCCTGCCACATTTGAATGGTAATAGACCTTATAGTTCAAAGTAATTAATACCCAGTATACCCTCCCCTCTTACCAACATAAAAGGCAGAACTCAAGGTAAACCAATTCTTCAAAAAGAACCAAAACTTGAAAAGTCCAATCTTATAATATGGGTGTGCACCATTGTCTTGTCTTCAAACTTCATTGGAATTAAACAATACTTATACAAGGAATGGACAACAGTCCAGCAAAGTCAATCAGTTCAAGAATAAAAGTGCGCAGCTATATCTAAGAGAAAGAGTAGCTGAAACAATTTTCCTTAAAGGATTATAACGTACAGTTCACCCCATCTCTCACAAAAATACATAGATAACTGTAAAAGTACTCCAAGATGTTTGATAAGATATTTTATGAGGACAATTCATGTCCTTTTTACCTCCTTCAGTGCGCTGTAACTGAAATCAAGTTAAAGACCGTTCAGAACCTTTGCAGGTAAACACAGTTGATGATAAGTGCCTGCCCATTCATTCAATAGTAAATACTCAACAGAAATTAAAAATAAACACAGACTGCTAATGGTCTGTCTTAGAGAGACCCATCACAAATTCACAATGTCAATAATATTTTAGAATGGCCATCTCCGAGATGATCCTTTTCACTGTCACCAACCAGTATTTCTGCTCCTCAGTTTACTGCACTATATGGAAAATCTATCGAGCCTTGTGAATGAAAAGATTTAAATCCCAAGACCTCAAACTGAAAAATAAGCCCATTGTTTAGGGATGACCTATGGCTGAGTATTTACCATTAAAGTTACTCATAATTGCCTTCTCCTTTAATTACAGCTAAGTTCCGGAACTAGACAGAGAAAACAACTACTCAATCTTAATTGAAAGGTGAAGTTCTGCTGCCTCCAGCTCCAAATTAGGTATTTGCATCGACGAATTTGGTTCATGCAGATCTAATAGAAAGGAAGCATTTGAGTAGCCTGATTCCAGAAGTCATCCGTAGCTAATTATGCAGCCAGTGGCAATTTCTATATGAAGCTGGATGGCTTGGGCCTGAAACACCAGTTGTCATTATTGTTAATGAACTATTCAGACACAAGGACTCTCCGTATAACCCACATTACCAGAATGGCTCACCAGGGCAAGAAAGACTTAAATTGGTAGTGTCTCCATGAGATTAGAAATCCTACAAAAGCAATATTATTTACCAACATACAGTGGATAAAGTTATATATGTATTTTTGTGAGAGATGGGGTGAACTGAACGTTACAATCTTTTAAGGAAAATTGTTTCAGCTACTCTTTCTCTTGGATATAGCTGCGCACTTTTATTCTTGAACTTATTAACTTTGCTGGACTGTTGTCCATTCCTTGTATAAGTATTGTTTAATTCCAATGAAGTTTGAGGACAAGACAATGGTGCACACCCATTTTATAAGTCAGGACTCTTCAAGTTTTGGTTCTTTTTGAAGAATTGGTTTATCTTGAATTCTGCCTTTTATGAGGGGAAGAGGGGAGGGTATACTGTACTGTGCTGCGGATTATCAGCCTGCAATGGAAATTTGGTGGCATATATTTCTGATTTGCTGCTCCACCATTAAAGTGTAGGGGCATTCCTCCTTCGTTTTGCTGGACCCAGTTAGGTTCTTCGTGTCAGTATCAGAGAGTGGGTGAAAGAGAGAAGATTGCTGGTCAGACTTTTCCCCTGAGCTTAAATTTTTAATGCCATTTACAGGGTTTGGTGGGGACACTTGTGAGGACTTTGTTATAGCTCAAAGAGAGCTCCAATGAGGCTGCGCAGCTATAAGCTTCCATCAGGAAATGCAAGAGGAAGTAATATTTTTTAAAAATCCCAGTCAGGATTTGAACTGAAGATCATGCAAATTCATACTTTTTCCCTCCATGGATCTAAATCACTTAAATTCGGACCAAGTCATATGGGCCCTCTAGCTAGGTTGTAAAGGTTGGCTATTCACACAAATAAGAAATCACAATGGAATAAAAATGTTGGAAAATGCATTCCTTGTGTTTGTAGTGCTGCCAACCAACTCTGTCCAAAAATGTAAAATAAATAACGGCTGTTTGAAAGTAATTATTCTACCAACTCCCATTTTACATGACTTTTCCCAAGTTAAGAGTTGTAAGCTGTCCAGTCAGTTTCTTGTAGACACAGACTCTCACAGCTCATTGCCACTGTCATTCAAGTCCAACAACTGATCTCCTCTGGCAACACAATCACAAAGGCACTCGGATTGGACTTAACTTTATCAGCTCCCTGGGAAATTACAACTGGACAGCTATTGCTTACATCATTTCCCTTATAATGACTCTCAGGTTGTTAGTAATTTCATCTTTATTCCCACAACGGAAGGACATCGGGGAGAAGGAAGCGTGTTTTAAAATAACATTCCTTGGCAGCGTGCTCATAAAACATCAGCAACTCAAACTTATTATACACAGTGCTGCACTGTTCATTTAATGCAAGTTCTTTTCTTGTTAGTTGAGTAACAGGGCCCAATTGGGTCTCTTTCTGGCGCAAGTACAAACTGGAATACAATGATGTCTCACTTGTGTCCTATATAAAGACTGTTTTCATCACTGGACAGAGTAGCACTGAAGATGTATGTGAATGTTACAGCAACGTGGCTGAAGTTCCCTCCTACGCATGACTCTATGTCGGGAAGGAACTCCCATCTTTATAAAAAAAAAGTCAAGAAAGTTCTGTTCAGACTGTGAAGCAGGAGTCCATTTATTATTTCCTCACCTCCCCCAGTTTATTGGAACTTATTAAGAAATTTGTGACAAAGTTCCTCAGCTGCTCTACAGAAATGCAAGCCAGTAGCTGTGACCGGCAGCCCTGAGGAAACCTACACTCCTCCATGCATACCCATCATCTGCACTAAAGGCTAATTCTTAGCTGAAATGTAACTGAGAATTTGCAGAGTACACATTTGGTGCAAGTGCCATTATTCACCATGCAGTGAAAGCTGAACTTGTGGTGAAGTCAGAAGACAAATCTTGGGTCTAATCCTGTGATCCTTTTGTTAGGACGTGGGCAGTGGAAACCACTATATACAGTATATTTTTGCTTCAGGTTCACTGTGTGTGGACACTTGATCAACAATCATAGATAAAGCATGACCAAGCTAAATTCAAAGTAGATTAGGCTTGTACCCTTAGCATGGTTTCTGAAACACCATTCCGAATACTTCAAATTACAATTGAAATTCTCAGTTACAACGTTTCACACAATCGTTCCAACTATCATGTTAATAAGACTATGACAGCAGCAAAAGTTTAAGAACTTAATTCTCTTATTTTATGGGGAGCAGAGAATCATGGACAAGAGTATGCGGCCCTCTGCATTTACCAATTCATAACTAAGCATCTCTCGCCTCAAGTTAATGCATGTTTTATTTGTTCAGAAAAATAATAAAGCCGTCTTCCCATTTTTCATCACCATGTTGCCACACATTTTTTCCATCGAGTCAAGTCAATTGACTCCATGAGTTAATCCCATACAATTCTGTCGTTCTGAAGAAACAGCAAAATGGCCAAGGTCTCCTACTTCTCAGCATTCCCAATGCTCGTTCAAAGGGAGAAGATAATTTTGGGTGGGGCTGGACTATTCAGCTTCAACCAATTCACCACACAGATCTGATAACGGCTTGCTGAGTCACTTCAGTGTGCAAGATCAAGTAGCTTTAGTTCCACTGTCTCAAATACTTCTTCAGCAGGGTTTCTCTTATGGCAACTGACCTCAACTTCTCCAAATAAACTCCGATTTGATAACCTTTCCCCTATCAGTGGTTACATACAGGCAAACAATATTGGAAGAAGATTCTGGATCAGCCCATTGATCTTTGGCCAATTCTTCTGCTGTTCTATTGCAGTTAGAGAGAGAGATATAGCACTGAAACAGGCCCTTCGGCCCACCGAGTTTGTGCTGACCAACAACCACCCATTTATACTAATCCTACATTAATCCCATATTCCCTACCACATCCCCACCGTCCCTCAATTCTCCTACCACTTACCTACAGTAGGGACAATTTACCATCGCCAATTTACCTATCAACCTGCAAGTCTTTGGCTGTGGGAGGAAACTGCAGCAACTGGCGGAAACGCACGCGGTCATAGGGAGAACTTGCAAACTCCGCACAGGCAGTACCCAGAACTGAACCCGGGTCGCTGGAGCTGTGAGGCTGCGGTGCTAACCACTGCACCACTGTGCCGCCCTTTTGCATCTTTTGCATCTGCAGATTTGTTGAAGGCAAACTCTGTAGTCTACATCAAGAAGCAACTCACCAAGGCTCCTTAGACAGCACCTTCCAAACCCACGACCTCTACCACCTAGAAGGACAAGGGCAACAAATGCATGGGAATACCACTACCTGCAAGTTCTACTCCAAGCTACACACCGTCCTCATGTGGAACTATATTGTCGTTCCTTCACTGTTGTTAGGTCAAAATCCTGGATCTCCTTCCTAATAGCACTGTTGGTGTACCGACACCACAAGGACTGCAGCGGTTCAAGAAAGCAGCTCACCACCACCTTCTCAAGGGCAATTAGGGATGGGCAATAAATGCTGGACGCCCACATCTCCCAAACGAATAAAAAAAAGTAGAGCTGCTAGATTTCAGTCTCAGAAATCTATTCTTCAGGTGTCAAGGGAGAAAAAAAAAACTTTGCTTACATGGCGTATCACCACATCTCCCTGAAACATCCCAAAGCATTTCATGTGAATTGCTCTGAAGTTTGTTTCACAGGCAAATGTGGTGACTATTTGAACACAGCAGGATGATAACAATAGAACTGAGATAAATGGCCAGTTAATCTGTTTCAAACCTCCTGAATAGGCATCTTTCGATACACACTGTAGGTGGCTTAGAGGCTTGTGCTTCGGATCAACAGTGCTGTAAAGATTTTAATTTCAAAGTCTCCTGAGTGTTTCCCAAAAGCAGGTGTGTGGATTAACTGGAGAAGATTGGACAGAGAATGCTGTTTCCTATCCCTTGGATGTATGATATTTTGTGATGATTCACGCGCTGTCGATTGCAGTCAGCATTTTTGCACTTAGTCCAAAAATATGACAGTGTTGTTAACTTTCTGGAGTTAATGGCTCCAGAACCATTTCTGTAGCCCTGGGAGACAGGATGTGGTGGATATCTGAACTTCTTATCCTGTCACTGTCATTGGAACCCGAGTTATCTGTTTGGAGTCTGCAACAGGATGTTGACATCATAAAACAAACAAAATGAAAACTCTGATTTCCACAGAAATGAATGGGAATGCCTGTGGGGAAAAAGTGTAATTTCTGAAGTATAAATGGAGAGTTAGTATGACTGTGAACCATATCAAGAGAATCGATGTCGGCTAGAGAGCTAATTAATGAGCAAGCTGAAATCATGGACAGGAATGAGAATCTTACTGTTTACTGCAGTAATTTATCAAGGTAAGGTTATACAGCATAACAGATGACCACTGGTGAATTCAGAGATGTGTAAACTATCCCAAGTGAATGACAGATGTCACGCTTCAACCTTTGTCATATCCAACAACTATCTGCATATTGAAAGAGAAACAGAGTTAACATTTCAGAGCGATGGCCTTTCATCAGAACCTTCATACTTTAAATACAACCCTCTGAGCTGCACTCTGAAAAGATCTTCTTGGTATCAGAACCCTTCAATGGTAGGAGCTTCACTTCAAGCAATAAGTTAAACCAACATAAAATTTAGTGCAAAGGGGCAAAAAAAAAATTCACTAAGCAACCACCGAACCATTGCCAAGGCAGCTTTAAAAAAACACCAGGAAGTGAGTTACCAAATGTGCCCATGTCAAACAGATCTCTAGTAGGAGAGGGCACTTTTGTGTCCTCTCAAACTCTCAAACACTGAATGCGGTGTCCATATCTTGCACTTTCAACACAGCCTGGCTGGAATATACTTGGCAGCACATTCCTGCTCCACTTTCAGGACGATGACTCAATCCCAAATTTTACGACATTCCCTCTTACCCGCCCCACCTGCTCCAACCATCCCCTACAACATTAAGTACTTGCAAGAACACGAGTGCACTGCAGTGGGAAATCTTCACTATGGTCCTCTGAAAATTCTGGTATCCTGGAAAAATGGCCAGCAATGTTGTCTAAAGAAAGAACTATGAACACATGGCATCAAACAGCTTCATCAGGAAAATAGTGGCTGGAACCAGAGCTGAAGGAAATGATCTGTAGATCTAATCTGAGATCTCAAACTGAAGCCCCGTCCGTCCTTTCAAGTGGATGTGAACGATCTCATGGGAGAAGTTGTCATGCGTAAAAGAAGTGTGAAGATAAAAAATTATGGACTAAAACTAAAGAGTTATCAAAATTGACTTTATCTTTTAAAAAATGGACCTTTCTTTTAAAAAGTGAACATTGTGCTCCAAAATGGAAGTCTTGGCCTTTGTATATTCAAAGTGTCTGACAGGGAGAAAGGAAAATCTTCAAAGCCAAGGTGTCAATTGGAACCATCCGATACCCATCCTGAAACATTCCTGAATTGAATGGGTTCTTGTAAAACAAACGTGTGAAATGGAAACATCATAACTGGATTATTCTCATCATGAATCCATCAAGAGACACGCTTGAATTGAATGGGTTCTTCTGAAACAAATGTGTGAGGCAGCTATATCCTAGGCTATTATCAATCACTACAGGGAAGAAAATACCTAGCTTCCAGCACATTTTTACCTTAAAAGGCAGAGAGAGAGAGAGAGAGAGAGAGAGACAGACAGACAGAGAGAGAGACAGAGAGAGAGACAGCATCATCCAAGAAGCTTGTTTCCAGCAAACTGGAAGGGATGCGTCCTACTGTAGAATTCTACATCGACACTTTATACAGTAGTGAATTAGCAGTGATCCCCTATTTTCTTACGACCATAGAGCAATTACAGCACAGAAGGAGGACATTCAGCCCATCGTGCCTGTGCCGCCCGAAAAAACTAGTCGCCCAATCTATTCCTACCTTCCAGCACCTGGTCCATAGCCTTGCAAGGTAACAGCACTTCAGGTACATGTCCATGTACCTTTTCAAAGAATTGAGGGTTTCTGCCTCCACCACCGATCCTGGCAGCAAATTCCAGACACCCACCACTCTCTGGGTGAAAAGGTTTTTCCTCATGTCCCCTCCAATCCTTCTACCAATCACCTTAGATCTGTGTCCCCTGGTAACTGACCTCCCCGCCAGGAGTAACAGACCTTTCCTGTCCATTCTATCTGGGCTGCTCATAATTTTGTACACCTCAATTAAGTTTCCCCTCAGCCTCCTCTGTTCCAGGGAAATCAACCCTAGCCTATCCAATCTTTTCTCATAGCTGCAACTTTCAAGCTCTGACAACATTATTGTAAATCTCCTCTGTACTCTCTCCAGAGCAATTATGTCCTTCCTGTAATGTGGTGACCCGAACTGTACGCAATACTCCAACTGTTTTATACAGTTCCAGCATTACATCCCTGCTTTTGTATTTTATACCTCAGCCAATAGAGGAAAGCAATCCATATGCTTTCTTCACCACTCTATCTATCTGTCCTACCACCTTCAGAGACCTGTGGACATGCACTCCAAGGTCTCTCACTTCTTCGACCCCTCTCAATATCCTTCCATTTATTGTGTATTCCCTCACTTTATTTGCCCTCTCTAAATACATTACCCCACATTTCTCTGGATTAAATTCCATTTGCCACTTTCCCACCCACTCAACTAAACCATTGATATCATTCTGGAGTCTACGGCTATCCTCTTCACTATGAACTACACACCCAATTTTTGTGTCATCAGCAAATTTCCCAACAATGCCTCCCACATTTAAGTCCAAATTATTAATATATATCACAAACAGAAAGGGACCCACCACTGTGCAGTGTGGAACACCACTGGAAACAGCTTTCCATTTGCAAAAGCATCCGTCGACTACTACCCTTTGTTTTCTGTCCGAGCCAATTCTGGATCCAACCTGCCACATTCCCTGTATCGCATGGGCTTTCATTTTACTGGCCAGTCTGCCATGTGGGACCTTGTCAAATGCCTTACTAAAATGCATGTAGACCACATCCATTGCACTAACTTCGATCCTCCCTGTCACTTCCTCAAAAAACTCAATCAAGTTAGTAAGACATGACCTTCCCTTAACAAATCCATGCTGACTATCCCTGATTAATCTGTGCCTTTCTAAGTGACAGTTTATCTTGTCCCTCAGAATTGATCCTAACAATTCAACTGAAGTTTCAACCAAGAGAGAAATCTACAAACACCTCAGGCCTGCAACCAACAAGAACTTGACTTCCAAGAGAATTCAACAGGTTTAGCGTGAGCCCCCGAAGCCTACCCCCCACTTAAACCCACTTACCCCTTTTCCTCTCTATCTATCTCTTGTGTATCTGTGTGTGTGAATGAATGAGTGAGTGGATGTGGTTGTGATAATTTCAGGTTAAGGCATAGTGATCAATAAATAAGTGATTTTCTGTTTTAAACCTACAAGGCAACCTGTCACTATCTGTTTATTTGACAAATAAAACACAAAGGGGGCTAAAGTCGAATATCAGAAAACACTTGCCGCGGTCAGGTGGGATGAACATTGGGAACCACCCAAACTCCCTCATCACATGGCTGTAGCATAGTCAAGGGAAGTTCTCCCAGTGTCCTGATTAATATTTAATCCTCAACCAATATCATGAAAAGTCATTACCTAGTCATTTAACATTCCTGTTTATGGGATCTTGCTCTGTGCAAATTAGCTCATTTCTCTACATTACAACAGTGCCTACACTTCAAAAAGATCTTCATTACTGTGAGGTACTTTGGGACATCTGGAGAATGCAAAAGGCACCATATAAATGCAAGTTCTTTCTTTAGTAATCTGATGATTAATATAATTAAAGCTGCCAGAGTTCATCTCCCATTAAGTCAAAGGAAGCTCTCACCTGTGAACTCCAGGCACAGGTGCAAAAGACCAACCTAACTTATTCATAACTACAGTGTTTGTGAGTCTTTTACACTGAACAAAGAAAAGCAGTAACTCACTGTTAACAATCAGCTACGTATGATTTCTGTATTCAAAGCTAAATAAAGATTATATTTAATATGGGTTACTTTTGCAAATTGTGTTCTTTTTAATTTTATTCCAGGTATTCTGTAATTGAAGAAATTTGTTTCCACATATTTTTCCAATTCTAATTTTTAATATTGACATTATTGAAAACATGAAATATTTTGAGTGACATGAATGCAGAGTGAACAGGTTTGATCCATGAGATATGGCATCACAGCAGCACAATACAACAGGCAAAAGACATCCTGCATACAGTTACCGGTTCAAAGGGAATTTGACAAGAGGGTGATGTTTTAATAGCCAGCCACGGTCCCCTAAACACTGAAATAAAATGGCAAATGAAAATTACAAATCAGGAAAGACGCAGTCATTAGCACGTAAAAAAATGCGTGGTACCTCTGATAGGTGATGACAGGTGGGAGCAACTGTGGCATTTTATACAGATCATCTTGCTTATTAACAAAGTGTTAAAGGGTTCCTCCTCCTCACTGATGGCCTTGACAGCGGTGGGTATCCATGGTCCCCTACCTGCCTCAGCAGGGCCCAGCTCTCCCGGTGGGGCTGCCAACTGTGCACAGCTGTGGCCCTCTGATAGGGCCTCCAACCTCAGGAACCCAGGCATTGTCCTTAATTTTACAGTGAATGTGGAGGCAGCTTCTTAATTGACTGCCTCCGGCAAGATTGCGACACCGTTCGACCAGCAGCATTCAGGACCCGCAAATGGTCCCACGGCTGAAAATTTTAAAATCTGATAAGATTACATCCTTTTCTCCCCCAAATGCTGGATAAAATAAAAATAACTCCTCCATGAGCAGAGTTGGTATCAAGCTCCTCATGACGGGTATGAGAAACATCCTGGTATGGGATCAGCTACACGTGTAAATGGCGCACCAATCGTGGATGGAATGGGCATTTAAGCCAGTGGATGTGGTGACAATCATGTGGAATGTTCTGTCCTGGATGGTGTCGAGCTTCTTAAGTGTTCTTGCAGCTGTATCCATCCAGGCAAGTGGAGAATATTCCATCAAACACCTGACTTGTGCCCTGTAGAGGAATTTTGGGGAGTCAGGAGGTGAGCCACTCGCCTCAGAATACCTAGCCTCTGAACCGCTCTTGTAGCTACAGTATTTATATGGCTGGTCCAGTTAAATTTCTGCTCAATGGTGATCCCCAGGATATTGTTGCTGCCTTTTCAGTAATGATAATGCATCTGAATGTCAAGCGCAGTTGGATACGCTCTTTTTTGTTGGAGGTGGTCATTGCCTGACACTTGGTTGGTACTAAAGTTACTTGCCACTTATCAGACCAAACCTGAATGCTGCCCAAGTCTTGCTGCTTGCAGGCATGAGCTGCTTCATCATCTACGGGATTGGGAATGACCTAAATACTGTGAAATCATCAGCAAACAAACCCGCTTGTGACCTTATGATGGAGGGAAAGTCATTGTGATGAAACATCTGAAGATAGTTAAGACTAGGGCATCTGCCCTGAGGAACTCCTGCAGCAATATCCTCATGGCATGGCCACTGTTTATTTCATATTCCAACCAGTTTCCTCAAAAGCAATACTTCACAAAACCCATTAAAAATATACAATGGAATAGAAATTTTATGAAAGTTTACCCTGTGAAGCTGGCTCGCTCAACATTATCCACAATTCAAACTAGCACTGCCCGAAAGAATACATTAAGGCCTAAAACATTTATTTTATTGTGACAGACAGTGAATCAAACATGATTGACATATAGGATGGAGCCAGAAAAAAATACCATTGATTGTATGGATGCAAGTATCTCTTAGTGACAATAGCAAGGTACTGTAAATAGGTTTTAGTGGAATTAAAATTAAAATGGCTGTATCGGTATAGCACATGAAAACAAACTGAAAAATATCTCCTCCCAGGATATAATAAAACCAAACATTTGAATTGTCTGTGTAATTGAGCAAAGAGTTACCTGAGTGTCAGATCATGTTCCAAATGAGAAAGTCAGAGGTGGATCTTTTCCCTTCATGAGCACGTAGAGGAAAGACAGAAATTACATTTATAAAGTGCTCATGTCCTCAGTCAACTGAAATCACTGTCATACTGTAGACAAACAAGGCAGGCAATTTCTACACAGCAAGATCCCACAAACAGCAAACAAATTCTGTTTTTGGTGGCATTGGTTGGGGAAGGAATGTTGGTCAGGACACCAGGACATCTCCCTGCTCTTTTTCTAAAGTGCCAATACTTACAAATGTGCAGACTGCCAGGACCTTAGCTTAATGTAAACTCAGAGCCGTATTCCCTCAGTACTGTGTAGAAGTATCAGCTTAGATTGCATGCTTAAGTGTGCAGTGGGGCTTGAATCCACAACCTTCTGGCTCAGAGGTTTAGGATGTGACCAACTGAGTCAAACTGAGGAGGCAGCAACAATCAGATCCATCTTCCAGGAAACTCTTAGAGTTGAGAACGTTGACGCCTATAAACATCATTCCTCGTCACAAGAGACCTTGTGTTTGCAAGTACAGTACTACTATAAATGGAACTTAGCTAAAAAGAACCAAGGAAAGGAAAGTTGTGCAAAACAAAACATCATTTTTAAAAGTGTACTTTACTTCACATCATGGCCTTCCAAAAGGGTTAAATGTTTCACAGGCTGTTTTGTACAGTAAACTACATGAGTTCCTCTGAGGAAAGTCCCCAGTGTTACAACTCGAGTAGGGTTCATTGTTTTGTGACTGCACACATTATAGTGGAATTCATGAAAATAAACGTAAACCATGTGGAGTATGATTAGCTGCTTATATGAGACTGATCAGAAGGGCTGTGACTCACTACACTGAAATGTAAGGAATTCACAGTCTGTGTGACATGGCTGAACAGCAGTATTTTTGAAACAACCTCACACATATTCCATTAGCTCCAAGTCCCGACTCCGTAATGCTTCACTAGGACCCCACAAATGGACTCAGTTACTTTAGGCTTCAGGGACATGGTAATTTAGGGATATGTGAGCAGGGACAGCTCCACAATATCAGGTTTCTTTATTCTCAGGATGGGGTGGGCACAATAGACAGGTTAGAATTGGTTCAGGGACATGTTATATTTTTCATCTGGTATCAGTATCTCATGTTTGTGCATTTGAAAACAAGATGAAACAGAATCAGAAACATCAGCTGGCAAGAGAAAAGGCAACAGGTTTTGAACAGGAAGATTGAAAGACAGTGTGGTATGGAAATAAAGGAGGTGTACCACCTCGTGGAGTTATACCTAGCAGCTTCAGTTCCTCAATAAGCAGTTTGACCAGCACTGCCACGGAGGGAAAGGATTCCAAACTCTGTGCAAGTTCCGGATAGCCCACTCACACGGCTGGGTTAGAATTTGGGATCCAGAGATGAAAGAGCATGCTCCCCCAGCCATCTGATTCTTATAACATCTTAGTGTTTCAGGGAAAGTATAAAACACAAGCAAATTTTAATGAATGCAGCTCATGTCACACCTCATGCGGTTGCCTTCATCTACTTTTGCTATTCAGGGTGTGTTTCATAGTTTCCCAGTCAGTAGTGGGTTGATATAAAAGGATGATAAGAATATCATAAATTCATCAGATTCTATGATAGACTAACCGAAAGTAGGGCCGATGTCAGGCCACATGGTGGGGAGGCTGGAAGATTGTCCTGGCAGAAGCCTGCCACGGAACCTGACACCAGGAGTGCCAGGCCCGATCTTCCCACTGGCGGCAAGGCTCCACGGCGGCCCTCCCGCTGCTGGGCAACGGGACCCGGATTAACATACTTAAATTAATGAAATTAATACACTTAAATAAAATCAACAGCGATCTTACCTTCGGGCCATGATCTTGCGAGCAGCGGTCGGCACTCGCACGCCTTCAATTTCCTGTCCAAGGAAAACAGGCACCACCGTGGTGGGGAAGGGAGGATCTTATGATTTTTAGTGCATGGGGGGGGGGGGGGGGGGAGAGAAACAGGCTCTAATCCAAAATATTAAAGCAGGGGAGGGTGAGAAGGGAAGACTTCTGCACTTGGATCGTTTTTTTGTGGTGGTGGGGGGGGGGGGGGGAGGTCAAGTGTTGAAGGTGTTTTGGGGGAGGGGAAGAGAGCAAATGTTGAATTTAATTGTTGTATGGGGGGGGGGTAGGGGCATTAGATTTATTGGCGGTACATTGGGGGGGGGGGGGGTAGCCCTTTAAAATTTTAAATGACCTGGCAGGGCTGGTTGCCCTTTAAAAATGGCACCAGCGCCTGCGCACAGGCAGCTGATGTCATTGCTGGCGTTGGACAGCCTGCTCCTTCCATGTGATTTTGGGGGGGGGGGGGGTTCCCCAACTGGCTTATTATTATTATCCTGGGCCACTTCAAGGAAGATCGATCGCAGCGGCATGGCGGCACGGTTTTCGCCCAAGAAAATCCAGCCCAAGATGTGTGGAATTGGCATGGAAACCAGGAATAAGAAAACAAGTGGAGTCAATGGTGACTGTACTCGAGCGTTCATCGCCCAAGGTCACCAACTGACTCCCAACCTCAGCAATAACTTGCATTTATGTAGCGGCTTTAATGTCGTAAAATGCCCCAAAGTGCTTCCACAGGAGTGTTATTGAACAAAACTGGACACAGAGCCATATCAGGCGATATTTAGGCAGATGAAGTTTGGTCAAAGAGGTACATTTTCAGATGCTCCATAAAGGAGGAGAAAATAGTGGTGAGGCACAAAGGTTTGAGGAGGGAGTTCCCAATCATTAGGCACTAGGCAGTTGCAGGCACGGCCGCCAATCGTGGAGCGATTAAAATCAAAGATGCACAAAAAGCCAGAATTGGAGGAATGCAGGAGGGTCGTAGGATTGGAGGTGGTTATAGAGATAGGGATGCTGGGGTGAAGGGTGATTTTAAACTAACCACCTGGGTGTGTTCAGGCTGGCTGCTTAGATTATACCCTGCTGATTGAATTGAGGTCAGTGGAGAGTACAGTGCAAAATCAGACTGGTGGTAAAATGGGCAGTCGACCCTAATCCAACTATTTCCCACCGGGAAGGTTAGGTTAAAATTACCCACTAGGTCTATTTTAGATCTCAGTGGACAAAGTTGAAGACAAGCGAAAAACAAAATTATATTCTAGGCTGCAACCGTGCCTCCTCCTCCCCCACCTTCTGATTTTTGGAGCTAATTCGTTATTTTGGGGTTTTTCATGTGATGACTGTGAAGGGCCGCAGCTTAGACCAGACTAACATTACATGCTTCACTACAAAACCCAAGGCTAATGGAAAAGAAAGCTCCACGGAGATGGCCTCATCATCTATTTCATAGAAAGAATGTGTATAACTGTGCTCTTTTACACAAGCCTCAGTATTCCTGAAATAAAAGCAAAATACTGCGGATGCTGGAAATCTGAAATTAAAACAGAAAGTGCTGGAAAAACTCAGCAGGTCCGGCAGCATCTGTGGAGAGAGAAGCAGAGTTAACGTTTCAGGTCAGATACCCTTCTTCAGGACTGGGGGGTCTGAAGAAGGGTCACTGACCTGAAACGTTAACTCTGTTTCTCTCTCCACAGATGCTGCCGGACCTGCTGAGTTTTTCCAGCACTTTCTGTTTTTACCTCAGTATTCCTGGATTGTTAATGGTGAATGAGCCACCCAAATATGTCCGAGGGAAATATGCGGTCAATTTGTAATGTTAATCTTTCACAAACTTTTTCATGAAAGATCAAGGTATGGACATGCAATTTCCAAGGAATAGTTTGGAATGTTGTTATATGACCCACCAAACCACCCTACCCCATCCCACACTACACCTCTCTCTTCCTCTTGTGAAGAATCATGTCGAGGTATGCCTCCACGAGTCCTGGCAAAGCTATATTGTCTTACATACGTGGCCATTTTTTTTCATTTGACACTCAACAGTGAGTATCAGGAAACTATTTGACTATGGGTTCTCGGCCTGATCATACCCTCACCTAACATTCATACATAAGGACATTCCACCAGAATAACAATCAGGAATGGGAACCCTGGATGGGTTTTACCCTCTCCAGCTGAGGACAAAGAGTCCATTGCAGCACATCTACAATGGAGAAGAGCTAATGTAGCCTACTAAACCTCCACATTTTGTGACTTTTATACGTGCTGTTTAATTTTATTTTGGGGGGGGGGGGGGGGTTGGGTTTATATCAATTTTTGAGATGGAAGAATATGCAGAATCAGATGAGACAAATCCCAACATTGCCAATGATTTTCGAGGGAGCAATCAAAACATAATGCATTGCGAGCACAATATTTTGACATCAAGTTACAAAATCTTTGTTCCATCTGCCTGAGAAACTTATAATTTAATCAAATAACTGCAGCAAGTGAAAAAACATAGTTATCACTACAAGCAATGAACACAAAATTCCTTTTAAAGGAATGCTATAATTATTTTACTTGGAGTAATTTCAAAACATTGTCAGGATAAAAATGAATGCAAATTATTTCTGAATGTCCACCATGTGTCCTTTTTAATAACGACAAAAACAAAAAAATTACATCTAAAGTAACATCTATAGCTTTTGGAATGAATAATTCCCACAAGTGCCGAGATGGCCCTTGTGAAGTACTACACAGATGGCAAAACAAGCACACAGTTTTCTTAACCACTACAGAAATATCTCAAAACATTATTCAACTGCAGGAAAAGCCATCCATTACAACAAACAGTACTGCTCTGTCTCAGAGTTTTTTTTTGCGTGGCAGCAGCACAAAGAAGCCATTTCTGCCCCTGACCACAACAAATTAACGTGTGGGAGCAGGCATGTGAATGGTCTCTCTGAAGAACTAAATACAGGCCCCCAGAGCCCCACCAACAACATAGAAACCCTGACCTTTCACCTGTGCTCGGCAGTAACAACAAGGATTAACTGTGAGAACCACAGGAGCCAGGCTAAGATCTCACAGCTCTAACATCTCACAGACAAGATCTTAAGATCCATTTAGATGATTTAATTGGTCTGCTGTTAACCTGTCAAGAGCTGAACTGGTTTTGAATCAAACAAGAGTTGCATTTTTGGTCACATTAACACGTTCATTAGAAAGTCCTTAGT
The DNA here is from genome assembly GCF_036365525.1 of Heterodontus francisci. Taxonomy (NCBI): domain Eukaryota; kingdom Metazoa; phylum Chordata; class Chondrichthyes; order Heterodontiformes; family Heterodontidae; genus Heterodontus; species Heterodontus francisci. The sequence continues at coordinate 55,470,202 of NC_090396.1, read as the reverse complement.
TTCTTACCTTAAGCTGTTTATTTTAACCAGTTGAGACAAGTTGTTAAATAGCAGATGGAGGAAATTCATTCAAACAGTTAATGCTTTGTGTGTTCATATCGCACAGCACAATTTGTCTCCATTTAGCATTTCAAACAAGCATTTTTACCTGCTGGCAAGTATCCAAATCACTCTTGTTTTATTTTAATATTTAACAACCTCCCAATTTAGACTGAAATGCAAAAGATAACAACTGATTGCAAGTAAGACTGCAAAGCAGACTTACAGGGGATCAGTAACTGTATAGAGTAGCTCGTAAGAGAAAAAAGCAGATACATTGGGCTGGATTTTCAAAACAGGGTAGGGAACCCGACGGCCAACTGATTTCTGGGTCCCGACCCTGTTCCTCAGCTGTGTTGCCAATGCGATGCCATCTTCAAATGGTAATGCCCTAACTGGGCAGGAGGTGAGCTCAGCGCCCAATTACTGATACCGAGTGTCTACAGGAAGCGGGAGCTGCCTGTCTGTCGCCAGAGGCAAACGCAAGCGGCAGCCATGATGTGGTCTCCTGCTGCCTTGCCGAGGAAAGCAGGCAGCTCCTTAGAAGACAGCAAAACGAACAGGCGAGGCAGAGGTTCATTTATAAAAGAAAGTTCCGCACTGGGCCGGCACAAGATCCCCCTAGGACGAAAACATTTCTTCTTCAGCCAACCAAGTCAGCCCCCTGCAAGCCTGACATCCGAGCACTATCGTGCACCAGATGGTTGGGATCGCAGATTACTATTCAAAAATTGTGGTGCCAACCCGCAAACCCCGCCCCCCCCCCGCCCCCACTCCGTCCCCTTAACAAGCTCCTAAAGGAGCTTAATGGCTCCTTAATTGGAGGTGAGCAGCTTCCTTGTTCTGTCCAAACCCTCCGCCATCACATTAAAAATTGCGGACTGTCCCTGGAAGCATTGGGTTCAGGAGACAACTTCCGTGACCACAATTTTGAAATCACGTCCGCATCCGCTCCCGACCCCAGGGCCCTTTCAAAATCCAGCCTACGGTGTCCCGAAAGCTCCAACTGGGCATGTTGACTACACTTTATGAAGCTGGTGCAACAGCAAATGCGATACCTTCAGCAGTGTGAACTTCTCCTTTTTCAAAAACAAATGAATTGTAATCAATGTGATTGGTGAGACAACCCCCACATCTTGTCAATCAGGTCACTGCACTTGTTTAACAGCCTGGTAAAATGCCTTGCAAGACACTCTACTAGGGAATGAAACCTCTTTAACCCTTTGCAACTGTCACATAAAATGTGTGAGTGAGAAGACAAGATGAAGCCTTTGATTTATTCCACCTTCAGCAGGCCCAAATTTCAGGTAATCACAAAGCTCAAAGCCGCAATGAAAGATATCCTGCTCCAAGACAAGACAAACAGTGATTAGACGCACACTGTGTACTGCCACTGGACTGCTGGGGATCAGAAAGTGTGCTGCAAAATGCCACCCACTGGACCAACAGAGATAAACTAACAATGATCAGTCACACACCGCCACTTGAGCAAGAAAGATAGATGTAGAAATTTCAATGCGTTGCATCTAATTTTCGGAAAATGTCTTTAAAATATCTAGGCACTTGTCTAAAACAGACATCGGTCCCCTTTTGAATCTGTAAATTAGAGGCCTAATGGCAGTTCACAAATCGTTTAGAAAAGTAGTTGGGACTGTCCCACTCACTATTTGTCAGTGACCTGTGCAGCCGGCCATAAAAGGTCAGTTATAAAAAATGTTTAAAAAAAGTTTTCCTGCTGAGTCAGGAGGAGGAGGAGCAAACTTTCCCTGCATAACATTGGTAAAAAGTAGCTTGCTGTAAATGTCCTCAATTGCAAAGCTGAAAAAAGACCTTTCCATGCACGAACATCTGAAAAGGATGGATCGGAAAAGACCCACTAATCCATCCAGCCTGTCCCACACATTTGTTATGCATCGCAATGCAGATGATTGCTACCCACCCAAAGCCAAGTAAACTCCTGGGAGAGGCAAAAAAAACCAGACAAAAACCCAGCATTTAAAAGGGGGAAAAATCCGAAAATTCCTCCCCAACCCCTTAAGGCAAACAACCCAAGTTTGGGCGATTACATTGTCCGTGATCACTTCAGTCAAAATTGATGGGTTGGATTTTATAAGCTCGCTGTCGAGAATAAAATGGCAGTCTGCCTGTGCGGACCGCACGTTGCGGTGCCGCCGCAATAGTCAGCGCTGCGGCTCATTTAAATGGCCGGGCGAAACGCCCTACCCGCCCCCACCCTCCCCCCCACGCCGCCGATGACATGGAGGGGGTGGGCAGTCCGTCCCCGGCAACAACATCAGGCGCCACTGTGCAGGCACCGACGTCATTTTTAATGGGCTTTGAGCCCTACATTACAATTTAAATTTTTAAAGAGATATTGAATTAGATTTTATTAATTAAATAAATGTTTCTCGCCCCTCTCCCACCACCCCCCCATAAACATACAATTCATTCCTTGCCCTCTCCCCACTCAAAATACTTACCTTGTGAACCTGACCTTCCCTTCCCCCCCCCCCCCACAAAGTTGATAAACTTTTAACCCACCATCCCCTACACCAATCAGATTAGCTTGATCCTGCTCCCCCCACCTCCCGCACTGAAATACTTACCTGCTGCCCACTCCCCACCGGTGGCCCACATCGGATCTCTAAAGGCACACAAGTGCCGGCCACCGGCAGCGGAAAGGACGGTGGGAGTGGGTAAGTACTTAATTCATTTATTTCAATAAATGAACGTATTTAGATTTGGCTGCCATCGCCGACTGGCGGGGGGCCCAGCACGAGGCGTCACCACCGCCAGCAATATGTGGCCAAGCCATCCCAGTGTCAAGGCATATGGCGGACCTCTCCCGGAGGCATTTTCCAGCCCTCCCGCCAAGACCTCTTACTTTGAAACTGTGCCCCCTAGTTCTAGATTCCTCCACAGGAGAAACATCCTCTCGGCATCTCTTAAGCCCCCCTTGGAATCTTATAAGTTTCAATAAGATCACTGCTCGTTCTTCTAAACTCCAATGAGTATAGGCCCAACCTGCTCAACCTTACCTCATAAGACAAGCGGAAGCAAATATAAGGATTTTACATAAATATCTAAGACACTGGAGCAGATTTGCCCATTCCTGTGCCTAGGAGTACAGAATTATTTGGACACAGTCACTAAAGGAAAATTTGGTCCACTAAGTATAACAGGCCAATCCTGAGAACTGTTCGGTAAACAATTACAGGATGACGGATCATCGGTACAAAGAGGTAAAACAGGCTAGGATTGATGTCATGAAGCACTTCGTGCAAAAATCGAATAATGCCTCGAATGGTCTTCTGGATCGGGCAGTGGAGGCAAAATGTCTGCAGTCATTCAAAAAGCAGTTAGATACTGCAATGGGAAGATCATAGGTTACTATGAAGGATGTGCTAGATGGACTGAATGGCCTGACTCACTTGTGCTTACCTTTGTAGTTAGTGTAAACAACTTAAATGCATGTAACACATTTAACGAAATGAACATGTCAAGATCTCGCGAAAAGAAATAGATGCTGGGCAACCTATCAGTTATAAGAGCTGACTGAGGCATGACAGATGATAGCTGTTACATAGAATTACATAGAATACACAGAAACAGGCCATTCAGCCCAAGCAGTCCATGCCGCCCATTTATGCTACTCCAGCCTTCTCCCATTCTTCTTTATGAGAAGAGAAATTTTTTCTCTCAGAGGGTTGTGAGACTTTGGAACTCTCTGCCTCAGGAGGTGGTGAAGGCAGGGCCATTGAATCATTTTAAGGCGGAGGTAGATTGATTCCCTTGCTTAACAAGAATCTAAGGTTATCGGGGGTAGACGGAAGTGTGGAATTCGAGACACAAACAGATCAGCCATGATCTTATTGAATGGCGGAGTAGGCTCGAGGGGCTGAATGGCCTACTCCTGCTCCTAATCCGTATGTTCATCTAACTCTATCAGCACACCCTCTATTCCCTTCTCCTCGTATGCTCATCTAGGTTCCCCTTAAATGCATCTATAATATTCGCCTCAACTACTCATTGTGGTCGCTAATTCCACATTCTCACCACTCTCTGGATAAAGAACTTCCTTCTGTGAATTCCCTGTTTGATTTCTTGCTGACTATCTTACATTTGTGGTCTCTGGCTTTGTTCTTCCCCACAAGTGGAAACACTCTCCCTGTCAAAACACTATCAAAATCTTCCATAATTTTAAAGACTAATATGTCATCCCTCAGTCTTCCAGCTTGTTCATCCTTTCCCGATAGGCATAACCTCAAAGTTCCAGTATCATCCTTGTAAATCTTTCTTGCACCCTCTCTAGTGCCTCGAAATCCTTTTTAAAATATGCAGAACTGTATAGATTGCTGCAAGTATTGTCTAACCAAGGCTCGAAATACGTGTTGATCATGCTTTGAAGATGAGCAGAGTAGCTGCAAGGTGGAACGTTAGTGAGAATTTTACAGAGTAGAGCTGCGATACCTGAAGGCTCTGCCAATGAAGAAGTGTTGGAAGTGGGAAGGTATGCAGAAGGATAGTATTGTCAGAAGGCCAGCACGCATGGGCCAGCCCATAGAGCTGAAGCAGATGACAGAGGCAGGCTAGGATGAGGCTGTGGAGAGATATTTAAACAAAGATAATGGTTTTGAATTCAACGCATTGAGGATGTTGAACCTGTAGAGATTACAAGCACAGGGATATTGGGAAACTTGGACTTCGTGTAGGACAGCATGGGTGACAGAGCTTTGGATGAGTTGGAATTTATGTAGGATGTAGTTTAGGAGGCTGACAAGCACAGCATTGGAGAATTTGAATGTGGAGGTCATAAAAGCAAGAATAGGGATATCTGAAATTGGTGAAGGTGGTGAAGGTGAGGGAAGTCGGGTGTAATGTAAACAGTTCTGGTCAAGTGCATAATGGTCTTGGCTTTTCATAGGATATGGAGTTTGAAGCTCAGCTCCTGGCTGAACAGGGGATCCTAGGTTGCATGCATTTTGCTTTAGCCTGAGCAGCTGTTAAGGTCACTGACTTGAAAAGTTAACTCTGCTTCTCTCTCCACAGATGCTGCCAGACCTGCTGAGTATTTCCATCATTTTCTGTTTTTAGTACAGTTATGGTGGTGGATTCAGGATGGTGGTAAAGAGGTAGAGCTGATTAACGTCAGGTAACATGTAGAAACTGACGTCATGTCTATAGATAATATTGCTGAGGGTTAACATGCAGATGAGAGATAGAAAGTGGCCAGATAGTTCAGAGGTGACCATGTGAGGACATTGGGGGAAAGCAGTGCATGATGTGTGCTGGTCACTTTGGTCAAAAGAGTCAGTGTCACAGAGATGAACCACAGAGCATAACAATGGAGGAAAATTGAATAATCAACCATGTTGAATATGGTGGAGACCCCTAGGGGAACAAAAAGTGATAAAGCACCACGGTCAGAGTCACCAAGATGCTACTGGTGAAAAGAGCATTCTTGTCTGTGAGTAGAACTTATATTGGACTAAAGAAATTTGAACAGAGATTGATAGGAAGGATGTGCTCTGCGCTAGTAATACAGATTTTTGAATGGAAAGGGAGGTTAGGGATGGGACAGTAGTTGGAAATGGGATTGTTGAGTAGGCTGTTGATTATGGCAGTTTTGAAGGGAAAGGGAACAGCAGTAATTGTGTGAGGAATAGTTGTGTGCCTTTAAACAGCCTAAAATTTATTGCCCCAACTAGGAGCAAAAATATTTAAAAAAATAATTTGACCAGTCCAACGGGCAACAAAAAGGGATAGCTGGAAGGCAATCTTGTCAAAAAATGACACACAGATGCAGAGGCAAGCCTGGGACAAATGCAAACTCAAGAGAGTTTGAATTAGATTAAACTTCTTACACAATAATAGAGCTGAAATGGTCCAGGTTGGCTTATTTCACATATTTCACTGAGTGCTCATCCCTTGTAATGTCAGGCCAACTTCAGCAGTTACTGAAAAGCCACATAATTAATCAAAAACAAACTGAAGAGAATCATGAAAGTTTAAGCAGAGAAGGTTATTTTCACCCGCTGTATCTGGGCCATACTGGTTCCACACTACTCTGGTCCCGTTTCTTGCTCTTCCCCAGTTGTTTATCTTACTCCCTCTTAAACATTGTGATGGAATTGACTTCAATATTTACTTCAGGTAATGTATTCCATTTTCTGACAACTGAACATAAGAAAATTATTCTAACCATTCACTTGTGTTTCTAGTACTAACCATAAGCTTACTTCCCCTTGTTACCAATTCACTAAGCAGTGGAAATAATCTTTCTCTTTATACCCTCTCAAATCCTTTCATAATTTAGATCACTTCCATTCGATCTCTTCTCTGCTCCTGTGAAGACAGCTCTGGTTTTCAAGTCTCTCATTATATCTCTATGCTCAGTCTATTGAGTATGTGTATGTCATGATTTTCTTTGCGCAAAACTCTTAACTGGATATCTTAAATTTTATACAAATACCATTTTAATCCTCTGAGTACTTGCAGCACCACTTGTGTCAAGTGTATACAGTTCCCCATTGTTGATCAAGTGTCAGGCTATTGAACTGGCAAAGCCTTAACCACAGGACTATAGTACAGGCATGATTTAAAGCTTTATGGTCAGTTGTAGCAGACTTTATTGCAGGACTCAAAAAAATCCATTGATTAAATGGAATATCACCCGATTAAAGAGCAGTTCTTGGCAGTCTCGGTCATGTAGAGATCTGTGATAAGGAATTTGTGCCTGTAGTTAATTATAACTCTACCACATTCATGGGAATACCCCCATAATACACCATTATTTATGAGATGTTTCCTAAATCTCAGGTATGTGTTTAGAGTTAGAACCTAGACTTTGTTGAAAATCGAAACCATTATACACTGGACCATGTAGATTAGATGAGAGAGAGACAGCTGGATGGGTTAAGCACATATAATAATGTCATTTTACTACTTGGTAAGAACATATAGATGCATAACAACAGTTGACTCTTCATTGTTTATTTAACATTTTGTGTTGAATCTATATTAAGCTAGTTTAACTACTCCAAACCCACGAATGAGAGAAAATGAAATAAACTTCACTAAGTCAGCTTGGTCTTGTGAAAGGTTCATCTGTGTTAAATAAGCTTGATTGCTACAGTCATATAAATGAGAGATCATGAAGGCTCTAACATCTTACAGTGCTAATTCCTGATTAGATGACAAGGGAAGTGTGCCCTAATGAGGTAGGACTCTCTCTCGAGTTTATTCGTTCTCCACCAAAAAGTAGAATGGACCAATTAGTGGCATACTTTAAATAGTGAAACATATCCAGTAATAGAAGGTAGTTTTAACGTCAGTCTAAATTAGAAGTTTATTAATGTCATATTTCAATCTTGAATAATAAAAAAATTATACAAATCTTACATATCGAAAAGATGCTGTACAAGCACCTGTGGGGATTGTGAAACAGCAGATGCATATTCCTCAGTTATACAGGCAACAGAGACACTCCATAGTTGCCTCACAGCGACTGACACCACTGACCACCTCTAGGCGCTTACCCATTGTCTCTCGAGACAAGGAGGCCAAAGAAGAAGAAGAAGAAGAAGAAGAAGAGAAATTAAAAATAGACCATCTAAAATACAGCTAATGAAGTAAGGGTGTATTGCAATAAATACTTCCCCTTCCCATCTTTTATCCCAGTGATTCCATGATGTCATTCATTTTTCAAACAAACTAGTGCCAGAGAGTAGGAGAGCATGACTTATCAATCCCCTTTGTCAATGTTTCTCTGTGACTAGCTGACTGCAGGTGCACTTCACCAGGCAAGTTTGGTCTATGTCCTGAATGAAATAAGAACATGTGGTGATTCAGGCAGTGGCCCAACCACAGAGCATTTGAACTCAGTCAACAAAGGGAAGCAATTTTTGACAGGATTAATTAAAGACCTCATAGCAAAGGATCCGCTAGGCAAGAGTGATCTTAACTTGATAGAATTTCACATTCATTTTGAGGGTGAGAAACGTGGGTCCATAAATAGTGTCTTAAACGTAAATAAAGGCAATTACAAGGGTACGAAGGCAGAGTCGGTTAAAGTGGACTGGGAAAATAGGGCGGCGCAGTGGTTAGCACTGCAGCCTCACAGCTCCAGGGACCCAGGTTTGATTCTGGGTACTGCCTGTGCGGAGTTTGCAAGTTCTCCCTGTGACCGCGTGGATTTTCGCCGGGTGCTCCGGTTTCCTCCCACAGCCAAAGACTTGCAGGCTGATAGGTGAATTGGCCATTGTAAATTTCCCCTAGTGTAGGTAGATGATATGGGATTACTGCAGGGTTAGTATAAATGGGTGGTTGTTGGTCGGCACAGACTCGGTGGGCCGAAGGGCCTGTTTCAGAGCTGCATCTCTAAAAAAAAATAAGATAGTAGAGAATTAATAGCAGACATTTCAGAAGATTTATCATAACTCTGAACAAAGATATAGTCTATTGAGGAAGAAAGGATGTACCATCCATAGCTAACTAAGGAAGTCAAGGGTGGTATCAAATTGAAAGTAAAGGTGTACAATGTTGCGAAGACCAGTGGTAGGCCAGAAGATTGGAAAAATTTTAGAAACCAGCAAAGGATGACTAAAAAAAATAAAGAGGTACAAATTGGAGTATGAGAGAAAACTAGCAAGAAATATAAAAGCTTCTACAAATATATAAAAAGGAAAAGAGTGGCTAAAGTAGACAATGGTCTCTTCGAGGGTGAGACTGCATAACTAATAATGGGAAATGAGGAAATGGCAGAGGTGATGATCAAGTATTTTGTATCCATCTTCACTGTAGAAGACACAAAAAGCATCTGAAAAATAGTAGAAAATCAGGAGGCAGAAGGGAGGGAGAGAGGCATAAATTTAAAACTATCACTAGAGAAAAAGTAATGGGAATACTAATGGGACTAAAAGTTGTCAATTCCCCTGGACCTGATGGCCTGCATCTAAGGAAGTGGCTTCAGAGATAGTGGATGTGTTGGTTGTAATCTTCGAAAATTTCCTTGATTCTGGAAAGGTCCCAGCGGATTGGAAAATCACAAATGTAACATGTCTGTTCAAGAAAGGGAGGTCGAGACAGAAAGCAGGAAACTATAGGCCAGTTCGCCTAATGGCTGTTGTTGGGAAAATGCTAGAATCCATTATTAAAGAGGTAGCAGCAGGACATCTAGAAAATCGTTATACAATCAGGCAGAGCCAACATGGTTTTGTGAAAGGGAAATCGTGTTTGACAAATTTATTAGAGTTCTTTGAGGATGTAACAAGCAGGCTGGATAAAGGGGAACCAGTAGATTGCAGTGTATTTAGATTTCCAAAAGGCATTCAATAAGGTGCCACATAAAAGGTTACTACACAAGATAAGAGTCCATTCTGTTCGGGGTAATATATTAGCATGGTTAGAGGACTGGCTAACTAACAGGAAACAGAGAGTCGGGATAAATAGGTCATTTTCAGGGATGGCAATCTGTAACTAGTGGAGTGCCACAGGGATCAATGTTGGGGCCTCAACTATTTACGATCTATATTAATGAGTTGGATGAAGGGACTGACTGTACTGTAGCCAAATTTGCTGATGATATGAAGGTAGGTAGGAAAGCAAGTTGTGAGGAGGATACAAAGCAGGGCGGGTGGGGGAGGGATAGGCAGGAAAGTGAAGTTAAGACCACTATCAGATTAGCCACACTCTTATGGAATGGCGAAGCAGGCTCGAGGGGCTGAATGGCCTACACTTGCTTCGATTTCTTACGTTCTAATGTAAATTGAACTGACAGGCACAAACTCACAACCTTCCAGTTGGAAGTCAAACATCCTCATCACTGCATTGAAATGTACAGCTTCTTTTTATTCAAATCAAACTTCTAACAAACAAAAAAAAGATGTGAACTGATTTAAGTAGGTTAATAATTTGTATATGAACACTCAGTTGCTGCAACACCCCCACCCCCCCCCCCGCCAACATGTTTACTACAATTACCGCTGAGTGCCATTTCACCCTCATTTTTACTGAACAATCAGGAAAAATAAACTTAAATGGAACTACATCTTTAAGGCTTTTTTTTTAAGGCTATGCAGAGATTACAAAAACTTCCTGCCTGCTCAAATTTACACTGAGATGTCACAGTAGATTTACAATTGCTAAACAATTATCCAAACCACCTGGTTAACCACATATACTGTTACGTTTGCCTTCTCGAATCAGGACTGCTGATGCCTTTGGCACAGTGCAGGTTCAGTACATTCTCTAAACCCACAGTATCCACTCATCTTTATCAATGCTACTTGATTGCCTTGACCTGGATGTAAGTCAACTGCACATTCACAAGTACACAGAGTACTAAGTATGATTTGATTTCACCTTCAAAATACATGTAGGTTTGGTACAAGAGTTCAGAATGTCATATTATGGGAGCAAAGTTCAAGCAGTTCATACAAGTTACATGGACTTTGAGACAGTGTTAGTGTCTTTAAAAGGAGATTGCCACATTTCAGGAAGGGAATTAAATTTCCGAAGAAGGGTCACTGACACGAAACGTTAACTCTGCTTCTCTTTCCACAGATGCTGCCAGACCTGCTGAGTGAATCCAGCATTTCTTGTTTTTATTTCAGATTTCCAGCATCCGCAGTATTTTGCTTTTATTTTCGGGAATTAAATTAGTTGGATCCTGGGCAGATCAGCATCATTTGCTGATCAATAACATACAGGCAAAGCAATTACATTTTCCAAAGTTCTGCCAAGCCACATTCCATGGGTGTTTATTATCATGTTATCTCATCATTAGCATTTTAAATCTGCTATATAAAGACTAAAAGGATGGTGCGGGTTGTGGGGGGGTTGGAGGAATTCTCCTCTTTGGGATTTCTGTCACTCCCATCTGTATTTGTGCCAATCCTGACCCATTTTCCTGGGTTGGGACTCACTGCATATGCATGGCAGGCTCCTGCAGCATTCCTATTGTCAACAGGGAGTCAACAGTGCCAGTGAGGATTCTCTGATATACCGCTGGCATGGAATATAGAACAGGGAGAGACCATTTAGCTCTTCAAGACTGTTCCACCATTTAATGAGATTATGGCTGATCTGTGACTTAACTTCATAAATATCGCCTTTGTCTCATATCCCTTAATCTGACAATCCCTTAATAGGAGAGGCAACAAAGGGCTTTAAACGGATAAAAGCGCCTTGAAGATCAGAAAGAAGGTACCTACTGAAGTCCTTGGCCGAGACTGAGGCATTCAGCAGGAAAAGAATCTCAGGCCGACTGGGGGGAGAGGAACCCGCTACAAGGCCTGCTTGCTACATAGCTACAATTCTGGCCCTTAAAGGCTGCCTCCTGGGGCCTACAGCAGACCTGGGAAGTGGCAGTAACTGAGGTGGAAAGGAGGGAAATTCACTGGGGACCTGGGTGCCACCTCCACCTCAATTTGCATATGGTAGGAAGAAGGGGCAGCCAACAGCAGCACCAGTGGGGACTCCTGGTTGGGGTGCTGAGGCAGTGATAGGCCTCACCTATCCACTGCGATCTTGTCTGATTTCAAGCAGAATGGTGGAGGAGAATGCCTTCTTGAATCTTTCATCATGAAAGTTTGAAGTTCTGGTCTAATGGCCACCAGGGTCGTTTTGTGCATTAAAAAGAATAATTGCATATTTGGATCATTTATGATGCAATTCAAGAGATGACACCATTTCTCATGACTGTTATACCAAAGCGGGATTGTGAGTTTTTCTGGGTTGCAATGAGATTGCAGGTCATTCACTGGTTTGCATGCATTATGGTGCAAGAACATCTGTGGAAAAACTAAACTTGAAAGAACCATTCTGCTAGATCAAACAAGGCAATTTTCCATGATGTGACTCGTATTAGTACATTGATTAGCATTTTACATGTTCTAACTGGCTGTCCTGCAGACCTGATTCCTTGGCAGCTCCCTACATTCTAGGAACACATTTGCATTTCAAAGCTAGAGGCTATCGTGCAGCATGTTCTCTACCGGACTGGAGCCCTTAAGCAGATTAATGTGAGAGGCGACAGTTCTCTGTCCCAATTCCAACATAGAAGCTGCTGCAGGCAGCACTATAACCACATTAGAAATTATGTGTATTATGTAACACGGTTGAATCCTGTTAAAACATATGATGACTGAGTTTGCCAAGTAATGTTATGCTTGGATCCCGATTTCCATAAATCAGCGATAATACTAATTCGCAAATCTTTGTAATGCAGCTCATTTAATCAGTTGTTCAGTAATTCGATCAACAAAATAATGCTCAACAAAAGCATACTTTGCCCAAAAGTAATAAGATATCTTAAATTCGCCACCGACTCATGGCAATATTTTGGATTGGCTGCCTATGTTTAGAGTGCTGAGCAATAAGAATGGATAATTGGGGAAGACTTTATGCTTGGTTGAGAGTTTTCCATTTGGATTTATGCTTGGATCAGGAAGTCAGTCCAATGGTCACGACTCCAAAATGACTTAGTAAATTGGGATCCTTTGACTGGAGCAGCTACCCATTTACCAGGAGTCAGCTAGATAAAACATCATTATGAATTTGAAGCTTGCTGCAGAAAGCTGGTTTTGTTGTGGCCTGATATAGGCTTTGATGACTTTGTCAAATCTCTATAAAATAAAAGGAAATAAAGTAACGAATGTTTCATAGATTTTGAGTGCCTCACAGCCGAAGAGAATGTATATCTGGCAGTATCGTTGGGCAGTAAAGAATTAGAAGACACGCATTTGGGCCTTTATAATGTCAGTGATCATTTTGGTACAAAACAAATTCAATCACTGTAGCAACTCCAAATGCTTGAGCTCGGGCTTCAGATTTGGACTAAGAAAAGGCTGGATTTTTAATGCAGTAATGATTACAAGAGTTTCAAATAAAATGCACCAGCACATATACATCATACATACACATTATACAGAGGAGAGAACTACAGTTTGAAAATTATGGCTTTATTATGACATATCTGCAGATGCTGACCACAGATTTCATACAGAATGCTGCTTAGGACAGTGACATACAATCCTACAGCTGGAATTGGGAACCTGTTCTTTTCTAAGTGTACACTGGACTTAATGTGCAGTATTGACACCATCACTGGAAGAAGTCTTTCTCCATGTTCAAAGGAGAACATTAGTAATTTCTGAAAAAAATACTTTGTGCGTAGTAGGTGCTTCTGATACTTGTGGATGTGCTTCCATTCCGGAAAACATACAGTTCAGACCTGATACTGAGTTTCATTGGCTCAAACATCTCTCAATTGGCATGCTTACTGGTCTGAATTCCAATTTGAGGGTTTTCTGCTGATCCAAGGGCTGACAGTCCTTCTCACCGAATCAGTGGAGCCGATTTTTCATGTGTGGGGAGCGCCTTAGGGGATCTGTGGGAGTGCAGAATAATTGCACCAGGATCTCGTACCAGATATGACTCCTACAAACTCTTCCAACCTGATTCCTTTTGTCCACTCCTGAAAGTACTTTCCATCCCTAACTCTGTAACCTCCTCCAGCCCTATAATTCTCCAAAATCTCTGCATTCCTCCAATTCTGGCCTCTTAAGCATTCCCAATTTTGGTCATTTCACCACTGCGAACGTGCTCTCAGCTGCCTAGGCCCTAAGCTCTGGAGCTTCCTCCCTAAATCTCACCATCACTCTGCCTCTCTATCCTCTTTTAAGACACTCCTTAAAAGCTACCTCTTTGACTATGCTTTTGGCCATGTAGTGTCAAATTTTAAATAAAAACAAGAAATGCTGGAAATACTCAGCAGGTCTGGTAGCATCTGTGGAGAGAGAAGCAGAGTTAACGTTTCAGGTCAGTGACCCTTCTTCAGAACTGGCAAATATTAGAAATGTGAAAGGTTATAAGCAAGGAAAGCAGGGGTGGGGCAATAGATAACAAAGGAGAAGATGTAGATAGGGCAAGGTCACAGAATAGCTGACCAGGTGGTCATGGAGCAAAGGCAAACAATATGTTAATGGTGTTTGAAAGACAAAGCATTGTACAGATAGGGTGTTAATGGACTGCGGGGGGGGGGGCAGTTAATATAAATTTATATTTGAAATGTTTATTTATTATACTAAAGACTATATATATATATATATATATATATATATATATATATATATATATAATATGTCGTGCATTGATTGACAAACTTACACCTCATAGACGGTTGGAAAAACAAGGATTGCATCAGGGCCATATCCCTGGATTTGCAGTTCATAAATAAAACAACTTGACAAAGCCTTTATTGAACAACTGATATTAACCTTCAAAGCTGCAAGGTTTATTGAAGTGTTCATCTATAAGCAGTGGAATAATGAAGTAGCTTGAGTTCCCAACAATTATATGGCCGTGCATACAAATGCCAGTTAACTAAATTCACATCTTCTGAAATGCAATTTTAATTGATGCTGCTCTCCCAAAAATGTCTGTCTATTTCAAAGGTTTCTTGTGCCACTGTGGCCAGTGCAAGGAACGTGTGCATTACTGTACATCATTGGTGAAGGATTTGCTTGCCATTGCTGGGTTTTGTGACTAGTGGCAAATAGCAATACAGAATTAAGATCAGCATTATTTTTAAAAACACAAGTGCAATGACAGCACCTCAGTCAGGGGCAGAAAAAGGAAGATACTAGTGGCTACTGACAGCAACGGTTGAAAAACGGAAACTGGAAAAGCCATGGGCTTGTTCAGCATGATATTAATTTACTATTTTGTTTCGATAATTTATCAATGCAGTGGTTGGAATTCAGAAAAGCAGTTCAGGTAAGGACAAATGGCATCTCTGATCATCTCTCAATTTCTCCACTGTCTCTAAATTGTCAGTCTGCTTGTCCAACATCCTGTACTGGATAAACAGAAATTTCCTCCAATTAAACATTGGGAAGACCGAAGTCATTGTCTTTGGTCCCCAATACAAACTCCGTTCCCTAGCCACCGACTCCATCCCTCTGCCATGTGGCTGTCTGAGACTGAACCAGACCGTTCGCAAACTTGGGGTCATACTTGACCACATATCTGGGTAAGCACTGTCCACCAATTTCCACCTCTGTAGCAATGCCCAACTCTGCCCCTGCCTCAGCTCATCTTCTGACGAAACCCTCATCCATGCCTTCGTTACCTGGCGGGCCTCCCAAGTTTTACCCTCTGTAAACCTGACATCATCCAAATCTCTGCTGTCCATGTTCTAACTTGCACCATGCCCTCTTCACCAATCAGTCCTGTGCTCGCTGAGATACATCAGCTCCTGGTTAAGCTCTGCTGTTATGACCTCAGTGAGACTGTTAATGTTAAAATACAAGATATGAAACCCAAGACCAATTTAAAGAATTACATGACAAGAATTCATGTTTTAAAGACTTTTATTGTAACGACTAAACTAAAACAAATATCCAACAGCGAAATAGGACTTTGCAAGTAGCTGATATCCCAAATTACAAAGGTATTTTCTTTACTGATTAAACTACTTGAAAACCTCACACCATACTTATCCATTACACAGTCCTTTTTGATGGTGAAATATTTGTGGTTAAAAGTCCCAAGCTCCTTACAGTTGCAATGGGTTGGCTCTCCCAGACCTTTTCAAAAATCAATGTCCTCTTCGCTCACATCTCTGTGCACTTTCAGCCTGGACATCCATGAATAAGGCAATTGCTGGTGATCCTGTTGGTCTTCTACTTCTCTGCAAGCTTCAACTCTCAAAACAGTTTCAAGTCTTCACAGCCTCTCGTTGTATCAGGCTTCTGAGAGCAGGCGTTCCCACTCCCTCTCTCTCTCTCCCTCTCGAAGCTGCCAATGCTGGCTGTCTTTCTTACAGCCTGCTCTGAGGCGGCAACCGTTGGGTTCCCTTCTTGCAGCCTGTCTGTTTTCAGAAAATCTGCTAAATTTATCAGGACTCAAAGGTCAATAGCTTATTGTCTGTTCCAATATGCAAAATATAGAAATCTGGTTTCACAGAGCTACATAGGCCTTCCATTGTTTCCAGGTGTTAACAGCTGCCTGGTACATTTGCATCTTCAGAATCACGAATTCCTTATTTATGATCCGTAAGTCTGAGGGTGAAACCCATCGTTCTTCAAGGGTTACCCCTGCAGTCTCTTTTTCAAAGAAGTCTTTGAGCTGTGTTCTCTGTTGTCCTCTCCTTTAGTAGAATGGATGTGAGGTCACCTGACCTTCCAGGCTCCATCTTACACTTTTAAAAATGACAATTTTTAAAGCATAAACATGTTATAAAGTCCAGGGTCCGTAACAACCGCATCAATTTAAAAATTCTCATCCATGACTTCACCCCTTCCTACCTCTGTAATCTCCTCCAGCCCTACTATCCTCTTAGATATCTGCACTGCTCTAATTCTGGCCTAAAGTATCCTCAATTTTAATTGGTGGCCATGCCGTCTGCTGCCCAGGCCATAAGCTCTGAAATTCCCTCCATAAACCTCTCCACCTCGTTCCCTCGCTTTCCTCCTTGAAGATGCTCCTTAAAATCTGCACCTTTCACCAAGCTTTTGGCCATCTTTCCTAATACCACCTTATATGACTCGGTGTCAAATATTGTTTCATAATGCTTCCGTGAAGCACCTTGGGACATTTTATTATGTTAAAAGGTGCTATATAAATACATTGTTGTTGTTGATAATGTGCAAATCTTTGGTTTGAGCTGGTTCCAATCCTGCTATTTGCCTGGACATAGAATGAGGGATTTCTTCTTCACTTACAATGAGCAAACGTACACAAAAAGGAAATGATTGTGCTTGCTGGATTTCAGTGCTTCTTAGTTTCCTTCTGGGCAATGTGAGCAAAATCTGGCTCAAAGTTGCAAAACACCAGCTTGTCCTCCATTTGATTTAACCTCTCCCCAGTTCCTTGAATATCAGGTAAGATGTGAATTGTTGTTCAGTTTGTGCTCACTTTGAGAAAAGTTATAAATTATTAAGCGGGCAACTGAACTTGAAAGGTTCGGAGCCCAGCTTTCTATCTGCTATTTCACGAGGAGACTGTTACTATAGCGATGGATTTCCACTCTGACCTATGACTGGAATTTGATGAGATATCTGAGTGACTTACGTTTCCACAATGCGTATGGTCTTGCTGGTATCTATGAATGGTATGCCAAACTGAACAAGTAGTGGAAAAAACATGTTTCCATTGAGGTATTATTTATTCAATTCTGTTAATTGGTCAGTTATTTTTACCTCCCTTTCCTATTTGGCTTTCCCCAAGCCACTGACCAATCCACAGTCCTCTGCAAACCTGTGTCTTTGGATTGCATTCTGCAGTGGGAAACAAGGTCAGTTTCCTCCTCCTTAACCTAGTGATGCTGTGGCCAATGTTAACATCCCTACCTTTGCACCAGCTGAGCCCAGCTAACTCCCTGGGCTCAGATGTGATCCAGCTCTATGGGCAATTCACATGCTGGCACTCACAGTTACACATGAACAATGGCCACTTGGCCAAATAACAGAAAGAGAAAACTTGCATTGAAATAGCGCCTTTCATCACCTCCGGACTTCCCAAAGCATTTTACAGCCAATGAAGTACTTTTTGAAGTTTAGTCATTGTTGTAGTGTAGAAAACGTGGCAGCCAATTTGTGTAAAGCAAACTCCGGCAAACAGCATAAGACAAGGATTAGATAACTTTTTTTTAAATGATGACTGAGGGATAAATATTGACCAAGACAAAGGGGAGACCTCCCCTGCTCTTCTTTGAATAGTGTCATATGATCTTTTACATCTCCCTGAGGGAGCAGATGGGGCCTCAGTTTAACCTGCCATCTGAAAGATGGCGCCTTTGGCAACTCCCTCAGTACTGCACTAGAGTGTCAGCCTCGATTATGTGCTTAAGTCTTTGGAGTGGGACTATGAACCTACAACCACCTGTGGCAAGGATTCTACCAGTGTGTCAAGGCTGATACCAGAGGACCACTATAATCTGTGAAACCATATCTCAACAAAGAATGGGAGGGGAGCGCAGAGGGAGAACCAATAAAGTCTTGTTTCATTTAGGGGGGAACTATGCTGAGTTTTAAAAAAATTCATTTGTGGGATGTGGGTGTCTCTGGCTTGGGTAGCATTTATTGCCCATCCCTCATTGCCCTTGAACTGAGTGGCTTGCTAGCCCATTTCAGAGGGCATTTCCAGAGTCAACCACATTGCTGTGTCTCTGGAGTCACACGTAGACCAGACCAGGTAAGGACAGCAGATTTCCTTCCCTCAAGGACATTAGTGAACCAGATGGGTTTTTACAAAAATTGACAATGGTTTCATAGTCACCATGAGACTAGCTTTTAATTCCAGATTTATTAATTGAATACAAATTTCACCATCTGCCAAGGTGGGATTTGACCCCATGTCCCCAGACCATTAGACTGGGCTCTGGATTACTAGTCCAGTGACATTACCACTACACCACCACTGTAAGAGTGGTAAGTCCTCTTCACAAATATACAGTCAGAATGATTGTGGGAGGGAACCACTGGGACAAACCCAGGTCTAACCATGCTGTGGCACAGGGTGCCAACACCTCCTTTGTGTTGTGTAAAATAGTTAAGTGTCCTTACCTTTAATCTTTCTGAACATACTGATTCAATATTTTTATGTTGACTGACCAAAATAATGAGTTGGCACAAACTGACTGCAGATACAAACATTCCTGTTTATCTGAAAATTTAATTCATTCAATGATCCTTTGCATTTTGCACAAAGATCCTAAAGTTATAAGCCTCAGGAAATCAGCTCAGTTTCCTTTTCTCATCAGTGTAGTGTGCATTTTCTCTCTTGCAGAGCATTGCGTGGCAGGCAGCTTCATACTGTTTTGATTGTTATCAAGCAACATGAAAGAGTCAATTGTTTGACTACTGATTACATCACCACTTCCCACTTCAGCTAACATCCCAGCATTTGATCTGCCTGCAGGTGGCCAAGGACCTCTCCAGAAACCGCAGGCCTTAAGGACTTCCCCATACCTGCCCTACCTGCTCCTCACAAGCAACTTAGCACGCAATGCGTTCCCAGTTTATCACCAAATGCACGCAATATGTGCCCGAGTGACAGGAGGAGGAGTTTGCCTCTCTACCACACGAAACATAACCTGAAAACTTGACTGCTACTTTCTCTTCATGTGATCAAAAAAAAATTCAACCAAACCCAAGCAAGGGGGAAAGTTTGAAATAAATGTGCTTAACCCTTAACCTACTGAATCTTCTTAGCACATTACTGAACATAAACCAGGCTTCCATGACCACTGAAAGTATGACTTACATTTATTAAGTGCACTTCATGACCTCATGCTTTACAGCCAATGAAGTATTTCTGAAGTTCAGTCACTGTTGTAATGGAGTGCAACTTTTCTTGAAAGGGAATTTCAAATAAGCTTTCATAAATTCCACTGTCACCAGAGTTGAATCTTGTGAATGGTTCTCAACTGGTATTGTTGTGGAGGGGGAAATCCCTCTCTGCCACAGCTTAAACAATACCTCCCATAAGGGCTCATAATGTTAACAAAATGGGTTGAAATTTATGTTGTCGCCGCTGTAATCGGCGGTGACCGTAAACAATATCAGCCCACACGCGCAGGCGCTTTGCGGAGCTGCCACGATATTAAACGCGGCAGCTCACTTAAATGGCCAGGGCAGACTGCCCCCCTCCCACCCCCGATGACATGGAGTGGGTGGGTGGTCCATCCCCGACAATGGCGTAAGGCGCCACTGCGCAGCATCCCACGCCATTTTAAAGGGCTTCGAGCCCTTCCATTTAATTAAAATTTTTAAAGATACAGTGTTCGTAAAAAATGAAATTTATCCTGACCCTCTCTCACCCGACCCCCCCCACCATAACCATGGAAATAAAAACTTGCCCTCTCTCCCCCCGCAATCAAAACACATACCTTGTGCTTCCGACCTTACCCCCGCAAAGTTTAAAGTTGATGAACTTTACCCCTTCCCACCATCCCCTCGATCAATTAAATTACTCTGACTCAGCTCTCCCCCCATTCCACACAGAGAAATTTACCTGCTCCCCCCTCCCCATCAGTGTTCGGCCTTGGATCTCCGGACAGAAATCCTAAGGCACAGGAGTGCCGGCCACCGCACCAACATGGCACCAGAACAGACAGCGGGAGCGGATAAGTAATTAAATCCTTTATTTTAATAAAATAACATATGTAAATTTTGGTCCCATCGCCGAGTGGCGGTGGGGGGCTGCCATGATGCCTCACTGCCGCTGGCAATATCAGGCTGGCTTTCCCACTGTCGAGGCCCGTGGCGACCTCTCCAGGAGGCATTTTCCAGCCCTCCAATGCCACGACCCCTGACGTCGGGGGGACTGTAAAATCCAGCCCGATATCTGCAGGACAAGGTATGTCAGCCAAGAGCGACGTCTCAATTCATTCCATCTTCGCTGCCTCCAGAGAATACTTGGCATCAGGTGGCAGGACCGTATCTCCAACACAGAAGTCCTCGAGGCGGCCAACATCCCCAGCTTGTACACACTACTGAGTCAGCGGCGCTTGAGATGGCTTGGCCATGTGAGCCGCATGGAAGATGGCAGGATCCCCAAAGACACATTGTACAGCGAGCTCGCCACTGGTATCAGACCCACCGGCCGTCCACGTCTCCGCTTTAAAGACGTCTGCAAACGCGACATGAAATCCTGTGACATTGATCACAAGTCGTGGGAGTCAGTTGCCAGCATTCGCCAGAGCTGGCGGGCAGCCATAAAGACAGGGCTAAAATGTGGCGAGTCGAAGAGACTTAGTAGTTGGCAGGAAAAAAGACAGAGGCGCAAGGGGAGAGCCAACTGTGCAACAGCCCCGACAAACAATTTTCTCTGCAGCACCTGTGGAAAAGCCTGTCACTCTAGAATTGGCCTTTATAGCCACTCCAGGCGCTGCTTCACAAACCACTGACCACCTCCAGGCGCGTATCCAATGTCTCTCGAGATCAGGAGGCCCAAAAGAAAAAGAAAAAGAATGTTCCTATGTGGGGTGTAGTGTCGCGTGAACTGTGCGCTGTTGGGTTTTGGTGGTTTCCTTCAATTCAAGAACATATTTGTGCTTTTTCACACTGTAAGCTTTTTTCCATCTAGAAATAATGTTCATTTTCCATTACTTTAAATTGGAATTCACAACTACTTAAACTGGGAAAAAAAAAAATCGCTCCATCTGCAAAAGTTTTATTGTTGCTGAATGATTTGGGAGTGAAACAAATCGGTGTAGTTTAAGTTGTATTATTCTTTCCATGCTTTTCTTTCATGGTAAATGTGTAAGATATGCAGATGGTGCATTGGGATTGGAGTTCAAATTACAGGTCTCCATAACAAGAGGTTTGAAGAGTGATTTTTTTTTCTCCTCGGGTCAAATGCTTTCAAGTCGCATACTGGTAACCCTGGCACCTGAACTGGTCTGACAGACTAAAATGAAACAAACAACAGACTTCTCAGCACCTGTTCGCACAAAGCCACGGTGAGAGATTCTGCTTTGGCTACACGATAGTCTATCAAATTCTCTGCTGGAATAAGAACAATGCATTGACTCAAACACCTGGCCATACCAGGGTGCTTGAGTAAACCCATCAATATCCATGATTGAACAGAAGGTCAAGGGATGCTGGGAGAAATATCACACACTATGTTTATTTCAATGAAACATTGTCTCTTAAAAGACTACTTCAAGTTGAGTCGATAAATATAAACAGATCTTAATTGAACATTTATGTGAAACTGATACTTCAATTTATCTCAACTGATCTATGATAAATTCCACAATTAGGAGAGATATTAACAACATTTAATGTATAATTAAGACCAAATACCACAAACAAAGCCCACCACAACCAAGATCCAATTAGTTTTGTAAAAGGTTTCCCCTATTTGTTAGCACAATGTGGTATATGTTCCTTTATTCACTTGTGTCTCCGGAAAAGCACACGTATAAAGTGGGAAATCAGGAGTTACTTTGGGCTGTTTCCAGACTTTTGTCACAGCAAGAAAGCAATTTGCCATGAGCAGACCAAGCTCCTATGATCAGAAGTTTGGATGCTTTAGGTCCAAAGAAGGTTAAGGGGGAGATTTAATAGAGATGTTCGAAACTGTGTAGGTTTTTGACTGAAGCAACAAAGAAACAAAGAAAAGAAATGCTTTCCTTTCATAAAATCAGGACGTCCTAAAACGCTTTCAAGCCAATGAAGTACTTTTGAAGTGTAGTCATTGTTGTAATGTAAGAAACGCAGCCAATTTCCACACAGCAAGGTCACACAAACAACAATGTGTTAATGACTAGATAGTCTGTTTTAGTGACTATAAGTACAAAGATATGTTTAAATCATTGACTCATGTTCTTATGATTCATTCTTCCTGAGTTCTCTCTAGTTTTGAAGATTGGATGCTCCACACTGCACATAACGTTTTAAATGTGGCCTCACCAGTGATCTATACAAGGTGAAGCATAATTTGTCCTGATTTATGATCAAATGCAGAAGAGATAAATCTCAGTACTTGGCTATCTGTACATTGACTGGAGATTTTCAATGAACATCATTAATCACGAACAAATCTTTTTTTCCACTTGGACATGATTAAATTTACATTTCATGTTTCCTTTTTCAATGTACTTTGGACATATTAAAATATATCTATTATTCTTTCACTCATTCATTGAATTGGTTCAGATCTTCTTCAAAGCCCTATACTTATCCAATGGCATTTTTAAAGTGTCACCAGGAATTTATAAAACACTGACTGGAAATCTCCTCATCAAGGCAGTTCAGGTACAGTATGAACTCTTATCACATGCCTGAAAATCTACTATTTACAGGGCCTAAGTCATTTGCCATCTTATTTTCCTTTGGATTGCCAAGTGAGCTTTCAGTTAAATTAGCTTATTTGTTGTTAATTCTTAACAGCTTTAGTCTTCCATAAAACCACTACATATAGAACTCTATTTGGTGCCTTATGAAAATCCAAGTCTATTATATCCACTGGATATCCTTGGTCCACTAACTTAGTTATACCATCAGACAGTTGCAGTCAATTGGCATGAACTATTGGGCAAGATTTGAACTCACTCAAAATCTATCCACTTGCACCGAGTTAAAATCAGGCCCATTATTTCTAAAAAGCTTGCTAACTATCCCATAACCCCTCTGAGCTCACTCTCTGTCAGGATTACCTCTTGAAATGATTTTCAGAATCCGCTCTAAAGACGTCAGGGCAGCTGAGCAATAACTAACTGCTTCGCTTCTCACTTAGAGTTTAAGTTAGCAACGAACATATTGGCACATCCATAAGAAATTCTTTTGACCTTTTTTTTTAAACAAAGGCACCAACCCCTTTATGTTAATGCATTTTCACAGGTATTTCACAGTAAATTTTAATATCTCCTGAGTTGAGTATTAGGATAATTCTCATCATCCTACAGTTTTCAACCTGCATATTATGAGTTTTCTAAATACATTAACCAGAGCCGCTCCTCTTGCCTCAAAGAATCTAGAGTGTATTTCCTTGATTACATGCCTTGTACACTTCTAGTGTTTGACTTTGGTTATGACACAGGCTTTGTTGATGTTATAGATTCCAGGGCCAACAGGATTGGACTTGACACTTGTCTACAGTCTTTTGTAAAAACTGATGGGCGTAATCCCTTTAACTCATATGAGCTGTGCCCTCCACTTCTATAATTTTACCACTCGACTTCAGAATAAAGGTTTTCAAACTGGGATCCACAAGAATATGCTAGGTCGACCTTGAGGCAATTGATTTCTTCCCACCATCAGATTTCTGTGTTTTTCTGTTGTTATGAAAGTACTTCCATTTTTTAATCTCTTTGAGGACTCGTGTTGTAAAATTGTGGAAATGGATTCTTTTGGAGGACTGAAGTGATGCTGGACTTTGTTTTATTTTAAATAAAAGGTCACTGGAAGGACTTTGGGACTTTATTTAAAAACACTTACTGGAAGTCACATGTCTTCAGCTAAGTAAACAGCAGGTGCCTTCTGATGACAGGAGTTTTTTTTTACAGAGAAGTAACAGGTCAAGATTTATGGTGGTCAAGAGTTGGTTTCGCATTGGCTTGTTTTGATTTATTTGGGGGTCAGCCTGCTAAAAGAGACCAGTTCATCCTTTCTCCACCTCTTTGAGAAGCCCTAAAAATCCAGTGTGTAACAGCTGAAACCCCTGATGGAACATTTCTCCTGGAAAGCCTGCCAGACTAACCCTCGATGTCGCCTGAAGATAACTGCCCCAAAAAGATCCCAGTGACACCCACCCATGCGTGTTTGGTACGCCAGAAAAGGGGCAACTGATATCGTTCCATATCTTATCCTTTTCCTTCAAGAGTAAACAAGTATTTGGCCAAAGTATTTTGTAAAAAAAATGTCTGCAGAGAAAATGTCTATTTTTTCTTGAACTGGTGTGTGTGTGTGTGTGTGTGTGTGTGTTTGTGTTTTGGACTAAGTTAAAAGGGAACTTTTATATTTCAATCTGTGCGTTAATGCTTTGCACCTTTACTGAATAAGTTTTGTTTTATAATAAATTGATAATTTTGTTGTTTATTAAAGCAAGAAAGGGTGCAATGATGAAAATAATTCAGCATCTCACAGCTAGTGAGCAGACCAGTGATACAGTAAGGAAAGAGTTAAGTAAAAACAATTTTCGATGGATAAACCGTAACTGCTTCTCTGTACAATTAGAGCAGACCGTATATTAGAAATATTATTTATCCACCTGGTTGGTGAATTTTATTCTGAAATAAAAATAGATGAATATAATTGGACGTATTGGTAACTGCGCAAACATTTAAACATATGTTGTGACCTGTGGAGAAGTGGAACTGGAGAAAGACAGTGCACTCCTCCCACCTCGGTCGTAACACTGTAAAACACTTTTCCTTTGGGTACATGACATGGTGTTTTGGGATTTAGGAAAAGGGTTACAGGAGTGTATCAATATTTACAGCATTTGTCAGTATTTGAAGGGGATCTTCAGCAGCAGGTCAATGTTTCCCAGAACTCCAGTCCTCGAGAGTGTGCCAGTATTTGGAAAGGGTCCTCAGGAGTGTTGCAAGATCCTATTGGAAGTGTTAACATTTGTAGGGAGTCCCTGAGAATGTGACAATGTGACAATAGCTGCAGGAATTATGACAATATTTGCGGGGATCCAGGGGAGTCTGTTAGTATGTACAGTGGGTCTATTTTTGGTGAACTGCTAAATGACAATTCTAATATACGGTCTGCTCTAATTGTACAGAGAAGTAGTTATGGATTATCCATAGAAAACTGTTTTTATTTAACTCTTTCCTTACTGTGTCACTGGTCTGCTCACTTTAGCTGTGATTTGCTGAATTATTCTCATCATTGCACCCTTTCTTGCTTGCACAAATCACTCTCAATCTACCTGTTCACTTTGAGTGGTGCTCAACAGCACTACACGATTATTGCTTTTCTGCCTCACACCTACCCATTTCTTTCCCAATATTACTTTGTTTGTCTCTATTACTGAGACATGGCGGAAAGAATGGCAGGAATGTCAGCTCAACATTCCCGGTAACAGGGTTTACAAACAAGATAAGACAGGGGGATAAAAACAGAGTGGTGGTGGGAAGGTGACAATATTGATTAAAGAAATAATTATAGCTGTGAGAAGGGATGATATGGGAAAAGGATCAAATGATGCCATATTGGTTGAATTAAGAACAGAAGAAAGGGGCAATCACACGACTAGGAGTGTACAATAGACCCAAAACAGTCAAAGGGAGATAAAAGAGCAAATATGTAGGCAAATCTCTGAGAAGTGCAAAAACAATAGGGCAGTAATAGTGGGGGGATTTAAACTACTGTAGTATTAACTGGGATAGAATTCGTGCAAAAATCGCAGAGGGAGCAGAATTCTTAAAATGCATTCAGGAGAGCCAGTATGTAGCAAGCCCAACAAGGGAGGGGGCAGTTCTGGATTTAGTTTTAGGGAATGAAGCTGGGCATTTGGCAGGGGTATCAGTTGGGGAGCACTTTGGTGGAAGTGGTCATAATTCAGTTAGATTTAGATCAAAGGAAACAAAGTTCTCAACTAGGGAAATGCTAATTTTATGAAGCTGAGATTAGATTTAGCTAAAGGGGACTGGAAACAGTTACTTGAAGATAGATCAGTGCCAGATCAATGGGAGGTATTTAAGAATAAATAGTGAGGTTTCAGAGTAAGTATGTTCCCTTAAAGAAAAAGGGTGGGACTAATAAATCCAGAGAACCCAGGATGTCAAGGGGCTTAAAGGAGAGGATAAAAAAGGGAAATTTCTGACAGATACTGAGGACTCAAAACTTTAGAAAACCTAGAGGGGTATAAAAAGTGTAGGGGTGAAATTAAAAAAGAGATAAGGAAAGCAAAGAGAGGGCATGAGAAAATATTGACAAGTAAAATCATGGAAAACCCAAAGTTTTTTTTTATAAACACATAAAGAGCAAGAGTATAACTGAAGAAAGAGTAGGGCCTATTGGGAACCATAAGAGTTACCTGTGTGTGGTGGTGGAGGGCCAGTCAGCCTGACCTCGGTGGTAGGAAAATTATTGGAAAAAATTCTGAGGGACAGGATAAATCTTCATTTTAAAAAAACACGCATTAATCAAAGACAGCACAGATTTGTTAAGGGAAGGTTGTGCCTGACTAACATGATTGCATTTTTTGAGGAGGTAACAAGGAGGGTTGATGAGGGTAGTGCATTTGATATAGTCCATAAGGATTTTAGCAAGGCTTTTGATAAGGTCTCATATGTCAGACTGGTCACAAAAGTAAAAGCCTATGGGATTCAAGACAAAGTTGCAAGTTGGATCCAAAATTGGCTCAGAGGCAGGATGCAAAGGGTAATGGTTGATCGGTGTTTTTGTGACCTGGAAGGCTGTTTCCAGTTGGGTTCCGCAGGACTCAGTACTAGGTCCCTTGCTTTTTGCGGTATATATATCAATGATTTGGACTTGAATGTAGGGGCTATGATTAAGAAGTTTGCAGATGATACAAAAATTGGCTGTGTGGTTGATAATGAAGAAGAAAGCTGTAGACTGCAGGAAGATATCAATGAACTAGTCAGATGGACAGAATAGTGGTAAATGGAGCTCAATCTGGATAAGTGTGAGATAATGCATTTGGGGAAGGTTAACAATAAATGGCAGGATACTGAGAAGTGTAGAGGAACAGAGGGGTCTTGGAATGCATGTCCACAGATCCCTGAAGGTGGCTGGACAGGTAGAGGTGGTGGTCAAGAAGGCATATG
Source organism: Heterodontus francisci (assembly GCF_036365525.1). Classification (NCBI taxonomy): domain Eukaryota; kingdom Metazoa; phylum Chordata; class Chondrichthyes; order Heterodontiformes; family Heterodontidae; genus Heterodontus; species Heterodontus francisci. Next base: position 55,442,904 of record NC_090396.1, on the reverse strand, counting down.
GGATACTTATATTCTATGCCTCGGCTAATAAAAGCAAGAGCTGGGTGGTTATGCTGGAACTGGGTAAAACACTATTTAGGCCACAGCTGGAGTACTGCGTGCAGTTCTGGTCACCGCACTATATTAAAGATATGATTGCACTAGAGAGGGTACAGAGGAGATTTATGAGAATATTCTCTGATGAAAGGTCATCGACCTGAGACATCAATTCTGTTTTTCTCTCCACAGATGCTGCCAGACCTACTGAGTATTTCCAGCATTTTCTGTTTTTGTTTCAGATTTCCAGCATCCGCAATATTTTGCATTTGTATTAGTGTTCAATTCACTGCCACTTCTCTTCCAGGACACTTTGAAGAAGTCCTGCTCTTCTTTCTGATAGGATTTCTGTTTGTCTCTTCTGCCTATTCACCTTCATTGCTTTTCATCTCCCTTCTTGTGTTTGATCAGGTAACTACCAAAACTCCCTTTCACAGCCACATCTCCTTCCTCAGCAACTGTCTCCGGCTCCAACTTATTCCATTTGGATTCCAACTGAAATTCCACCCTTTGTGTTTCAGATCCAACTACGATTACAGATATCTCCTCGACGTTCAACATTCCTCGAACCGTTGCTCTCGCTGCATCCTAAGATCCACCTTCATTGCCATGCACCACCACATGCACAGTCTCGATCTATCTCTTCAGCAGCACCGACTCTCTATCTCAAAGCTGTCCTGGTCTTCTGTTTCATTTCATCCTTCGCCTCCTCCAACGTTTTAACAAAATCTTTTTATCTTCCTTTCAGTTGTGAAGGATTGCAAGCTTCAACAACTCATGGGTAGCAACACCCTTCTGGACCCTTCTTCCCCTTCCCTTCTCTCTGACCCCAGCTCTTTGAATCTCACCCCTTGCCTGTATTCATGATACCCTCTGACCTCCCTCTCTCTGACTCTGAACTAGGTTTCCTCAACAAAGGCACGATGAAAGGTCATCGACCTGAAACATTAATGCTGTTTTTCTCTCCACAAATGTTGCCTGAACTGAGTACTGCCAGTATTTTCTGTTTTTGTTTGAGAATGTTGCCTGGACTGGCAAATTTTAGTTATGAGGAAAGTCTGGATAGGCTGGGGTTGTTTTCTTTGAAACAGAGCAGGCTGAGGGGAGACCTAATTGAAGTGTATAAAATTACGTGAGGTCTAGATAGAGTGGATAGGAAGGCCCTGTTCCCCTTGGTTAAGAGTCCATAACCGGGGGCATAGATTTAGGGTAAGAGGTAGGAGGTTTAGACGGGCTTCAAGGGGAAATCTTCTCACCCAGGTGGTGGGGATCTGTAACTCACTGCCTGAAAGGGTAGCAGAAGCAGAAGTTTTTATTTTTAAATAAATAAATCTCCTCTTTATGACGTAACACTTGGACCAATGTTGTGAAAGTACCTCCATTTTTAAAATATTTTTTGAGGACTTGTGTTTTAGAATTGCGGAAATGGATTCATTTGGGACTTAAGAGATTCCATAGATGTTGGACTTTGTTCTTTAAAAAAGGTCACTGGTAGGACTTTGGGCCTTGGTTTAAAAACACACTTACTGAAAGTCACATGTCTTCAGCTAAGTAAACAACAAGAGCCTTGGGGGCTAGGGGAGTTATTTCCAGAGAAGTGACATGTCAAGACTTATGGTGGTCAAGAGTTGATTTCGTTTTGAATATTGTTTTGAGTCAGTTGGGTTTGCAGCCTGCTGAGTGGAGCACCCAGCTCATCCTTTCTCCAACTCTCTGAGAAGCCCTGAGAATCCAGGGCTGGATTTTACCGATCCCCCGATGTCAGGTTTCGTGGTGAGGAGGGTGGGGGAGGGCTCAGAAAGTACCTCTGCGAGAGGGCCGCCAGGCACCCCGACGCGAGGTGGGCCCGGTCCGATATTCCTGGCAGCAGCGAAGCCTCGTGCTAGCCCCTAGCCCTCCCATCCCCACCGCTCGGTGACGGGACCCCAAATTGAATACTTAAACAAATTAAAATGATTGATTTAATTAAGCTCATGTAGCCTCCTGATGACCCGCTGTGATCTTCAGCCCGGCGACCGGCACTCCCGCGCCTTCAGAGCCCTGGAGGGGGAAATGAGTCGCAACGCTGGTGGTGTGGCGGAGGGGGTGGGGGAGGTTAGTTTCTCAGTGCGGGAGGGGTTGGGAACAGGGTCAAATTAACATCATGAGTGTAGGGGATGGTGGGAAGGGTTGTAGTTGAATGTTTGTGTAGTTTTGGGTGGGGGGGGGAAAAGGTCAGATGGTAAAGGAAAGTGTTTGGGGGGTAAGGCCAAATAAATTTTGAGGGGTGAGTGGGAGACGGGCGAGAGATGTATTTATTTATTTTAATTCAATTTACCTTTAAATATTTAAATTAGCTGACAGCCCTTTAAAAATGGGATCAGCGCCTGCGCACGGGCAGCTGATGCCATTGCCGGGGACGGACAGCCCGCCCCCTCCACGTGATCAGGGGAGCAGCCCGCCCCAGGAATAAAAATGAGCTGCCACATGGAAGATTGCACTGGCTCTATGGTGTGTGGTCTTTCATCTCGCTGCCGATCTCCAACCCCCAGTGCGTGATAGCTGAAACCCCTGATGCCGCATTTCTCCTGGAAAGCCTGCCAGACTAATTCTCGCATTGCCTGAAGAGAACTGCTCCCAAATGGTCCAAACGACAGCGTATTTGGGATGACAGAAAAGGGACAACTGATATCTTTTCGTATCTTATCCTTTTCCTTCAAGAATTAACAAGTATTTGTCCAAAGTATTTTTTTTGTCTTTATTTGTAGACTCTGCATAGAAAATCTCTTTATTTTTTCTTTAATTGGTGTGTATGTGTGTGTTGGGCTAAATTAGAAGGGAACTTTTATATTTCAATCTGTGTGTTACTGCTTTGCATCTTTACTGAATACGTCTTGTTTTATAATAAATTGATAACTTTGTTTTTTATTAAAGAAACCTGGTTGGTGGATTTTATTCTGAAATAAAAATAGAGTATATTATTGGCTGTATCGGTAATTGGGCAAACATTTAAATATAAGTTGTGACCTGTGGAGAAGTGAAACGAGAGAAAGTGCACTCCTTCAGCCTTGGTCGTAACACTAAGCATTTGGTCACCTGGCCTAATGTCTCCTTACGTGGTCTGGTGTCAAATTTTGCTTGATAACACATCTGTGAAGTTGTTACCAAGATTTCCTCTCTGCCAAATTTCAAAGATCCATTTTACCCCCATATGAACAGCCACATTTCAGTGATCCTAGTATTACCGTATTTTACGAGCAGCTTATATAACTCCCAATGCCAAAAGTTTGCTCTTAAGGTGTAATGATAACTTTTATTTACATGTTGCCTTTCTAACTCTCCCATTTCTTAGTTCTGCGCGACAACAATAGGGCCAGCTCTCCAGGTGATTCAAGCATAATTATACTATAATAACATAGCTCTGACCTTTTAAACTCTGGCATCAACATGCAATATCATTACCTTAGGTGCTCTATCTAATTGTAGTCTACAGACTAACCAAACAATGGGTTCCTTCATTGAGATTGAAAACATACCTATCTGCAATCTTTCAGAAAAAGTAGCTCTGCTCAGCTGGACAAAATACACACACACGCACAAAATCCCAGCGTTAGTTGGGAGTGTGTGGCTTTTCACCATATCTGCAGTTGTACGTCGGGTGAAGTTACGCTTTAAACATTCCCCTAGGTATGCATTATTTGCTGAAAACACTGTTTCAATTCATCCAGAATGCAAATTGTATCGAAAATGGTTTACAATGTGCTTCACAAATGCAAAAGGTTTCAAAAGAAGTTTACAAATGGAAAGCAATTCCAATGATTTCCGCAACAAAAGAGTTCCAAATGTGATTACTCCATTTACTCAGGGTCACTGATCACAGCCCTGGTAGATGATGTAGACTATGAGTACAAGTTATGGGGCAAAATGATTTTTCACACTGCACATCAGAATATTTTCTCTGCTCAAAGTTACTTTTGTCACAAACAAAACTAATCATAGAATTACAGAAATCATAGAAAGTTTAAGGCACAGAAAGAGGCCACTTGGCCCATCGTGTCTGTGCCACCCAAAAAACGATCCACTTATTCAAATCCCACCTTCCAGCATTTGGTCCGTAGCCCTGCAGATTACGGTACTTGAGGTGCATATCCAAACTCCTTTCGAATGAGTTGAGGGTTTCTGCCTCAACTACCCCTTCAGGCAATGAGTTCCAGACCATCACCACTCTCTGGGTGAAAAAGTTTTTCCTCATCTCCCCTCTAATTTTTCTACCAATCACTTAAAATCTATGTCCCCTCATCACTGACATCTCTGCTAAGGTGAATAGGCCCTTCACCTCCACTCTATCCAGGCTCCTCATAATTTTGTACATTTCAATCAGATGTCCCCTCAGCCTTCTCTGTTCCATGGAGAACAACCCCAGCCTATCCAATCTTTCCTCATAGCTGCATTTTTCCAGTCCTGACAACATCATCGTAAATCTCCTCTGTACCCTCTCTAGTGCAAATACATCCTTCCTGTAATGAGGTGACCAGAACTGCACACAGAACTCAAGTTGTGGCTTAACCAATGAGTTATAGAATTCCAGCACAACCTCCCTGCTCTTATATTCTATACCTTGGTAATAAAGGCAAGGATTCCATGGCTTTCTTACCCAGCTTATCAACCTGTCCTGCTACCTTCAGGGATCTGTGGACATTCACTCCAAGGTCCCTCACTTCCTCTACACTTCTCAGTATTTTCCCATTAATTGTGTATTCCTTTGCCTTGTTTGATCTCCCCAAATGCATCACCTCAAACTTCTCCAGGTTGAATTCCATTTGCCACTTTTCTGCCCATCTGACCAGACCATCAATATCTTCCTGCAGCCTACAGCCATCCTCCTCGCTATCGACCACACGGCCAATCTTTGTGTCGTCTGCAAACTTCTTGATCATGCCTCATCAATTTATGTCCAAATCACATAAAAGCAGCGGAGCTCCACTGGAAACAGCCCACCGGTCGCTAAAATACCCATCAACAGTTATCCTTTGTTTCCTGCCACTGAGCCAATTTTGTATCCACCTTGCTGCATTTCCCTGGATCCCATTCGATTTTACTTTTTTTAACCAGTCTGCCATGTGGGACCTTGTCAAAAGCCTTGCTAAAATCCATGTAGACCACATCAACTGCACTACCCTCATCTATCTTTCTTGTTACTTCTTCAAAAAATTCGATCAAGTTGGTCAAACAAAATCTTCCCTTAACAAATCCATGTTGACTACCTTGATTAACCTGTACCTTTCTAAGTGACAGTTTATCCTGCCTCTCAGAATAGATAACAATAATGTGTCCACTACTGAGGTTAGACTGACTGGCCTGTAATTATTCGGTCTATCCCTCGCATCCTTTTTAAACAGAGGTACAACGTTAGCAATTCTCCAACTCCTCCGGCAGCACTCCTGTATCCAGTGAGGACTGGAAAATGATGGTCAGACCTTCTGCTATTTCCTGTCTTGCTTCTTTTAACAGCCTAGGGTACATTTCATCAGGCCCTGGTGATTTATCAACTTTTAAGGATGCTAATCCCATTAATATTTCCTCTCTCCCTATGTTTATCATATCCAATAGTTCACATTCCTCCTCCTTAACTACAATATCTGCATCGTCCCCTCTTTTGTGAAGACAGGCACAAAGTATTCATTAAGAACTATACCAACATCTTCTGCCCCTACACATAAGTTACCTTTCTGATCTTTTATGGGCCCTACCCTCTCCTTAGTTATCCTCTTACTTGTATTGATAAAACAGCTTTGGGTTCACCTTGATTTTGCTTGCCAATATTCTTTCATGCCCTCTCTTTGCTTTCCTAATTTTCTTTTTGATTTCACCCCTCCACTTTCTATACTCCTCTCGGCTTTCTCTAGTATTGAGTTCTCGCTGTTCGACATAAGCTTTCCTTTTCCGTCTTATCAATCCCTGTAAGCTCCTTGACATCCGTGGGGTTCTAGATTTTGCCATCTCACCCTATTTCTTGTGGGAACATGTTTACTCTGAACCCCTTGAATCTCCCCTTTGAATGCCTCCCACTGCTCTGACACTGATTTACCTTCAAGTAGCTGTTTCCTGTCCACTTTTGCGAAATCACTCCTCAGTTTAGTAAAATTGGCCTTGCCCCAATTGAGAACTCTAACTCCTGTTCTATCTCTGTCCTTTTCCATAATTATGTTAAAACTCATTGAATTATGATCACCAGCACCAAAATGCTCTCTCACTGCTACTCCTTCATTTCCTAAAACTAAGTCTAAAACTGTACCCTCTCTTGTTGGACTTGCTACATACTGGGCAAAAAAGTTCTCCTGAATGCACCTCAAGAATTCTGCTCCCTCAATTCCTTTCACACTAAAACTATCCCAGTTAATATTGGGGTAGTTAAAATCCCCTATTACTACTGCCCTATTGTTCTTGCACTTCTCAGATATTTGCCTACATATCTGCTCTTCTATCTCCCTCTGACTGTTTGGGGGTCAATGGTACACTCTGAGCAGTGAGATTGCCCCTTTTTTGTTCCTTAGCTCAATCCATTTGGCCTGATTTGATGAACCTTCCAACATATCATCCCTCCTCACAGCTGCAATAGTTTCTTTGTCCAAAATTGAATAAACCATTGAAAGGAAAAGCATTTTTCCTTCTGAGGGCAAAAGCCAACTTATTCAGTAATAGATGTGTTTTGCAGGAATTAAAGCCCATGTATTTCATTGTTATTGACAATATCCACCTTTTTTGGGCATTTTCCCTTCTGACTAGTCCATGTACATGAGAGTGTTTCATGGTGACACTGAGTACCTCAAGCGAATGAGGACAAATATTCACCCTCAACATTTTTTTTCAAATTCTAAAATGGATATTTCATCCAATAAAAGCTGAAAAGTTCAAAACATATTTGACACAATCTACATAACCACAATACCTTTCTGCCTTGGTACCATACTTAGAAAATCTATGGCCCAGATTCTGCAGTTTTAATAATGTGAAAATGTCAGATATTGTCATCATTACAATTATGAAACTGACAGCAACTTCTCAGCATCTGCACAGTTAAACATGGAAAACTGCGACTCCCTGCTCCTTCACAGTGTGCTGTTGAATTCTCCGCAGTTGGAAATCTTTAGAAATCACTTCAATTGAAGTGAACTTACAATTTTGTGTTCTCCTCGCACAGTAAAACCCCCGAAAAGGCTACGCTTTGTTGAATGAGGTGTAACCAAGTTTTTAATCGGAGCAATAAGTCATATTTACTGATGAACAGCCTCTTTGGCCCTGAAAAACTAATTTTATATTTGTGGAATGCCAAATGTCACTATTGTGATAAAAATTCCATAGGTTTTAAATATAATAAACAATCTTTAAAAAGTTATGATATTTCAGCTTCTACCTTAATCCCATGTGTACATCCAAATCTTTATTTTGCTCTCTGTAAAATTATGCCAAAGTGAAGGAGAATCAGTGCATTTTACTTCCTAGCTTGCTGTCTGTGGGAATTCTTCAATGTGATTGGCTGCTTAGCCTACTTGATGACATCAATGTAGTTGGGTGCCTGAAATCTCATGTAGTTGGCGCCAGAATCAAAGTAACACCGGGAAAGTTGAAATTCATGCCACAGAGGTCACTAGGATCTTTGTGGGCAGCTTTCTTCAATATCAGCAGCAAGCACTGACACATCGCCTCTTACTGCAAAATCTCAGCCTAAATGTTTCATTATTTTTTTTTTATTGTGCAATGCCATAATATTCTCCCCAATTTCCTTTGACTTTGGGCTGTACATATCCTGCCGCTGAGATACCACCTAGAGTCAGCTGCTAGAGGAGCCTGCTCTCCACTTGAGATTTCCACAGCAACATGCTGCATGACTGTGCTTCATAACTTAACATGAACACAAACTTAGTACACAATGGTTCAGTTTAGCTGAATTGGTAGCGCTCTCACCTCATAGTAAGAAGGCTGTGGGTGCCAACTCTAGGACTCGAGTCCATAATCTAGGCTGACATTTCAGTGCTATGCTGAAGGAGTATTACATAGTTAGAGTGCATAGACAAGTGTTGTCTTTCAGAGAAGACGTTACAACCAAGCTCAGTCTTCCTGTTCTGGTGGGTGTTAAAGACCCTATGCTAGAATTTGAAGAAGGGCAGAGAATTCTACCTGATGGCTCGGCCAAGATTCTTCCCCCTCAAAAGCTGATAATTAGGTCTTTCATCTCGCTGCCGTTCTAGTGACCTTGTGGCGTAAAATAGCTGCCGTGTTCCAAGCTCTTTGGATGGTTTCGACGAGACATGATGGGCACTTGATATATGAAGTTTATTTTTTTCTTTCTAATACAGCACTCAAATAGTGATAGTCGTAACCCAATTAATGTATCGTTACTTTGTTACAATAAGGCTATTTTCAAATATTCCAACAGAAATTCCAGTTTTACTTCCCCTGTTCCCTCAGCTAAAATCATGCAGCCGCAGAACCAGGCTTTTTCTTCTCCGTTTTCAACAAGAGTTAATGCCAATATAATTGTAGCAGCCATTTGTAACACTGTAAAGCAGCATAATTACAGTAAATGCCTTGTGGGATGGGCTGAGCATCAACTGTAATTTATTGGAAATACAAGCCTGGCTACAGGCAGCTGAGGCAGAGGTTGAGAAAAAGACTGCACAATGGAAAGCAAGCAGCTGTTTCACAGTATGAACTTAAATCTGTTTAGAAAAAACTATGGACTTCCTCCCCACACAGGCCAACAGCATTATTGCAATTTTGCAATCACAGGCTAAGCTTCTAAAAGCAGCTTTGTGCGATTCAAACTAAAATAAGCAAGAATGTCAATGACAACCAGACCTAGAAAGCCACAATTAAAGTTTTAAAACCACCAGTGCTTGGCTGTCCTACAAAGGATATGCTGCAAGCCCAAGTAGATAATCTGGAACCAAGTTTGGGTATTCAAAAGCTCTTTTGTGTCCTTTTACAGAAACTAGATATTAAAGTCTTTTTCAGTGTTTAAAGGATCTGTGTTATCACGCTGGCAAATAAAAGACTTCATCAAGAGTGCAACAGGCTGGCAGACTGGGGCACTTGGATATTGCCTATTGGGCTGTTTGCTCACATTGATACAGTAAGAAATCTCTTATAACACATCCATGGCAAAGCAGCAGAAGCAGTCTTCTATAAGTGAATGCCTTTCAGGCATTTTAACTAAAAAAAACACCCCAAAGATATCAAAAGCTTAGTCAAAGAGATGTGTTTGAAGTAAGATCTTAAAAGAAGGGAGGTGGTGAGGCAGAGGAGTACAGAGAGGGAATTCCAGACTGTAGGGTGTAGTGGCTGAAGGCATGACCACCAATGGTGAGATGAAGAAATAGAGGATACACAAGAGGTCAAAGTCAGAGGAACAGAGAGTGTACAAGTAGGGGCACTGTACTGATTAAGGAGGTGACAGAGGAAGGGGTGAGGCCATGAAAGGATATAAATACAAAGGCTAATTATTTTAAATGCGAGGCATTGTGCGACCAGGAAACAATGTGGATCATCTCCAAGGAAAGTATATTCTACCTAGACCTGCATATAATAGTTATAAAGCACAGAAACAGGCCCTTCGGCCCATCGTGTCTGTGCCGGCCATCCATCACCCAACTATTCTAATCCCATATTCCTGCACTGGACCCGTAGCCCTATATGCTATGGCGTTTCAAGTGCTCATCTAAATACTTTTTAAATGTTGTGAGGGTTCCTGCCTTCACCACCTCTTCAGGAAATGCGTTTCAGATTCCAACCATCCTCTGGGTGAAAAGATCTTTCCTCAAATCCCCCCCTAAACCTCCTGCCCCTTACCCTGAGTCTATGCCCCCTGGTTCTTGACCCCTCTGCTAAGGGAAAAAGTTTCTTCCTATCTAACCTATCAATGTCCCTCATAATCTTGTTCACCTCAATCTTCTCTGCGCCAAGGAAAACACCCTAGCCTTTTCAGTCTCTCTTCATAGCTGAAATGCTCCAGTCCAGGCAACATCCTGGTGAATCTCCTCTGCACCCTCTCCAGTGCAATCACATCCTCCCTATAGTGTGGTGACCAGAACTGTACACAGTACTCCAGCTGTGGCCTAACCAGCTTTTTATACAGCTCCATCATAACCTCCCTGCTCTTATATTCTCTTCCTCGGCTAATAAAGGCAAGTACCCCATATGCCTTCCTAACCACCTTATCTACCTGTGCTGCTGCCTTCAGTTATCTATGGACAAGTACACCTAGGTCCTTCTGGCCTTCTGTACTTCCCAGGGTCCTACCATCCATTGTATATTCCCTTGCCTTGTTAGTCCTCCCAAAATGCATTACTTCACACTTTTCAGGATTAAATTTCATTTGCCACTGCTCCGCCCATTTTACCAGCCCATCTATATCTCCCTGTAATCTAAGGCTTTCCTCCTCACTATTTACAACACCACCACTTTTCGTGTCATCTATGAACTTACTTATCATACCTCCTATATTCACGTCTAAATCATTAATGTACACTACAAACAGCAAGGGTCCCAGCACCGATCCCTATGATACACCACTGGTCACAGGCTTCCAATCGCAAAAACAGCCCTCGACCATTACCTTCTGCCTCCTGCCACTAAGCTAATTTTGGATCCAATACAGGAGAAGAGCTTTGGATGAGCTGACGTTTAAGGAAAGTGGAGATTGGGAAGCCCACCATGAGAGCACTGGAACTATTGAATATGGAAGTGACAAAAGTATGGATGAGGGTTCCACTGGATGATGGGATGAAGTAGGGGAAAAGGGAGGCAATACAGAGGTGGACCTAAGTGGTTTTGTGATGGAAAGGATATGAGGTCAGAACCTATGCTTGAGCTCCTAACAATTAGTTGAAGGAAATTGCAGCTCATTTAAGAATGGATGTTGCGCAAGCAGTCTGACAGCACCATGTTAGGGGAGGGCTCGGGTGAAGTGGTGGAGAGATAGAATTGGGTGTTGTCTGTGTAACTGTAGAAACCAGCCCCATGTTTGCTAACGATGTCGCCATGCGGCAGCATGCAGATGAGGAAAAGGACAAGGCCAATGAGGTGATAAACATGGGGATGGAAAGAGAGGTATTAGCAGTTAAGAGTGGAACCAAGCGAGAACAATGGAAGAGAGATGTTGGAGGAGAATGATGCATGTGGTTGACTACAACAAAATCTGCTAGGTTTTCAAGGTTAGGACTTGTACCACACCATCGTTGCATCAACCATTGGGATGGTCTCATATGCAATCAGTGCATACTGATTGAACAGCATCATAAAAGGTTAATGGTCAGAATTCAGGTTTATTTGTAAACCCTCTTAATATGGCAGCCTTGTGTTTAATTATTTTAGATTTAGACACTTTTTCTGTTGCTGTGCTTATCTGCACAAGGACTCTTGACAGAAAAGAGGGCAGTGGAAGATTTTATTGAGGTTATCTGATGTAGGCTTGTTCCAGTTTTGAATATTTTATGCTTGTTCCAGCTCTATGAATGGTGCAGTGTGTTGCCTCCTGCTCTCTGCATTTTTAAATGAACTGCAGACGCCGCAGAGATACTCAAACATGAAATAACAGAGAGATTGGTACAATTCCCAAGCCATGTTGGTTAAAATTTATCATGTGCTTGAAGGATTCACACGTTCTCATTTTCTCTCCAAGTTTTTTTTTTGGTAAAGAAATAAAGAACTCGCATTTATATATTTGTGACCACAAAAAAGAAAAATACTGCGGATGCTGGAAATCAAATAAAAACAGAAAGTGCTTCGAATACTCAACAGCTCAGGCAGCATCTGTGAAGACAGAAACAGAGTTAACATATCAGGTCAAAGACATTAGAATGGTCATCGACCTGAAATGTTGGCCAGGAATTTATTCGGGCAACAGTGGTCTCGACCACCAGTAAATGCAGCAGCGAGAGCCTTGCGTTGCCTCCTCTGGGGAAGGCCTACCGGATCAAGTGCCAATTAGGCACTTAAGTGGACAGCAGCGGGCTTTCCCTGGGATCAAGGACCCTGGTGGTGTAAGTCCCGCGTGCTGAGAGCTGCTGGCCAAACACAGACCAGCAGCTCTGGCACTGAGCAGCGCCACCACGGATCTGGTGGCTGCTGCCAGTACTGGACTCACACCAGGCCCTGGACCAAGGCCACGTACAAGCCCCAGTGGAAGGGGTTTTGCGGGGTGGGGGGTCATGGTGGAGGGGGGGTGTAGGGGCAGCAAGGGATGGGGGTTGGTTCTCAGCAGGCACCCCACTTCCCCCCCCCCTCCCCCCAACCTTCTTGATGCCGAATCCCTCGGTCAGGCATTAAGTGCCTTTTAATGAGGGACACCACCCTCCAGAGGTAGCAAGCAATCTGCACAGGTTTGCTTGGCATGTTCCCCGTACGGAAACAGGCCCGCCTGCCACTGGGCTAAACACAGCGGCAGCAGGATGAGCCCTTTAACTGGACATTAATTGCCCATTTAAGGGCCTCAATTTGTGGTGGGGCGGGATGGCCAGGCCGCCCGCAGGCCTACCTACCCTGGACTTAATTTGGGATGAGGCAGGAAGGTGGTGGGAGTCCTTCCACCGACACCATCCTGGCCGATTATATGCTCTCTCTACCTCCAAATTAGATGGAGGGAAGAGCATAAGATTGCCCCCAGTTCTCTCTTCACAGATTCTGCATGCCCTCCTGTGTATTTCCAGCATTTTCTGTTTTTACTTATTTATATTCACGATGTTGGTATTGAGATACAGATCGACCAAAATACCAGGACAATTCCCCTGCTGTTCATGTGAAATGTTACCCTCACCTAACAAGGCTGACAGGGCCTTGGTTCAACAACTTAACTGAGAGACGGCTGCTTCGGCAATGCAGCACAACTGCACTGAAGTGTCAGCCTAGATGCTATGCTCAAGTATACAGAATAGGAGCTGAACCCACAACTCCACGATCAGAGGCAAGAGTGCTGCCGATGAGCCAATGGGTTCGTTCTTTCGATGTGGGAGATGTTGGCAAGGTTGCACTTATTGCCCATCCTTGGTTATTCTGAGAAGGTGGTGGTGAGCCTTCTTCTTGAACTGCTAAAATCCTGGTGATGACGGTGTTCCCATGATGGTGACAATTAGTGAAGTCCAGGACAATGCCCAGCGATGGTGAAGGAATGGTGATACATGTCCAAAACTGGATGAAGGTGACAGGGTTCTCATGACGTTGCTGCTCTTGCCCTTCTTGGTGTGAGAGATTGCAGGGAAGGAAGGTATCAAACTAACTATGGTGACACTGCAATGCATCGTGCTAATCATACATGCTGCAGTCACAGTGTATTGGTGACAGAGAGGGTAGATATTTAAGCTAATGGCAGGGGTCTCAATCAATTGAACTACCCTGTCTTGCTGTGTGGCATTTCAGTCTCAGTGAATTGAAGAATACATTGCAAAATTAGTTGTGTGTTCAAGTGATATGTTAGATTGCAACACTGAAAAGAATCATGTATCACATTGAAGCATCTCCTTTGAGAATACCTCAGTCTGATTGTTAAAGCTTGCACATGCAATTTTTTGCTGAATTTCGCTAACACACTCAAACACATATTTGGAAGGCATGGGAGGTTAAAATTTAATTGATTAAAAACCATTCAATGCCATGTTTCATAGATTCTGAAACTATTCCATATTACAGGATAAAATCCCACTGTTAATGCCATGCATTCACTATGCGGGTCATCCGCCATTTTAAAACAACTTGAAATCAAGCATTAGCTCTGGGGCTATTACTTAAACTGCCAGTAACTTTGTACAAACTTGGATGTCAAACTAGTCAAATGCTCACAGCTATAGCCAGTATTTTGCAGCATGCCTTTCTTGCAGCCTTTTTACCACAATCCTTGCCAAACTCGTTATGGTAAAGATTAAGGAACATGGCAGTCAAATAGAAACGTTATTAACATTTTGCTAAACAGACCAGTGCCAAAGCCAACAGTACAAAATGTTAAATATGTACAGTTAAGCAGAAGTGTATTTCCTAAATTACAGGCTCACGGATAGAAGGAGCTTGAAGGATTAGTTGTGTTATTCTTAAGAATTAAAAAAAACTGTCGGAAAATACCAGCACAGTGGAACAGTCAGCATAAAAGCCGCACGCCCTTCATCATGACTCGTTCCCCCAATAACTGGCCTTGTAATCCTCAACATGTGGATTTGGTTTGTCTCGCAACCTGTGGCTATGTTACCAGTTCAATGCCAACTGTGATTAACTGAGCTCAACATTTTTTTTCTTTTGGGGTCTGGGGGCGTGTGGAGGAAAATTGGCTGTTCAAAAAAAAAAGTTGGCAGACCTAGTGGTCCTGCAAGATGCACCATTGTCAGAAATTCTATCCTATCGTTATCCCTGGACTTTAAGAAATCCTCTTTTCCAAACTGCACATCTCAGCTGATTAAAAAGCAGCAAGCAGTTTCATAGCATTGTAGATTTCGCTGCCTTCTTTCAGAATTACTTGCATGTGTGTGCATGTTAAACTCAAAGCTTGGTCAAAGAGCAACACATGTAATATCTAAAATTATTCTTTGCTTTCTTGAGTGTAGCCATGACTCAGTTGGTAGCACTCTTGCCTCTGAGTCAGAAGGTTGTATGTTTGCATCCCATTCCAGCATTTAAGTCCAAAGATCAAAGCTGACCCTCCAGTTCAGTACTGAGCGAGTGCTGCACTGTCAGAGGTGCAGTCTTTCGGATGAGACATTAAACTGAGGCCTCATTTGTGCTCTCAGATGGATGTAAAAGATCCCACGGCACTATTCTGAAGAGGAGCAGGGAGTTATCCCTGGTGTCCTGGCCAATATTTATCCCTCAATCAACATTGCAAATACAGATTATCTGGTCATCACATTGCTCTTTGTGGGAACTTGCTGTGTGCAAATCGTCTGCTGTGTTTCTGACATTACAACAGTGACAACCTTCAAAAGTACTTTATTGGCTATTAAGCAATCTAGACGCCCTGAGGTCATGAAAGGCACTATATAAATTCAAGATTTTCTTTCTTTCCCCCTTTCATTTACAAATTAACATTCTTTCAATAGTTAAAATAGATGTGGTAATATTTAGGTTAATTTTCTTTATTTGTTCGTGGGATGTGGGCGTGGCCGGCTAGGCCAGCATTTATTGCACATCCCTAATTGCCCTTGAGAAGGTGGTGAGCTGCCTTCCTGAACCGCTGCAGTCCATGTGGAGGAGGTACACCAACAGTGCTATTAGGAACGGAGTTCCAGGATTTTGATCCAGTGACAGTGAAGGAACGGTGATAATAGTTCCAAGTCAGGATGGTGTGTGGGGTTTGGAGGGGAACTTGCAGGTGGTGGTGTTCCCATGCATCTGCTGCCCTTGTCCTTCTAGGCTGTAGAGGTCCCGGGTTTGGAAGATGCTGTCTAGGGAGCCTTAGTGAGTTGCTGAAGTGCATCTTGTAGATGGTACACACTGCTGCCACTGTGCATCGGTGCTGAAGGGAGTGAATGTTGAAGGTGGTGGATGGCGTGTCAATCAAGCGGTTGCTTTGTCCTGGATGGTGTTGAGCTTCTTGAGTGTTGTTGGAGCTGCAACCGTCGAGGCAAGTGGAGAGTATTCCATCACACTCCTGACTTGTGCCTTGTAGATAGTGGACAGACTTTGGGGAGTCAGGAGGTGAGTTACTCGCTGCAGGATTCCCAGCCTCTGACCTGCTCTTGTAGCCACAGCATTTATATGGCTGGTTCAGTTCAGTTTCTAGTCAATGGTGACCCCCAGGATGTTGATAGTGGGGGATTCGGCGATGGTCATGCCATTGGACATCAAGGGGAGATGTTTAGATCCTCTCTTGTTTGAGATGGTCATTGCCTCGCACTTGTGTGGCGCAAATGTTACTTGCCACTTATCAGCCCAAGCCTGGATTTTGTCCAGGTCTTGCTGTGTCTGGACATGGGCTGCTTCAGTATCTGAGGAGTCATGTTCCATGCAACAGGTCAGGGTACGCAAAAGTAATGTGCAGAAGACGATTGACTATACTGTTACCGGTGCCTAAGAATAAGCTTGAATCACATTGGGAATCCAGTGAGAATTAACAGGGATTCATATCGATTTTTGCTCAGATTGTGCCTTTTAACAATCTTCCATCATCATAACTATTAACTCTGCACAAATTCCCTCTGCCACATTACAAAAAGAAGTGTTCAACTAAGGAATATACTTATAAACTAACGATATCCTATTTGCAACTTTATTGTCAATTGCTTGCTAATGCTGGTAGAATTTGGGCAATAGGAAATGAGGATATTGGCATCCAACAGTTTTGCCAAGTACCAGCTGAAAACATGCCTCATGATGATCTGCATTTGGGCTGTTTGCTCGTGTATTTGCCTCATTGTGCTGGATTTCCCCTCAGGGGGTGGGAAACAGAGGTGGGGACTGTTTCTGGGTACGGAACCTGCCCCTGGAGCAAACAGTCACTCATTGGGATTTTCACGGGGGCACTCCCTTAATTGGCATGGAGACGGTTCCCTGTCCAATTAAGAGTGGCAGGCAGGCTCTAGAAGCTGGAGGGCCAGAGGCCTTCCAGCTTCAAAGGAGCAGCAGGCAGTAGGGGGTACGTAGTGGAGAGGGCGCTTCAACATGGAGGTGATGTCTCACTAACTTTGTAAAAACTTTAATTAAAAAATTGTTCTTGCAGCCAGGCCACCACTGTGGTGGGGGGGGGGGGGCGAGCCCCTCTACAGGGCAGCATGTTGCTGCTCTTGCACCCAGGCAAGAAGGGAAGGCCTCTAGGCCTGCCTGTAGTGCTGGCACCCAGCGTCCCCCCACGTCCCCCCGTAACCTGCCGCCAGGTGCCCACCTCCAGACACCGAAACTGGCCCCGACTTGTGCAAGAAACCTAAGGCCGACTGGAAAATTCCAGTTGGCCTCCTTTAATTGGACTTCATAAAGGTCTTAATGAGCCTAATTGGCTACCCGCTGCGTGCAGCCAGGAACTGGCATTTTTCCAGTGGACTAATTTTTGGCCCTGCCTCTGAACCCGGCCAGCAGGGGCAAAAGCCCAGTCCATTGAGTGAGCCTCTAATGAAGCATGGAACCAGCATGTTAAAAAAGCCTACATTTCCCTTTGGGCAAGACATGTCCAGCGCAGAGGGACATTCACTCATGAAAACCAGGTGTAAAAGGAGGGCAGTTTGTTAACAAATTTCTTTCCTCAGCTAATGTTTACTTTTTTAAAATAAAATTTCAAAAATCACTAATTTCTTAATTTTTCTGGATAAAAATGTGATGAATGTTAAAAGAGAGCTTGTACTGCAAGATGCTAACATGTAAGATGTGTGGTTGTGTGTATACTTGCGTGAGATTGGTTGGGAACAAGCCAATAAATAAGAATTCGATAGCACTGGTCCATTAGCTTAGTTGTAGTCCACCAAAGCTACTAAGTAACATCACCTCATTCCATGATATGAAAAGCACAATTCAGCATAGTGGTGCCTCATCAGAGCCCTTTCCTATCCTGAGTGGCGTGAAACAGGGCTGTGTTCTCACAGCTACATGGTTTGGGATCTTCTTCTCCCTGCTGCTGTCACATGCATTCAAGTCTTCAGAAGAAGGAAATTTCCTCCACACAAGATCAAATGGCAGGTTGTTCAACTTTGCCCGTCTTAGAGCGAAGATCAAAGTACGGAAGGTTCTCATCAGGGAACTCCTCTTTGCTGACGAAACTGCATTAACATCCCACACGGAAGAATGTCTGCAGAGACTCATTGAGAGGATTGCAGCTGCCTGTAACGAATTTGGCCTAACCATCAGCCTCAAGAAAACGATCATCATGGGTCAGGACGTCAGAAATGCTCCATCCATCAATATTGGCGACCACGCTCTGGAAGTGGTTCAAGAGTTCTCCTACCGAGGCTCAACTATCACCAGTAACCTGTCTCTCAATGCAGAAATCAACAAGTGCATGGGAATGGCGTCCGCTGCTATGTCCAGTCTGGCCAAGAGAGTGTGGGAAAATGGCGTACTGACACGGAACACAAAAGTCCGAGTGTATCAAGCCAGTGTCCTCAGTACCTTGCTCTACAGCAGCGAGGCCTGGACAACGTATGTCAGCCAAGAGCGACGTCTCAATTCATTTCATCTTCGCTGCCTCCGGAGAATCCTTGGCATCAGGTGGCAGGACCGTATCTCCAACACAGAAGTCCTCGAGGCGGCCAACATCCCCAGCATATACACCCTACTGAGCCAGTGGTGCTTGAGATGGCTTGGCCATGTGAGCCGCATGGAAGATGGCAGGATCCCCAAGGACACATTGTACAGCGAGCTCGTCACTGGTATCAGACCCACCGGACGTCCATGTCTCCGCTTTAAAGACATCTGCAAACGTGACATGAAGTCCTGTGACATTGACCACAAGTCGTGAGAGTCAGTTGCCAGTGATCGCCAGAGCTGGCGGACAGTCATAAAGGTGGGGCTAAAGTGTGGCGAGTCGAAGAGACTTAGCTGTTGGCAAGAAAAAACACAGAAGCGCAAGGAGAGAGCCAATAAAAAAATCTGGAATTAAAAAGCTAGTCTAATGATGGCCATGAAACCATTGTCGATTGTTGTAAAAACCCATCTGGTTCACTAATGTCCTTTAGGGAAGGAAATCTGCTGTCCTTACCTGGTCTGGCCTACATGTGACTCTCGAGACAAGGAGACCAAAGAAGAAGAAGAAGAAGAAGTCTGGAGAATTACGAGAATGGCATGCCTTCTATACATGATATGCCGGACTAATAGGTTCTTGGGTGGGAGACATTACAGACCATCCTAGACCATATCCCAGTGTTCAGGGGCCATATTTGCAAAATCAACCATGTCAGAGACTAGTTATTACTGATGAATCTATGCAAGGCTATACACCAGCATGTAATCTGGCCACTGATGTCTGCAATCTGAATACGTTGCTGAGACATGCCTGTTGCTGCTGCCTGTCCAAACACTGTGATGACTGCAACAGCTTGTATCAAATAATAGGAGGAGAAATTAAGGGAGAAAAATATTTCTGCTTTCAAGTCAAATTCTCTGCTCTGCTTTCTCATGATACAACTGAAAATGTGGTAATTAACATTTATTATGTTAACCTCGTGAAGCCCCCATTACATGTACAATGAAAACATTTGTGACAGAAGTGTAACCTGAAACTACCACAAATTGTCTCAGAGAATGGTTCACCATGTAATTACCCGAATTACAGGAAAACATATTGCAGTGTTATTATAGGCTGAAGTCCACTGGTTTTTACTGAGGTAGATACCCCATTATTCAATATGCCGATGCCTAAGGACCAATATATATATATATAAATATATACACACACACATGACCCTAAAGAGTGACCTGATATTGTATTGAGATTGCAGTACCCAATGGAATTCAGATCTGTCCACTAAGCATTAAAATGTGTCCCTGTGATAACACACGAGGGGAGGTGGTGGCGCAGTGGTATTGTCACTGGACTAGTAACCCAGAGACCCAGGGTATTGCTCTGGGGACATGGGTTCGAATCCCACCACAGCAGAAGGTGGAATTTAAATTCAATTAATAAAAAAAATCTGGAATTAAAAAGCTAGTCTAATGATGGCCATGAAACCATTGGCGATTGTTGTAAAAACCCATCTGGTTCACTAATGTCCTTCAGGGAAGGAAATCTGCTGTCCTTACCTGGTCTGGCCTACATGTGACTCCAGACCCACAGAAATGTGGTTGACTCTTACATGCCCTCTGAAATAGCCTAGCAAGCCACTCAGTACAAAGGCAATTAGGGATGGGCAATAAATGCTGGCCTAGCCAGCGACGCCCAATTCCCATGAATGAATTTTTAAAAAACGCTTTAAGAAACACAGCACTCTGTAACCCTGGAAAAAGGTTGGGCCGGATTGTGTTCTCATTCCGACAGCGAGTTTCGTGGCGAGGGTGCCGGAGAATTGGGCAGAATCGCCTGCCACTGAACCCGATGCCATGATTCCCAGTTCTAATTTTCCCAGAGGCGGGACAGGCCCATGACATCTTTCCCGCCCAGAGGCCAAAAAGGACCCCTTCCTGCTGCCACTGGGATCTTAGCAGCAGCAGTTGAGGGGGGAGGGCCTCCGCCGTGCAGGGAAGCCACCTTGATAAATGAAATGCCCTCCCTGCGGGCTTGGTCAGAGGGGTCCCTCCTTCGTGGGCAATTTATGGCCTACGGAGGAACCCCACTGGGAACAAATATACCCCCCAGAACCCCCTCCCTCTGGAGCGAATGCCCACCCCACAAACCCCCTCGCTAGGGCCTTCCGGACTGACCCCGTCCACCCCGCCTCACCTAACTCTTCTCTGGGGTTCCAGCGCTGGGCTTGGGTCTGAGACCTCTGCATTACCTGCAGTAGCCACAGCTCCCAGTGACACTGCCAATACTGCTGAGCTGCTGGCCCTGTGATCGGCCTGCAGCTCTTGGAGGCAGGATCCCTGTCCCAATAAAGTCTTTAAAGGGACGGGTACCATGCCTCCTTAAACTTTGACCCCAAACGACCAGAGAACTGCTCCGGGGGTCTGTAAAAATGCAGAGACGGGGTTCCCCACGACTTTTCGGCCTGGTGCCAGAAGTCCCTTTTCCTGAACAAAATGCAGTCCCTCGTGTGGGATGCCACTGCATCAGGATTTAAAATGTCAAGGAACGAACTAAGTTCTTTTTCCAAAACTGAACTTTAATCCAAAAAAGAATTTTAGCATTTCAAAAAAGAAAACACTTTTCCCCTCATTCCTTTCTCATCTGTATTTCTTCTGTTCATTGATTCTGGAATCACCACCTCTGAGAAGGTTAAATAGGCCTATATGATTTGAGAAAAATATAGAATATATACATTTATGACATCTTTATTCCATTAATGCTCCTGGGTGCCAGCCAGGAACGTCTTGAACATAAGCTCTCTGCTATTGCTTCTCCACAAACTGCATTTGTAAGCTGCGTACATAAAACATACTGAGCTAAATGTTGGAGAATAGTTCATGGCATAGTTATACTGAAATCAATATTACATACTTTCACATTGCAAAACTGCAGTATAACTAGGGAAGGAATTCATTGCTGTGGCAGTACATTTCTGTGGAGGTCGCATCATGCTGCTTGGGCTTGGTACTAGCTGTAGTGTAACAGCAACTTGTGAAACACCACCTTTTGAAATGTTAAATGTAATGTTTAAAAAGATTTCCAGAAGTCTGCAGCTTTTAACTTTCCCATGCCTGCAAGGAGATCGCCAAAAAACCAGTGATAACATGTGACGATAAGAGATGAGGGAGGCGGAGGTAAATATTCATCTCATGTACTGCCTGTGCTGTTTCCACTTCTATTCCAACTTTAATCGTGCTCTTGAAGTTTGTAAACCTCTCGAGTGTTGTACCACTGTAAAATATGTAAGAGTTATTCTATTTCTCCAAAGCAGGCACATTTCCATTGAAGTCTGAATCATGTGCAACAATATTACTTCTGTCTGAAACACCTGATTCAATAAAAGGGAGACTATTGTTCACATTTTAGATTGATTCATTGGATCAAACAGAAATTTCTGCCTCATCTTTTGCTGAAAGCAGTAAGAAATTCATTTTGCTAGTTATGAAGAGTAAAATAGGTAGAGTGTTTGAAGGCATTAAAACGGTTAAGACGAAGCTGATAAGCTGCTCAAGTTATAGAGTCATACAGCATAGAAACAGGCCCTTCGGCCCACCGCGTCCATGCCGACCATAATGCCTATCTATACTAATCCCACCTGCCTGCATTAATTCCATATCCCTCTATGCCCTGCTCATTCAAGTACCTGTCCAGATGCCTCTTAAATGTCATTACTGTCCCTGCTTCCACCACCTCCTCAGGCAGCTCATTCCAGATACCCACTATTCTATGTGTGAAAAATTTACCCCTTTGATCCCCTATAAACCTCCTCCCTCTCACCTTAAATCTATGCCCTCTAGTTTTAGTCACCCCTACCATGGGACACAGACTCTGGCTATCTACCCTATCTATGCCTCTCATAATTTTAAATACCTCTATCATGTCCCCTCTCAGTCTCCTTTGCCCCAGGGAAAACAGACCAAGCCTATCCAATCTCTCTTTATAACTCAAACCCTCCAAACCAGGCAACATCCTTGTGAATCTTTTCTGCACCCTCTCTAGCTTAATCACATCTGTCCTGTAGTACGGCGACCAGCACTGAACACAGTACTCCAAATGTGGCCAAACCAACATTATGTACAACTGTAACATGACGTCCCAACTCTTGTACTCAATGCCTCGGCCGATGAAGGCAAGCATGCCATACGTCTTCTTCACCACCCTGTCTACCAGCGTTGCCACTTTCAGGGAACTATGTACTTGCACCCCAAGGTCTCTGCTCAAGAACACTCCCCAGGGCCCTGCCATTCACTGTATATGTCCTGCCTTGGTTTAACTTCCCAAAATGCATTACTTCACACTTGTCTGTGTTAAATTCCATTCGCCAATCCCGTGCCCACTTTCCCAGTTGATCTATATCCTGTTGTAACCTTAGACAACCTTCTTCACTGTCCATCATACCACCAATTTTGGTGTCATCTGCAAACTTACTAATCATGCCCCCTACATTCACATCCAAGTCATTAATATATATGGCAAACAACAGAGGGTCCAGCACCGATCCCTGTGGCACACCACTGGTCACGGGCCTCCAATCTGAAAAACAACCCTCCACTACCACCCTCAGCCTCCTATCACCAAGCCAATTTTGTATCCAATTTGCTAGCTCACCCTGGATCCCATGTGTTCGAACCTTCTGGACCAGCCTACCATGCGGGACCATGTCAAAGGCCTTGCTAAAGTCCATGTCGACAACGTCCATCGCCCTGTCCTCGTCAGTCCTCTTGGTCACCTCCTCGAAAAACTCAATCAAATTCGTGAGACATGATTTCCCACACACAAAGCCATGCTAACTATCCCTAATCAGACCATGCCTTTCCAGATGCATATAAACCCTGTCTCTCAGAATTCCTTCCAATAACTTTCCCACCACTGATGTAAGGCTCACCGGCCTGTAGTTCCCTCGCTTATCCCTGCTGCCCTTCTTAAATAAAGGCACAACATTAGCTATCCTCCAGTCTTCCGGTACCTCACCCGTGGCTAACGATGATACAAAAATCTCTGCCAGGGCCCCAGCAATCTCCTCCCTTGCTTCCCATAGCATCCTAGGATACAGCTGGTCAGGCCCTGGGGATTTATCCACCTTAATGCACTTCAAAACCTCCAACACCTCCTCCTTTGTAATGTTGTGATTTATAATGCCACCTGAATCTCTTAACGATGAAGAGAGGGAACAAAGACAGAACTTGCAACTCCACAGTGCCTTTCACATCCTTAAGTTGCCCAAAAATACTTTGCAATCAATTAATTAACATTTTTTTGAAAAGCAGTCACGATTATTCTGCAGGGAAATGAAGCATCCCATTTGCTACAAGCAACAAAAGAATCAATAATGAGAGAATTTATATGAGTGAACTTGTTTCTGGTGATGTTGGTTAAGGGGGAAAATGTTGGCCAGGACATTGGGAGAACTACATGTATTTCTTAAAATAGTGTTATGTTAATATTTTACAGCTGTCAGGCATACGGAGCATTGATTTATTACCTCAATTAAAAAGCGGCATCTTTAACAATGCAGCGTGGTTGCAGGCTAAGTTATCTGAGCAAGTCCTCAGCTGCAGCTTGAACCCACAACTTCTAATTCAAAGTTAAGAGCATTACCCGGTCAAGCCGGGATACAAAAGCACAGCCTCAAGTTACACTGTTCTCAGTGAGATGCTAGGACTACTGGTTTGCAGAGCATAGACTGCACATAGCTGGTGGTAGTCGCAAAATGAATTTGCCGAGTTTGTTCTAGTCAGCCGCCAATTAAAAACGTGGTCCTTCTGCTGGCTGTTTGCTCAGGAGTTGCCATGCATTGCACAAGAGTCATCTCTCGGTAGCTGAAAGAAGGAAGAGTGAATTCATGCCTCACCCCAATGCACTTCACAGCCATTGAAGTATTTTTGAAGTCTGGTCACTGTTGTCATGTAGGATCTAGCACCTCACTAATCGCAATATAGAACAGCTAATGAGAAACACTTTAACTGCTGCTCCAAGACTCGGTCAGTTGAGCTTATTTATCAGTGAGGAAAAAGAAATAGTAAGGTGGAATTTATGAGAAAGTTGAAACATGAAAAAAAACTTTTTGTGAGGAGTCAGTCGACCTATATTATTTGTTTAAGAACATGCAAAACTAAAAGGACACTGTCTACACCCTCACCATACAACAGGTTTGATTTAAAAAACACTCCAGCACAAGCACAGAGTAATCCCTGGAATCACTGAGTGGCTTATAAATGTAGTTAATAGCCTAATCCATTAGCCACATGTTCATGGAGTTCAGTCTGTATTCAGCCAAGCTGCCAGAAGGGGAGCCTGGCAACAGTGAAAGAGCTCACTGCAGGGAGGTGAAATAGACAATGTGCAGAAAACCCACCACCCAAATACAGTCCAGCAATGCTGACATGTGTATTTCTTGTGAAGTTACCAGATAGGGCTAAACCAAATGATTCATCATTTACAAATTGCTATTGACATGAAGTTAAACGAAGCAGCCACCCAGAGGTTCTGTCATTGTTGCACTCAAACAGCCTTCTGCAAAGGAATGTTAGGAAATGATAGCTCCGTGAACTTGATTCGGGACTTCAATCATCAGTGAACGATTCGCAGCAATTTTCAACCTTTTTTCACGAAGAGGGAATTTTGGTAAAATAAATAGGTTCATGGTTTTCTTTGTCAAGACTCAATTTTAACTCAGCGAGGGAGGGCAGCCTGTGAGCTCTGCGAGCAAGATGTGTACATGGTGGCGCCAGTATGAGACTTACCGGCTTGTCCCTGCTAGTGAGAGACCCGAACCATTTTAACCCCCAAACCTTATCCGAATAATCAAAAGGCAGACTTCGTCCTGAACCCACAAGAAGGAGGAGTGGCAGGATTATGGGCAACAGGCTGCCACTGCTGAGAATCCAAGGGAACAGTCTCCAGCATATTGGAAGTGGTCGGTGGGGATCTGGGAGAGGATCATGGGAGAGGATGGGGGAGGGAAGCTTGGGGTAGGGGAGGCTGAAGATCTCCTTGTGGGGCTTGGAGGAGCATTCTGCTACTTACATCCCACAAGTAACCTCAAAATAATTTTTCACTGGCGGCACTGCCATGACTGGTAGTTAAAATCGTGTCAGAATTTTGGTGACATCAGACCCCAACATTTCAATCTTAATGAGATTTATAGCTGCCATAAAACGTGGATTAAAATGGAAGCACGTGCAAATGCGTTGGAAATGCAGTGAGTAATGCTTGGTTGCCATTTAACCTCCTTGCCCATCCCATTCTTCCGCCATGCCTCTCCACCTGGGCAGGCAGGCTTAAAATGGGCCTTTAGATTCTGAAAGGGGCGTCTGTGAGTGGACCTGCCATTCACCAGCCCTCCCCCCTCCCACCACAAGCCACACATCACGGGGACATGTTGGGAGGAGTTCCCAGGTGCCCTTGGGAAATTCCACCCTTGAATGACCTCAGCGGAATTCACATCGCCTGTCAGCTGATGTGAGTCCTTTTGAAGTCTTCCAAAAGACCTCAATTCTTGACACAACTAATCATGAACTTATCAATCCCAGAGGGGATCAATTACCTTGTCTGGAGGTTGAACGGTTCTTTATTTGGAGCAAGTTTATAATTTAAAATGACTGCAAGCAATAATCTTCTTTGGCTCCTTTGGGCCATGTGGGACCTTTTGCACAGCAACTCTGGGCCCTGCACTTTACAAGACTGACTCAGCGAGGGCTCTGCTGATGTGCCCTTACAGGTGCTGGCAGCATATTCCAGCTACGCAAAATACCACATCCCCTGGGATTTGGGATAAGGTCTCCAGCCTGGGACTAAGTGTATGGAGTTTCTGTGCCAGCAGAGTGGACAGTCAGGAATTTCGAGGCCTATGCATTTTCATGTGCCGTCTGGTGGATTTAGCAGACTGGGCTAGCTAAGTGTCCTAAGTGCTGGAGTGATTGTGTAGGTGAGATTAGTCCTTCTGTGGCAGCTTTGAGTGTTCCCCAGGGCCTGAACATTAGAGATTGTAGGTCATTATAGTTAGAAAAATGGCCTTTAAAAATAAACAGTGACTTTAGTCCCAACAGTGCATAGAGAGGAACAGTCATGAAATGCTGACTCGTGAAAACAACTGGCATTCATGGAATTGCTGGATAAAAGAGAAAGCTTTGTGAGGTCCCTTACCCTACAAGAATAAACATAGAGAGCAGAGATGCTGCAGATAGCACAATTCGAAGGGTTCATCGGCAGAATTAGAAGGGGGGAGTTAAGAGGTACTCAAGGCTTTGGGCCACACATAAGAAGCTTTTAAATCCATAAGGAACTTGACATAAAAATCCATACAAAGACAACCTAATTCATGGTCAGGTCAGAAATTTACTACAGAAGTACAGATGTTAGTCCAAGATTCTAAAATTAATATGGATGAGAAAATGTCCCTGATAAAACTGCCAACCACTACAAATGTTAATCCAAAAGTATAGGCTGTGTATCTGATGAAGGTTGCTCTTGGCACCAAGAAATGTCTATGTCACACCCCATGATATGAATATGTTGCTGTTTTAAAAAGGTTGCAAACCTAGAATTCAGAACTCCCAATCCCTGGCTTTGCTTTCCACTTTTTGGGGGTGTCCTTACCTCCCTAGACAAAAGGTCACGCTTTGCCACATAGTTTGCAAAGTCTTTGATTTAATTTCCACCATTACTGTTGACTCCCTTCCATTATCCAGCTCTTGGAGAATTTACTCAACCTCAAGGACCCAATTTTTTTTTTACACTTTCAACATAATTATACTAGTAGTATGAAGAAGTAAAAATAATACAAGCTTCAGAATAACTGCACCACCAGTTGCAGCACTCCAATTACTCAATACTTCTCTTTGGCAACACGGGCCTGCAACATTCAAAAATGTTCACATCAACTAAAACGATCTATAAAATCCTGTAAATTTTGCAACAAGGTATTTTGCAGATTAAAACCATTTAATGCAGGAAAAATGGCTCCAAATTGACGTGGAGCGAGATCCTGGCAGTTGCCCCTGGATTGTGGCTGCCAGTGCTCTTTGGCACTGACTCTGCATGGTCAGAGACAAGGTACTTGATTAATACGGGGCCCAGCAAGCCAATACAGGCACATTGTGGGCTCTGCAAAGCCGCACACTGCTAGCATGCACTGGATCTTCTGTCATCTGGGGGTGGGCCAGGTGGGCTGGCAGGGTGTCCAATCCATCCATTCAGGAGAAACTATTTTGTCCCCTTTGTAGGAGGGATGATACTAAAAAAGGCAATTGTGGTCTTGGCCATTTATTTGGCTGGACTCCTCTAGTTGAGCTCATTTGGGCCCATCTTGAGGTTGATGTGCTTCATCGCATTGGGAATACCTGCCTCCAATCTTTAGTCGGGTTCTACTAAGGACATTAAGCAATATTTTTCTCTGTTTACTTTTCTTTGGCAAAAATGTCGACATCAGGAACTAAAAGTGTTCCTAACCCTTGATATGTTTAGCAGTCTCGATGTTTCTCCTTCACACAGTTGATCAGTTTATCATTTATCTGTTTTCTGTTATTTTTTCTGATGAAAAAAGGAACAAGTGGTCCAACATGTATATGCAGAGGATGTATTCTATTTAAATGAGCCATGCAGATTCCAAAACTATATACTGTATGAAAGGTTAAGGTGGTTTAAATCTAGTGTCACCTCTTAAGTCAGTTGGAGTTTAAACATGGAGTGTGTGTAATTAGGACACAATCAGTAAAACCACATTGCACTTAAAATCACAACTTTATCCTGTTCCAATGTGATATTGTCAAGGCTTTTATAACATGTTTAAAGTGCATAATTTATACTACCCTTGATAAGTATTTTTGCCAGAAGATTAAATCGATACGAATAAAGGTAGTAAGTTTCCACACAAAAAGGCTTTTGCAAAACTACTGCTGTAGTGTTGAGGGTGATTTAATGGATTAGAAATTTTGTATAAAATTTAATTGGTGCTGAAACAAGTTTAAATCCTTCAATATTGATTATTCTATCAGCATAAGTCTTTTTTTTAAATTTCCCTTAGTTGTGTGTTAACATATGTGTAGTCTAAACTGAATACCACAGGGAATGTCAGGAAGTAATTCCTTGCAATTATACCTGACCAAGTAATGTATTACTTCAGGCCACAAATCTAAGGTAATTGTTGATTGAAAAGTCCTTAGTTAGTCTCTTTATGAAAATAATGTATGAACTAGAAAGATGGATCAAACTAAATGGTCTGGAAACACTGATACAATTATTTTCAAGTTCGGTTGAAGAGGGTTTTGTAGCAAATTATATGCCCACAGTGGACTTCATATGAGGCTTGGGGGCATTGTTCTGGAGTATTTTCTTAAGTTTGACTGGCCATTAGTCGGGTAAGTACTAATAGGACACTTTCATACTTGGCACTGGAATGTTCACAAACTATTTCTCATTCTGATGGCTACAAACAGTGTTTTAAAGAAACATTGAATTATAGTTATTCCCAGAGGTCAATTCTCACTGGTTGTGAACTGTGCTAAAAACCGCATGATTAATACACAGTTCCAGTCTCAAATTATTTAAAAATTCCAGGTACAAGACATGTTAAAATGTTACAAAGTTCAGAACTTATGGGTATACATCGGTTCAAATGAAACTCAGCCTGAATTTACCTCTAATTATAGCTAGTGTCACATATAAAATTGAGTAAAAAAAAAAATCCCGTCACAGAACTGCCCAAGATGGCTTCACTGTAAATGCTATCACTTATTTATTGTTGAGACACCTAGGTTGAAGGGCTGGTGCACCACCAAAGGTCTAACATAAGAACATAAGGAATAGGAGCAGGAGTAGGCCATTCAGCTTTTCGAGCCTGCTCCGCCATGCAATACGATCATGGCTGAGCATCGACCTCGATTCTACCTTCCCACACTATCCCCATATTCCTAATTCCACAGTATCCAATAATATCTCTACTTCTGTCTTGAATATATTCAATGATTGAGCATCCACAGTTCTCTATGGTAGAGAATTCCAAAGATCCATAACCCTTTGAGTGAAGAAATTTATCATCTCAGTCCGAACTGGCTGACCCATTATCCTAAGACTATGCCCCTAGTTCTAGACTCCCCAGCCAGAGGAAACATCTTCCCAGCATCTACCCTGTCAAGGCCTTAAGACTTTTGTGTGTTTCAATGAGGTCACCTCTCATTCTTCTAAACTCTAGGTAATATAGGCTTAGTCTACACAAGCTCTCCTCAGGACAATCCTCTCATCCTAGGAATCAATCTATGAATTTGTGTTGCATGCCTCCAAGGCTAGTATATCCTTCCTTAGGTAAGGAGACCAAAACTATGTATAGTAATCCAGATGTGGTCTCACCAGGCCCTGTATAAATGTAGTAAGACTTCTTCACTCTTATACTCCAATCATGAAGGCAGCAGAAAAGAAGACAATGAAAATGAGAAAGTAGTGAGTCGGCAATACCAAGCAAAGGTTTTGAAAACATGAAGATCATAGTCAACAGAGAAGAGTGGTGGAGGAGAGGAATTCCACAGTTATGAGATACCAGGAATGAATTAATTTGAGTAATAATCTGGATGTCAACAGTGTATGTATGTAGGGAAGAGGACATGCACCTACAATGCTGTACATCCAACTTGGTAAAGCAGAGGGAACAAGACAAGAAAGCTCAGGGTTATTATACCTAGCAGTGAATGTTTCCATTGTTTGATTCCAGGAAAATATTGCTATATTGATTTTACAGTTCTGAATTAAAGCGATTATCTGGATGCGTACTGGATAGAAATTAGTCCAAATCATATAGTGTTTCCACAAGTATCGGTTATCTGCTAGCCATATGCACTGTTCCAAATATTTTTCAGACAGTTATTAGTGGTCAAAGTGCACAGTAGTTCCGTTTGACCAAGATACAAGCTGAGCTACTAAATTTTGCATTGGTTCACTGGCATGCTAAATTAATAACTCCAAGGGCTGCATATAAAATGAAAATCTTTCTCAAGGGTATAATAAACCAAGAATTCCACTGACCAATATATTTTTGGCAATGGTAACTTCTTATCAAGTAGTTCCATCTTAAATGTTATTCTACCCGCCTTGGTTCCCTTAATACCAATGACCAGTACATAACTACCTCTGCACACTGAAATAAGTCAGCTACCATCTGGGATTTCAGCCCTGGACTGAACTTGTCTACATTCATATATATTTGAATATATTCGATGAGCCAGAGTGAATTTTCATGTCATTAGACAAAGGAATTATCTATATTGCTTTTTCCAAGTTGAAATTAGTACATCTCATATAGTGTTTCCACAAGTATAGGTTATCTGCTAGCCGTATGCACTGTTCCAAATATTTTTCAGACCGTTATTAGTGGTCAAAGCGCACAGTAGCTCCATATGACAGCTCCTTTTAATAACCCAAATAAAATCATGAGTCCGATTTTCCCACAGTCCAGAGAAAATGAAGACAACAAAAGTAATTAATTAATAACAGTGCTTGGAATTATAGGCATGGCCCATGGAAATACATTCTTGGGCAAAACACTAGGCAGGTTTTATACACAAGTAACTGATTTGTTTTTACCAATTATATTCTCTTTCCTAGTGCCAATTTGCACTAAAGTACAGTTTTACACGTCCCAGTAGTCCTCCATCACCCAAGTTCCATTCTTCATGTACGAGACCAGACAGTGTGTCACAAAGCTTTACATTCATGGAGGGCACAGCAGCCAAATTTGATCCACACAAATATACTTGACTGATTCTTATTCCTTCTGTAGCCCAGAAAGGCAAAGGTTAATTCATGCACCTCAGTTGCTGCTCTATCTGAGATTAACTAACTCAGTCTAGGAAGTGAACATGGGACTTTCTCGTCAGCATGCCTAATATCAAACCCCACTGGACCATCAGGGGAGATTATATCATGCCTTTTGTTAACAAAAGAGAATTAAATAAGTCATTACACTTATAAATTACAATCTTTAAACAATTTTACAACAATGCATAGAATTTAAATGTTATCTTATTAGTGCCTGCCTGGCCACACTGTAAATTGTTCAATTATTGTCTGGCAACATCAGTCAGAAGCCAACTACAGTACTAGTTAATCTGTCTTAATGAGTAGAAGTGAAATAAATGAGCTGTTTTATGCACTGATAGCAAACACATTTTGTTTGCAGTGATTATATTTGTGTGGTGAGGCAAATGGTTGAAGTGAATAATGACTTCCCTCAAAACTGTAACAGCAAAGTAATATGTAGAAATAGTTTTTCACCCAAAAGTGGCCAAAATCACATATGAAATCCATTAAAACTGAAGACGTTTCTGCAATAACTTTCAAGACTGGACCAAATAGGTTGGCTGAGGCAGATGGCTAATGATCCCTGTCACTACCACCAGCATTTCATTCCTTAAACAGAGTTATAAATATTGAAATACTGTTGAACAATGCTTATAGTTATACTCTGGATACCTGGATCCAGGAGCAGATGAGTTCACATCAATATTATGTCCCTATAGACCACTTTCTATGATCACATTAGCAGATGGCTACTAAATGTAAGAAAGAACTTGTGTATGTATTGTGCATTTCATTACCTCAGGAGATGCCCCAAAGCACTTCATAGCCAATGAAGTATTTTGAAGTTTGTCACTGTTGTAATGAAGGAAACCATGGCAGCCAATTTGCACACAAGGTCCTCCAAACAGCAGTGAGTTAAATGACAGATAATCTGTGTTAATGATGTTGCTCAAGAGACAAATATTGGTCAGGAAAGCAGAAAAACTCCTCTGCTCTTCCTCCAATTGTGCCCTAGGATCTTTTACTGAGAGGACAGGCTTACTGATATAATATCTGATCCAAAAGACAACCAGCAATGTAGCTCTCCGTACTGTACTGAATTGTTAGTTTAGATTATGTGAAGTCACTGGAGTGGCGTTTCTGACTCAGAGGCGAGTGCTACCACCAAGCCAAGGTGAACAAAGGCCATATTCAATGACAATGGAAACAGTGATAGAATCGTTAGTGAAGTCTTTTAAGTGTGGACTTTACCCCGTCGATCCCACTCAAATTTTGGTGCCGCCAAGTGACATTAAAAGCAGTCATGTAAAACAGCCAGGTGAGCACAGTAGGTACTTTCCACGTGTGCAGCAATCTTTTTCAACAGGACATATAAAATTGGTCAAGATGCCAAAAAGAAAATCGCTGTCACTATTTGCAACGACCAATAGAATTATGTTTGAATCAATTTCTTTTGGTCAGCTGCCTCTTTAAATTAACCTACTGAAAAGTCCACTGTTTGCCTAATATGGAGTGCATACTTTCTCCCGGTAGGGGCCCACCCAAATTGCCTAAATCCAGTAAATTTAGGCAAAAATCATCAGAGTCAAGTCTTACAGATCTCCAACGAAACTAACAGAGTTCAATCAGCGAACACCCATACAGATGAGTAGCACTGAGTACTGGTAAGCTTCTCGCTGATTATCCAGTGAGGGTCCACCCTACCCAGAATGGCTTGCAGAGTTTTCTGGAACTGAAGGGGGAGAATCCCACCCCCACTGAGTGACAGGTCTATCATCCCTCCCAGGTTCCATGGGTGAGGCAAGCTGGTTAGTCAATCATCAATAGTGACTGAATGTCTGGCTCAGGAATTAGACTCACAAATCTACCACAGAGAGTTGGCTTGGTTCCGAACTTGTATTGTTAGGCATGTCATCTTGCAGTCACCTCGACCTCAAAGAATTAAATGAAAACTTAAACTGGTTAAGTCACGACAGGAGATTCCCAGTTGTTAGTCCACTGATATTCTTTGTTACTTACTTCAGCTATATCAGCTGCCTTTTTAAAATACAAAGTGACTCCTGACAACACAGAGCATGTGCAGAGCGATTGTGGATGTCATCAGTGCGTGCGAACATTTGCCAGCTTGCCAGTATGAATGCGCACATGCATGTTCGTGACGTCACCAAGCAATGACGTCCTCATCCCTCAATAGCCGCTTCCATTCCCCCGAACAGTACCCTGTTCCCTCTCATCATCCCTGTTTCAATCGCCGCTTCCCTCCACCCTTCGGTTGCTCGCTGTTGCCTTACCTCAGCAACTCGCTCTCCCCCCACCCCCCCCCGACCCCCCTTCCAGCCGCTCGCTCCCGGCCTCACTGCTCCCCCCCCACCCCTCCCCGCAACACCACCCAAAGAAGCGGGAGCGAGTGGCTGAGGGAAGGCAGCGGCAAGGCAGGAAGCGAACGGCGAGAAGATGGGCACAGGAGGTAGAGGCGAAGAGAAGCGTGATGGCAGGAGGGAGCAGGGGACTGTTGGGGATGGGATGGAGGCGGTGATTGCAACCATTAAGGGGATTTGGGTTTTATTTGTTTTTGGTGATAAATTGAGCAGCGCCATCTTTATTACTGGCAGCTGCCTGAGACGTCACAGATAGTGACGTTTCAGTGGATGACGCTGCATTTGCCCATGTGCCAGTACTGCGCCACCTAGTGGTTGTGTTATCAGCAAACACAGCCTTGCTCGTCATAGCAGCCTTTGAAATGTTAACTGCAATGCAATGGTGACAGCAATTAATCTTCGTATTTGAATGCTAATATTCCAAAACTACACCAAATTTTACCCCTGTAGGAAATACAATATAGCTCTTTTCCAATTCCAAGCTGTAACCAATAAGATAATGAGCTGAAATTTATAGTCCCACTGCCGAGATGAGCAGTGGGCGAAAACAACGGTGGCCGGCCCGCGTGGGCCGCACGTCGCAGAGCCATCATGATATTCAGCGCTTTGGCTCATTTAAATAGACAGTCCAGACCAGCCCCCCCACACCCCCCGATGATGTGGAGGGGACAGGCTGTCCATCTCCAGCAATGGCGTCAGCTGCCTGTGCTCCTCCCTCCTGCACTGAAAAACTTACCTACTCCCCTCTCCTCACCAGTGTTACACCTGGGTGCCAGACGGGGATCCAAAGTCACGGGGGTGCCAGCCAGCGGTATGAATATTGGACCAGGACAGAGGGCGGGAACATGAAGGTAATTAATTCAGTGATTTAAATTTATTTAAATGGCTTCAAATCTTCAAATGGCTCGGATCGCATACTGTCCATCCGACTGCGCCTCTGGCCCTGTATACCTACTCAGCATATATGCTTCAACACTCTGCTCCTCACCTGAAGTTCAAGACCAGTTCTACGAGGAACTCCATAATATCATTAGTAGCATTCCTAATACAGAACATTTGTTCCTGCTGGGAGACTTTAACACCAGGGATGGGGCCGACCATGAGTCATGACCCTCCTGCCTTGGGCGCTATGGCATAGGAAGGATGAATGAGAATGGACAGAGACTTCTGGAATACCTATCACAACTTCTGTATCACCAAATCACTCTTTCATACTAAACCCTGTTACCAGGCTTTATGGAGACACCCAAGATCATGTCGTTGGCACCAGCTGGACCTCATCGGTCCACGAAGCGAGCCTCGATGAACAGTGTCCAAATCACACACAGCTTCCACAGTGCAGACTGCAACGCTGACTACTCCCTGGTGTGCGGCAAAGTTAGACTCAAACCAAAGAAGCTACAGCACTCCAAGCAGAAGGGCCGCCTGCGTATCAACACTAACAGAATTTCTTATCCACAGCTGTTAGATAAGTTTCTAAATTCACTTGAAAATGCCCTTCAAAACACTCCTACAGGGGATGCAGAGACCAAGTGGGCCCAGATCAGAGACACCATCTATGACTCAGCCATGACCACCTTTGGCAAACGTGAGAAGCAGAATGCAGACTGGTTTCAATCTCACTTTGAAGAGCTGGAAGCTGTCATAGCCGCTAAGTGCATTGCACTGTTGAACTACAAGAAAGCCCCCAACGAGTTAACATCCGTAGCACTTAAAGCAGCCAGAAGCGCTGCACAAAGAACAGCCACGCACTGTGCAAATGACTACTGGCAACACCTAGGCAGTCGTATTCAGCTGGCCTCCAACACCGGCAACATCAGAGGAATGTATGATGGCATTAAGAGAGCTTTTGGGCCAACATCAAGAAGATCGCCCCCCCACTCAAGTCTAAATCAGGGGAAACGATCACTGACCAACACAAGCAAATGGACCGCTGGGTGGAGCACTACCTAGAACTGTACTCCAGGGAAAATGTTGTCACTGATACCGCCCTCAATGCAGCCCAGTCTCTGCCAGTCATGGATGAGCTGGACGAACAGTCAACAAAATCAGAACTTAGTGATGCCATTGATTCTCTAGCCAGTGGAGAAGCCGCTAGAAAGGACGGCATTACCCCGAAATAATCAAGAGTGCCAAGCCTGCTATACTCTCAGCACTGTACAAACTGCGTTCCCTGTGCTGGGATGAGGGAGCAGTACCACAGGACATGCGCGATGCCAATATCATCACCCTCTATAAGAACAAGGGTGACCGCGGTGACTGCAACAACTACCGTGGAATCTCCCTGCTCAGCAAAGTGGGGAAAGCCTTCGCTCAAGTCGTTTTAAACAGACTCCAGAAGCTGGCTGTGCGTGTCTACCCTGAGGCACAGTGCGGCTTTCGAACAGAGAGATCCACCATTGACATGCGGTTCTCCCTTCGCCAGCTACAGGAGAAATGCCGCGAACAACAGATGCCCCTCTACGTTGCTTTCATAGATCTCACCAAAGCCTTTGACCTCGTCAGCAAACGTGGTCTCATCAGACTACTAGCTAAGATGGGATGTCCACCAAAACTACGAGGTATCATCACCTCATTCCATGACAATATGAAAGGCACAATTCAGCATAGCGGTGCCTCATCAAACCCCTTTCTTATCCTAAGTGGCGTGAAACAGGGCTGTGTTCTCGCACCTACACTGTTTGGGATCTTCTTCTCACTGCTGCTCTCACATGCATTCAAGTCTTCAGAAGAAGGAATTTTCCTCCACACAAGATCAGATGGCAGGTTGTTCAACCTTGCCCGTCTTACAGTGAAGACTAAAGTACGGAAAGTCCTCATCAGGGAGCTCCTCTTTGCTGACGATGCTGCATTAACATCCCACACAGAAGAGTGTCTGCAGAGACTCATCAACAGGATTGCAGCTGCCTGCAATGAATTTGGCCTAACCATCAGCCTCAAGAAAACGAACATCATGGGACAGGACATCAGAAATGCTCCATCCATCAATATCGGCGACCACGCTCTGGAAGTGGTTCAAGAGTTCACCTACCTAGGCTCAACTATCACCAGTAACCTGTCTCTCGATGCAGAAATCAACAAGTGCATGGGAAAGGCTTCCACTGCTATGTCCAGTCTGGCCAAGAGGGTGTGGGAAAATGGCGCATTGACACGGAACACAAAAGTTTGAGCGTTTCAAGCCAGTGTCCTCAGTACCTTGCTCCACGGCAGCAAGGCCCAGACAATGTTTGTCAGCCAAGAGCGACGTCTCAACTCATTCCATCTTCGTTGCCTCCGAAGAATCCTTGGCATCAGGTGGCAGGACTGTATCTCCAATGCAGAAGTCCTCGAAACAGCC
Source organism: Heterodontus francisci (assembly GCF_036365525.1). Classification (NCBI taxonomy): domain Eukaryota; kingdom Metazoa; phylum Chordata; class Chondrichthyes; order Heterodontiformes; family Heterodontidae; genus Heterodontus; species Heterodontus francisci. The sequence continues at coordinate 55,406,201 of NC_090396.1, read as the reverse complement.
AACATCCCCAGCATATACGCCCTACTGAGCCAGTGGTGCTTGAGATGGCTTGGCCATGTGAGCCGCATGGAAGATGGCAGGATCCCCAAGGACACATTGTACAGCGAGCTCGTCACTGGTATCAGACCCACTGGCCATCCATGTCACCGCTTTAAAGACGTCTGCAAATGCGACATGAAGTCCTGTGACATTGACCACAAGTCGTGAGAGTCAGTTGCCAGCGATCGCCAGAGCTGGCGGACAGCCATAAAGGCGGGGCTAAAGTGTGGTGAGTCGAAGAGACTTAGCAGTTGGCAGGGAAAAAGACAGAAGCGCAAGGGGAGAGCCAACTGTGTAACAGCCCCGACAACCAATTTTATCTGCAGCACCTGTGGAAGAGTCTGTCACTCTAGAATTGGCCTTTATAGCCACTCCAGGCACTGCTCCACAAACCACTGACCACCTCTAGGCACTTACCCATTGTCTCTTGAGACAAGGAGGCCAAAGAAGAAGACATTTGTTAATGGCGGTCCAGTCACCAAGCAGTGGGGAGACCGCCATGAGGGCACGCAGCCACCGGCAATATCAGGCCAGGCCCTCACGGCTTCAAAGTGCATGGCGGCCCTCTCCCGGAGGCATTTTCCAGCCTCCCCCGCCATGACTCCCGACGCCGGGACAGTCTGTAAAATTCAACCCAACATACTCAAAGGCCGCAATTAAAATGAAACATAGGTTTGCCTCCTGTCTTAATTCACAACTGCTTAACTATTTGGGACATCGAAGGTAATTCAAAACTTGAATCCGTAATACATCCCCAGCAACAGATTGTAATACCCATTACCATTACCTACGTTAAGTGTTCAAAACCATCCATAACATTCCTATTGCTTGAAAGGTTGCCTCTATCAGCCCAGCAACTGGGAAGAAAATTTATTTTGATACTTGTTGAAGTGATGGATGCAGAAATTGAATTACATGCTAACCTTTTCCACTCAACAAATGAACTGGCAAATCAAGATTAAAACAATAAGTTAAACTTTAGGCATGTACTTTCCATTGAATCAATGAGAAAATAACATATCTGGTAAAAGTTCTGGTGCTTGATTGAGCACGACAGGGGGTAAACATTCATTTCGCTCATCACCATACTACAATCATTAAACTGGTACTTAATATAATACAGCGCATTACTGTCCATGGCAAAAGAACATATATGGTAATAAAATCAACAGTGTGTCTTATGACTTAGCGTCATATGGGGTAAAGTTCAGTTTTTCCTATCTGATTTCAAAGGCATGACTCAAAATCACAAGGAGCCAGTATGAATTGTGCTGACTTAACTGCTTAAAGTTTCAATGGTGCCGATCAAAATCCAATCACAAATGACAGATATCAACCATCATGTGGCAGTCACACTGGCACCTTTAATCAGTAAAGGTTTAGGAGTTGGCAAGTCCAAGGAATTTTACTGCATACGGGACAGTCATGCTTCTTCTGTTTTAAGAGAGACGGCATTGTGGACATCTTCCAGGTACGTTTGCAGGTGTGTCAATCTGTCAGCAGCGGGTGGGGATGTGCTCTACATTCCCTAGCCATAGAAATAAGCATTTTCCAAACTCAAGCCGCATGGCATGCAAACCTGGAAGACACCCCCCCCCCCCACCAATCAACCATAATTCATTCCTTGCAAACCTGTATATAAATGTGATCTGGAGTGAGAAAAGACTGTGGATTATGAAGCCCGTTGTGTGTACTCCACAATTTATTCTCGTCATGTCCAAAAGTGAAGAAATTTTATTTTATTTAGAGATACAGCACTGAAACAGGCCCTTCAGCCCACCAAGTCTGTGCTGACCATCAACCACCCATTTATACTAATCCTACACTAATCCCATATTCCCACCTGTCCCTATATTCCCCTACCACCTACCTATACTAGGGGCAATTTATAATGGCCAATTTACCTATCAACCTGCAAGTCTTTGGTGGTGGGTGGAAACCGGAGCACCCGGAGGAAACCCACGCAGACACAGGGAGAACTTGCAAACTCCGCACAGGCAGTACCCAGAATTGAACCCGGGTCGCTGGAGCTGTGAGGCTGCGGTGCTAACCACTGCGCCGCCCAATGTCTTAATGTTTTCTTTGACTCCTCTGGAGATAATTGAATGAAAACTCCAAACTATTAAATATAACATTATAATCTATATTATTCAACCGAATGGCTGGATAGCACAGATTACATTTTGATGCTCCCAGCAGCATGGGGACAACAATATTCTGCACAACCTTTTGTCAACTTCATTTATGGAATCCATATAGCTGTATTACACAGCTATTTATGGAATTCACCTTGATGGTTCAGAGGCCCAAATCATGTAACAAAGGGTTTCCTGAGCCCCTATATGGGCTTCCAGCAGCAAAAATTGAAGTTGGTTTGTGGCAAAATGCAGAATTGGTTGCAGGAAATTAGGCTTTTATTTCATAGTGCCAACACTTCTTTACCAGAGCCCCTCTTGAGGACCTAGATGAAGCATTTGATGATAAATACGTCTTTTATGTGGCACTGCAACTAGACATCTGAAACATCAAGTGACTGGCACATTGTAAACTGTCAGGTGTAGGTCCTTTTGCTATGGTGAAGGCAAATGTCCTTCAGTTGGTGCAGAAAAATCTATGAGATCTGATGCAGCAACTGCTGGATGATGCTGTCTGAAGGGTGATATGACAGCATGTTCACATATATCTGCTGCTTGCTGCCTATCAGGATTGAGCTGAAGAGGGACAATTAGCTGCGGCTGAAGTTCCGTTCTCCTACCAGTAGAACCATCATTTGATAGGATACGATGTGTGTGCATGCTTTGGTCAGGAGGATGGTGGCCGTGCATTTAACAATTTTGAGATACGTTGGGCAGGATTTCAGTTCTGGGGTTGGGACTGAGACGTCGTGTTCATGTCTGGGTCCTAACCCCACATTGTGTTGGCAATGTGCATGGCCCAGAGTCGGGTTTGCCATCCAATTAGCGGTGGTGGGACACAGGAAGGAGGGGGCCCGATTTAAAGGGCAAGCAGCAGCCATTGCTGTGGTTGCTGTTTGTCTCAATGGTGGAAGGAGAAGCTGAACAGAGTGGGCAGGGAGGGCCCCCGTACCAGGGAAGCCCCCTCATTTTTCTGACGCCTCAGTTGAAGTTCTGCTGGATGGGGCGACATCATGGGGAAATATCCCTTTCCCTGCCAGCGGCATGAGAAAGCCTGCAAGGTAGTCCAAGATGGCACTGTTGGAGGTGGCACCTGAGGTCAGCAGCAGAGGAGTGGTGAGCAGGAACTGGAACATTGCAGGAGACATTTCAATGACCTGCCTCCTGGTCAGCAGGCACCAGAACGCATAAGTGAGGGGCATCGTGAGGGCACGTAGAGATCTCCTGGCATTGATAGCCCATAAGCATAACTCATAACCCTAGTGTTGTTGGACAAGGGGCGGCACAGTGGCGCAGTGGTTAGCACCGCAGCCTCACAGCTCCAGCGACCCGGGTTCAATTCTGGGTACTGCCTGTGTGGAGTTTGCAAGTTCTCCCTGTGTCTGCGTGGGTTTCCTCCGGGTGCTCCGGTTTCCTCCCACATGCCAAAGACTTGCAGGTTGATAGGTAAATTGGCCATTATAAAATTGCCCCTAGTATAGGTAGGTGGTAGGGAAATATAGGGACAGGTGGAGATGTGGTAGGAATATGGAATTAGTGTAGGATTAGTATAAATGGGTGGTTGATGGTCGGCACGGACTCGGTGGGCCGAAGGGCCTGTTTCAGTGCTGTATTTCTAACTAACTAACTAAATAAGCTACACTGAAGACTGCAACATCTTATGCAAATGAAAAGCTGCAAATGGTGAGGGAACGAGGCATTGTCATAACGGCATCTTTCTTCACCATGAAGGCCAAATGGGAGAACAACGCCAGGGCGAGGGAGAGAACATATCTGGACAGTGGGGTCCTGCAGCTTGCTTCACTGATGCATTTTGAGGAGCTGACCCTTGATCTAGCCAGAGTGTCACACAAGGTATCATTGGAGATAGAGAAATGGGAGTCCAACAATGACATGGTGAAAAGACCTCAACATCCCTGCTTTCAGGGGATGCATAACAATCCTCCCCATGCAGCAAGTGTCAATGTATAAGCTGCCGTCTCATTATTTTAAGCAGAAGCATCTGTTGATTGCACCAATTTATTATAACCACCTTCTCTAATGTCTCCCACAGGGCCAGCTGCATAGGGGGAGGAGCTGACACCCTCAACATATTCTGGGAGGAGTCAGAGGAGGAAGACACATTGGAGCCTGCACCATCACATCTTTCTTGCGCACCCTCCACTAGCACAGACACATGCACCTCAGTGGACTCTTGTGCAGTATTAAAAACAGTGGCACAGAGTGAAACATACATCACTTCAGAGCAGGAGGATACAGGGGAGGCAGAGTTGGCTGTGGCCAGTTCCCCTCAGAGGATGGAGGACAGGTGCAGCCCTGCTCAGCAGGGCAGAGATGCAGAGCCTCTGGAGTCACGAAACAGGCGGCACTGCCTGGAGAATCAGTGTGCCCACACGTCAGAGTTCCCTGAGGGACTGAAAAGTCATAGGATGAGAATGGAGAAGTCCATTCATCTCGTGCACCACAATGTCTCAGTGCTTTGAGCACATGAGCTCTTCCATTGAGGGAGTGGAGGCAGGAACAGCGCATTGACATGCACAGAATGCATGCCGCAGTCTGTCGCATTGACAGTCAGTAAAGGCCTACTACCCGACCCGAACCCGACGACATGTGTCGGGTTCGGTTCGGGTCGGGCCCCTCTTCCGGGTCCGGCTTTCAGGCTCGGGTCGGGCCGAGTCGGACGCACACGGTAAATGCTCTGCTGGTAAGTACAGAAATTTTTTTTAATTACCTGAGCTGGGAGTCCGGGACGAAACTGAGTCTGCACAGTGAGCGAGTGACGTCACTATGATGTCATCACGCATGCGCTGCAGCTTCTTGGAGCTTCCGAGTCGGAAGCTAAGTAAAGGGATGGGCGGGTCAGGCTCGGGTCAGGTCGAGTGGGGCTTGGGCTTGGGTTTGGGTAGGGTCGGGCTCAGGGCAAAATCGGAGGGACTCAGGCCGGGTCGGCTGTGATTCGGTCGGGTTCTTTTTCCCGACCTAAAGCAGGCCTTTACCAGTCAGTGGTGCAAATGGCACAAAGAGGCAAGGAGTAGAGGCTTGCTGTGGCCTAGATCATGGTTCCTTCTAGTGATCAAGGGTGCCACGTAAGAGCTGAAGAGGCGACAGATGGTTATGATAGGCCACCCCTCATGGAGCTCTGTCATAACCATCCGGCTCCATGGCCCCTCTGATGGAGGAAGCATCTGTAGAGTTCTGTCCTGTGACAGAGGCTGCCCTGCAGTGATGACAGTGCAGCAGCCTTTACAGGTAACCCCCGCCACCTCCACGCGAAGGCCAACCAGCACGGGCATCTCCGTGCCAGGCTGGCACTAGCGAGCAGTCTGTCTCCACCTCATCCTCAGCCACTGGGGAACACCTTATAGGAGTGGCCGTGAGTAGAGGCCACCCTGTAACTGATGTCACTTTGTGGGTCACTTGGGTGTTCAGGTTGTAAATGATATCAAACTGTTTTACGATAAAGAACTGGGCATGTTGTTGCACTAAGGCAGACTTGTGCGTTTCCATTTCACCATGGCGAAAGGTGGGGGAACGGAATATAAGGATTAGCAAAGCAGAGGAGTGTGTTGGGGAAGAGTGTGTCAGGTGAACACTCTGGATCCTTGCAGTGTTTGTGCCACTGGAAGGTTCCTGACTTTTGTTCTCAACGGATGCTTGCTCTCACTCAGATGAAGGAGAATCTCCTCTCCAAATGTCCTGCAGACTGAGTCTCACTCAGGTGAAACATGTCTGGATCAGAGTGGCCCTAGCATCTCCCCTATCCTGATGAGTGCTCCGCCTCCTAAGCCTGCCACAGCAACATTCCCGCAAAGCATGGGGACCATTCACCAGTTCTCTTCAGCCTCCTTCCCATCCTCTTCCTCCTCCAAGGAGCTGTGCCATTCCAGCATTTCTCCTTCTTCCAAGGTCCACACCTCTGAAAGGCCATGTTATAAAGTGCACAGCAGACCACCACAGTGCATGAGACACTTGAGGGAGTGTACTGGAGGGCACCACCTGACCACTCAGGGCACCTGAACCTCATCTTCAAGAGGCCGCTGGCCTGCTCAGTGATGACCCTTGTGCTCAGGTTGTTGTGTCTCTTGGCCTCTGGTGCAGTGCTATGCACCGGAGTTATCAGCCATCACCTCACCGGACTAGTTTTATCCGCTAACAATTATATGATGGCTCCATGAAGAGCTGCAGCACCTGTGATTGCCAGAGGATGAAGGCGTCATAGCAGCTTCCAGGATAGTGTGCTCACACCTGCAGAAAGCACTTGCGTTTAAGGGGAATTAGAGATGGACAATGTATGCTTTCTTTGTCAGTGCTGCTTACATCCTGTGAATGAATAATAATGAAAGAAAATACCCAATTACTGAAAATAAATGATGTCACCAGAATTCCTGGCATGATGAAGTATTGTTTCTTACAGGCCATGTATAACATGTAGAAACCAGAATACAAGGTGAGATTCACATAAAGCACGTTCCACGTACCAGCAATGACTTACAAGCCGATTTTTTTCATAGGTAATTAAGAAACAATTTGACTAGTTTTGCACAAAATTTACATGAACCTGCCTTCACTAAAAAGGGGAAAGGAGATCCTAAACAAAAATGATCAAAGTGTCCCCTCCAATCCCTCTTTTTTGATTAATTATTCTCCTTTAGTGTGAAAATTTGGCTGCTGCGTTTCCTACAGTACAACAGTGATTACACTTTAAAAGTACTTCATCGGGTGGAATGCATTTTAGACGTTGCAAGGCTCATGACAAGCGCTATATAAATACAAGTCTTTCCTTTGTCAAATAACGGCATCCATTTTTCTTTGGTTATTTTTGACTTGCTGGCAGAACGATAGGAATGCATGGTTATGAGATGTGTGTTTCCTAAGAATTTGAAGAATAATTTTAATAGAAGATTATGGGGAGCGCGCATCCAAATTCTCAATATCTGCTCCCAAAGAACTTAGCTCCTTGCTCGGAATATGAATTCATAAAATTACCTCTGTAGAGACACAGCCAATCATAATCCATCTGCAGGAATGATTAAAGCCAGTGTTTTACTATTAACCAACAAAAAAAAGGCTGGAATTTGCGAATTTCATCCTCAAAACACCAATTAAAATTCCATAATCCTATGTTAAGAAAACAGAATTTGATTTCTTCATCCAGGAAAACAAATGACCTAATTATAAGCAGGCAGAGTCACGGAATGCAATCCCCTAAACATCAGTAAAATCTTGTAAACCTACTACATAATGAGACTGAAATTCACTTATTCAGTCACCATGAATCAGTGTCCTCACAATGATCCTTTGACACTTCTCAAACAGCTAATAGACTGTCTAATCCGCATTAATGTTGGAAAAACTCCTCCACGCAGCTGAGGAATGGGTATTTTCTTTTTCGAAAATGGCTGCGCAACCACAATTAGTGACCAAACATGAAATGTACAATCAGAAATGCAATGGCATTTTTAGTGCAGGAGGATGGTGCCCAAATGATACAGGATTAACAAGCTCAGTAATGTCACAAACAAGGTGAACTTTATTTTTAAATTGTTCTTAGGATGTGGGTGGCGCAGGCAAGACCAACATTTGTTACCCATTCCTAACTACCCTTGAGAAGTGGTGGAGATCTGCCTTTGATGATAGTGGGGGATTCAGTGATGGTAATGCCATTGAATGTTCATGAGATGGTTATTTTTTCTCTTGTTGGAGATGGTCCTTGCCTGGCACTTGTGTGGCACAAATGCTACTTATCAGCTCATGCATGAATGTTGTCTTGGTCTTGTTGCATGCAGGCACGAACTACTTCAGTATCTGAGAAGTTGTGAATGGTACTGAACATTGTGCAATCATCAGCGAACATCCCCATTTCAGAACTAATATTGGGGGGAAGTAATATTGGAGGGAAGGTCATTGATGAAGTAGCTGAAGGTGTTGGTGTTAAACTCCAGGAGCTTGTCACTGCAGGATAATGCTTCAGCCTATCTTTACTCAGTTTCACATTTATTGTACAGAGTAAAGGATTACAGAGGTGTAGCTCCTCACTCAAACCCTTCACTAGTCTCAGTAAGCATCTGCTTATAAGTACTCAAGCAAGACCCCAATTAACATTCACCACCTGTATATAATCAAACAACTGATACACAATTAACAGATTAGCAATTGGGCTGAGGACAGTACCCTGAGGAACTCCTGTCGTGATGTCCTGGGGCTTAGATGATTGGCCTCCAACAAACACAACCATCTTCCTTTGTACTAGGTATGACACCAAACAGCGGAAAAAGTTTTCTTCCTGATTCCCATTGACTTACGTTTTGTTAGGGGTCCTTGATGCCACACTCGCTCAAATGCTGCCTTAATGTGAAAAGCCGTCACTCTCATCTCATATCCAGAATTCAGCTCCTTTGTTCATGTTTGGACTATGGCTGTAATGAGGTCTGGAGCTGAGTGGCCCTGGTGGAACCCAAAGTGAACATCGGTGAGCAGCTTATTGTTGTGTAAGTGCCACTTGATAGCACTGTCGACAACATCTTCCAGCAGTTTGCTGATGACTGAGAGTAGACTGATCGGATGGTAATTACCCGGATTGGATTTGTCCTGATTTTTGCGGATAGGACATACCTGATCAATTTTCCACATTGTCAGGCAGATGCCAGTGTGTAACTGTACTGGAACAGCTTGGCTAGGGGCATGGCTAGTTCTGGAGCACATGTCTTCAGTACTACAGCTGGGATGTTGTCAAGGCCCATAGCCTTTGCTGTATCCAGTGCCTTCAGCCATTTCTTGATATCATATGGAGTGAATCGAAGATGCAGACTGGCATTTGTGATGCTGGGGACCTCAGGAGGAGGCAGAGATGGATCATCCACTTGGCACTTCCGGCTGATCAGGGTCACAATGCTTCAGCCTTTTCTTTCGCACTGATGTGCTGGGCTTCCCCATCATTGAGGATGGGGATATTTGTGGAGCCCCCTCCTCTGGTTAGTTGTTTAATTGTCCACCACCATTTAGAACTGAATGTGGCAGGACTGCAGAGCTTAGATTTGATCCACTGGTTGTGGAATTGCTTAGCTCTGTCTATTGCATGCTACATCTGCTGTTTGGCAAGCAGTCCTGTTGTAACTTCACCAGGTTGACACCTCATTTTTAGGTATGCCTAATGCTGATCCTGGCATGCTCTTCTGAACTCTTTTATTAAACCATGGTTGTTCCCTTCTCTTACTGATAATGGTAGAGTGGGGGATATGCCGGGTCATGAGGTTACAGATTGTGGTTGAATACAATTCTGCTGCTGCTGATGGTCCACAGTGCCTCATGGATGCCCAGTTTTGAGCTGCTAGATCTGTTCTGAATCTATCCCATTGAGCAGGGTGGTAGTGCCGCACAACACATGTGGGGGGTACCCTCAGTGCGAAGACGGGACTTTGTTTTCACAAGGGTTGTGCAGTGGTCACTCCTACCAAAACCGTCATGGACAGATGCATCTGAAACAGGTAGATTGGTGAGGACGAGGTCTCGTAGATTCCTTCACCACCTGCCGCAAGTCCAGCTATGTCGTTCAGCACTCGGTCAGTAGTGGTACCACTGATCCACTTTTTGTAATGGACATTGAGAACCACCACCCAGAGTATATTCTGCGCCTTTGCCACCCTCAGTGCTTCCTCCAAGTTGCGTTCAACATGGAGGAGTATTGATTCATCAGCTGAGGGAGGGCAGTAGGTGGTAATCAGTAGGAGGTGTCCTTGCCCATGTTTGACTTGATGCCATGAGACTACATGGCGTCCAAGGTCAAGGTTGAGGACTCCTCAGGCCACTCCCTCCCGACTGTATACCACTGTTCCACCACCTCTTGTGGGTCTGTCCTGCCGGTGGGATAGGACATATCCAGGAATGGTGATGGAGGAGTCTGGGACATTGGCTATAAGGTATGATTCGGTGAGTATGACTATGTCAAACTATTGCTTGACTAGTCTTTGGGACAGTTCTCCCAATTTTGGCACAAGTCCCCAGATGTTGGTGAGGAGGACTTTGCAGGGTCAACTAGGCAGGGTGTGCCTTTGTTGATTCTGGTTCCTAGGTCGATGCTGGGCGGTCCGTCCAGTTTTATTCTTTGACTTTTCTGTAGCGGTTTTGATACAACTGAGTGGCTTGCTCGCCCATTCAGAGGAAAGTTAAGAGTCAATCACATTGCTATGGATCTGGAGTCACGTGTAGGCCAGACCAGGTAGAAACAGCAGATTTCTTCCCCTGAAGGAATTAGTGAACCATTTGGGTTTTTATGACAATCCGGTCGTTTCATGATCATCATTACTCAGACTAGCTTTCTAATTTCACATTTATTAAATAATGGAATTTAAATTGCCCCATCTGCCATGATGGGATTTGAACTCATGGCTCTGGAGTATTAGTCCAGACCTCTGGATTACCAGTCCGGTAACATTACTGCTACGCCACTGCCCGTGTTGGGACTGGATTGGAGGACCTAGTGAGAGGTCCAGAAGAAACTCCGTGACTTAAAAGTATACAGGGAAGGTAACACTATTACTGTACAGCAGCAGCACAGGACATAGATTAACATGAAGGAAAATCAATGTCTAAGGCATACGTAAAAGTGAAAAGTTAGTTTTGGTGTAGCAAGTAAGGCGGTAGTAGCAAAAATAGCATGGTTATGCAAATTATGTCACACATACAATGATTGCAGGAAGGAATTTCCATGGTCAAACCATCCTGTTTCAATCTTTGCTGCTCTTCTGTTTAAAAGATAAAACTGACACATACCACCACACATAGTATAAAACATGTGGTTGCCCCATAAGCACAAAGAACGCACTTTGTAAAACGATAGAGATTTTCAGGAAGGAGACTCTAGAAGACATTGGGATTATAGGGTTAATTCGCAAATCCAATGGCCTTTGTGTATAACTGCACTCAGTAAGAGATAAAGCCACTTTCCCTGAACCCTGTGAGCACAGCTCCACAACAGTTGGAGTCGGTCAGATTTCACCAAAAAAAACCACCATTATGCAAATAAAAAGCCATGTGCTGCCAGACGTGGAGAATTATTGTTGGTCTTGCAAGCTCTCAGCTGCAATATGATGAGATATTCAATCTCGAACCTCAACAGATTTGACACGTATTAAAAAATAAACTAACTTAAGAACGCCTGGTTCTGCATCTTTGAATTATCAGTAGGAATATTAAATTATTTCAGTGTGATATGCTACACAAGCACTAGCTCCTGTTCTGGGTATTGTTATATTAGCAATAAGGGGCTGAGACTAGGGAAGAAAGAGCCAGGGAGCTTCATAACTTCAAGGTGAACTGGTCAGTGTTACAACGGTTCAAATATTACTTGTGTCACAGACTGATGGAGAATCTATTTTCTTTTAACACAAATGTAACCAACCTCTCAGGGAGAATTACATATTTTGGGGTTTGGGTAGGAGGTGAGTGGGGGTGGGGTGACCGAGGAAAATCCTTTTACAAACCATCGGCCCCACATTATCAATTTCCATTATTGTTTGTTAATCGAGAAATACAGCCACACATCACAGCCTGCATACTGATAGCACAATCTGTTTAGTCATGGTTAGAATTAGGAGCGACATTTGCCGTGAAAATGAAATTAGTTTTGAACACTGCTACAGTCAAGGGAACAGGACCGACGAGAAAGATGCTTATAACCGGGCTTGGATAATGACAACAACTTGCATTTACATACATCTTTAATGTAATAAAAAAACATTGCAAGGCGCTTTATAGGAATGCTATCAAACAAAATTTGACACTGAGTCACATAAAAAGATATTCGGATAGGTGATCAAACAGTTGAAGAGGTAGGTTTTAAGAGGCAGAGAGGATAGCTGAGATGGTATATCCAACAATGATTCAGAAACTGAGAAACAAAGAAACCAGGCCAAAGTGGAGCTACCTGAGGTCCCAGGCCTGATCCCTCAACTAAGACACCATCTCCATTTGTAAAAGGAGTCATGCTGGGCATCATGAAAGAATTTCTTTCCAAGGGCGTAGGCAGCTGTGTGAGCGAGTGACGAACGCTGCTTTCCATTGCCCAGTGATGCCCACTGTAAACCAGGTGACCTCCCCTGACTCTGGGTACTCCAATTGGTCAAGAATGGAGGTCACTAAGGTCTGCTCTGCTGCAAATTTCCCATGGAGCAGGGCCCAGAATTTTCAGCCCTACATAATCACAATGGCTTCCCCAGTTTCCCCTTTACTGTGTCTCAGAAAGTGAGTGGCAGACTTCTTCATGACTTTGACAGCAACATGGTTCCACATAAAGTCAGCATGAGGTGCACTTATTGCTGGGTAAATGACTGTGTTACATGATCAAACTCAAAGAACATTCAGGTTGTGGCAGGAAAAAAGTCATCACGTGTAACTTGTGCAACCCTGAACTACAGGCTAGTACAGTGAGCAGTGTTTCTGAATTACTTTTCAAACTAGCTCAAACTTGGTCCAATTAAAAAAGTGTGCAGATCCCACTTCCCAAAGCTATTGCATTAATGGTTAACCCCTTCTAATAGCTCAAAGCTTTTTGTATTGTGAAGATGTATATTTTAAATTCAACAACTTTGTAAACAGCAGCACAGACTTAATAATAGGCTTAGAATTTTACAAAAAATATATAAATCCATTCGCAGGTTTTCTCCAGTTAATGGGTTCAGTCCTACAAGTCTCCTTTAGTGAAACGCTGAGAAATAATGTCACTTTCAACTGACAGCACAGAAGCTCCGATACTCTGACAGACACCCCTGTGTTAGTTATCCTCTGTGACTCCTGGGGAAGGGGAAGACATTGCACGCCTGCAGCCAGGAACCAACAGAACAAAGATTCAAAGAGGATTACGGCTCTGATAATGTTACAAGTGTGTCCGCAGAGCTCTGAAACAAACTGAAGGGAGAGACAGGCAAGAAGCAGCTGTCAAGGGCTGGAGAGAAAGGGCCCTTTTCACAGTCTGGAATGTCTTTGTGGAAGACTGCACAATGTCTGCTTTGAGGTAGAGAAGAATAACATTTAGTTTCAAGGGCTTTTCCCATCAAACACGTTGGTTTACATGCTAAAAGTTTCTTTGGTTGAGTATCAATCATGTTCAAAATGAGTTTTCCTTAATTTCACTGACCCTTTCTTAATTATGTGCAGATTTTTCAACTAAGATGATGAGTCCTCAAGCAGGTCTGTTAAAGTCATTCAAAATGCAGACAATGCACAATGCAAACAGTGGGATACAGAGTTTATATCATGAGTGAAAGAGATCCCACAACTCACAAGTGGCGAAGTCACGTGCTGATCATGAAGTTCTTAGTCTTGAGTGCAAGAAACTGTATATTCTCGGGCTAACAGTAGGGCAGCTAACTCCAGCAGTGTCAGTGATAGTTCCCTAATTCAGGAACTGGAATGAAAATAAAAATAAACTAACTGTATTTCATCACCATATATCAGTCTGTACCACCATTGGTGGTTATGCCTTCAGTTACCTAGGTCCTAAGCTCTGGAATTCCCACCCTACACCTCTCCACCTCTATCTTCTTTAAGACATTCCTTAAAACCTGCCTCTAAGCCCAAGTTTTTGGTCATCTGCCCTAATATCTCCTTATGTAGCTCAATGGAAAATTTTGTTTCATAATGCTCCTGTGAAGTACCTTGCGACATTTACTATGTTAAAAGTGCTATATTAATGCAAGTTGTTGCTGTACTGTGCAGGATTCTTGAAGTCATTTAAAAATGAGCATTGAATAATTGCAACAGGCTCCACTACTGACACATCATGTAAACTCTTTCACTCGTGAAGACCACTGTAATGTTGCTTGCTTACAATGGAGTAATTTTGTTTGTTGATATTTTACCTTTAGTGCTCTGAGCCATGGAAGTATTTGCTTCAAGAATAAGGAAGACCTCATGGCCAGAAGAGAAGCCACTGTTTGTTCCTGAGGGTTTCATTTACACCTACAATAATAGACATATAATCTGGGTTATTGCTTGTATTTTCTGAATGCAATTCTTCCAGTTAGCAACAGCTCCAGCAGTGGGGGTCAGCTGTTGCCTGTTGATTCCAGTGGAGTTTCTGATTACTGTAGTTCTTATCATGCTGCAATGCACAATTATAAAATGCAAGTCCCAACATTCGTTCCATTAACCACTTGCAATAGTAGTTGAGCCAGCGGGGTAATCTTTCTGTGTGCGAGGCAGAAGCACAACAGGGTACAGCCAGAGATAATATTATGAGCAGAGCTGTCTCACATAATAGAACTCTTAAAAACTTAGGAGAATTTGTATTCTGGCGAAAATGCTCCAAAGTTGAATAACCTGCTAAGATTCTAAATCTGGGCTCATACATGAACAATGACCACTTGGGCAAGGCACCAGAGACTTGCTGGCACCCATGGATCCTTCCCCAGCAAGATTTAATGCAGGAGAATATCGGGGGAAATAACAATCCTACTGAAGTTTTGAAAAGGAATCACAATGCCAAAAGGGAGGAGTAAGTGGCACAAGGGTTGGTAACTAGAGGACACAGATTTAAGTTGATTGGCAAAAGAACCGGAGGCAACATGAGGAAGCTTCTTTTTAATGCAGAAAGTTGTTGTGATCTGGAATGCACAGGGTGGTGGAAGCAGATTCAATGGTAACATCCAAAAGAGAATTGAAGGGAACAATTTTACAGAGCTATGGGGAAAGAGCAGGGAGTAGGATGAATTGGATAGCTCTATCAAGGATCTGCACAGCATGATAGGCCAAATGGCCAACCACAGTCTTATATCATTCTATAATTCAATGATTCTATGAAGTGTCAACCCTGGCAGCTCTGGAGTACTGCTCAGTAGACTATTTACCAACAGAAATAGGATGAAGGCAATTTGATTACTTAGATGGGAAATAATTGTAGCATAATTGAAGAATAAAACTCTTCGGAGTTCCAAAGATACTAAAGGACTTTGTTTACTTGAGATTACAACAGTTATTCACTGATCCAATTTTCAGTTAATAAAATAATATAGCATACAATCTCTTTCAAAACCCAACCCATCAATGGCATGTAAAGACCTTTGTGGAATGACAGTTGGCAAACTGGCCCGACCCCTCATCAAGCTTCATGGTATTCTCACAAGATGTTTCCAAAAAACTTGGCAAGCATGAAAAACAATAAGACCGTTAAGTACCAAGCTCTCTTCTGCACCGGGGCTCAGCAATCACAACTGACCTTTGCTGGGGCAACAGGTGTGGAAATAGCTGGAAAACTTTAAGGAAACTCAGCACAATTAAGCTCTGGGTTGTAACAAGTCCTGGAACAAGAGACATATTTTCTTTCTAGGTTGCTAAATAGGACCCGAATGCTTCATTGGTGGACAAATACACACACACACACACACACACACACACACACACACACACACACACACACACACACACACACACACACACACAAACACAGTTTAATGTCATTTCATTGTCCCTGTGAAAACTGCATCTTCCTATTGATGGAGTATTTTAGCCCCATTTAGCAGATTGTGATGAAAACTCTTCTTGCTGAATTCATTACAATCCAGAGCAATGCAAATGACTGGCCTGCTCTAGATATAAAGATGTGCCCGAAGCTTTCATGACGGAAAATGACCTGGAACTCACTGCCCACAAGGGCGGTGGAAGCGGAAACAATCAATGATTTCAAGAGAAAAATGGACGGGCACTTGAAGGAAATAAACTTGCAGGACTACGGGGATCGAGCAGGGAAGTGGACTGACTGGATTGCTCCGTGGAGAGCCAGCATGGCCTCGATGGGCCGAATGACCTCCTTCTTTGCTGTAAATGACTCTATAACTAGATTATGAGCAGAGCAGCACTGCAGAAGTTGCTAAATATAAACGTACTGGTGCTGCTTCAACTGAAACGGTCAACAGAATGTTTATACTTCGTATTTCCCTGCAGCAGAATTCATTTTCAGCAACTATATGATTTCCTTGTTTTCAGAAAAATATATGTTCTTCAGTGCTGTCATTTTTCACCTTGCCAAATGCAAAACCAACAACCAATCACAAAAATAGTGGGACTGTATTATAAAAGCAGTGTTTTCAGCTCTTGGAACAGCGAGGATCTCTATTGGGCCAAATTCATCTTTTCACATACCGTGTGTTGCAAACTTCTGTTTTTTTCATGTATTTATATTGATTTTACATAGCTAGAGGATGCTGCAAGATAATGTAAGTTACAACAAGGGCCTTACTCTATAGATTGCCTTGTTACACTGCTGACACAGACCCAAAAGGATTCAATGTCTGGAGTGAAATGACTGACCAGTCAACTGGAGTCTACACTTTCTCATCATTCATACTTTGAATTTAGCCTAGGACAATCTCAGCACCCAATCAAAAAACACTGCTGCCCCA
The DNA here is from genome assembly GCF_036365525.1 of Heterodontus francisci. Taxonomy (NCBI): domain Eukaryota; kingdom Metazoa; phylum Chordata; class Chondrichthyes; order Heterodontiformes; family Heterodontidae; genus Heterodontus; species Heterodontus francisci. The sequence goes on along the minus strand of NC_090396.1, from coordinate 55,389,634 downwards.
CTCCACCTCACTCACGATGTTATCAATGCAGCGTCACTCAGCTGAAAACAATGAATAAGCAATAGTGGGATGTACTGTGACCAGAATACAAACCACTACATTGGAAACAAATCTTTCAGCTGGATGATGAAACCTGTCACCACATTACTAACTGATGTTCCATCTGGATTTTGACAAAAAAACATTATTTGCTCACTGATCTTCCAGCTGGACCACAGTACGCATTGTGAAAGCTTCCAGCCCTGACAGCGGTGTCTGATTACAAGGAACAATTATGCAGCCTTGCTCTGAAGCATTTGGTCAGAACTGTTTTTCCAAGTTGGATGATGACATGCCCTATACAATAAAATCAAAGCATTATCCAACACGCCACTACATAATCCTTCGTTTGAAAACCTGACAACGTTCTTTATATTTCATTTTAATTGGCGATAATGTTAGTTTGAATGATTAAACTGCAGGACATTTTTAAATAGCAATGTCTTTACTATGATCTCCTATAACACAAATCAGATTTGATCACAAGTTGCCAGACAAAGTACTGCAATGTCCTTATCAGTTCTGAAAGTGCAAAAAGTACAGACAGCTCCAGCACTGTTTGGATAGAATCATATACCACAATACAAGGCTATAATAAAAGCTGCTCATTATTCTGTCATTAACACTTCTGCACTAACACTTTGTCTTTCACCACACCATTAGCACCCTCCCTTTGCCTATGCTTCATGACCTCGTCAGTTAAGCTCTCCTCTATCTCTGCCCTATCACACACTTCCCTTTTGTCCTCTTCCTCCTCCCACCGCCCCCCCCCCCCCTTCACTTGCTTAAAACCTGTTACATTCCTCACCTTTGCCAGTTCTGATGAAAGGTCACAGACCTGAAACATTAACTCTGCTTCTCTCTCCACAGATGCTGCCAGACTTGCTGATTATTTCCAGCACTTTCTGTTTTTATTACAATACAAGGCAAGCTCGTCCATTGAGGGCTGGATTCTGTGGGCCCCCTTGAGGCGGGGTCCGAGGTGGGGGGGCCCATAGAATTGCAACGGGTGGTGGAGGGCCTGTTGCCGCGCTGTCACCAAGCGATTTTGCCGGGGCCGGGATAGGCTGACAATGGCCTTCCCACCTAGAGGCCAACTGAGGCCCTTAAGTGCCTATTAACAGCCACTTAAGGGCTTCTTCCTGCATCCACTGGGATCCAAAATGAGGCATACTCCCTGTGCGGTGGGGGGGGGGGTCCTTCTGCTGCGGGCAGTTGTGGCCCATTGAGGACACCCACCGGCAAAACCTCCACATTCATGGACCGCCCTCCTCCTGGACTTCATGCCCACTCCCCCTCGCCGGGACCTTCCGGACTGGTCCCGGTGACCCCGCCCTCACTAAATTGAGGTCCGGGGTTTCAGCGGTGGTTCTTGGTCCAAGGCCTCTGCAGTACTGGGAGTGGGCACTGCTTCTGGGGGCACTGCCAATACTGCTGAGCTGATTGCCCAGCAGGTCTTGGAGGTGGGATCCCCATCTTTAAAAGGGACAGAGAGCCCAGCGCTGGGGGGGTGGGGATGCGAAAAGGCCAAGATGGCAATCCCCTGACTTTCTGGCTTGGTGCCGAGAGTCCCACCAGCTCCACAAGATCCCAGCCTGAGTCTGCTCTGGTTCTTTCAAAGAGCAACCCAGTTTGTCCCACTCCCCTGCTCTTTCCCTATATCCCTGCAATTATTTCCTCTTTCAAGTATTTATCCAATTCCCTTTGGAAAGCTACTACTGAACCTGTTTCAACCACCCTATCAGGCAGTGCATTTATTTCCTAAAAAAACTTTTTCCTAATGTCGCTTCTGGTTCGTTTGCTAATCACCTTCAATCTGTGGCCTCTGGTCATCAACCTTTCAGCCTTTGGAAACAGTTCCTTCTTATTTACTCTAACTAAACCCTTCATGATTTTAAACAGCTCTATCAAATTCACAATAAAAGACAAGGGCAAACATTTTGAGGTAGGAATAACAGCGAGGGTAAACCTCATTATTGAAGAATGGCATTTTTCTTTTTTTTTAAAAGCACAGCACCAAGTCAAAAACTAAGTAAAATTCCCCTCTACTTTATCCCAACAATACACCTTAATTAGGGACATACTTGCACTGGAGGCGGTGCAGTGAAGATTTACTAAATTGGTCCCTCAAATGAGGGGGTTGCCTTGTGATGAGGGGCTGAGTAAATTGGGCCTACATTCTCTGGAGTTTAGAAGAATGAGAGGTGATCTAATTGAGATATACAAGATTCTGAAAGGAATTGATAGGGTAGAAGCTGAGAGATTGTTTCCACTGGTGGGGGAATCTAGAACACGGGGGCACAGTCTCAGGATAAGGGGCCAATCATTTAGGACTGAGATGAGGAGAAATTACTACACTCAAAGAATTGTGAATCTTTGGAATTCTCTACCCCAGAGGGTTGTGGATGCTCCATCATTGAGTATATTTAAGGCTAGGATAGATTGATTTTTGGTCTCACAGGGAATCAAGGGATATGGGGAGTGGGCGGGAAAGCATTGAAGCCCAAGATCAGCCATGATCGTAGTGAATGGCAGAGCAGGCTCGATAAGCCAATATGGTCTACTTCTGCTCCCAACCTCGGAAATGATTTCCCTAACACGTCAGGGCAACATTTTCATTTTCTGCAGCATTAATTTTGAGACCTCTCCAATACCTTGCTTTTGCTGAGACATGGAGCTGGTCTCTGGCTGTGTGTATTTAAAGGCACCCCCTTCTATTTGTGAAACAGCATTTATATTTTAAGGAGGTACATCGGTCTGAATCAAAGATAACTATGATGTTTCTCTACTACTTAACACAATCATTTCATTGTATAATTGTCTTCATTTGTTTCCACTTTGTAGAAAAACCATCAAGGAAACAAGTAACAAAAGTCCATACAGAAAGACTGTACAGGATCTGCAAATACTGCATTTTGTGAAAACCATAGTTGGTGTCAGTAAGATATTATGGTTAGCATTTGTATAAGTTAGAGACAAGTCTCATTTTTTTGCTTAAACTGTTCTATTCCAAAAATAAACCGTGTGGGACTTGCTAAACCCCTGATGTCATCACTCATCTGAATCTATTTGGTGAGCTCAATATCAGATGAGATTCAGCTTGGACTAGTTAGAATAAATGAGCTAGCCAAACAGAAGTGAGTGTGAATGGATGACCGAGGTTATAAGTGGTGCACGACTAATGAGGCTTAAGACAACAGTTGAGACAACACATGAACCAGATGCTGAAAGGAATTTGGGGGAAAATCTTCTGACCAGGCAACCAAAGCCATTTTCAGATGATTGGCTTAAGTGGATCCAGCAGCTGAAAAAACTTCCAAGTTGTCCCCATTGTGAAGTTGATTGGAAACTGATGCTAGGGAGGAAATTGAAAGTGATGTACCTTTAGAAATCTGTATTGACTCAAGACAACAAAGTGACATAAATAAAATGCAATGAGTGAAAGATAAACTTGTGCAGGGGTTAGGTAAACTTGAACAAGAGGTTAATAAGAACAGGTGCCCAGTGATGTACTAATGCATTGCAACAACAGGTGTTGGCATGCTTATTCCCTCTGCTGGGTTAGCTGTGCAAAGTTCTGAGCCCTTACAAAGCAGGAAGGAAAATTCAGATGCCAAGCTAAAGGCACCTTGAACTGTTCTCACAGCCAGGACCAGACCTCGTTACAGCCAGGCAGAGGTCACCTCACAGCCAGACCAAGGCCTAAGTACAGATCATTGCCTTCTTTGTGGAGTGAAGAGGAGTTAACTTAATGAAGAGGAAGAAAATGAACGATAACATAAGGAGTAAAAATGAAGACTGGGTCAATGTCAATAGAGGAGTAAATGGTTGAATTAACTTCAAGGGAAAATCTGTAATCAGTGTGCTTGAGTACCAAAGACTGTTTCATATCATAAATTAATCAATCTTATAAATCTTTCAATTTCCAAGGCTAGTTCTTAGAGCTGTGTTCATCCTTTTAAACTGCGAAGCCTATATTCATTGCTCAATAAATGAGTGAAAAAACAGACATTCCAAGGGAATCCCCCCCCCCCCCTCGCTCTCTATTAACCCAATACATCCAATCTGTCTAAACTGCTAAAATGGATAAATACAGGACTCCTGTAAATGACATTTTTGTAACATAAGAGAAAAACAATCCGCAGACAAAGACTTAGTATTTGAAGTAAACCAACTAAAATTCTTCTGGATCAGGAAAGTTGTTGTAAAAAGGGAAAATAAAACCTTTCATGACCATAATTAAGTCAGAGGAAAAGAACTAACTTTGTACAACATTTAGGTGATAAAAGGAACATGGACAACACTAGCTGTCACTGTCACAAGCAGTACTGAAAAAACAGAGGGGACAATTAGGAAAATAAGATTTTAAGAGAAAGCATCCACTTGCATGCAAGGGGATCGGAATCTGATCAGAAGTAGTTGTACTGTGGAGAGATAACAGAACTGAGGCTAGTTCCTGTCATCCAGGAAAGCGATGATATCAGTTTGAAAACTCCTACGTTGTAAAGATAAATTTGAATCTGTTATATACATGCTAGAAAATAACGTTGGTCTTCCCAGAAATTTTCAACAAAAGCTGTTGGTACACAATTCATTCATTGATTCATCAGGAACCGCAGCAGCATGAATCCTCAATTTTGACTATATTTTCCTCTATCTGTAAAATTGAAAAAGCTTTTAATAATATGCCATTAGCAGCCAAAAATAGATTAGTAAAACAACTTTCTTCAACTTTATGCACAGAGATAAATATACTCCAAAGTGCGACATCCCACTGTGCAAGCAGCTCCTGCCAACCAGGGCAGCATGCAAGGAGCTCAGAATGCATACTCTACCTATTACACACTATATCTTCTGACCTGTTAAAATATTTCCACATGAGACAAACTAATTGCTTTTAGACAACTTCTTGGAGATTTAATTTTCCTTAGAGTATAATAAACTTTAAACTCGGATTCCCTCAGTTAAAAGGTCAAAACATTTCAGGATCATACCCCGTTTCTCAATGCCAAATGAAGGCTAAATCACTGGAGAAAAATTAGTAATACGCATTTGTTGTCAGTTGAATGTTGCAAATTTAGAGCCCTCTAAAGTGATGCTCGGTGTTCTTCTGAATTCTCCAGTGCCAACTTTATAAATGTACAGCTATGATTTCTGCACACTTGGGGTTGGATTTTACCAAGCTCATGCACCCGGCTCTATGGTGGGGTGGGCCAGAATATGGGGCTGGCAGAGGCCCGCCATGGAGGCTGACGCTGGGATGGCCTGGTCCGATCCTCCTGGCGGTGGCGAGGCTCCGTGGCAGTCTCCCTGCCGCTGGGTGACGGGAACTGAATCTAAATATTTAAATGAATGACTTGAATAAATTTAAATAAACTTAGCTGAAATCTTCTGGGCCTGCCGCAATTCAGCGCGGCGGCCAGCACTCCTGCGCCTTCAATTACCCGTCCGGGGAAAGCCAGAGTGACACTGGAGGGGAGGGGGGAGGAGGTAAGATTTTCAGTTCGGGGCGGGGGATGCAGGGAACAGGGGCAAATAAATGTAATGGGTGTAGGGGATGGTGGGAAGGGGTGAACCTTAAACTTTGCGCAGTCTTGGGGGGGGGGTGGGGCCAGTGGGTGGAAGGTCAGATTTAGAAGGTAAGTGTCTTGGGGAAAAGGTCAAATACTTAATTTAATTGTTATTGGGGGGGGTGGGAAAGGGGCGTTAAAAATTTATTTGCTAAATTTTGGTGGGGTGTATCTTTAAAAATTTAAATATGCCGGCAGGGCTAGCTACCCTTTAAAAATGGCACCAGTGCCTGCGCACAGGCAGCTGCACGACTGCCGATGACACACAGCCGGTCCCCTCCACATGATTGAGGGGGGCGGGGCTACCCCAGCTATTTAAATGAGCCGCCGCGCAGGAGATCGCAGTGGCTCTTTGACATGTGGCCCGCATGTGTGCGCTGCCATTTTATAAGCTCACCACCAAAGTCTCTTCAAGTCCAGCCGCTAGACCTACTTAGCAGTTTTAACCAGTCTTCCCTGAAACTGACCATTTTCTCTGTCCACTACTAATTCAGGCTTAAATAAAAGACTTTTAAGTTGCACTTGCACCAAAATAATGTTCTACGCACAAGACATTAAACAGTGATATTGGGAAAAAAATTAAATAAACAGATCTTTCTTGGTGTGAAGTTACATGAGTCAAACCTGGGTTATCACTGTTAAGAAAGGAGTAAGCATTCTTAAAAAGGTAGGCTTAGCCTGCTGTGGATGATAAGAATGTAAGAAGTAGGAGTAGGTCATATGGGCCCTGGTGTTAATTGTATATTACTTGTGTTTAATTGTATGCAGGTGGTGGGCATTAACTGGGGATGCACCTGTGTCCCTAGAAATAGACACAAACTGAAACTGTGGTTGTTGGGTTAGGAGGTGTATGCTTGTAATATGTAACTCTGTAAATAAATGCTTAGAAAAGTGTAAAGATTGGCTCCAATTCTAACCTATACCATTTGGCTTTCTGGAATATAACACCCGGGGCTGGATTTTGTAGTCCCGCTGCTGGCAGTGGCAGCGGAACAAGGCGACCATCCCGCACGTGACCTGTGCGGCCACACTGCCACTATTATTCGGTGGGCAGCCACTTACCATGATGATAGCGGCTGCACTGCACCCCGCACCCCCACCCCCCCACACCCCCTCCTCCCAATCACGTGGCGGGGCAGCATTGGCCATGCTGTTGAAGTGGGGCCAAAGAGTCAACATTAGTAGATTTGACATTAGAATGCATTAATAATCTTAAAAGAAACACTGTAGTTGTGAGGGACCCTTTGGCCAGATGGAATACTTGACCATTATTCTGGGATTGTACAACTCAGTACTCAGCCTGTGTAAACATGCTGCTCTCGCTTCACTAAGAAAAGAGAAAAGGGGAAATCAGAGACTAGACAAGCAGAAATAAGCCATGGGAACTCGCAGCGTCAAGGCTGGGGGCTGAGATAACAGGAAACATTTGTTGGGGGCAATACAATCCAGTTCATTAATCAAGTCATAAACCTGGTATACGTCGGGGGTAGTGTGATCAATGAGTAATGACTATTGTATCCTATAAATGTGTGCTGTAAACTCTGTATCATCGAGAAGTTCTTTGGGTTACCAGAAGCTTCTCCCTTGCATATGCTTGAAATAAAGGCTTTATTTTCTTCAATCCCATGGACTCGAGAGTGATTAGATTTTTCCACAACACCGGGAAGGGTGTCATCTGATGCAGGAGCGGGTGCTGGCACCATCTTTAAAAGGCTGCCAGACCTGCAAACAGTGTATCCAAATGCAGTATTGACTCCTTCCCCGCCTCGGTGGTGCCAGCTTCTCACGGACGGGCAAGTGAAGACGCACAAGTGCCGCATGTTGAGCTCAAGATTAGAAACAGATGGTAACATCGCAGCGAATTACATTCAAATGGATGCAAAGAGGTATTTATCATATTTAAAGTAAAGTCCCGTCGCTGAGCAGCGGAGGTGCCGCCCCGGAAAGATGGGAATTGACAATCCCAGTGTTGGGTTCCGTGGTGGCCGATGCCACTCGGATTCCTCGGCCTCACCACAAAACCCGAAGTCAGGAGAACAAGATCCAGCCCCAGGAGTCTGCTCCGCTATTCAATAAGTTCATCTTCCTCAACTCCACTTTCCCGCACTATCCCCCTTTTTCCTTGATTCCCTCAGTGTCTACAATCCATCGATCGCAGTCTTGAATATACTCAACGGAATAAACTAAATACTTCAACATATGAATACAGGGCAGGACTCACGTTAAAAAAATGGAGTAAGGGACTGAAGATTTCCTTACTGAGAGAAGTGCTGGAGTTTGGCAAAAGCCACTTAGCAGTCAAATGCAAGGTCTCTGAGGTCACTTTCACCCTACAGGTTCCAGTGCAGAGGGTGAAACAAAGTGTTTGAGATACTACCTAATATTGATTTACATCTTTTATATTGATTATATTCAGAAATTAATTGAATTTATGTCTGTAATTTGTCCTTTAACAAATAAGGGTGGTACAGTGGCGCAGTGGTTAGCACTGCAGCCTCACAGCTCCAGGGACCCGGGTTCAATTCTGGGTACTGCCTGTGTGGAGTTTGCAAGTTCTCCCTGTGACCGCTTGGGTTTTTGCCGGGTGCTCCGGTTTCCTCCCACTGCCAAAGACTTGCAGGTGATAGGTAAATTGGCCATTGTAAATTGCCCCTAGTGTAGATAGGTGGTGGGGAATATGGGATTACTGTAGGGTTAGTATAAACGGGTGGTCCTTGGCTGGCACAGACTCGGTGGGCCGAAGGGCCTGTTTCAGCGCTGTATCTCTAAATAAATAAAATAAAAATAAAACAAAATAAAAAGCCTGTGAGCCACTGATTTAAAAAAGGCAAACCCAACAGGAAATCTGGAACTTGTATTGATCCTTTCTCAACACAAGGCAAAGGTAACTGAAGAAGCGGACATTGCAAGGGCAGGAAAACAAATACAGATAGAGATACTTAAACACTACAGCGAAACATCATGATTCTTTAGTTCATTTGAGACAAATAGGGACGAAAAAGTTGTGTTAATGTCCTTTCCTGCAAAATCTTCAGCAGTGATGGGGTTAGTAATGTACATTCTGTTACACATTGTAGTTCAGTAGATCTATAAAGTTGAATTGATATAGCATTTTTATAAAAGGAGCCTTGACTTTGCCGTAATATCAGCAAGAATCTCACAATGTGGGAATGTAAGCATTTTTCTGTCTAACCCCTGACTACAGATTGACTGCAATGCTTGAAGGCAGCTTGGAATGGAACAGGATGTCACGTGAAACAAGTGAGTTCATGACTTTCAGTGTTAAAAGTGCCTGCAATGCCAACTCTCAATGAAAGAATGGGCTTGTCTTCAGTCTCTTGTGAACACTTTCACATAGTACAATGACCCTACTGTTTCTGCAGGCATTGACAATAAATAACTGAACTAGTGTGTAAGACAATACTATTAACATGGACAAGAACAGGGCAGACATACAGTTCAATTAAAGTGGAAGAGACTGCTCAAAAGGCTATTTAAGCTGAGTTTATTCCGAAAGCTCAATGCTCATTTTATAAATAAAAGGCCTGGAAAATTGCAACATCTCTTTTCCCGAACCTTCAAAGATTTTCATTAAAAATCCATCTTTTTCTCCTCATGAAGCCCACATGTCATACACAACTTACTCTCAAGCCAAAGTGTACACTGGTGGAATTTTCCACTTCCATCACTTAAGACATGGTGTGATAGCCAGTCGACTGGAACCTGAATTCAAGATTCCTTTTGCAGTTTACACTCACACACTTTTAACTCTGACCATCTGAATATGAAATCCAGAGCAAAAATATTTTAAAACGAGTCATTAAGACCAACGGGGGATGCACTAAATATAAGCAGTGACTGATGGGCCAGGGAAGGTCACAGGGAGGAATAAGACAACCAGGGATAGCAGACACATAAAGGGAGAAATTGCTCTGGCCTCCATGTGCAGGAAAGTTGTAAATGCATTCATAAAGACTGGGTTTAGGATTTCACCACACGTAGCCACCAGCGTAATTTTTTCTTAATTATTCCAAAGCGTTAGAAGGAAAATAAACCAATTGCTGCATAATTGTCAAGCCTGTTGTGTTGTTCAAATATTCACATAGCCAAATTAATTCATCAAGGTTAAATGCACTTGGTAAGGAATAAAATAAACAGACTCACTTACTTGTTATTCCATTCTATATAATATTACAGGAAGCCCAGAGTGAGATATGGAGCAATGGTGGGCAAATGGAGTTGAGGTACAGATCAGCCACGATCTAGTTGAATGGGACAGCAGACTCGAGGGGCTGAATGGCCTACTTCTGTTCCTAATGTTACCATGAAGGAACACTGACTTTTGGCATGCTTGTTTCCAATATCATGTAAAACATGGCATCCAGCAGATACCGAACGAACTATCTGGTCGGGTGCATGAGCTGTGGAACATTTTTCCAAGCAGCCAGCCTGTAGAATCCAAATCATCTAAATTGGCCGAACACTATTGATTTCCAATTCAGGTCTAATATAGAACCCTTCTCTTCCAACAGAAGGTGTAGTTGTGGTGAGGTAAGTCAAATTATGTCAGTTTTTCCCTCCTTGTGAAATGGTAGATATCCTGCATGGCACTCCATCTATCAGGCCAGCCAAGAACAGAGAGAAATTCACCCAACCAAGGAAAAGCTTGTTAAAGCAACAGAAAGCCTTGGGACTTAAAGTTGGAAACAAGTCAATTCCCTGCAATATTGAGCTGCCAAAAAACCTATAATAGACACCACACTGAATACTTCTGGAAAAATAAAAGGAAACATGGATTTTGCCCATTCTGATGTCAAGGTGAGCATGGGAATTTGCACATCATTTTGTCTTCCAAAATCACTCAGTCTTTGTTCTCCTTATTTAAAAGAAAATCACTTGTTTCCTTTCTGCTGGCCTCCCTATCAGCTGTGAGACAGCATAGGTACTCCATTGAGAAGAGCTGTCTAAAAATCATCAATGAAGTTTCTATAGTTATCACATCCAGTTCTGCTGTGCAAACCCTTTTTACTTTTAGCGACTGTATAATTGGCAACTTTATTCTTAATCTTATTCTGTACATTAGTCATCAAGGAAAACGGTTAATTCAATGTTTTATGAGTTTGGTTACTGCCTGTAATTTATCAACAATTGGAAACAACTACTTAAAAGAATGATCAATGGAATGGGAAATTCTACATGTGGATTCTGCAGGAAGGTGTGTTTGCTTGAGGTACAAAGAAAGGTTGGAAACTGTAGGATCAGTTTAAAACTGTATGAGTCCCATGCCAATTAAAACTTGGCAACATTTTTTTGCAAGGATCAATCGCAAGAGCGCATGAATGTCCGCTGACGTGCTGATACAGAGAAATACACACCATCAAATTCATTCATAAAAGTGAAGTCTCTCAATTTCATAATGACATAAATCTTTGAACCTGATATCAGTGGATGCTGATGGCTATTTGCCTGACAGAGGCTGGTTACATTGCTGATTCCCTTCACATGCCACTGCCCGGTCTTACCTGAATGCTACAGAAAATGTTTGCATAAAATCAGCCCTCTTTTTGGTAATACAGAAGAAGAATCCAGGCACACATTAACATTGGGCTGGATTTTTCTATAGAAATAATAGTGAGGCCAACAGCACTCACAATTATTGAAGTGTAAATCAGACAGCAACTTCTGGTGAACTTTGCACCTGGAAAGCTCAATGTGGAAATCCAGAAACTGCTGTCCAAGTTTCCCTGATCTTCCAGAAGCTTTGCTATACTGTTACTCATTGAGATACTCACTTTTGAAATATGTGGAAAGGTGTGAAGTTGCTGTACTTACATGACAGATACCCATGAACTTGCCAGAAATAGGTGAGGGTTTGTCTATTCCAGTGTAAGTGAGTTTTTGGCAGTGTGATATGTCATAACTACTGCCAAACAACCTCGCTGGCACTGAAAATGAACTTTTATAATTTTTTTTTTTACTTTTCATTGTCTTTTATCTCGCTCTTAATCCCATGTTTCTTTCCCTTCATTTAGCTTTCAGTACCTAATTTGATATTGAATTAAATATGCTAACTGACATTTCCTGGTTCAGACTCTGTACTGCTGATTAATGATTTTTCAATCTGATTGGTTAAGGAGATGTGCTCTCTTCATTCAGATTCCAGATCCCCTGTAGAGGGGCATTGTGCTATTTTCGCTCTGTAAGTACAGCAAGTTCGAGTGCAAAATCCGAGAACAGGTTTGTCCCAGCCTTTTCAGGCGGAGGGCTGCATTACGATTTTTTTCTCGGCCTGGGATTGCCAGTGAGCAAATTGCAAAAGATAAATGCATTAAAAATTTATCTTACTAGTAAAAACAACATATGTGCCTTTTTGTGAAGAAGCTTTAAATGTGAAGACTAATTTATTGACTCACTTTCTTGTCATTATATTGAAACCTGATTTAGTGACATACCTGGCATTGTTTTTGCTTGCATAAGTAGTCAGACTCTGCCGTACACTTGGTGTAACGATGCAGAATGTTCTGGATCTATCTTTCTGTCTCTCCCTGTGTTCCCCCTCTCTGTGTTGTTCCTCCCCTCTCTGTGCATCCTCGCTCTGTGTTCCCCCCCATCCCCCCTCTCTCTCTGTTCCCCACTCTCTCTCTGATCCCCCGTGTCTCTCTGTCCCCCCTCCCGTCTCTCTCTCTCGCTCTCTGTCCTCTCTCTCTCTCTCTCGCTCTCTGTCCTCCCTCTCTCCCCTCTCCCCCCCTCTCTCTCTCTCTCCCCCCTCTCCCTCTCTCTCTCTCCCCCCCTCTCCCCCCTCTCTCTCTCTCCCCCCCTCTCTCTCTCTCTCTCTCTCTCCCCCCTCTCTCTCTCTCTCTCTCTCCCCCCCTCTCTCTCTCTCTCTCTCTCTCTCCCCCCCTCTCTCTCTCTCTCTCTCTCCCCCCCCCTCTCTCTCTCTCTCTCTCTCTCTCTCCCCCCCCTCTCCCTCTCTCTCTCTCCCCCCCCTCTCCCTCTCTCTCTCTCTCCCCCCCCTCTCTCTCTCTCTCTCCCCCCCCTTCTCTCTCTCTCCCCTCCCTCTCTCTCTCTCTCTCCCCTCCCTCTCTCTCTCTTCCCCCTCCCTCTCTCTCTCCCCCCTCTCTCTCTCTCTCTCCCCCCCCTCTCTCTCCCCCCCCTCTCTCTCCCCCCCCTCTCTCTCTCTCTCTCCCCCCCCCTCTCTCTCTCTCTCCCCCCCCTCTCTCTCTCTCTCTCTCTCTCTCCCCCCCCTCTCTAACTCTCTCTCTCTCCCCCCCCTCTCTCTCTCTCTCTCCCCCCCCTCTCTCTCTCTCTCTCCCCCCCTCTCTCTCTCTCTCCCCCCCCTCTCTCTCTCTCTCTCTCTCCCCCCTCTCTCTCTCTCTCTCTCTCCCCCCCTCTCTCTCTCTCTCTCTCTCCCCCCCCCTCTCTCTCTCTCTCTCTCCCCCCCCCTCTCTCTCTCTCTCTCCCCCCCCTCTCTCTCTCTCTCTCCCCCCCCTCTCTCTCTCTCTCTCTCCCTCTCTCTCTCTCTCTCTCCCCA